>NW_026775576.1:35607154-36807154 GCF_030987335.1 Cornus florida | reverse complement strand
TGGCCAATCCAAAAGAAAATTCTATGAATGATGAGCCTATTCCTAGTAACCTTCATCCTAAGAATGATCAAATGGTTACCATATGTGAAAATGAAGAAATTGTGGTTGAGGAACAAATTGTTGCCATATAAAAAATTAAAGAATTTGTGGTTCAAAATGAGGAAAATAATGATGAAGAGATTGTCTCCCTTGAAATTCCACAACAGCCCCTAAAGAATCCTTCACTTGATGCACCTCCTTCAATGGAGGATCCTCTAAAAGCTTGCTTAGCTCATTTCAATTGTGAGGATTTTGATGTTGACAATTCTATTTGGGAGGTAAATTCTTTGCTTGATATTCCTCCACCCATTCACTCTCTTCCTTGGGCAACATCAAATATATCCCTCTCTTGGGAGCTTGCACCTCCTCTCATTCCTTCACTTGAGTTATCTCAAGCTGTTGAGCCCGAACCGCCGGATAAGTGTGAGGAGGATGTTGAAAGTCTGAAGGATAAGTTGTCAAGCATTCCCGTGCTCAATATAACCCTTCACAAGTCTTTCCTTGATGTGCTCTCACTTAATCCACCTTTCCATCATCCAAAACAGCCCCTAAATAATCCAAAGTTCTTCATTGAGGAAGAAGAGTGGGTTGAGGTCTTTCCTTTACCCCTTTTCAATTTCTTTCTTCAAGCTCTTTTTCTTCCGCATCCAAAAGAACTTTCTTATTTAGGAAAACTTGACTCTCTTGAGAGACATGGTATAGGGTAACGAAGACTAACCTGATCTTGTGCGTTTAGCTATCAACGTTAAATTTAGCATCTAAGGGAAGAAATTCTTTCTATTTCCACGCTTCCCTAATTTTCAATTGCCTGGGCTTTAAAATTTTCTGGGAAATTGCTAAGGAAAGCCAAAATTTAACCTTATCTGGAACTATCTTAAATTGTTGTCCAAAATTCAGACTGGTTTTCTTAGGCCTTCTGCAACCTTTGTTTCATTCCCAGAAATTTTCAGCTCTATCCGGCAATTTCATCGGTCTTACGACATGGTACTCTTGTGCATAACCTCCTTCTTTCAATGCACTGGTTGTTCGAAGTTTCCCAAGTCCATCCGTGCATTTAAGTCCTTCATTGGCACTCTCTGAACTTATTGTCGATACCATGCAGCAAAGATTGCAATCCAAGCATTCATAGGGCTTAGAAAAGTTTTGCCCTGCAGTTCGAGCACTCGAAACATCTCTTTCGTGCCCTCGAAAGTTCCAAAATGCTCACTGTCAAGTTTTCGAGGGTTCGAAACATCACTTCGAGTGCTTGAAAGATCCATGCAGCATCTCATTCCCTACTACCTTCAGTTTGAGCGCTCGAAGACACCATTTCGAGTGCTCGAAAACCCATCCATGCCCACTGTCCAATTTTCGAGCGCTCGAAGAATCACTTTCGAGCGCTCGAAGCCTACTGTCCATACTTCGAGCGCTCGAAGGGCTTACTTCGAGCGCTCAAACTCCCCCACTCTTTTTAAAAACTGATTTTTCCTCTTCCATTTATTCAGTTTCACTCATCCATTCCCCTTGCTCCCACGACCTCCTTGATTCATTTCACCTCCCTAACTTCTCCACCTCTTCCTCTTCCTCTTCCTCATGTCTTCATCTCCAACCTTCTCCCATCTCCATCACTCTCTCATCCGCATCACCACCACTTACCACCAAGCACAAGGGGCCTTTGGTTCTCCATTTTTGGATGAGTTTCTTCTTTCTTTTTCTCTGTCACGTTTTTTTATATAAATAGAGGATGGGATTGTTCGTGTAGAGGTATAGTATGTATTTGGGGCTTGTATATAGTCAACTGCAGGTAAAAATTTTTGGGTTTTTAAGAACCATTCACTGTCTTTGCCTCTAATTTTTGTAAAGTGCACACCACCTGCTCGACAAAATTCTTGAACCAACTTTATCTCTCTAAATGGCACTGTTTTTGGTATTATTTTGTTATCCATTTTAAACTTATGGCTAATGTGTGCATATTTGTGTTTTGTTTGGATTTTTATCTTTCAATAAAATTCATGTTAATGTTATTATTTCTGTTTTGGTTTTTCTTAAGAGACCTATGCCTTTACAAGTGTATATTAGTTGTGTTTTGACAGGTCTTCATGTCCAAGTTTGGGGGAAACATTTGCGCATTCACATAGATGGAAACCTTTGCCTTCGTCACTCCACTTGGTATTATTATTGTTTTACCCTCTATGTTCTTTATTTTTACATCTTTGTCTTCACACATTGAGGAAAATGTGTCATTCAAGTTTGGGGGCATTGTGTATTGTATAGTATTTGCATTTGCTATTTTGTTCAAATAGATTGGTATAAAACTGAAAATTCAAAAAAAAAATGGAAGAAATGATTTTGTAGTCTTGGAACTTGTTGGAGATTGAAGCATGCATTCAATACTTTGTGTATAGGGGTAAATGATAGTTATGAAATGAGGAAAATTTGAAATGAACATGTGGATTCAAAATGGTCTGTATAAATGCTTCAATTAGACTATCTTCGAGTATCACTCTCTTCTATGCTTCACACTTCACATATGCACACCGGAAACTTAATTGTGAGGCATGCTACCCGATTTACCTTGACCATGACTTTGTTGATTTGAATTGATGACCCTAATGAATGGATATCTTTGGCATTGAAAAAATATATATATATATAGTTAGATAAGGATAATGGCCAGTTTAAGTTCATAGCCTTGCTAACTCGAGTTATTAAGCCTTAGGAGTGTTCTTACACTTAGCACCCTAAAGCCATCTGGTTTGGGAGTTGCTGGCCGAACACTTGCTACATAGGTTAGTTAGAAAGCTTAAGGGATTTGGGCATTGCACGACCATAATATGTATCATCTAAAAAAAAAAAAAAAAAAAAAAAAAGCAACAAAAAGTTGTATGGTGAATAAATTCATGCCTTATAGACCTCATTAAAAAGGGAAATTTAATGATTTGAAGACTTGTGTTATGAAATTGGAAAAAGAAGGAAAAAGCCACATGTTGGGAATTCGGTTCACTTTCACTGAAGCTAGAGTTGATTTCTATTATAGATATGACAATTGAAGTATTTATATGGACCATGATATTGATGCATGAGAATTAAAAGATGTTTTTCCATTTTGTATATCAAGGCCTCATATACACACGGTAGTCTTCATAATGATTCCATCTCCAATGTTCTCTATGTTCCAAGTTTGAAGATGAGCTTTGTGCAACTTTATGCACCATGTTTGATGTTTGTGGGTAACATTTCTGTTAAACCCTCATGAGACTTCACTCGTCCTCTAGGGATGCCTAGGGGTTTAAAAGGCTTGTTGTATATGCTAAATACAACCGTCACTCTCACGAAAGAAGAGTCATTTTGTTATTCCATTGTGTGTTCAGTTTTGTTTTGCTAAGGGACTAGCAAAATGTAAGTTTGGGGGTGTGATAAGCGCCGAATATTGGATATTTAAGCACCCTTATTTGCATTATTTAAGTCTATTATTTTATCACATTGTATATTCTAGCTTCATTTGCATGCTTTTGTTTATTTTTAGGTTGGTTCCCCAAAGAGAGTTAAAAGAGATGCTTTGACGAGTTCTTAAAGAATTAAAGCACGCCATTGCCAGGGACCTTCATTTTGGACAAGATTAATGATCCATGGGACTCATGACGCTCTATGCAAAAAGTTCTATGAAGAATTGCCTCGTCTTTGGGCTGAGCTAAATCATTTCAGGTTGCAAGTAGCAAATTGGTGCAAGGTTGTAACAGTGTGGGCGCCAGTTCATTTTCCATTAGACTTTGGCCTCCAATTCTGACCCTTTGTATGTGCAAATTTGGTCATTAGTAAAACATGAAATATGAAGGGGTATGAGTCAGCTTTCCATAGACATAAAGTTTGCCTCATTTGGAGTTCGGAGCGAAGAGTTATGTCATTTTTACTAAAGGTGCATAGAATAGCCTGGCAGCAGTGAAGTATGACTTTGCTCTTCATTTTAGACCCACAAAACTTGAGAACTGCACTTCCATTAAAACATGGTGTACTTAGAAATTTGAATTAGCTTTCCAAATCTTCAAACAGTTTGTCATTTGGAGTTTGAAGCAGAAAGTTATGGCCATTTTACCAAAGTATCTCAAAGCTAAGTAAGTTGACTTCAAGCGCTCGAAGGGCTTATTTCGAGCGCTCGAACTTTGGGCAAAATGTTGTTCAAAATTCCATCACTTCAGCCCACTTGCTCCTTGATTCCCTTATTTCTGATTTTCATCTTTATGGGTTGGTTGGAGATGTCTTTCGAGATGAGTTGAGCCTTGTTTTGGTAGGATAATGGCTACAAGGTGAAGGGAGCCACACATAACATATTATATCTGATCTTTGCAAGATTTGTGGAGAGAGAAAGAGGAGGAAAAAGATAGAGTTCTTGAAGCCATGGAAAGGGAGCTCGAAAATGGAGGTTGCAACTAAGCTTCTTCCTTCTTCTAAAGCTTCCATGGGTAACTAAACCTCTATCTAGGGAGGTGATGAGGCCCCTCCCTTGTAAGCATGTTCTAATTTAGGCTATATTTTGGGGATTACAATGTATATTCTTTGGTCTTTTCATGGTCTAGAGCATTTTGCCTTTTCTAATGGATCTTCATGTATTTAAATGATTAATGTTGAGTCAATTATCTATCTTGGATGGTTTATTCTTTTAATCATGTTGCTTGCACTCTCATGGTGACAATGGTAGTGAGATCATGGAATTGTTTTAATGGCATGGAGTTGGAGGACTTTGATAGATCATTGCTTTGGTGAAACCTTTGATGATTTATGCTTATTTCTTACCTTCATGTGCTTCTTCATTTTATCTAGGGCTTGATAGTCTTTCATTCAAGTAAATGTGGTTAAGCTACACCTTAGTTAGGTAGTCTAAACATGTTAACCTTTGATGGATCATGCTTGCTTCAGATTTAATGAACTTCTTGAGGATATTATAGCAAACAAGTGTTGCTATGTATCATGACCATAGTATATATTATTTTTCCCCCAATTTAGCTCTAACCTAGCATGTGTATAGGGATGGAGCCGGATTCACTTCCCTAGTCCTCTTTACTTGTATTTCATCTCCCTTAAACTCTTGCAAACTTTTAATTTATGCACCTTAATTTCATAGCTTAAGTGACAACCAGCAATTTCTCTATGAACACCCTATATCATTCTAAAAAGACTCTAGACACTTAGGTTGCCATAGATTAGCGCAGTCCCAGTGGTTCGACTTACCCGACCAATAGCCCTATTTTACAATGATTCGTGCTATTGCGATGGTTGATTTATAATTGTAATCGACTCAATCGATCATTATCATGAAGCATATAAGCACATAGAGCATGGAAACATAAGCTTGATATGCACCCAAAACCCGTCATCTAGGGTATTCAAACCTAGGAGCTCTGATACCACCTGTGACGACCCTAGATTTTTCAACCCAGTGTGTCCTGTGATAACCTGATGCGGATCTAGAATGCGAAAGCAAAAAATAAAACATTGGTCTCTAGAGATTCAATGCATCTCTAAGACATAAATGTGACACTCAATGAGGTCACGGAACCCAAAGGAAACAAATGCGGAAGCGGCGTTTAAAAAACGGACAAGAATGAACCTTGGGGAAAAATGGTCATTTCCAACATAAAAATGGATACCACTAAGCCCACCATTGGAAAGACAATGAAAAATTAATCAAATTCAAAAAAAATTCCACTTGATTTGGAGTCCGGATGAAGAAGTTATGGCTAATGGAAGAAAGAAGGGCAAAAAGGTCAAAGGAGCCAACCCTAGAACATCTAACCAGTTACCACACCTTTCTAACTGGTTAGAAAGCCAAAAATCACATCCACAACACTACCCAAGCACATCTAACCGTTTAGAAGACCCCATCTAACCGGTTAAATAACAAAAACAGTAGGTTTCAGCAAGGAAAACTGGCAGCAAGGGGTTTTTCGTCAAAAAGTGGATTTTTGAGGGCCAAGATGACATTTTTTAGAAAAACACAGAGAAGAAACCCCCCTTAAAATTGAGTTTTCTATGTGAAAAGATGGAAGGAATTGAAAAGTAATCACTATAAGATGCCCAAAATTCCCCTCCATGAAATCAGGTCATGAGGGTCCAAAAAGCTGCTAAATGCAAAACTGAAAGCTTAACTTCGTGAACCATTTTCGGTACCAAGATGATATTTTCTGGGAAAACATGAAGAAGAAACCCCTCTCTAAAATTGTGTTTTCTATTTAACCATGTTGAAATAAGAAAATAAAATCGTAGTGAAAACTCAAGAATACCCCTAGTTCAAATTATGCAATAAAAAAGCAAAATGAGTCCATAGAAGGCTCAAATCATAAAGGATGAGGTTTTGCCTGGAAACGACCATGCCCACAAACGTAACTTTCCTATTTGGATGTGCTACAATGGTCCATCACTTAAAAATACCACCGATGCAAAATCCGACCCCCCCAACGGCCAAAATGACAAAAATGGAACTTGGAATGAAAACTCGGAATTCAAAACTATGAAATGGTTTCAAAATACCATTTGGCCCTTGGCTACACTTCATACATGACTAATGAGACCCTATGGAATAATCAAAATGGAATTCGCACACCCAATGCAAGCATGGTGAAGCAATAACTCAAAAATTTTCAACATTTTCATAATATTCTATGAAGTCAAAATTTACATAGAATACAAATTACATGTCATTGGCCTTCAGCCTCATCTCATACATGTCAAATACATTGTAAAGAGTGTACTCATGTACATAGTACATATATGGAATCAAATATACACATGTTGACATATAAGGCAACAAGTGGAATTCCAAGCCAACCTTTTCAAGAACTAAAAACCTTCAAGTCTACAATCATCCAAGCAATGATGAACATCACGAACCTAGTCTTCGTACCTGAAATAGCCCCCCAGCAACTTCGAGGTGAGTAAACAAGTTTACTCGTAGAGAATGAGCATGCATGACTCGATTTCTTTAGAGATTTTTACATTGACATAAAACAATTCAAAAGGGTCATGCCACCTAACTTCTATGTCAAAGGTTAGACTCAGCGAGCATCCTAAGCTACCTTAAAATATTTCTAGCATACACCACATTTTCCATGCAATTCCAAACAACATAAGAACATGTTATACAAGCAACAAGATAAAGGTTCCCAAGGTTATCAACTTGAAATCTAAGGTATGAGAACAACTAAATATAACCATTTAGCTTAATTAGAACTTATAATACAATGCATCAAGACATAGATTCTCAAAGTTATCAACTTGAAATCTAAAAGTGCGAGATCAACTAAATATAACAATTTAGCATAGATGTACTTAACAACATCAAAATCGCCAATAACCAAAACCACATGTCACAATTAAACAAGATTGTTAACTTGGAATTCAACGCGAAATCAAATAGTGGAAGACTTGGACATCATGCCTTGGATAATGCCAAGACCTAAACGGTTATTCTGGGCACTAACCCACTAGGAAGATCACCCTAGTGCGCACTATCTCAATTGGGGAGAACTCATACCTCCCGCACTAGAGCTAAACTCTAGCCGTATCACTTGTAACAATAATGTCCCAAGACTCCAAAACTAACCAAATAAGTTTACAACTTATACATAATTTATATAATGCATGAAAACACCATCCATGCACAAGTAGGTTGAAACCATACAATCCATGCCTTAGAGTTTTAATTCTAAAATAGCATACATAATGTCAATTACAAGTGTGCAATTCATTACGCAAGGCAACAATATATTCCATAAAGAAAACATGTTCTTATGAATATAAATATAACAACAATGTTATCAAATGCTCAACACAAAACCAAGTGAATACACAACAAGTCCAAGTCCATGATTTGAATATAGAATCAACTTCTAAAACACAAATAAGTCCATGGAGCCACTAGATATAATTTAATTAAACAAAATAATAAAATTCTTTAGATTTCAAAAGTTGTTCAAATGATCTTAAATTAATATATGTCAATCATTAAGTCATGGTCATACCATATATCAAGTCAAAAATAGAATACAAGCAAAACTCAGTTTACTAGAATTTAAATCAAATTAAATTCATTAAATCTCTAGATTTGAAAACTCATTTAAACCATCCCTATTTAATATATAACAAAGATCATGTCATGGTCATGCCATATACTAAGTCTAAAATGAGTTGTGTGCAAACTATGACAAGTCATTAATTTCTCAAATTAATCAAAAGACATGCACACAACTTATATATCACTACAAAAGCAAGGAATACCCTTAGGTAATAAATTATAACACCCCCTACCTCACAAGAGGATTGTTCCTCTTGAATCCAAGGCAAATCAACACAAAATGGCAAACCCTTCAAGGGTCATGAAGAGGAGGATGAGGGGAACAAAAAGTATTCCCAAGGTTAAGCTTGGAAATCAGTGGAAGGCTCTAAAAAATGAAAGTCAAGCTTAAGGCTTTAAGCTTCATCCATGGAGGCTAGGGTTTTTGGTGAGGAAGATAATGAGAACAATGAATGAAGTGTGAGTGAAGGAAATAGAAATCCTCCACTCACTATGTGAGCTTACTCCATGGTCAACACACACAAGTTTGGTTAATTGCACAAGAAACCCTTCTTTAAAACCATAATCCCAAAGTAGCCCAAAAATAATTGCAAGACTTAATTGTGAACCTACAATTGTCACAAATCCAAGGTTCCTTCCTAGGCTTCATCTCAAGCCTACACTTGTCAACCATCTAAGCCAACAAGTGCACCAATCCTAGGCTAACAAGTAGGTGAATCTCTACCCTCCAAATGTCAAGAGATTATGCTTCCAAGTTACTCCGCCCCAAAGCCAACAAGTGGCACCATTAGAATGTGACACTTGTCACATTTTTCAAAAATTGCAAAAATGTCCTTTTTAAAAATATCTTCTAAATTAGATTACAAAATAGTCCCTAAGATGAAAAATAATTACTTTATTTAATTACACTAAAACCTCACAACTTAAGGATAATTACAATAAAGTATGCATCCATACCCTTTACAAGAAAGGTAAACACTTAGCATGCTTTTCTAAGAAAGTAAAAATACACATTGCACGGAACTCAATTATCGTGGATGCATGCAAAACCGGAATCAAATCCAAACACAAAAAGTGAGGTTGTGCTAACAAAGTGACAAACGGGAAAATGACGAAAAGTGAATAGTGTCACAAAAGTGAAAATGTGAAAATGACTCGGTCCTCAAAGGAAGTCGTCAATCGAAGGAAAAGAGTATCGAAAACCATTCCTGAACACTCAAGATGACATCAAGTGACGAAAAACCGAACACAGAAACGAAAAGACAACGAAAAAAAAAATATCTGTAGAAATCTGAGAAAAGAAAAGGAATAAAAATAACCGGGTCATTGTAGTCACGAAGGTGAGGTGGTGGCTGGTGGTGGGCGTCCGCAAGGAATGGCGGGCGCCCACAAAATCATGAGTAAACTGCCCCATTTGAGGGGCGCCCGCAGGTGCATGGCGGGCGCCCGCCATGCTTCTGGGCACTTCACTTGATCCTTGAGCTGCTTTTGGCTTGGTCCATTGACGCACTCATCGCGGCTAGCACTTTTTGCTAGGATAACTAGGAGTTCAATGGGACACTGGCTTGGGCAAAATGAAGGTTCCCGGCAACAGCATGCGTTGATTCTTCACAAACTCCACAAAACTTCACTTTTAGCCATCTTTGGGGAAATAACTTAAAAGTAAACGAAAGCATGCAAATGAAGCTAATATATACAATAAGGGCGCTTGAATAAGCACTATTCGGCACTTATCACACCCCCAAACTTACATTTTGCTAATCCCATAGCAAAACTAGAATGAAATTACTTAATGAAATGACAACAAATCTCCTCTTTTGTGGGAGTGACGATTGCATTTAGCATATGCAACAAGCCTTTTAAACCCCTATGCATCCCTAGAGGACGAGTGAAGTCTCGTGAGGGTTTAACAGGAATGTTACCCACAAACATCAACATGGTGCATGAAGATGCACAAAACTTATTTGCAAACTTGGAACATAGAGAACATTAGAGATGGAATCATTATAAAGACTACCTTGTGTATATAAAGCATGATAGAACAAAATGGCTGATCATCTTTCAACTCTCATGTATTAACATCATAGTCTATATAAATACTTCAATTGTCATATCTATAATAGAAATCATCTCTAGCTTCATTGAAAGTGAACCGGATTCCCAATATGCAGCTTTTACCTTCTTTTTCCAATTTTAAAAACACAAGTCTTCAAATCATTGACTTTCCCTTTTAAATGAGGTCTCTAAGGCATGATTTTATTCAAAATACAACTTCTTCTTTTTTTTATCTTTTTTTTTTTATATATTTATTATTATTATTATTATTATTTACATATATATTATGGTATGCAATGCCGAAGTCCCTTAAGCTTTCTGACTAACCCATGTAGCAAGTGTTAGGCCAATAACTCCCAAACCGGATGGCTTTAGGGTGCTAAGTGTAAAGACACTCCAAGGGCTTAATAACTCAAGTTGGCAAGGCTATGAACTCCAACGAACCATATTTATTTATTTTTATTTCGTGAATGACCGTGCAATACCTAAGTCCCTTAAGCTTTTTAACTAACCTATGTAGCAAGTGTTAGGCTGGCAACTCCCAAACCGGATAGCTTTAGCGTGCTAAGTGTAAGGACACTCTAAGGGCTTAATAACTCGAGTTAACAAGGCTACAAACTTAAACTAGTCATTATCCTTATTCATTTTTTTTTTTTTTAAATCAATGCCAAAGATATCTATTCATTAGGATCATCAATTCAAATCAACTGAGTCATGGTCAAGGTAAATTAGGTTACATTCCTCACAATTGAGTTTCCGGTGTGCATATGTGAAGTGTGAAGCATAGATGAGAGTGATACTCGAAGATAATCTAATCGAAGCATTTATACAACCATTTTGAATCCACATACTCATTTCAGTTTTTCCTCATTTCATAACTATCATTTACCTCTATACACAAAGTATTCAATACATGCTTCAATCTCCAACAAATTCCAAATTTCCAAAATCATTGCTTCCATTTTTTTTTTTTTTTTTTTTTTTTTTTTTAATTTTCAGTTTTATACCAATCTATTTGAACAAAATAGCAAATGCAAACACTATACAATACACAATACCCCCAAACTTGAGTGGCACATTCTCCTCAATGTGTAAAGACAAAGATATATAAATAAAGAGCATAGGGTGTAAAAGGAACAATAATACCAATTGGAGTGACGAAGGCAAAGGGTGCTAGCTATGTGAATACGTAAATATTTCCCCTAAACTTGGACATGAAGTTTTGTCAAAACACAACTAATATACACATGTAAAAGCATAGGTCTCTTAAGAAAAACTAAAATAGAATTAATAACACAAACATGAATTTTATTGAAAGATAAAAATCCACACAAAACACAAATCCGCACACATAAAAAGAAATTCAGCCACAAGTTTAAAACGGATAACAAAATAATGCCAAAAGTGGTGCCATTTAGAGAGATAAAGTTGGTTTAGGCAATTTGTCGAACACCTGGTGTGCAAGACAATAAGGAAGAGGGCTAAAGGATGATTAGAGATGAGAAATCCCAAAAATTTTGGCCCTGCAAATGCAATAAACAACTCCCAAATAATCACAAAACCTCTATACAATCATTCCCAGCCTCCATTAATCCGAAAATGGAAAGAGAGATAGAGAGAGAGAAACTTAACCAACAATGGAGAAACCCACAAAATTCCTCTTGATTGGTGGAAGATGGATGGATTGATGAGGGTGAGAGAGGTGGGAGTGGTAGAAGAATGATGGAGATAGGAGAGGAAGAGATGGTAGAAGGTTTGAAGTGAGGAAGATAGGGGAAATGGGTAGGTTGGGTTGAAGGAGAGAGAGGAGGGAGAGTTAAAACATTTTGAATTGGCCTTGAAGTGGGTTTATAGTGCAAACCCGGAGCTTGGGAGGGCGCCCGCGGTTGTCCGCAGCTCTACGCACCGTTGGTAAAAGGCTATAACTCTCTGTTCCAAACTCCAAATGGTGAATCGTTTGATGATTTGAAAGCTAACTCAAAGATCTAAGTACGTCATGTTTTAATAGGGGTCCAATTCTTAAGTTTGGTGGGTGGAAAATGAAGAACAAAGTCAAACTTCATTGCTGCCATGCTGTAAATTTCAGCATTAGCCAAAAGGAGGCCGGGCCGAGGTCAAAAAATTGCCTTATTAGAAAATTAAGTTTCTATGGACCCAAGACACCTTGTAAAATCTTTAGAACAAGAATCAGAGCTCATTTGCTAAAGAGTTATTTTTTAGGCTTGAATTTCTCGTGATTTTTGGATTTTTCGAGAAAATTGCCGGAATGACCTTGAAAAATTCCAAAAATGGTACCGAGACCTTAAAACGACTAAATAAGCCTAAAGTGCCTTTTGGAAAGCAATTCGAGACAGTTCCAAAGAAGTTCACATTGTGGCTAAACGTGCTAATTTCGGGAAAATTCGTGGCTAAGGCAACTTGGAAGAGGGAAGCTTAGAAATTGTAAGAATTGCTTCACGAAAGTGCTAAATTTAACGTCAATAGCTGGACGAACCACGAATCTCAAAGTAGGGTTTACCCTACACCAAGAGTCTCTAGAGAGTTACACTTCCCCAAATAAGAAAGTTCTTCTAAAAGCGGTGAAAAAAGAGTTTGAAGAAAAAAATTTAAAAAGAGGTAACGAAAGGACCTCAATGGCCGAGGTATGCCTCACTACCGTCAAGTTTGGAAAGTGTGCATTAAGGCGAGGGCCAAGAGTTTTACATTTATAAAAGCCACTACTACCTTTCACTAAAAATATAGCTAGGGCGAGTAGGGATCATCCCAAGGGATTGTGAGGGTCAAACAAGGTTGTGGAATCGCTATTAGGGCTAGTAGGTCGAGTGATCAAACAATTGGTTAGTTTGTTGATTAGACTAGAGAGCAACTAAATTAAACTAAGTGATAACAAAATAATGCAATTAAGAACAAATAAGAGAGAGAAAAAAGTCTTGGGGTTTAGAGATCACCACCAAGCAATGCATTTCTATACCATTGACAAGTGACTAATGAGGGCAAATGGTGTGTTGCAATATTGGTGTGTGTGTGTGTGTGTTTGATTGATTCAACAAGCAAGGATGGCTAGTTAAGCATGTATTGTCTAACCATCATGTGAGAGGCACAATATATCTAAGCAATGAAGTATATATTGTCTAAACAACATGTGAAAGACACAATAGATCACAACAAGTCATTAATCCTTTCACTAAGCTCACAATCCAAATACAACACAAGGTTAGAGACATATGCTACTTGAATTCAAAAGCATGGAACATCAAACAACAAGCATGGATTGTCCTCCCATTTAACACTACACTACAACTACACTACATCTACACTATTAGCATGAAAATAAACTAGGGGAGAGGCACAATCCATCAAGGATTAAGTATGAACCATCAAGAAAATCACAAGAGCATTCCATTAAGCACTATGTTTTGACAATCTCTAAATCTATAGCATCAATACACATAGACATGCATCAATAATACAAAATCTAAAGACAAGCACATGAACATCTATTCTAACATACATAGACATATGGATAGAATGAAATGATCAATTGAAAGCATTTAACCACATAAATCATTGAACAATCAAAATCTATATATATCAAAGTGTCAAAACATTAATTTCAACACTAATCCCTCAATAATACACAAGATTAAGATATAGAAAGCATGCTTGTGGCTAACTCTAGCCCCAAGAGGATGTCTAGTCACTCATGGTGATGTTGCTCTAACTTTCAAGGGTTAACTCCATGGAATAGATTTGCTCCTTATTGATGAAGAACTCCAATAGTGTCTCTAGCCTCCTCCTCCTCTAAGCTTGCTCTCCAAGTGATGATATAAAAAATGATATTAGCCTCCCCTTTTGTAAAAAGCAATCCTTATCCTTATATAGGTAGGTCAAATTACACCCAAAATGAGCTGGGGTCGTGCACACAATATTCCCTAATGATTGGATAAAGGGCAACTTTCAATGAGCTGGAAATTTAACTTTTTCGCACTAGAGGAAGTTCGATCGATCGAACCTTGGACTTGGATCGATCAAACTTGGGCTGAATCGATCCAACTAGTTGAGCTTTTTGGAAAAAGACAAATCTGAGATATTTTGAAGATATTTTTGGGAAAAGGACAAAAGTGGTTGGTAGGGTGGTATAACTAGATAAGATCAATCATTTGAATAAGGACAAAAGTGTTCGATCGAACGAAGGGTGGTGTTAGATCGATCGAACTTTGCTGCTTTCTACTTTGGGTCAAGGTTTGGATCTATCTTGAAGTGCTGAGATCAATCAGTGTTCGATCGATCGAACCATGAAGTTGGATCGATCAAACTTTGTTGCTTCCCACATTTGGCTTCATTTCCTTCTTTCTTTCTCCACTTTGCTCCTTTCTTTGTTAATCCCAGAATAACTTCAATTAAGCTCTTATTTAGCTGATTTAGCTTATTTTCGGGATAAGTGCCTGAAAATGGAAATAATACGAAATCAATCTAAAATGGTAAAGTAAGATGGATAAAGGTACTAGAATGCCTAAGCTTAAGGGGTTTAAATATGCACTTTTCAGCACTCATCACACCCCCAAACTTAAATATTGCTAGTCCCTAGCAATGAACTAGAAAGTAAAGGAATGAAATGAGCAACTATACAAGTATGAATTTAGAAAACAATTAATGGATAACGCCACTTTCGTAGGTAACATGATTGCACTTAGCATCTGCAGTAAGCCTTTTAAACCCCTAGGTTACCCCTAATGGACGAGTGAAGTCTCGTGAGGGTTTTCAAAAATGGTACCCACAAACATTAAGCTCATTCTTTCAAAAGAGGCACCAATATTGCAAACAAGTATTGGGAGAAAACTACCTCAAGTAAGCAATTTTTCAAACATTTCCAAGCAATCTCCCAAAATCTCAACATCAAGCAAGCAAGTATGGTCCTCCACGCATCAAGAAAATGATTATGCAAATCAAAACAACTCTAGAATCCTTTTGAGTGGACTGGCATCAAATGTGTTGCTATCTTAGCCAACTAAAGAATTAATAACATTCTTACCCTCAAACTAGCACACAAATCTAGTACCGATCATCAAGATAAAAAGTGAACCTTTTATTAAAGCTTTATTGTTCTAGGTGCACTTATTCTTTTCACTCATTTTATTTATTTATTTATTATTTTTTTTTATAGGATCAAAGATGGAAGTATGGTGTAATATGTTGAACTATTAAGCTCTCTAGTGATTCATGAGGTCGAGCGTTAGGTCAATGACTCCCAAACCAGACGGCTTTAGGGCATTAGGCATTCAAATACCCCTACGGACTTACAAGCTCAAATCAACTAGGCTACAAATCAAGACAACAACCACCTAATCATTTCCCACTTCTCACCTTTTGGAAGAAGTCCTCACTTTTTATTGCATTTGCTTTTGCTCTTTTTTTCTTTTTTTTTTTTTTGCTTTTTTTTTTTTTTTAATTCAATTATTAACCTAAAGTTTGGGCCCTCCACCTTTCGGCGTGAGAAGTTCAATGCTTGACGAGGCTAGAATCCCAGCTACTTAGTGAAAAGGGGTTGTTATCCACCTTTATCAAGAATGAAAAACTTTCAATGCACTGCTAGCCCAATTGGGATATAATCAATTCAATAATTAACAAAGTATGTACCCCACAAATGAATGCTAGTGTGCGCCTGTGCTAGTGTAGAATACTAGAGTGAATCTCAAAACAATCACAAAATCAGGATGATGTGGACCACAAGTGCAAGCAAGATATCAATCTTTCGAAAAATTTACTCCTAAATGGCATCCCAAAGATATACAAGGAGTATTGGACTCTCAAGTCAAGAAATTTTTAAATTTTAAGCAATATAGTCCTCAAAAGATCAAAATCATAGCTAGATATGGGCCAATAATAGAAAGATCCCTCAAACACACAAGTCATGCTCAAAATCTTAAAATTTAAAGCTAACACTACAAAGCACCATTCCCCCTAAACTTAAATGGCACAATGTCCTCAATGTGTAAAGAGAACAAAGGAAAGAGTATACCAGTGCAACTAAGGAAGAATAATTGGGATTAAAGTATCCAAAGTGGGTGGCATGGCCCCCCAAACTTGGGATTAACTGTGGTACTGAAAATTGGCACTTAGATAAACTCATCAGATAACAAAATGGGATAATCAGTGCACAGTGGACATGCAAGTGTAAATGGGATAATGAAATAAAATAGGGAGAGAGATATAAGGGTGGTCCTGAAAATTGGGTAGCACTCTCTTACTCTCTTACTGAAGTCACTGTGATGCACCTGATGGAGTCAAGCATACAGATATGAGAATATAATATATGACATCCATAGCAAAAACAGATATATAAAATAGATAAAGTGCTGGTACAACAGAAATATCAAAGCCGACAGACCGACTGCAAAAATAATAGTACTGTACAGTAACAAAAATAGATAAAGTGCTTGTGTCTTAAGATGACGTACATCTCTAAAGTCTTTGTTTAAGTTCTAGCTTCCGCATTTCGAACCCGTTGTCGGGACATCTTTTGTTCATCACTGACGCACTGGGTTTATAAAACTTGGGCCGTTACAAATTCGATACGCAGATACATCCTAGATAGCTCAACAATAACTAGAGTAGTCCATATATGTAAATATTAAACACTATAGGACGCTCACTAGTCCAATAGGTCTGTCTCAGCCAGAGTAGAGATACCATACAAATCGTACATTACGTGGTCATGAGTACCTAGACCTACCAGGGAACAACAACTACTATCCAGCTATCCATCCTAGGCGATATAAGCACCCTAACAATGATCCTGAGACTCAAGCTCATACCATGGCACCATAACATAAATATATAAAGTCCGTGTCTTCCTAATACAAAATATCATCCATCTAGTATAGTGGCTTGATACCTGTTTAACAATCCATCCAGAAACCAAAGTAGGTCATTCAATTATTTTATTGACATGACACAAGTAGGAGATGGATTTAACCTTTATGGTTAATCCATATCTCAATCCAAATTAGGTAGGATTTAACTTCTTTGGTTAATCCGTTCCTAGAATGCCACTGTCCCATACCGGTGCATTAATCCATCCAGTCCAACAATTGATACAACAAAATAATGACACATCAATTAAACCAGAAATTTTATGATATAAAATTAAACCATCCAGTCCAATAAATGATGCAATATAAAAATAATACATCAATTTAATCCACAGATAATATGACACACGTCATATAGAAAAGTATTGTATTTATTTAAGCAATACGACAGTTTAAATAGCATGCAGCTAACTTACCCTCCAAGTCACTAATATACATCTTAGATAAACAAACATAACGTTTCATGAACATTGTTTAATCCATTTAAACATTAATTTCAATTGTCAGAGCAATTAAATTTACTCTTCTATCCGATCTAAACAACATATAAGTTATTTAATTTCTAAACCATCCACCTTTTTAGCATATATAGATATAAGATGCATTCTGGGATCTTCCTAAGTCCATTAAACCCATTTAGATTAACTAAAATAGGTTTAGAAATAATTATGGGCAATTAAAACCAAAATCCATGTCACGGTCCAACTGAGCTGGCTAAGTTGCCAACTTAGTCAGCTGAGTTCCCAACTTAGTCGGCTGAGTTGGTGCTGAAGTCATCTTCTTCGTCTGTTCAGCCTCTACAAACCCTAAAACTCCATAGTTAAGGCCTCTAAGCTTCAACCTAAGTCCCATACGTCCCTAATAAATTATTTTAGATGTTTTAACATACAAAGATTAAACTTAAACATCAATTGTGCATCAAGAATTTCCAGAATCATTCAAAACAGGAATATGAAATCAAAATCATACACCCTCTGTTTTAGTCCAACTAAGCATGCATAATTACTCAATTTTAGCATTCATTAAACCCCTGGAGTCTAGCTAGGCATGCACAGAACACAGATTTAAGGAAAGAGTAGAATAGAGACTTGCCTTTGAGACTTTGAATAAAAATCTCTAACTATTGCCTTTATCTTCTCCAGCCACGTTGGTTGTGTTAAACAGCTCTTACTACTCCTATTACAGTCCAGTAGCCCACACCAAACTTCCCTCCTTGATTCTGTTTTGTGAATCACCCAAGTTGACACTCCAGTTCTTTCTCTGTTTTCCCTTTGTATCTCACTACCTCTCTGCTTTACTGAACAAATTCACGTTTTTTTTTTGCTTTTATTTTCAAAACCCTAAACCACCGTAATATGCATATTTATAGGCTTGGACCTTAAACCCTAATCCAATTCCAACTACAAGTCAGCCACGTTACATCCTACAACCCTAAGTTACGATAAAGAAAATAAATAACAGAGAATTAACTAAATAAAGCAATTAAATAATTAAAGTAATTAAAACAATTAATTAATACAAGTTACATATTATTAAGCAATTAATTTAATTTGAATAAGTCAAATTACACAAATAATAGAATAAAGTCAAATTATACAACTAATTCAATAATCACCACAATATAATTTAAATGAAACAAATAATCCAATAAAATGACACATAATCAACTAAAAATGCAATTAAATAATAAGTTAAATACCAAATAAATACCAGGAATAACCTTTCAAAATTAGGGGTATTACATTCTTCCCCCCTAACAAAAGGAATTTTGTCCTCGGAATTCGCTCTTACCTTCTTCCAATATTTCAGGAAACTACTAGCGAATGACATCCTCTCGTTCCGAAGTGGACTTAGGCTCATTGTGATGAGTCTACTGAACACAAACCAAAGGAATAACCTTATTACAAAGGATTTGATCCTGATAGTCGACAATATGACACGGTGGCTCCAAATAAGTTGCATCCGGCTGCAACTCAATCTCCCCAACATCGATATGCTGATACTGATCCTCAGCTCGCAGAAATTTTCGCAACATGGAAACATGTAACACGTTATGGACGCAATCCAAATTATCTGGTAGTGCCAACCGATAAGCAACATCTCCAACTCGATCCGTAATCATGAATGGACCAACAAATCATGGAGACAACTTCTCTTTCTTCCCAAGCGCATTACACCCTTCATAGGCGACACTTTAAGGAGAACCTGATCCCCAATCTGAAACTCCAAAGTACGTGTGCGATGATCCGCATAACTCTTTTGCCAACTCTGGGTAGTACACATACGGTCCCTAATAAGAGCTATCTTCTCAGAAGTATCCTTAATGAATTCAGGACCCAAGAATCTGCTCTTACCAACCTCCATCCAACAAATAGGCGATCGACACGGTTAGTTGTATAACGCCTCAAATGGTGCCATCCCAATTGTCTTTTGACAACTATTGTTATAGGCAAACTCCATAAGTGGTAAATAATCCTCCTAGTGGCCTTGAAATCAAGAACACATGACCGAAGCATATCCTCCATGATCTTATTAACCCTCTTAGTCTGTCCATCAGTCTGAGGGTGAGAAGTAGTGCTAAGATGTAACTCTGTACCCAAAGCCTGCTAAAAACTCTTCCAAAAGCTAGACACAAAGCTTGAATCCCTGTCCGATATAATAGACAATGAAATGCCATGTAGCTTTACAATCTCTGTAATGTAAAGTCTTACCAAATGCTCCGAAGTGAAGTCAGTGCGAAAGGGCAAGAAATGAGCTGATTTCGTCAACCTGTCCACAATGACCCTAATGGAATTGTGATCCTTGAAAGAGTTTGGCAATCCCTCCACGAAATCCATAGAAATGCTCTCCTATTTCCACTCCGGTATTGGTAGTGGCTATAGAGCTCCTGGCAGCCTCTGATGATCAATCTTGACCATCTGACAAGTACTACATCATGAGACAAATAGAGCAATGTCCTTTTCCATACCTGCCCACCAAAACTGCCGCTTCATATGCTGATAGATCTTGTCGCCTCCTGGATGAATAAAAAACTCAGAGTGGTGAGTCTCAGTCACCACATCCTTCCTCAAATCGTCAGCAGAAGGTACCACTAACCGTCCCTTGTACCTTAAACCTCCATTAGCCCCAACATAGTAAAATGGGACCTCTCCGGAAGCTATCTCTGTAACTTTGTCAATGCACTGCTGATCCGTGAGTTGTGCCTGTAAAACCTTGTGAATGATAGAAGGTGTAACTACCATGCAAGCCATGAAAGCATCCGACAGTTCATCCACTGTCCTCAAAGCGTTTCACTCAGTAGTGAAAACAGTAGAAAGACTACCAACAGGTCAGCGACTGAGTGCATCTGCCACCACATTCGTTTTCCCTGGATGATACTGTATAGAAAAGTGATAGTCTTTTACAAATTCCAACCACCTACGCTATCTTATATTCAGCTCCCGCTGAGTGAACAAATACTACAGACTCTTGTTATCGCTGAATAATCTGAAGGACTCACCCAACAGATAATGCCTCCAAATACGCAAGGCAAATACCACAGCTACCAACTTCAAATAATGTGTTGGATAATTAAGCTCATGCGGCTTAAGATTCCGAAATCCATGGTGGTTACACCTTCCATCATTCGCAAGGTTTTACAAGCACAACTTACCGATCAGCAGTGTGTCGACAAGGTCGCAGAGATAGCTTCTGGAGAGGTTCTACTATGTTGGGGCTGATGGAAGTTCAAGGTACAAGGGACGGTTAGTGGTACCTTCTGCTGGTAATTTGAGGAAGGATGTGATGACTGAGACTCATCACTCTGAGTTCTCTGTTCATCCAAGAGGCGATAAGATGTATCAAGATATGAAGCGACAGTTTTGGTGGGCAGGTATGAAGAGGGACATTGCTCTTTTTGTTTCTCAATGTAGTACTTGTCAAATGGTTAAGATTAATCATCAGACGCCGCCAGGAGCTCTACAGCCACTACCAATTTCGGAGTGGAAATGGGAGAGCATATCTATGGATTTTGTGGAAGGGTTGCCAAATTCTTTCAAGGGGCATAATTCCATATGGGTCATTATGGATAGGTTGACCAAGTCAGCTCATTTCTTGCCTATTTGTACTGACTACACTTCGGAGCAGTTGGCGAGGCTTTATATTTCAGAGATTGTGAAGCTACATGGCATTCCATTGTCTATTATATCAGACAGGGATTCGAGCTTTGTATCTGGATTTTGGAAGAGTTTTCAGCAGGCTTTAGGTATGGAGTTACACCTTAGTACTGCTTATCATCCTCAGACTGACGGACAGACTGAGAGGGTGAATCAGATTATGGAAGATATGCTTCGGTCGTGTGTTCTGGATTTCAAGGGCCACTGGGAGGAATATTTGCCACTTGTGGAGTTTGCTTATAACAATAGTTTCCAGAAGACTATTGGTATGGCACCATTTGAGGCATTGTACGGTCGACCGTGTCGGTCACTTGTTTGTTGGATGGAGGTTGGAGAGAATCGATTCTTAGGTCCTGAGTTCATCAAGGATACCTCTGAAAAGATTACTCTTATTCGAGATCGCATGCGTACTGCCCAAAGTAGGCAGAAGAGCTATGCTGATCGTCGTACTCGGGCTTTGGAGTTTCAGGTTGGGGATCAGGTTCTACTCAAAGTGTCTCATATGAAGGGTGTTATGCGCTTTGGGAAGAAAGGGAAGTTGTCACTGCGATTTGTTGGTCCATTCATGATTACGGATCGCATTGGAGCTGTTGCTTATCGGTTGGCACTTCCGGATACTTTGGATCGCGTCCACAACGTGTTTCATGTTTCCATGTTGCGGAAATTTCTTCGAGATGAGGATCGGTATCAGCATATCGATGTTGGGGAGATTGCGTTGCAGCCGGATGCAACTTATTTAGAGCCACCGTGTCGTATTGTCGACCGACGAGATCAGATTCTTCGTAATAAGGTTATTCCTTTGGTTCGTGTTCAGTGGAGTCATCACAATGAGTCTGAGTCCACTTGGGAACGAGAGGATGTCATTCGCTTACGGTTTCCTGAAATATTGGAAGAAGGTAAGAGTGAATTCCGAGGACGGAATTCCTTTTGTTAGGGGGGAAGAATGTAATACCCCTAATTTTAAAAAGGATATTCCTGGTATTTAATGGTATTTAATTTATTATTTAAGTGCATTTTATTTGATTATGTGTCATTATTTTTTTTATTAGGTGCTTAATTGTTTTCTTTTGTGGTGATTTAATTTATTTCTTTTGTGGTGATTTAATTTATTTAAATGATATTTATTTTTTAGTTATTTGATTGGAATTACTTGTTAGTGTTTTAATTATTTAAGTGGCATTAATGGTTTAAGTGTAATTGGTTTAGTTATTTGATTGGAATTACTTGTTAGTGTTTTAATTATTTAATTGGCATTAATGGTTTAAGTGTAATTGGTTTAATTATTCTATGTGTGTCTTATTTTATGTGTATCTTATTTGGTTTAATTGGGTTTACTAATTATTATTTTGTTTAATTAGATTATTTGTTAAGTATTTAATGGTGAATAGGGTAATTAGGTAAAAACATCTAACTAGGGTTTTAATTACAGTATAAATTAAGGTTTTATATTATAGTCGTCGTAGGTTTCTACGTTAATTGGATGGGCCGGTTAGGATTGTGAGTTGGACTTAAATGAATCTAGGGTTTAGGAAAACGCTATAAGTATAAGGTAGACATCTGTGTAGGGTTTTTTTTAAACAAAGCACACGTTTTGTGGAAGTGGAGAAGGAAAAACGCAGTTTTCCACATTCAACCAAGGTTTGATCAAAGCTTCGATCCCACTTCGACCGTGGTCCGATCGAGCTGACTTTTGGAGGAGAGGTTCATGACTCAGGGACGCACAATCTGAACGGTGAAGATCAGAGTTTGACCTCGGGAATAGTGATTCGTACTTGTGAACAGTAACTGGGTCCCACAGGTTTTTTTCCATTCTGCCCAGATTTCATCAAACATCAGATTCTGCTTTGTCCGTGGTCCGATCGAGCTGAATTTTGGAGGAGACGTTCATGACTCAGTGATGCACAATCTGAACGGTGGCGATCAAAGTTTGACCTTGGGAACAATGATTCGTACTTATGAACAGTAACTAGGTCGCACAGGTTTTTTTCCATTCTGCCCAGATTTCATCAAACATCCGATCCTGCTTCGTCCGTGATCCGATCAAGCTGAATTTTGGAGGAGAGGTTCATGACTCAGTGACGCACAATCTGAATGGTGGAGATTAGAGTTTGACCTCAGGAACAGTGATTCGTACTCATGAACAGTAACTGGGTCGCACAGGTTTTTTTCCATTCTGCCCAGATTTCATCAAACATCCGATCCTGCTTCGTTCGTGGTCCGATCGAGCTGAAATTTGGAGGATAGGTTCATGACTCAGTTTTGCATAATTTGAATGGTGGAGATCAGATTTTGAGTTCAGGAATAGTGTTTCGTACCCTTGAACAGTAACCGGGTTTTGGAATTTGCCGAGATTTTTTAAGAAGACGACGTTTAAACTTTGAACAAAAGTTTCTGAGGCAAGATTCTATCCTTACTCTTTCCCTTAGGCTTCATACTCTTTGCACTCTTAAATGATTCCAGGATTAATGAAGATTAAACCAAACTAAAATGATATCTGTTTTGCTATGAAACTGGTAGTTACAGTAGTGTTGTATGCTTGTTCAACCTAGACTAAACATGTTTGTGGATGCATTGTGGTTCTGTGGTTCACGTTTTTCCTTACCACTGCTAGTATAAATTATTGGAAGGATGGGTCTAGATAATAGCTATCTTAACTTCTGTAATAGCAACTGTTGGAACTTAAATACTAGGAGGATTTGAGTTTAACACTAGATCGGTTTTGTGGAACACTATAATTTGAGCATGTCTACATACATACTGTGAATATTGTTTTGATGCTTACATTATCACAGTTAGTATCAACTGTGGAGGTTAGGATTTTGTGATACATACCCTACATATCTGTATGTCATTTGTAAGGTGTTAAATGGAAGTTTTAATTAATTCTGTCTTTATATCAGACTAAAGGGAACAACTTAAATTGGGTATGTATATGTTGTTGTTGTGACCCTGTTTATCAATGCTTATTTTATCACTGCTAACATTGAATGTTGGATGTTGGAATTTAGTTGATATATACTTGATTTATTGGTATTATTGACTACTGGAGGATTGGAAAGTAGGCACCGGTAAGGGACGGTAGCATACTAAGGATGGGTTTGGTTTTTAAAATAATACCATTACCCACCTACTTGGAATAAGGATGGGATTAACTAAAAGTTAAGTCCCGTGGTTTTGTATTGTCATGGCAACTACTTGTTGAGCGGCAATACCAGGGATTTTGGATGGATTTTATATATGTACTGTTATGGTGCCTCGGTATGAGCTTGAGCCTCAGGACCGATGACTAGGGAGCGTATATGCATCAGGATGTGTAGCTGGCTACGATGGTTAGAGGTGTACCCTGTTTAGGTATTGGTACATATGCCCACTTCGTGTGCGTTTTAGCATGTTACCTCTATTTAGGTTAAGACCGGCCTGTAGTCCAGTGAGAGTCCTTTAGTGTGACTATATATATATTTACGGACTATTAGCTATTGTTGAATTGTTTATAATGTACATGCATATCGGGCCTCTGTTTGGATTGTAGTAGTATAGAACTTGCGCGTGGGCCTGACCCACTTCTATTTTTCAGGTACACGACAGTTCCAGGCTTAGACGTGTTCGTGCTGAGCAGAGGTCTCTATTCACTCTTCCGACGATGTAGGGCTCTCTCTATAGTTTTATTTCTGGACGTTTATTACGGTTGTTCTATTTTCCGTTTGGATGTTTAATAGGGGTCCACTAGAGATGGATTCCCAAGTTGTAAACTGATGGAGTTTTGGAGTTTGGGTTTGATGGATTTTAATAATTATAATATTTTGCGGATTCTATTTTTAGTTCCTTCCAGCTTTAATTTTATTTCTTAATTTATTTTGTATTCCGTGTTCATTATAAAATATTAATTGTTTGATATTCTCTCAGGTTTGGGCCTGGGCCTGATCAACCCGTGTCTCAGATCTGAGGGGTATCACATGTATGTAATTTAAAATAGTACTATTCTTTAAATAATACTTCCACTCTAACTAGTAATGAAAATCATAATACTATTAAAAGAGCATTCATCCTTGAATGTCAGTACCCTCCATCTTGGATGCCCCAATATTTCCTCTATCAGAATCTTCTTCGGGGTCTTCCTCTCCACTTGACTCATCTTCGAGCACCACAGAAGTTGTGTTAGGTCCACAGTATGGTAGCCAGTCTCACACACCAGAAACCTTCCTTGGCTTATACACCGAAACAACGTCTACTGGAATAAATTCCTTGCTCTCCAATTCTGCCTTTTTGGTCGGCCTTCGCAGGGGAATCGTCGGAGTAACCTTCTTCTTCCTTGGGTCCTGCTTTGCTTTCATCGCGGGCCACATCCTTTTCCTAATGCCAAATATTCTAAAATTATAGAATAAACTTGACATCAGTACCTTCTAATCGAACCGTAAAGGAATTCAATGAATCCTAAACTTAAGCTCTAAACAAGAGAATACGCTACGCGGAAGTCTTATACGATAGAATCCTAGAGACACTTGAACCTAGAGTGCTCTGATACCAACTGTGATACCCCTCGGATCCGAGACATGGGTCGATCAAGCCCAAACCCAAACCCAAACCTGAGGAAATATCAAACAATTAATATTTAAAATGAACACAGATTAAAAAATGAATTAAGAAGAAATAAAAATAACGCTAAACAAATACTAAATAATAAAATCTTGAATCGTTAATCATTAAAACCGAACTTTCCAGAACCTCCAATCCATACAACTCAGGAATCCATCTAGCGGACCCCTTAATAAAATCCCAAACTAAAACTAAAACAACTAAAGTAGAATTTAAAACTAAACATAGAAAGCAATCCTACGTAATCGGAGGAATGATTGTTTGTATCTGCTCTGCACGTCCAAGCTCTAACCTTGGAACCGACGAACACCTGAAAAATAAGAGAGTGGGTCAAGCCCACATGCAAGTCCTATCCTACTACAATCCATACAGAAATCTTGTAATGACCAAGTCTTCTTCCTCCTTTTCCATTTTCGGTGATTTTTCTTTTTTCGTTATTTTCCCGTTTTTCATTTTTCCTCGCGTAACCTCACTTCTATTGTTCGG
Organism: Cornus florida; assembly: GCF_030987335.1. Taxonomy (NCBI): domain Eukaryota; kingdom Viridiplantae; phylum Streptophyta; class Magnoliopsida; order Cornales; family Cornaceae; genus Cornus; species Cornus florida. Next base: position 36,780,908 of record NW_026775576.1, on the reverse strand, counting down.
ATTTGATTTTGGTTTTGCATGCATTCATGATATTTGATTTCCATGACATTGGTATTTTTACTTTTGTTGAAAAGCTCCTAGTTGCTTACTTTATTCATAAAGGGCATGAATGCATACTTTAGTGTAATTATTCATAACTTTTGGGGTTTTAGTGTAATTATGTAAATTAATTATTTTTCATTTTAGGGATTTTTTTTGCAATTTAATTTAGAAGATATTTTGAAAAAGGACCATTTTGTAATTTTTGGAAAGAGTGACAAGTGTCACACTCTCACGGAGCCACTTGTTGGCATTTGGGTGAAGAGACTTGGCACCATGGCTTCTTGACATTTGGAGGGTGGACATTCACCCACTTGTTGGCCTTAGATTAGTGCACATGTAGACATTGATTTGTGATAAGTGTAGGTTTAGGATTAAGCCTAGGGTGGAGCATTAGATTAGTGACAAGTGTAGGATCAAGATTTAGTCTTGCATTGTGTGTGTAAGAGAGGTAGTGCAAGAGCACATAGTGAGTGGAGGATTTCTAGCCCATCCACTCACCATTTTACACTTTACCTTTTTCATTTCACTGTCTCTTATGAACCATAGCCAATCCACCATTGTAGGAAAGCTTAGTTCATAGCTTATCCCTTCAATTTGGCTCACTTCCATTCACCTTAGAGTTAAAACCTTGGGAGAGAAAAGATTCCTCACACTCTCCTCTTCAGTAACCCTAAACTTGTTTTCTATTTTGTGATTGGTAGCTTGGATTATAGAGATTCAATTCTCTACTGAGGTAGGGGTGGTAGTATGTTTATGTTTTGAGTGTTTTAAGTCCTTTGGAGTTTAATATATATTGTATACATGCTTTTAATATGATTTTCTTGCATATTATAGGAAACCCTCACTTGTTGACTTAGGGTTTATTGAATTAAGCATGTATAATTTGTATACACCATGTGTAGAAAGGTTGTATGATTTAGTAATGTGCTAAGTTCTAATGTTTTCACATGTGGTAGTAATATAGAACTCTTGTAGAATTATAAATGCCATATGCAATTTCTATTGATTTAAATTGTTATCTTATGGTGGTGATAATTATATATGCTTGTTGAGGACTAATTGTGGTTATTTTATAAGCTTGTTGCTAAATTGTTGTTGATTAGTAGATAAAGTTTATTGTTAAGGCATGACCTAAGTTGATGAGTTAGTGATATTGTTTTATACATTATATCATGATGACTACTTGTCATTCATTATGCCATTTTAGACTTGGAACCCTAAGACATGGTTTGTGTGGTTTCAAAGTACTTGTGCTTGTAAGGTGGTTGATATGCCTTATTATCTATGTATAAGTTTTGAACTTGATATATTTTGGATTTTCTTGGGACATTGTTAAAGTGACATGGCTAAAGTTTGGCTTTAGTGCGGGAGGTATGAGTTCTCCCCAATTGAGATAGTGCGTACTAGGGTGGCCTTCCTAACTGGTTAATGCCCGGAATAACCATTTTGATCTTGGTTTAGTCCGAGATGTGATGTCCAAGTATTCCACTAATTGATTTCGCATTAAATTCCAAGTTGACAACCAATGCTTAATTGTAACTTGTAATTTCTGTTATTGGTGAATTGATGTTGTTAAGTACATTGATATTGTTATTGCGTTATGATGGAATCATTGCATTAGCTTAAGATGATCCCTTAGAATACCATGAACATAGATGTTAAGTGGAATGCTCCCTTGTATTCGTCTATATTAATCTTGTAATGATGTTAAAACTTTAGGGTATATGCATATGCTTCTTCCTACGAGTAACTTGATTACTCACCCTAGTTGTGTGGGTTATTTTACAGGTAAGGAGACCTTGTGCTTGGATGCTCATCATCCTTAGGGGCTCATGAGTACTTTAAAGTATTTTTGTATATTGACATGCACTTGTTTAGCATACCTTCCTTTTGGATGTTATATTTTGTATACCATGGATGTATGGTATTTTAGGAGCTAAGATGGCTTCTTTGATGTGTAATGTATATCTAAGAATACTTGAAGATGCCTATTTTGTATGTATAACATGATGCCAAGGGCCATATACATTTGTATCATATGTATGCTAGTTTCATTCCATAGTTTGTTTTATGAAATTATGAGAATTTAAGGTTTGATAGGTCGTATTTTGTATATGACGTGCTATATGGCCATAGGCTATTGGAACACGTGTATTTATCCATATTACATTTTCATGCATGATCGATTTCGAGTTTAGAGTCATATTTTGAAAAACAAGCACATGGGAGGGCACTCATTTCCACTTTTTATAACAATCTGTTATAAGGGCATTTTAGGGATTTCCCTTTAAAAAGTAAAACTTCTTTTAACATGTTCATATGGAAAACATGATTTTAAGGGGGGTTTCTTCTTCATGTTTTTCCAGAAAATGTCATCTTGGTCCCGGAAATTCCATGAAAAGTTCATTTTTCTGCAAATTTATTGTTTCTGCTGCATATGTTCAATTCTGGGTGAGTTGAACCGGTTCAGAGGGGCTGAACTGGTTTAAGGTGTCATTTTGGTCGACAATGGGCATACTGCCCATGTTGAACTGGTTCAAGGAGGTTGAACCGGTTCAAGTCTTGCAGAACTGTTTTGGAGGTTCAGCTTTGGTCTTCCAACTTTGAACTATCATAACTTCTTCATTTTAACTCAGAATTAGTCCGTTCTTGAGTCTTAATAGACCGCGTCGAAGTAAGCTTTTGAATGGTGTAAATTTTAGTTTCATATTCTTCTCCTAGATCAAGATTTCCTTGTTTTAGTGAGAGGGTGTCAGTTTTAGTTCGAACCGAGATAGGGTTTGTTTGGGATTTTCACTTCCTTTGGCCTTGGGACTTCATGTGAAGTTACCAAATGATGTTTTAGGGTAATTTTGATCCCATTTGATTTATTATAAGTTAAATTCACTCAACTTAGGGTAAAATGACCATTTTACCCTTGGTTCTTCTCTTATAGGGTTGTTGATACCCTTGGCTCCGTTTTGCTTCTGTTGAGTCTCAAAACTCCTCAGAAGGTTACTCTTGTGACTTAAGGATGACGTACATCTCTAAAGACTGTGTTTAAGTTCTAGCTTCCGCATTTCGGACCCGTTGTCGGGTCATCGTTTGTTCATCACTGACGCACCGGGTTTACTTTGATGTGTTTACATATTTTTGATAACATGTTTTGGCTTTATAACATGTTTATGTGTTTCTTGATAACACGTTTGGTAGTATGACATGTCTTTACGCTTATATGCCTATGTGGTTAAGAGCATTCTTGTTTGACATGTATGCTTATTTACTTTAGTGCTTCATTGTTTACACAGCTTTCTTTGATTGCTTTAGCATGACTGTATGTTATATACGATGTCCTGCTTCGTGTTTTGTGCATTCATAGTTTGAGTTACACTCGGTTATAATAGCTTGTGTTATTGTTGATCTCCTTTCCTTCGTACATTTAGCATCATGGTTGTCACGCATGGAGAGTTTTCGTGTCAGGGTGTTGAGGAGCAGGTGGCTGACACCGAGTTCACGAGTGGTCCAGGGAGGCCCAGGATTCCAGTTCGTGGCGTGGATGCTGATCCGCCGCAGGCACCAACTTACAAGGAGTGGGTTGGTCAGGGAATCAATCAGGGGATCGCTGAATCCTTACAGGAGTTGATACGCAGGCAGGTGGCAGGGATATAAATCCCGGCACCGGCACCAGTAGTCAATGAGGCACTAGAGTACTTTATGTGGCTACAGAGGGTTAAGATTGATCCATTTGCGGGGAGTTCAGATCCACTAGTCTCAGAAGCTTGGTTGGACCTTATGGTTCGCAAGTTGGACAGTATGGCGGTACCCATAGATAGGTTGAGGATTTCTTTGATAACCTCTCTGTTCACGGGGGATGCAGATATCTGGTGGAGGTCTATGACCAATGTTCACAATGTTGAGTTGATGACTTGGAATAAGTTCAGGGGTTTATTCTTCGAGCGCTTCTTTCCTAGGGCTATGAGGCAGGAGATGAGAACACAGTTTGTAGGTCTTTATCAGGGCACCATGAGTGTCATTGAGTATGAGACATGATTTACTTCTCTCTCTCGTTATGCCAAGGATATGGTAGCAACAGACGAGGCCAGGGCAATGAAGTTTCAGGATGGGCTACATTTTGACATCAGGCCACGGGTCTCAATTCTTGATTTGAGGACTTACAGAGAAGTGGTCCAGAGGGCTATGCTAGCTGAAGCAGAGGAACGGGATCAGTTACGGATCAGGTGTTCACATAAGCAGCCTCACGGAGATAACCCATCATCTTCTAGGAGTCAGTGGAAAAAGCCAGGGCAGGGAACAATACTCATTCACAGGGGGTATCGCAGCAGAACTGTTCTGCACCCACAGTTCCTGTATCTTCGGGATCAACCTAGGGAGTGGTTTGTTACCATTGTCAGCAGCTGGGGCACATCAAGCCTCGTTGCCCACAGCTTCGGGCATAGGCCAGTCAGATTTCAATTTCTACAAAAATAGGGCAGGGAGCTTGCTTCTATTACAAGCGGCCAGGTCATCTCAAGAAGGATTGACCAAGTAGTGGCACAGATTCACAGACGGTACTGGCACAGTCTCCAGTGGTTCAGTCTGGTTTCAGAGTTCCTCAAGCACCACAGCCAGTGGCATCAGTTGGCACATATACAGCCAGGGGTTCTACACCTACTACTTTTACACATCAGTCAAGCTATCAGGGCAATTCACAGTAGGGCTTAGGGACGAGCTTACGCTCTTCCACAGGCGGATGCTTCCACAGGCACCTCTTCAATTCGAGGTATCTTTCCAGTTTTCAGTTATTGGGCACGAGTTATTGTTGACACAAGTGCATCACATTCTTTCATTTTTATATTGTTTGCACATTCAATGGGTCTGGAGGTCACACTTAGGGATAGACTTCTCTGTGTTGACACACCAGTTGGGGGTCCAGTGTCTTTGGATCATGTTTATCGGGGTTGTGCGATTGAGATAGCTGGGTGGACTTTAGAGTTTGATTTCAATGTTCTCGACATAATGGGCTTTGACGTCATTCTTGGGATGGATAGGTTGTCATTCTTTTGGGCTACGATTGATTGCTTTCGCGGGAGTGTGACGACCCTGGTTTTTAGGCCAGCGTGTCTTATGATGAACCGAAGGTTAACCCGATAACGGATCCGAATGTGGAAGCGAAAATAGAAAACAAGACTCTAAGAAGTCAAAGTGACCTTCCATGAGGTCGTGGAACTCAATAAGAACTAATGCGGGAACGAACGATCAGAAAAAGACCCAACAGGCACCCAAGGGCAAAATGGTCATTTCTAAAAATTATAGATTCGGGTGACACCAAGCACACCGCTAGAAGGACAACAAAAAACTAATTAAGATGGACTCAAGAATCGCATGATTCGGAGTCCGGACGAAGGAGAAACGGCATGACAAAGAAAAACGAGTTCTCAAGGCAAAAAGGGTAAACTGGTAATTATCCAGGAAGAACCGGGTGCAACTGAGCACACCATTGTAAAGACAGTGAAAAATTAGTCAAGTTAAAAAAAAAATGCACTTGAATCGGAGTCCGAACGAAGGGGAAAAGCCCAAAAGAAGAATTGACGTCGCGGTGGCCCGACGAGGGCCATGGCGCACACGGCGCCCATGTGCGAGCCCACCGGCGCGCATGCCGGCACCCAAAGACATGGCTGGTGGCAGCCTTTGGCTGCTGCTACATTTTTTTTTTGATCTGCCCAGAACTGAAGCTTGAAACGGAGGTCAAGACGAGTTTCTCTGGAAAAACACGAAGAAGAAACCCCCCCTAAAATTGAGTTTTCTACCCGAATTCGCCAATGGAATTGGAAAAAACTCACTATGAAATCCCCAAAATGCCCCTAGATCAAAATTGAACAAGAGGGTCATAAAGCTGCTAAATGAAAACTGGAAGCTGAAACTTTACAAGGGATTTCCAGTACCAAGACGACATTTTCTGGAATAACACGAAAAAGAAACCCCCCCTAAAATCATGTTTTCTATTCAACCATGTCAACAGAAGAAAATAAAACTGATGTGAAAGGTCCATAATGCCCCTAGATCAGAATATGCAAAAAAAATGCGAAATGAATTCACAAGAGGCTCAAAACACAAACGATAAGATTTTGCCCGGAAACGACCATGCACGCAAACGTAACTTACCTATTTGGACGTACTACAATGGTCCACGACTTAAAAATATAACATCGATACAAAATCCGACCCCCCAATGAGCAAAAAGGCAAAAATCAAAACATTAAAATGAAAACTCAGGATCCAAAAATACAAAACGGGGTCAAACGACCATTTGGCCCTTGGCCACACTTCATACAAGATTAATAAGACCCTATAAAAGAATGAGAATGGAATTCCCACACCCGATGCAACTATGGTGAAGCAATGACTTGCGATTTTTTAAGATTTTCACAATATTTCATAAAGTTAAAAAGTACATAGAACACAATATGATGGTCATTGTCATCCGGCCTCATCTCATAAATATCAAATACATTGAAAGGAGTGTACTTAAGTATACATTACATACATGGAATTAAATATACATATTTTGACATATAAGTCTACCAAATGACATTTCATGATAACATTTGCATGAAATGGAAACTTTAAAGCTCCACGACATCCAAGGAATGCTAGGCTTCATGAACCAAATCTTGGTACCTGAAATATGCCCAAGTATCGTAGGGGTGAGTAACATAAAGCTACTCGTAGGATATGAGCATGCATCGACCTAGCATTTTACAAATTTATCACCTTAAGGTGAAACATGTTAAAGGGGCTCAAGCCACCTAACGTCTATGTCCAAGTGAGACTCGGGGAGAATCCAAAGCTACCTTAGAGTCTAAGCAAGAAGAATCATTATATACGTACGTGTATGAAACGAATCATGGTTGGGATAATCCAAAGAACACGACAAGAAAAATGCTTGAGCATAGATTAACATGAATTGCATTTTCAATACAATTGAATTAGGTCTAGAGTAATCCATACAACATGACAAAAGCATATTTGAATACAAGTTAACAAGAATCATATTATCCATGCAATTCAACAACAAAAGAGCATGTTATACAATGCAACAAGGTTTAAGTTCTCAAAGCCATCAACTTATAATCTAAAGCGCAAAATAACAGTAGTGGTTCATGCCACCTAACGTCTATGTTATTAATGAATCAATATGATCAATCCTAAGCTTTATTAGAACGTCAAAACATGATTTTCAATATCGATGCAATTTAACCAACATTGAAACTTCCAATACAAAGCATAAAGCACAATTTCATACAGTTAACATCCTGTAACTTAAAATGGAACGACAAATAAGAAACAACAAGTTACAACATCATCTAGTTATCAACTTGAAAATGAAATACGAAATCAAACAAAGTGGATACTCGGACGTCACGCCGAATCAGACCGACAACATAGTTACTTTAGGGTTACTAGCCCATGGGTAACCTCCCTACGTGTGCACTAGACCATATAGAGGGACTATCCCCCGTACTAGAACCACGTCCTAGCCATAGTCAAACAACGACATCCCCAAGTTTCCAAAATCAACAAGTTGTGGAACAACGCATAGATCAACAGGAATATGCAAGATAATCAACTATCTGCCAAGCACAACCAAATTTGGAAACCTATACAATACATGCTCTAAGTCACAACTAATATAATGTGATGAATGTCGAATCTTCAGTGTGCGATTCGTTACACGCTATGCATGAATGATGTTAAATACGAAGTGTATATAAGCATACAAGCTGTATTAATCACATAAATTCCCCCCCTCCCCCTAAACTTAGTTCCAACAACGCCAAACATCATTTGCCTAAACATACAATTTTATTTTATTTTATTTTATTATTATTTTTTTTAACACAAATCAATTCAACTATAAACAATTCAACCATATTCAATAATGAAAATCTGCCTGCGAATAACTAACTCTCAACACCCCCAAACTTAAATGATTCATTGTCCTCAATATATGAAAACATGTATAGAAATTAAGCATGCCGAGAGATGTAAAAGGAGAGAAACTACCGAGTGCGATATGATAACTTCAGTGCAGCCACTCATAGTGAAAAAGCAAAATTTCTTCCCCCAAACTTAGACCTGATAATCTGTTCACAAAAACTATGTACCAAGCATAAAAGCATAGATATATAAAGATAGAAATATGAAATAATATGTCATGCTTTATTCAAAACTAGGAAAGAAAACCAAAATATGTGCACAATTGTCATGCCAAACATGGCCTAAATCCTAAAATTATTCAAAGCATACAAAATAGAAGTAAATAGCATGAACTAAATAAAACTAAAGATAAAATCAGTTCACCTTACAAATTAGAGGGTGAAGTGTCTGCTCCTTTAGGAGCATGATCATTCATTGATTGCACCAGTTCGAGCAAGAAGTTGTTCTTTCCAATCTTTGAAATTGTAAACCTTTTTTATAGTTTCTCGCTTCTCATTGCATGGAATCACCAATCCTTGGTTCTTAATCAGCTTCGTGATGAGATAAGGAAACAGAAATGACCAATTCATAAAGCTTTCTTTTTTGCGGACTATCAATTTATTATAAACCTTCAAGATTTGATTCATAATCAAAGTGGGAACTGAAAACCAAAATTCATTCTCTGCTGAAAAGAGACAATCCAAAAGAACACTGTTATTTGCGTTTCCCAATCGGAAGAACATTTGTAGCCAGTAAAATCTCAATGAACCAAATTCGGGGTAGAACAAAAGATCGTTTAGGTGAAGTACTATCTAAACTTTTTAGATTGCCATGTGTTACTTCTTTCAAAACATCGGTTAGGTCATCCAATAAATCAATAATATCTGGTAGAGGAGCAAAGAGAGGCTGAACGTCCACATCGACTAGTGAGTTTATTGGACATCCACATACAACAACAATATCCTCTAATGTAACCGAAAACATAGTGCCATCAATTTATGTGAAAAGCTTGTTTGGCTCTTGCGATTTGTATGAAAGATTCTAGTGAAACTAACGAACCAAACGAGGATGAACCACATTATGACATGGCTAAAATATGGATGCCAGTCCCCGTTTCCTGAGATTTTTGACTGCCCAGTCTGTATCAGCACGTCTATGAAAGACATTCCTAACATCAAATGCAATTTCATATTGAAGAGACCAATTAGTCTAATCTAGATCAGTAGTTTCCTTAGAAGAACTTTTTGATTTGCAAGGGCGCTTAGAAGCGGAAGAAGAAGCCATTTGAGTGATGAAAGTTGGTTCAGAACGTTTGTTAAACACGTGGTGTGCAAGACTAAAAAGTAAAGAACACTTTTGAAGATTAGATTATTTGAATCCAACAAGCATGAATCTAGAATTGAAGCACACCAATTTTTCACTAAATAAACGAATCCCCTACAAAATCAAGTTCTAATCTCTATGAAATAATCAATAGTTGAAATATAAGAAGAGAAAAGAACTTACCTCAATTTGGAACTTGAAAATTTGCCCTCTTTAATTGAAAGATTATGATAATGATGGAAAAGGATGATTATAGATGATGGATGGAGGATAAATGGAGATGGAGAGAGTGAAATATGATTATGATATGGATTTGAAAGGTAGGGTTAGGAAGTGGAAGGTTTAGGTTGTGAATGAGGAAGGAAAGACTGGAGGTTATAAAATCCCAAGCTGGGCTCGGGTTGGCTTCATGGGCCTTCGCGTCAGGACGCAAGGCATGGCGTCCGAACGCGTACTATAGCGGGGTGCAAATTCTAGCAGCAATGAGGTATGGGATTTGGCATATTCGTAATGGCATCTGGACACCGGATGTGGCATCCCGACACCGGATGTGTCATCCGGATGCTAGAGAGAGCAGGTGACAGCGTCCGAACGCCGGAAATGGCGTTCGGACGTAGCATAAAGCAGGTGATGGCGTCCGGATGCCGGAAATGGCGTTCGGACGCGACATTTGTCCAGTACCTTAAAATTGATTTCTGCTTGATAAACTGTTAAAAATGTTACCAAAACCTTTTATGATTTATAAAAAATCCATAATGACCTCTGGAATGCAAATCTAAATGATTCTTGAAGAATGCAAAGTGGAGATTCTATCTAATGACCCGGTCATTTTTCCTTCCTTTCCTTTTCTCAGATTTTCACGGATATTTTTTTTCCGTTGATCTTTTCCTTTCTGAGTGTAGTTTCTCGTCACTTAGTGTCATCTTGAGTACTCTGGAATGATTTCCGAGACTTTTTTCCTTGGATTGACAACTTCTTTTGAGGACCGTGTCATTTCCACATTTTCATTTTTTAGACACGATTCACTTTTCATCCTTTTCCCTATTTTGTCTTTTCCTTGTTTGTCACTTTGTTGGCACAACCACACTTTTATGTTTGTGATTGAAATACGTATCTTTACTTTTGTAGAAAAGTACTCTGGTTGCTCCCGGTGTCCATAGGGGCATGGATGTAAAGTTCTTTGAAATTTTTTTTCTTTTCTTGGGGTGTTTTTCACAAATATCTTTTGAAGATATTTTATTTCAGGGGTTTCTAAGAATATATTTTGAGAAGATATTTTCATTCTGGACCAGTTGTGCAGTTTTCACTTTTTGGAAGGGCCATTGTGCAATTAATGAAAGTTATTACTAAATGCCTTGTTTTGAACCTGAATCCTCGTACAGGATTCATTTTCACTTTTTGTCGAGTCGTGTACTCTTAGAATTTCCTTCTGGTTATTTTTCTCCTGTTTCAGGGTTTATGGCCCCGGTTGCTGCCGAACTTGTTTGGGGCATATATCTCTGTTCGGGACTCGGTTTTTGACGTTGTTTCTTCCATTGTTCATTTTTTGTCATTTTGTTTCTTTTTCATTAACAGTGTTTTGCCGTTTAAGCACGTCTGCTCCAATTCCACTTTTCCGGACCCGGCGGGGCCTTTTCGGGGAACTTTTAGGGTTTTTCTATTAGAGAAAAAGTCAGATTTCTCTCTCTCTCTCTTTCTCTCTTGGCCAGCAGCCATGGCAGCCAAGGGGCTGCCACCCTTTGTAATACCCCTAATTTGAAAGGTTATTCCTGGTATTTAACTTATTATTTAATTGCATTTTTATTTGATTATGTGTCATTTTATTGGATTATTTGTTTCATTTAAATTATATTGTGGTGATTATTGAATTAGTTGTATAATTTGATTTTATTATATTATTTGTGTTATTTGACTTATTTAAATTAAATTAATTGCTTAATAATATGTAACTTGTATTTATTAACTGTTTTAATTACTTTAATTATTTAATTGCTTCATTTAGTTAATTCTCTGTTTATTTATTTTCTTTATCGAAACTTAGGGTTGTAGGATGTAACGTGGCCGACTTGTAGTTGGAATTGGATTAGGGTTTAAGGTCTAAGCCTACAAATATACATATTACGGTGGTTTAAGGTTTTGAAAACAAAAGCAAAAAACAAAACGTGAGTTTGTTCAGTAAAGCAGAGAGGTAGTGCAATACAGAGGGAAAACATAGAGAGAACCGGAGTGTGAACTTAGGTGATTCACAAAACAGAATCAAGGAGGGAAGTTTGGTGTGGACTACTGGACTGTAATAGGAGCAGCAAGAGTTGTTTAACACAACCAACGTGGCTGGAGAAGATAGAGGCAATAGTTAGAGATTTTTATTCAAAGTCTCAAAGGCAAGTCTCTTTATACTCTTTCCCTTAAATCTGTGTTCTGTGCATGCCTAGCTAGACTCCAGGGGTTTAATGAATGCTAAAATTAAGTAATTATGCATGCTTAGTTGGACTAAAATAGAGGGTGTATGAATTAGTTTTCATATTCCTATTTTGAATGATTCTGGAAATTCTTGATGCACAATTGATGTTTAAGTTTAATCTTTGCATGTTAAAACATCTAAAATAATCTAGTATGGACGTATGAGACTTAGGTTGAAGCTTAGAGGCTTCAACTATGGAGTTTTAGGGTTTACAGAGGCTGAACAGACAAAAAAGACGACTTCAGCACCAACTCAGCCGACTAAGTTTGCAACTCAGCCGACTAAGTTGGCAACTCAGCCGACTCAGTTGGACCGTGACATGGATTTTGGTTTTAATTGCCCAGAATTATTTATAAACCTATTTTAATTAATCTAAATGGGTTTAGTGGACTTAGGAAGATCCCAGAATGCATCTTATATCTATATATGCTAAAAAGGTGGATGGTTTAGAAATTAAATAACTTATATGTTGTTTAGATCGGATGGAAGGGTTAATTTAATTGCTCTAACAATTGAAATTAATATTTAAACGGATTAAACAATGTTCATGAAACCTTATGTTTGTTTATCTGAGATGTATGTTAGTGACTTGGAGGGTAAGTTAGCTGCATGCTATTTAAACTGTGGTATTGCTTACATAAATGCAATACTTATCTGTATGATGTGTATCATATTATATGTGGATTAAATTGATGTATTATTTTTATATTACATCATTTATTGGACTGGATGGTTTAATTTTATATCATAATAATTCTGGTTTAATTGATGTGTTATTATTTTGTTGCATCAATTGTTGGACTGGATGGATTAATGCACTGGTATGGGACGGTGGCATTCTAGGGACGGATTAACCAAAGAAGTTAAATCCTACCTAATCTGGATTCAGGTATGGATTAACCATAAGGGTTAAATCTATCTCTTACTTGTGTTATGTCAATAAAATAATTGAATTACCTACTTTGGTTTCTAGATGGATTGTTACACATGTATCAAGCCACTATACCAGATGGATGATATTTTGTATTAGGAGGACATAGACTTTATATATTTATGTTATGGTTCCATGGTATGAGCTTGAGTTTCAGGATCATGGTTAGGGTGCGTATATCACCTAGGATGGATAGCTGGACAGTAGTTACTATTCCCTGGTAGGTCTAGGTACTCATGACCACGTATTGTGCGATTTGTATGGTATCTCTACTCAGGCTGAGACAGACCTATTGGACTAGTGAGCATCCTATAGTGTTTAATATATACATATATGGACTACTTTAGATATTGTTGAGCTATCTAGGATGTATCTGTGTATCGAATTTCTGTATAGATCGTAGTAGGATAGGACTTGCATGTGGACCTAACCCACTCTCTTATTTTTCAGGTGTTCGTTTGTTCTAGGGTTAGAGTTTGGACGTGCAGAGCAGATACAAACACTCATTCCTCCGATTACGTATGATTGATTTCTGTGTTAAGTTTTAAATTCTACTTTAGTTGTTTTAGTTTTCGTTTGGGATTCTATTAAGGGGTCCACTGGATGGATTCCCGAGTTGTATGGATTGGCGGTTCTGGAAAGTTTGGTTTTAATGATCAACGATTAAGGATTTTATTATTTAGTATTCGTTCAATGTTATTTTTATTTCTTCTTAATTCATTTTATAATCTGTGTTCATTTTAAATATTAATTATTCGATATTCCCTCGGGTTTGGGCCTGTGCCTGATCAACCCGTGCCTCAGATCTGAGGGGTATCACAGTCGGTATCAGAGCACTTCAGGTTCAAGTGTCTCTAGGATTCTATCATATAAGACTTCCGCGTAGCGTATTCTCTTGTTTAGAGCTTAAGTTTAGGATTCATTGAATTCCTTTACGGTTCAATTAGAAGGTACTGATGTCAAGTTTATTCTGTAATTTTAGAATGTTTGGCACTAGGAAAAGGATGTGGCCCGCGATGAAAGCAAAGAAGGACCCAAGGAAGAAGAAGGTTACTCCGACGATTCCCCTGCGAAGGCCGACCAAGAAGGCAGAATTGGAGAGTAAGGAATTTATTCCAATAGACGTTGTTTCGGTGTATAAGCCAAGGAAGGTTTCTAGTGTGTGAGATTGGCTACTATACTATGGACCTAACACAACTTCTGTGGTGCTCGAAGATGAGCCAAGTGGAGAGGAAGACCCCGAAGAAGATCCGGATGGAGGAGATACTGGAGCATCCAAGATGGAGGGTACCGACATTCAAGGATGAATGCTCTTTTAATAGTATTATGATTTTCATTACTAGTTAGAGTGGAAGTATTATTTAAAGAATAGTACTGTTTTAAATTACATACACTAGTAGTATGTAGTGAATAAATGACAATTATTCTTTTAGAGGTTTATGATTTAAAGGAGTTCATAATAAAATAAACTAATGGTTTTGGTTATCTCTTTTATGTTTATGATAGTATTGTTGTGATATATACATGAATGGTTTTATTAAACTATATTGGAATGTGTATGTTGTGATAATAATTGAATCTCACAGTGGAATGATTTGTATTTGAGCAAGCAAACAAAGCTTTGCTTATAGGTTAGTTGTGTTGAGATGGGACGATTACCAACGAGTTATAAAAGCAACTTGTGGGAATTAATTTGGTAAGATGGATTGTAAAGGAGGCCATTTGGTACTTTCCAGGATATTTGCTACACTTATGGAGGGTATGGGCATACTTACAGGCAGTTTCCTAGAGTAAGAGAAGGATAAGGATAGGGACAACATGTGCAGCAAGGGCAGAGGGTGCCAGTGCCTCTACTAACTCCACAAATTCCACGAATTCAGGGATAGACATATCCAGCTTTACCGGCACCGCCACAGCTTTAGGGATAGGCACCGCAGCAGCTACATTATGGCAGGGTGTATAACTCAATGCCACAGGATATGCATGCACCTCAGGCTGTTGAGGGTAAGTTTCCTATTCATAGTTTACATAGATGTGTTTTGTTTGATACGGGAGCTACACACTCATTTGTAGCTAGATCTTTTGTTGTTTTATCTGGGATGACGACTCGGGTATGCAGTAGACCTCATGGTATTTCTACACCATTAGGCAATGTAGCCATTCTTCATGAGAGTGATGGGCTTGTGACACTAGATATTGGTAGACTCAGATTTTTAGCTAATCTTTTGGTCCTGGACATGCACACTTATGATGTGATACTTAGGATGGATTGGCTATCGCATTATCATGCCCAAGTTGATTGTTATGATAGGTCAGTACTTGGTCAGGACATGTACGTCGTTGCTATGTCGCGTTCTAGCGGGGTCACTAGCACCTATTTGTTTTATATGGAGGAGGAAACGGAGGAGGGGACTACTGTATCATTGGATAACATACCAATAGTACAAGATTTCCCGAATATATTTCAGGAGATTCCAGGGTCGCCATCTAGTCAAGAGATTGACTTTGTGATTGACTTAGGTCTAGGCATTACGTCTATTGTTAGGGCACCATATAGGATGGCACCGGTGGAGATGCAAGAGCTGAGGGATTAGATTCAGCAGTTACTCAGCCAGGGTTTTATTCGCAGGAGTACTTCACCTTGGGGAGCACCGGTTTTATTTGTGAAGAAGAAGGATGGTTCACTTCGGCTGTGTATAGATTACAGGGAATTGAACAAGGTTACTATTCGTAACAAGTATCCATTACCCAGGATTGATGATCTTTTTTATCAGTTGAAGGGAGCTACATACTTCTCTAAGATTGATCTACAGTCTGGATATCATCAACTTCGGGTTAGGGAGCAGGATGTTCTGAGGATAGTGTTTCTCACTAAATATGGATCTTATGAGTTTCGTGTGATACCGTTTGGGTTGACTAATGCACCAGCGGTCTTCAGGGCTTACTTGGATCAGTTTGTCATTATCTTCATAGATGACATTTTGATTTACTCGAGGTCAGAGGACGATTATGCTAGACATCTTCGGATAGTCTTGCAGACGCTTTGTGAGCACCAATTGTATGCTAAGTTCAAGAAATGTGAATTTTGGCAGCGGGAGGTGAAATTTCTGGGTCACATGGTGTCAGAAAGGGGAATAGCAGTGGATCCGGCTAAGGTTTCAGCAATGGTTGAGTGGGGACAGCTTACTTCACCTACTAAGATTCAGAGTTTCCATGGTTTGGTAGGGTATTATAGGAGGGTTATCCAGGGGTTCTCCAAGATAGCGGGGCCACTCACTCATTTGACTAAGAAGGGTGTACGTTTCGTGTGGGATAAACACTGTCAGAAAGCTTTTGATGAGCTGAAGACTAAGTTAACTTCTGCACCAGTTTTATTTACCCCACAGAGCGGGATCGAGTATCTTATTTACATAGATGGTTCTTTACAGGGTCTTAGATGTGTTTTGATGCAGGAAGAGCGACCAATTTCGTTTGGATTTTGGAATCTTAAGCCGCATAAGCTTAATTATCCAACACATTATTTGGAGTTGGTAGCTGTGGTTTTTGCCTTGCGTATTTGGAGGCATTATCTGTTGGGTGAGTCTTTCAGATTATTTGGAGATCACAAGAGTCTGCAGTATTTGTTCACTCAGTGGGAGCTGAATATAAGACAGCGTAGGTGATTAGAATTTGTAAAAGACTATCACTTTTCTATATAGTATCATCTAGGGAAAGCAAATGTGGTGGCAGATGCACTCAGTCGCCGACCTGTTGGTAGTCTTTCTATTATTTTCACTACTGAGTGGAACGCTTCGAGGATAGTGGATGAACTGTCGGATGCTTTCATGGCTTGCATGGTAGTTACACCTTCTATCATTCTCAAGGTTTTGCAGGCACAACTCACGGATCAGTAGTGCATTGACAAAGTTATAGAGATGGCTTCTGGAGAGGTCCCATTTTACTATGTTGGGGCTAATGGAGGTTTAAGGTACAAGGGACGGTTAGTGGTACCTTCTGCTGATGATTTGAGGAAGGATGTGGTGATTATGACTCACCACTCTAAGTTTTCTGTTCATCCAGGAGGCGACAAGATGTATCAGGATATGAAGCGGCAGTTTTGGTAGGCAGGTATGAAAAAGGACATTGCTCTATTTGTCTTACAATGTAGTACTTGTCAGATGGTCAAGATTGATCACCAGAGGCCGCCAGGAGCTCTACAGCCACTACCAATATCGGAGTGGAAATTGGAGAGCATTTCAAGGATCACAATTCCATTAGGGTCATTGTGGAAAGGTTGACGAAATCAGCTCATTTCTTACCCATTCACACTGACTTCACTTCGGAGCAGTTGGTAAGACTTTACATTACAGAGATTGTAAAGCTACATGGCATTTCATTGTCTATTATATCAGATAGGGATTCAAGCTTTGTGTCTGGCTTTTAGAAGAGTTTTTAGCAGGCTTTGGGTACAGAGTTACATCTTAGCACTGCTTCTCTCCCTCAGACTGATGGACAGACTGAGAGGGTTAATCAGATCATGGAGGATATGCTTCGGTCGTGTGTTCTTGATTTCAAGGCCATTAGGAGGATTATTTACCACTTATGGAGTTTACCTATAATAATAGTTTTCAAAAGACAATTGGGATGGCACTATTTGAGGCGTTATACGGCCGACCGTGTCGATCGCCTATTTGTTGGATGGAGGTTGGTGAGAGCAGATTCTTGGGTCCTGAATTCATTAAGGATACTTCTGAGAAGATAACTCTTATTAGGGACCGCATGTGTACTACCCAGAGTAGGCAGAAGAGTTATACGGATCATCGCACACGTACTTTGGAGTTTCAGGTTGGGGATCAGGTTCTCCTTAAAGTGTCACCTATGAAGGGTGTAATGTGCTTTGGGAAGAAAGGGAAGTTGTCTCCACGATTTGTTGGTCCATTCATGATTACGGATCGAGTTGGAGATGTTGCTTATCGGTTGGCACTACCGGATAATTTGGATCACGTCCATAACGTGTTACATGTTTCCATGTTGCTGAAATTTCTGCGAGCTGAGGATCGGTATCAGCATATCGATGTTGGGGAGATTGAGTTGCAGCCGGATGCAACTTATTTGGAGCCACTATGTCATATTGTCGACTGTCGGGATCAAATCCTTCGTAATAACATTATTCCTTTGGTTTATGTTCAGTGGAGTCATCACAATGAGCCTGAGTCCACTTGGGAACGGGAGGATGTCATTCGCTAGTAGTTTCCTGAAATATTGGAAGAAGGTAAGAGCGAATTCCGAGGACGGAATTCCTTTTGTTAGGGGGAAAGAATGTAATACCCCTAATTTTGAAAGGTTATTCCTGGTATTTAACTGGTATTTAACTTATTATTTAATTGCATTTTTATTTGATTATGTGTCATTTTATTGGATTATTTGTTTCGTTTAAATTATATTGTGGTGATTATTGAATTAGTTGTATAATTTGACTTTATTATATTATTTGTGTAATTTGACTTATTCAAATTAAATTAATTGCTTAAAAATATGTAACTTGTATTAATTAACTGTTTTAATTACTTGAATTATTTAATTGCTTCATTTAGTTAATTCTCTGTTATTTTATTTTCTTTATCGTAACTTAGGGTTGTAGGATGTAACGTGGCTGACTTGTAGTTGGAATTGGATTAGGGTTTAAGGTCTAAGCCTATAAATATGCATATTACAGTGGTTTTGGGTTTTGAAAACAAAAGCAAAAAACAAAACGTGAGTTTGTTCAGTAAAGCACAGAGGTAGTGAGATACAAAGGGAAAACAGAAAGAGAACCGGAGTGTGAACTTGGGTGATTCATAAAACAGAATCAAGGAGGGAAGTTTGGTGTGGGCTACTGGATTGTAATAGGAGCAGTAAGAGCTGTTTAACACAACCAACGTGGCCGGAGAAGATAGAGGCAACAGTTAGAGATTTTTTTTCAAAGTCTCAAAGGCAAGTCTCTGTTCTACTCTTTCCCTTAAATCTGTGTTCTGTGCATGCCTAGCTAGAGTCCAGGGGTTTAATGAATGCTAAAATTGAGTAATTATGCATGCTTAGTTGGACTCAAATAGAGGGTGTATGATTTTGATTTCATATTCCTATTTTGAATGATTCTAGAAATTCTTGATGCACAATTGATGCTTAAGTTTAATCTTTGCATGTTAAAATATCTAAAATAATTTATTACGGACGTATGGGACTTAGGTTAAAGCTTAGAGGCTTCAACTATGGAGTTTTAGGGTTTACAGAGGTTGAACAGACAAAGAAGACGACTTCAACACCAACTCAGCTGACTAAGTTTGCAACTCAGCCGACTAAGTTGGCAACTCAGCCGACTCAGTTGGACCGTGACATGGATTTTGGTTTTAATTGCCCAGAATTATTTATAAACCTATTTTAATTAATCTAAATGGGTTTTGTGGACTTAGGAAGATCCCAGAATGCATCTTATATCTATATATGCTAAAAAGGTGGATGGTTTTGAAATTAAATAACTTATATGTTGTTTAGATCGGATGGAAGGGTTAATTTAATTGCTCTAACAATTGAAATTAATGTTTAAACGGATTAAACAATGTTCATGAAACCTTATGTTTGTTTATCAGAGATGTATGTTAGTGACTTGGAGGGTAAGTTAGCTGCATGCTATTTAAACTGTGGTATTGCTTACATAAATGCAATACTTATCTGTATGATGTGTATCATATTATATGTGGATTAAATTGATATATTATTTTTATATTACATCATTTATTGGACTGGATGGTTTAATTTTATATCATAATAATTCTGGTTTAATTGATGTGTTATTATTTTGTTGCATCAATTGTTGGACTGGATGGATTAATGCACTAGTATGGGACGGTGGCATTCTAGGGACGGATTAACCAAAGAAGTTAAACCCTATCTAATCTGGATTGAGGTATGGATTAACCATAAGGGTTAAATCTATCTCCTACTTGTGTTATGTCAATAAAATAATTGAATGACCTACTTTGGTTTCTAGATGGATTGTTACACATGTATCAAGCCACTATACCAGATGGATGATATTTTGTATTAGGAGGACACAGACTTTATATATTTATGTTATGGTGCCATGATATGAGCTTGAGTCCCAGGATCATGGTTAGGGTGCTTATATCGCCTAGGATGGATAGCTGGATAGTAGTTGTTGTTCCCTGGTAGGTCTAGGTACTCATGACCACGTAATGTATGATTTGTATGGTATCTCTTCTCTGGCTGAGACAGACCTATTGGACTAGTGAGCGTCCTATAGTATTTAATATCTACATATATGGACTACTCTAGATATTATTGAGCTATCTAGGATGTATCTGCGTATCGGATTTGTAACGGCCCAAGTTTTATAAACCCGGTGCGTCAATGATGAACAAAAGATGACCCGACAACGGGTTCGAAATGCGGAAGCTAGAACTTAAACAAAGACTTTAGAGATGTACGTCATCCTTAAGACACAAGAGTGACCTTCCGAGGAGTTTTGAGACTCAACAGAAGCAAAACAGAGCCAAGGGTATCAACAACCCTATAAGAGAAGAACCAAGGGTAAAATGGTCATTTTACCCTAAGTTGAGTGAATTTAACTTACAACAAACCAAATGAGATCAAAATTACCCTAAAACATCATTTGGTAACTTCACATGAAGTCCCAAGGCCAAAGGAAGTGAAAACCCCAAACGAACCCTATCCCGGTTCGAACTAAAATTGACACCTTCTCACTAAAACAAGGATAGCTTAAGAAATGAGAAGAATCTGAAACTAAAATTTTTGCCATTGGAAAGCTTACTTTGATGCGGTCTGTTTGGACTCAAGAACAAATTAATTTGGAGTTAAAATGAAGAAGTTTTGATAGCTCAAATTTTGAAGACCAAAGCTGAACCTGCAAAGCAGTTTTGCAGGACTTGAACTGGTTCAACCTCCTTAAACTAGTTCAACTTGGGTAGTACACCTATGCTGGACCAAAATGACACCTTGAACTGGTTCAGCTCCTCTGAACCAGTTGAACTCACCTAAAATTGAACAAATGCAGCAGAAACAGTAAATTTGCATAAAAATGAACTTTACATGGAATTTCTGGTACCAAATTGACATTTTTTGGAAAAACACGAACAAGAAACCCCCCTTAAAATCATGTTTTCCATATGAACATGTCAAATGAAGTTTTAGTTTTCAAAGGAAAATCCCCAAAATGCCCTTATAACAGATTTTTATAAAAAGTGGAAATGAGTGCCCTCCCATGTGCTCGTTTTGCAAATTACGACTCTAAACTCAAAAGCGATCATGCACACAAACGTAATATGGATAAATACACATGTTCCAATAGCCCATGGCCACATAGCACATCATATACAAAATATGACCTATCAAACCTCAAATTCTCATAATTTCATAAAACAAACTGAAGAATTAAACTAGCATACATATGATACAAATGTATATGGCACTTGGCATCATGTTATACATGCAAAATAGGCATCTTCAAGTATTCTTAGATATCATTACACATCAAAGAAGTCATCTTAGCTCCTAAAATACCATACATCCATGGTATACAAAATATAACATCCAAAAGGAAGGCATGCTAAACAAGTGCATGTCAATATACAAAAATACTTCAAAGTACTCATGAGCCCCTAAGGAAGATGAGTATCCAAGCACAAGGTCTCTTTACCTGTAAAATAACCCACACAACTAGGGTGAGTAATCAAGTTACTCGTAGGAAGAAGCATATGCGTATACCCTAAAGTTTTAACATCATTGCAAGATTAATATAGACGAATACAAGGGAGCATTCCACTTAACGTCTATGTTCAAGGTATTCTAAGGGTTCATCTTAAGCTAATGCAATGATTCCATCATAACGCAATAACAATATCAATGTAATTAACAACATCAATTTGCCAATAACAAAAATTACAAGTTACAATTAAGCATTAGTTGTCAACTTGGAATTTAATGCGAAATCAATTAGTGGAATACTTGGACATCACATCTCGGACTAAACGAAGATCAAAATGGTTATTCCGGGCATTAACCCTCTGGGAAGACCACCCTAGTGTGCACTATCTCAACTGAGGAGAACTCATACCTCCCGCAGTAAAGCCAAACTTTAGCCATATCACTTTAACAATGTCCCAAGAGAATCTAAAATATATCAAGTTCAAAACTTTTACATAGATAATAAGGCATATCAACAACCTTACAAGCACAAGTACTTTGAAACCACACAAACCATGTCTTAGGGTTCCAAGTCTAAAATGGCATAATGAATGATAAGTATTCATCATGATATAATGTATAAAACAATATCACTAACTCATCAACTTAGGTCATGCCTCAACAATAAAATTTTTCTACTAATCATCAACAATTTAGCAACAAGCTTATAAAATAACCACAATAAGTCCTCAACAAGCACATAGAATTATCGCCACTATAAGATAACAATTTAAATCAATAGAAATTCCATATGGCATTTAGAATTCTACAAGAGTTCTATATTACTACCACATGTGAAAACACTATAACTTAACACACTACTAAATCATACAACCTTTCTACACATGGTGTATACAAATTATACATGCTTAATTCAATAAACCCTAAGTCAACAAGTGAGGGTTTCCTATAATATGCAAGACTATTATATTAAAAGCATGTATATAATATATATTAAACCCCAAAGGACTTAAAACACTTAAAATATAAACATACTACCACCCCTACCTTAATAGAGAATTGAATCTCTATAATCCAAGCTACGAAACACAAAATGGAAAACAAGTTTAGGGTTATTGAAGAGGAGAGTGTGAGGAATCTTTTCTCTCCTAAGGTTTTTACTCTAAGGTGAATGGAAGTGAGCCAAATTAAAGGGATAAGCTATGAACTAAGCTTTCCTCCAATGGTGGATTGGCTAGGGTTCATGAGAGACAATGAAATGAAAAAGGTAAAGTGTAAAATGGTGAGTGGAAGGGCTAGAAATCCTCCACTCACTATATGCTCTTGCACTACCTCTCTCACACACACAATGCAAGACTAAATCTTGATCCTACACTTGTCACTAATCTAATGCTCCACCCTAGGCTTAATCCTACGCCTACACTTGTCACAAATGAATGGCTACATGTGCACTAATCTAAGGCCAACAAGTAGGTGAATGTCCACCATCCAAATGTCAAGAAGCCATGGTGCCAAGTCTCTTCACCCAAATGCCAACAAATGGCTCCATGAGAGTGTGACATTTGTCACACTTTCCAAAAATTGCAAAATGGTCCCTTTTCAAAATATTTTCTAAATTAAATTACAAAAAAGTCCCTAAAATGAAAAATAATTATTTTACATAATTACACTAAAACCCTAAAAGTTATGAATAATTACACTAAAGTATGCATTCATGCCCTTTATGAATAAAGTAAGCAACTAACATGCTTTTCAACAAAAGTAAAAATACCAATGTCATGGAAATCAAATATCATGAATGCATGCAAAAATGGAATCAAATCCGAACACTAGAAGTGATGTTACGCAAGGAAAAATGAAAAACGGGAAAAAGACGAAAAAAGAAAAATCTCCGAAAATGGAAAAGGAGGAAAAAGACTGGGTCATTACAACCTACCCTCCTTAAAAGGATTTCATCCCCAAAATCAAGTCGTACCTGAAAAATGGAACAAATGGGGATACCGTGAGCGAACCTCCAGTTTGAGCTCCCAGGTAGCCTCATCTATGCCGTGATGTCTCCACAAGACCTTAACCAATGGAATGGTCTTGGTCCGTAAGACCTTCTCCCGTGAATCAAGAATCTGGACTGGACCCTCCTCATAGGTCACATCCTCATCAACAACTACATCTGTCCACCGTAAAATATGCGATGGGTCCGGCTCGTACTTCCTCAATATAGATACATGGAAAACATCGTGAACCCTATCTAGGTCTAGTGGTAACGCCAAATGATAAGCAACTTCACTGACGCGCTCGAAAATCTGAAATAGTCCAATGAACCTAGGAGACAACTTGCCTATCTGCTGAAATCTCAGAAGTCCCTTCTGTGGAAAAATCTTGAGAAAGACGTGGTCCTCTACCTCAAAAGACAAGGTCTCCTCCTCTTATCAGCATAACTCTTCTGCTTGCTTCTGAGCTATAGCCAACCGCTGCCGAATCAACTTAATCTTCTATGTAGTCTCAAAGACAATGTCAGGACCTAAGGCGACTGTATCACCTACCTCGGTCCAACAAATTGGAGATCTGTAAGGTCTGCCATATAACGCCTCAATAGGTGCCATGCCAATACTGGTCTGGTAACTATTATTGTAGGCAAACTTAACCAAGGGTAAGTAGTCTTCCCAACTACCCCCAAAATCCAAGATGCAAGCCCGTAGCATATCTTCCGATATCTGAATGGTATGTTCTGACTGACTATCAGTCTGAGGATGGAATGCTGTGCTGAAATGAAACCCCGTGTCAAGAGCCTCCTGAAAACTCTGCCAAAAGTGAGATGTGAACCTGGGATCCCTATCCGGAACAATGGATACCAAAACCCCATGAAGCCTGACAATCTGCCCCACATACAGTCCACTAAGCCTCTCTGCGTCACCTGTCACTGCCATAGGTAAAAAGTGAGCCGTCTTAATCAATCTATCAACAACGACCCAAATGGCATCATTCCCTGCCTTGGATCTCAGAAGTCCCGTCATGAAATCCATAGTGATGTGCTCCCACTTCCACTCTGCCATTGGTAGTGGTTGCAAGAAACCCGCCAGTCTCTGATGTTCTACCTTCACTTGTTGACAAGTAAGGCATTTAGCTACGAACTGAGAAACATCCTGTTTCATGCCTTTCCACCAAAATTGTCTCCGCCAATTGTGATACATCTTCGTACAACCAGGATGAACTTCGAGTTGAGAATGGTGAAAATCCTGACGAACAACGTCATGACAAGACAAAGGAACAACCATTTTCCCTCTGTACATAAGACCACCATCTGAATGCAAGGTCCAACCCTCTACATTCTCGCCACCTGTAATTTGATCGTGGATGGACTTCATCTCCCCATCCTCCTGCTGTGCATCAGTAACTGTGCTAACAAGAGCCAGTTAAGCTACAAGGCTAAACAAAATAGCCAGTGAAACACCCTCATACAACTACAAACCAAGATCGGCAAGCTCTTCTAGCATCTTCCATCTGTGAATGGACATGCTAGCAAGAGTACCCCGTGACTTCCTACTCAATGCATCAACCACCACATTGGTCTTCCCCGGATGATACTGTAACTCAAAGTCATAGTCATCTATGAACTCAACCCATCTGCACTGTCTCAAATTCAAATCCTTTTGAGAGAAAAGATATTTGAGACTCTTATGATCGGAGAAAACCTCGAACTTCTCCCCGTACAAATAATGTCTCTACCCTTTCAGGGCAAAGATAACTGCTGCTAGCTCTAAGTCATGTGTCAGATAGTTTAACTCGTGAGTCTTCAACTGTCGAGACCCATAAGCAACTACCCATTCTGTCTGCATTAAGACACAACGCAATCCTTCTCGCGAAGCATCACAATAAACCACGTAACCTAAACCACGTTCAGGTATGATCAAAACTGGAGCTGGTGTCAATCTGACCTTCAACTCCTGAAAAGAAAAATCATAAGCCTCATTCCATATGAATTTGACTCCCTTGCGAGTAAGTCGAGTCATAGGTGCCGCTGAACGAGAGAAATCCCAAACAAACCTCCTGTAATAGCCGGCTAGGCCAAGAAAGCTCCGAACCTCAAACACTGTCTTTGGATGCTCCCAATCCATCACAGACTCAATCTTCGATGGATCCACTGCAACACCACCCCTTGACACAACATGTCCAAGGAGCTTTACCTCTGGTAGCCAAAATTCGCATTTCTCGAACTTAGCATACAATCGGTTATCCCTAAGGATTTGCAAAACTACTCTCAAGTGATACTCATGCTCTTCCCTCAAAGCTGAGTACACAAGAATGTCGTCAACGAACACCACCATAAATTTGTCAAGATAGTCACTCAATATATGGTTCATCAAATCCATAAAAGCTGCTGAAGCATTGGTCAAACCAAATGGCATCACCAGAAACTCATAATAGCTATACCGTGTGCGAAAAGTGGTCTTGGATATATCTTCATCCTTAACCCTTAACTGATAGTATCCCGACCTCAAATCAATCTTTGGAAAGCATGTCACTCCCTTCAATTGATCAAATAAGTCATCAATCCTAGGCAAAGGATATCTGTTCTTGATCGTAGCATGATTCAACTTTCGATAATCGATGTAAAGTCTCAAAGACCCATCCTTCTTTTTCATAAAAAGAACCACTCCCCATGGTGAAGCACTAGGACGAATAAAGCCCTTAGCTTTCAAATCATCCAACTGACCCTTCAGCTCATCAAGCTCTGCCGGTGCCATACGGTATGGTGCCATAGAGATGGGCGCTGTACCAGGAATGACATCAATGGCAAAAACAACTTCCCTTAAAGGAGGTAACTCTGTTAGTTCCTCTGGAAAGACATCAACAAAATCCTCAACAACTGTCAGAAAAACATGGCCCTGCTATCCTCGTCAACTAGCAAACTAGCCAAGTAGGATTTGTGGTGACTCCAGTTACCAATACTGAAAACAATCGCTGGGTGGGAATCACTCCGATCTCCCATAAAATGGAAACAATCTCCCTTGGGAGTGCAAATGGACACCCTCCCTGTAACGATCCAGCCATTTGCCTTCCTTTCCTTTTTCCTGAAATTTTACGAATGAAATTTTTTTGTTTAATTTTCTTTTCTGAGCTCTGTTTCGTATCTCTTAGTGTCATCTCGAGTGCTCGGAATTGGTTCCTGAGACTCTTTTCCGTGGATTGACAATTTCCTTCGAGGACCGAGTCATTTTCACATTTTTCTTTTTTCGACACTATTCACTTTTCGTCATTTTCCCTATTTTGTCTTTTCCCCGTTTGACAGTTTGTTGGCGTAACCACACTTCTTGTGTTCATAGTTGGTTTTTGACTTCATGTATCTCCATCTTGAGTGGTTTCTACGAAATACGTATCTTTACTTTTGCAAAAAAGTACTCTGGTTGTTCCCGGTGTCCATAAGGGAATGGATGCAAAGTTCTTTGAAATTATTTTCTTTTCTTGGGGTGTTTTTCATAAATATCTTTTGAAGATATTTTATTTCAGTGGTTTTTAAGAAAATATTTTTGGAGGATATTTTTATTCTAGGCCATAAGTGTAGTTTTCACTTTTTGGAGGGGCCATTATGCAATTAATGAAAGTTATTGCAAAATGTCTTGTTTGAGCCTGGATCCTCATACGGGATTCATTTTCACATTTCGTCGAGTTGTGTACTCTAGGAATATCCTCCTGGTCGATGTTTTCCAGTTTCAGGGTTTCAGGCCCCGGTTTACGCCAAACTTGTTTTAGGCATAACTTTCTGCTCGGGACTCGGTTTTCGACGCCGTTTTTTTGTTGTTCATATTTTATCATTTTGAATCTTCAAGTTTTGCCATTTGATCACGTCTGCTCAAATTTTACTTTTTCGGACCCGGCGGGGCCCGTTCGGGGCACTTTTTAAGATTTCTATAAAAGGGGGGTGAGATATTTCATTTTTCATCTTCTCCCCTCTTCATGCACGACCTAGAGCTCCCATGGCATCCCAAGGGGAGCTGCCATCTTCTCTCTCCTCTTTTGGTTCACTTTTCCTTGATGGAAAGTCTTCGGCCTTAACGTTTGTTGTTCCCCTCGCCATGCTCTACCTTTCCCCCCTATTAGAATTCAGTTTTGACCATTTCTTGAGTTTGGTTTTGAGGTCAAGTTATGATTTTGATGGGGCTTTCATGGGGGTTATGTTCACGGCGTTGTCCTCGACAAAACCTAGTAGTTTCGTCGGATTCGGAGCCGTTCCATTTTGGTGGGCCTTTGGGATTTTCATCTCAAATTGAGGTAGGAGATGTTCTAGGTCTAAATTCTTGTTATATAGCATGCTTGTGATGCTTATACTACTTGTTTGCATGATTAAATATAAAATCTAGAGATTTTATTATTTATTTTTTTTGTACGGGATCTAATTTTTTCGGTTGCTCATGACTTGGTTTAAACATGAAGTATGATTTTATATTGCCCCTTGATATGCTCCTTGTCGTGTATTAAAATTGGAACATTTGAATAAGTATTAAAGATTTTATTTAATATTTATCTTAGGTGAAAGATTAATTCACATGGCCTTAACTAGCTTAAAATCAATATGTGTTAGCATATTAAATTAGGCCTTAGCATGCTCTCCAACATAGTTGAATTTGAAAGTAATTGGAGGTGTTTTGAAAATTAGTAATTATTAATTAATTTGATTAATTAATTTACCCCGAGTGCACTATTCACTCTATTTAAATTCCGACTTGATATTCTTGATTTACATGCCATATAGTTTCACAAATATTTGATTTAGAATATTCGGTTAGGTTTTGAAACCTTTTTATTTAATTAAATTCCATGTTTAAGATTTAATCCTCATGGTGATATACAACTTGGAATTGTATTGTGGCATGTTATAAAATTAAGTTTTGGTATGGTTGTTCACATGTATTAAATGGGATTTATTGCATGAGAATTGCAACTTTTGTTTTATATTTAACTTTAGTGAATGTTTAATTCGCATGGTCGTACATTGAATGAAATAAACTTGTAATGTGCTATTACATTAGTCCTTTGCATGTTTTCCAACATAGGTTAATTTGAGAGCATTTGGTTAAGTTTGAAAATCAAGAGATTTTAATTAAAAGAATTAATTAAAATCTATTTTGTGTTCCCATTAGCTTAATTAAGGTTTTAACTTGATATTTGTATTAGCCATGACTTGTTTACTAGTATATATTAATTTGGGACTATTAGAAGTTGTTTTAGAACCTTGGTAATTAAATTAGCATGATTTAATTAAAGTTCTACTTTGTTGTTCCAACAACCTAATTGAGTTTTAGAATGGATATAGGTGATGACCGTGCCATGTCCTTTAACATGTATTAAATTGAGGTTATTTGGAATTGAATCGGAATTTAGAGAATTTAATTGTGTTTATCTATTTAAATTATATCAATTTGCTCCATGATCTAGTTATGTTTTAGAAGTGGTTTCTATATTCAAATCATGGACTTGGACTTATTGTATATTCATTTGGTTATGTTTTGAACATTGGATAATATAGTTGCTATGTTTGTATTCATGAGAATATGTTTTCCTTATTGAATATATTGTTGCCTTGTGTAATGATTTGCACATTTCGTATTTAACATCATTCATGCATAGCGTGTAACGAATCACACACTGAAGATTCGACATTCATCACATCATATTAGTTGTGGACTTAGAGCATGTATTGTATTGGTTTCCAAATTTGGTTGTGCTTGGCAGATAGTTGATTATCTTGCATATTTCTGTTGATATATGCGTTGTTGCACAACTTGTTGATTTTGGAAACTTGGGGATGTCGTTGTTTGACTATGGCTAGGACATGGTTCTAGTACAGGGGATAGTCCCTCTATATGGTCTAGTGCTCACGTAGAGAGGTTACCCATGGGCTAGTAACCCTAAAGTAACTATGTTATCGGTCTGATTCGGCGTGACGTCCGAGTATGCACTTTGTTTGATTTCGCATTTCATTTTCAAGTTGATAACTAGATGATGTTGTAACTTGTTGTTTCTTATTTGTTGTTCCATTTTAAGTTACAGGATATTAACTATGCGAAATTGTGCTTTATGCTTTGTATTGGAAGTTCCAATGTTGGTTAAATTGCATCGATATTGAAAATCGTGTTTTAACGTTCTAATAAAGCTTAGGATTGATCCTACTGATTCATTCATAACATAGACGTTAGGTGGCATGAACCACTACTGTTATTTTGCGCTTTAGATTCTAAGTTGATGGCTTTGAGAACTTAAACCTTGTTGCATTGTATAACATGCTCTTTTGTTATTGAATTGCATGGATAATGTGATTCTTGTTAACTTGTATTCAAATATGCTTTTGTCATGTTGTATGGATTACTCTAGACCTAGTTCAATTGTATTGAAAATGCAATTCATGTTAATCTATGCTCAAGCATTCTTCTTGTCGTGTTCTTTGGATTATCCCAACCATGATTCGTTTCATACACGTATGTATATCATGATTCTTGTTGCTTAGACTCTAAGGTAGCTTATGATGCTCCCCAAGTCTCACTTGGACATAGACGTTAGGTGGCATGAGCCCCTTTAACATGTTTCAACTTAAGGTGATAAATTTGTAAAATGCTAGGTCGATGCATGCTCATCGCCTACGAGTAGCTTTATGTTACTCACCCCTACGATACTAGGGCATATTTCAGGTACGAAGACTTGGTTCGTGAAGCCTAGCATTCCTAGGATGTCGTGTAGCTTTTAAGTTTCCATTTCATGTGAATGTTATCATGAAATGTCATTTGGTAGACTTATATGTCAAAATATGTATATTTAATTCCATGTATGTAATGTGTACTTAAGTACACTCCTTTCAATGTATTTGATATTTATGAGATGAGACCAGAGGACAATGACCATCATATTGTGTTCTATGTACTTTTTAACTTTATGAAATATTGTGAAAATCTTGAAAAATCGCAAGTCATTGCTTCACCATAGTTGCATCAGGTGTGGGAATTCCATTCTCATTCTTTTATATGGTCTTATTAATCTTATATGAAGTGTGGCTAAGGGCCAAACGGTCATTTGACCCTATTTTGTATTTTTGGATTCCGAGTTTTCATTCCAAGTTTCATTTTTGCCTTTTTGCCCGTTAGGGGGTCGGATTTTGTATCGGTGGTATATTTTTAAGTCGTGGACCATTGTAGCACATCCAAATAGGTAAGTTACGTTTGCGTGCATGGTCATTTCCGGGCAAAACCTTATCGTTTGTGTTTTGAGCCTCTTGTGAATTCATTTCGCATTTTTTTTGACATTGATGTCATTGGTATCAAAAAGTTCCCTTCTGGGGCATGTTACGGACTAGTGCCTTATATCGTCATGCTACTTTGCTGACAAGTAAGTGTGGGCGGGTTCTGGACGCTGTTCGTACTGCCTTGGCACTCTCTCCTTTCATTGTGATTCAAAGTTCCTTTGTCTTGGGATTCTCTCGGTGGTTGACGTTGAGTTAACGTGCCGGTTCATATGAGGTGTTGCCTCAGTTCATGGTTTCGCGTTCCTTCAGTTGATCTTTAGACTTCAGGATTTGTCCTTCAGTGCGTTATGAGCTGTCCTTTGATTTGACCTTTTGTTTGGTCATTATTCTGTTCTCTCTGGTATGTTCCTAATTTCAGGAACGAAATTCCTTTAAGGAGGGTAGTTTGTAACGACCCAGTCATTTGCCTTCCTTTCCTTTTTCTTGAAATTTTACGAATGAAATTTTTTCGTTTAATTTTCTTTTCTGGGCTCTGTTTCGTGTCGCTTAGTGTCATCTCGAGTGCTCGAAATTGGTTCCTGAGACTCTTTTCTGTGGATTGACAACTTCCTTTGAGGACCGAGTCATTTTCACATTTTTCGCTTTTCGACACTATTCACTTTTCGTCATTTTCCCTATTTCGTCCTTTTCCCTATTTTGTCTTTTCCCCGTTTGACAGTTTGTTGGCGTAACCACACTTCTTGTGTTCGAAGTTGGTTTTTGACTTCATATATCTCCATCTTGAGTGGTTTTCACGAAATACTTATCTTTACTTTTGAAAGAAAGTACTCTGGCTGCTCCCGGTGTCCATAGGGGCATGGATGTAAAGTTCTTTGAAATTATTTTCTTTTCTTAGGGTGTTTTTTGTAAATATCTTTTAAAGATATTTTATTTCAAGGGTTTTTAAGAAAATATTTTTGGAAGATATTTTTATTCTGGACCATAAGTGCAGTTTTCACTTTTTGGAGGGGTCATTGTGCAATTAATGAAAGTTATTGCAAAATGTCTTGTTTGAGCCTGGATCCTCGTACGAGATTCATTTTCACATTTCGTCGAGTTGTCTACTCTTGGAATTTCTTCCTGGTCGATGTTTTCCAGTTTCAGGGTTTTTGGCCCCGGTTTGCGCCAAACTTGTTTTAGGCATAACTTACTGCTCGAGACTCAGTTATTCATATTTTATCATTTTGAATCTTTTTTGTTCACAAAGTTTTGCCATTTGAGTGCGTCTGCTCACATTTTACTTTTTCGGACCCGGCGAGGCCCGTTTGGGGCACTTTTTGAGATTTCTATAAAAGGGGGGTGAGATATTTAATTTTTAATCTTCTCCCCTCTTCATGCACGACCTGGAGCTCCCATGGCAGCCCAAGGGGTGCTGCCATCTTCTCTCTTCTCTTTTGGTTCACTTTTCCTTGATGGAAAGTCTTCGGCCTTAACGTTTGTTGTTCCCCTCGCCGTGCTCTACCTTTCCCCCATATTAGAATTCAGTTTTGACCATTTCTTGAGTTTGGTTTTGAGGTCAAGTTATGATTTTGATGGGGCTTTCATGGGGGTTATGTTCACGGCGTTGTCCCCGACAAAACCTAGTAGTTTCGTCGGATTCGGAGCCGTTCCATTTTGGTGGGCCTTTGGGATTTTCATCTCAAATTGAGATAGGAGATGTTCTAGGTTTAAATTCTTGTTATATAGCATGCTTGTGATGCTTATACTACTTGTTTGCATGATTAAATATAAAATCTAGAGATTCTATTATTTATTTTTCTTGTACGGGATCTAATTTTTTCGGTTGCTCATGACTTGATTTAAACATGTAGCATGATTTTATATTGCTCCTTGACATGCTCATTGTCGTGTGTTAAAATTGGAACATTTGAATAAGTATTAAAGATTTTATTTAATATTTATCTTAGGTGAAAGATTAATTCACATGGCCTTAACTATCTTAAAATCAATATGTGTTAGAATATTAAATTAGGCCTTAGCATGCTCTCCAACATAGTTGAATTTGAAAGTGAATGGAGGTGTTTTGAAAATTAGTAATTATTAATTAATTTGATTAATTAATTTACCCCGCGTGCACTATTCACTCTATTTAAATTCCGACTTGATATTCTTGATTTACATGCCATATAGTTTCACAAATATTTGATTTAAAATATTCGGTTAGGTTTTGAAACCTTTTTATTTAATTAAATTCCATGTTTAAGATTTAATCCTCATGGTGATATACAACTTGGAATTGTATTATGGCATGTTATAAAATTAAGTTTTGGTATGGTTATTCACATGTATTAAATTGGGATTTATTGCATGAGAATTGCAACTTTTGTTTTATATTTAACTTTAGTGAAGGTTTAATTCGCATTGTCATAAATTGAATGAAATAAACTTGTAATGTGATATTACATTAGTCTTTGGCATGTTTTCCAACATAGGTTAAATTGAGAGTATTTGGTTAAGTTTGAAAATCAAGAGATTTTAATTAAAAGAATTAATTAAAATCTATTTTGTGTTCCCATTAACTTAATTAAAGTTTTAACTTCATATTTGTATTGGCCATGACTTGTTTACTAATATATATTAATTTGGGACTATTAGAAGTTGTTTTAGAACCCTTGTAATTAAATTAGCATGATTTAATTAAAGTTCTACTTTGTTGTTCCAACAACCTAATTGAGTTTTAGAATGGATATAGGTGATGACCGTGCCATATCCTTTAACATGTATTAAATTGAGGTTATTTGGAATTGAATCAGAATTTAGAGAATTTAATTTTGTTTATCTATTTAAATTCTATCAATTTGCTCCATGATCTAGTTATGTTTTAGAAGTGGTTTCTATATTCAAATCATGGACTTGGACTTGTTGTATATTCATTTGGTTATGTTTTGAACATTGGATAACATAGTTGTTATGTTTGTATTCATGAGAATATGTTTTCCTTATTGAATATATTGTTGCCTTGTGTAATGATTTCAAGGAATGATTGAAAGTTTTCAGCATGATTGTTCAAATGAAAAATGTTCATTACATGATTAAAATGTTTTATTTTGGAGTCTTTCATCTCTAAGTGACTTCACAATGCACATTGAGCACACCGGAAATTGCATTCCCTTCCTAATGGTTTTACTTAATTGACTCCCTGAATTGGTAGGTCAGATGAATGAAATAATCCTTGGCAAATTAAAAAGAAAAAAAAAAAAAAAAAAAAAAAAAAAGAAGAAAAAAATTGAATAAAACTGCACTCTTTCAACATGTCAACTGATTGAAAAGCAAGACAAAGAAAGAATGTAAGATGTATGATTAGTTTGAATTCGTAGCCTAGCCATTCCGAGTCATTACGCCCTTGGGAGTGTCTTTACACTTAACGCCCTAAAACCATCTGGTTTGGGAGTTGTTGGCTCAACGCTTGTTACATGGGGTGGTTAGGGAGCTTAAAGAACTTGGACATTGCACAAGATCTTACATATATATATATATATATATATATATATATATATATATATATATTAAAAAAAAAAAAAAAAAAAAAAACACAACACAACACAACACAAAATGTGTTCAAATAATGTATGCCTTGGATTATGATTTCAAAAGATTGATTAAGGATGGGAAAATGTTGAATAAGCCATAAAAGAGTTAAAAGTGTATTCTTAAAGAAAATGAAATTTTGGTTCACTTCTAAGGATCTTGAGATGAAATTCTACTATAAATGAGATGTTAAAGATCATGTATGTGGACTAGTCTATCGATGCATGAGGGCTGAGAAATGAATATTATTTTGAGATGTCATTGTATGCATACTTGTTGTAGTCTTCTTGATAGAGTTTTTCCCCAAAGTCATATGTTTCAATGTACACTAGAATGAGCCTTGTTACTTAGTGTTTATGGGTATCATTTCTGGTAAACCTTCACGAAACTTCACTCGTTCTCTAGAGATACTTAGGGTTTAAAAGGCTTGTTGCATATGCTAAATGCAATCGTCACTTCCACGAAAAAGGAGAAGTCTGTGTTTCAATTTTGTTTTGCTAAGGGACTAGCAAAATATAAGTTTGGGGGTCTGATAAGCTTCAACTATTGCATATTTAAGCACCTTTAATTGTATTCGTTAAGCCCATTATTTACTCTGTTTATATAGATTAATTCCATTTTTATGTTTTTGCATTTTTTCAGGTCTAATTGCGGAAAAGGAATAAAAATAAGGTTTTGAAGGGTTTTGAAGCACAAGTTATTTCGAGCTACATTTCAAGTAATCATCAAAAGGAAATGACATGAAGAGGCGAAGGATGCAACCGGAGCTAAAGAAAGGATTCTGTG
This sequence comes from Cornus florida, assembly GCF_030987335.1. Lineage (NCBI taxonomy): Eukaryota > Viridiplantae > Streptophyta > Magnoliopsida > Cornales > Cornaceae > Cornus > Cornus florida. Next base: position 36,745,913 of record NW_026775576.1, on the reverse strand, counting down.
TCTGAGTAGTAAGCCTAGCGTCCGGACGCCACCTCCCATAAGCTCGCGTCCGGACGCAGCCTTTGGCGTCCGAATGCCACATCATTAGGGCCTCGCGTCTGGACGCCAATCCTCACGTCAAGACGCGAGACCACGGGCCCCCATGTATTTTAACCCGATTTTGTCTATCTTAAGTGGGGGGATTCGAATTTTAAACGAGTTTTTGTATTTTTAAACTCACGGAGCATAAAGAGGGGGAAAGGCTGAAGAAGTCTGGGTCTTGTTTTTGTTTTGAAAAAGAAACAGAGAGGGAAGAGGATTTTTAAGGTTCTTGGAAGCTAAGCTTATAACAATGGTGAGAAAGGAGATTCGATTCTCTTCTTCAATCCAGGAGGTTATTGCCATATTCATAAGAGGCTAAATACCTTTTTCTAGGGAGTTGATGTAACTTAGACCAAGTAAACATGATTTGATTTGTATTTCAATTTGGGGATTTTTATTGTATATATTTAGTTTCATAAATTAGAAGTATTTACATTGACTTGATATTCTTTACATTGAATTGATGCATGTGTTTATCATATGAATATATATCTGTGTTGATTTGTTATCTTGTCTTAGAAATCATATTGATACAAGTATTACACTTGATTTCCTATAGTGACAATGGGAAAGAATTTATGGAATGGTTATATTAGCATGAAGTTGAGCATTTATATATGTTATATCTAAGAAAGATGGACCATGTTATACCCTTAGATTAATGTAGTTACGTAGATGGTCCATACCAACTGAAGATAATTTATAATATTTAATTGATTTCATGTGCTACAACATACTATTGAAGGACCTTGATAAGCCATGCCTAGGGAAGATGGTTCATACCACAATCTAGTTTAAGTGGATGAACCATGCTAACCAAAGATGGGTTATGCTTAGTCCTGAATGTATGATCTTCTTGATGATGTTGTCGTAGGTTTATGCTCCTACACATCATTTTATATATATAATTGTCAATCCCCAAGTTGAGAGCAAGTTCTACATGTTTATGAGGTTGAGGTGAAGTCAATTCCCTAACCTTCTCTTTAAAAGTTCAATCCATCCTATTCACATTATTTACTATTTTCTAAAAGTTAAATTCGTAGGTTAAGTGATAAACCAATCGATTTATCATTTCTTTTATCAAATGGATGAAGTAGTTGTATAATTCTGTTTGACATAAACTAGATATCCTTGTGGTTCGACAACCCCCTACTCTAGCATTAATCTGCAATGATGAATGTGCTAATGTTATAAGTGGTAATTTTAATTGATACACATTTGTGCACATCAACCTTTTGGCGCCGTTACCGGAGATTGCATACGGTTTTGTAGTCAGAATTTAAAAAATTACTTCATTGTTTGATTGTATATATATATATATTTTTATATTTTAGATGTTTTTGTGTTGCTAGGGACTAAATGTAACACCCTGTATTTTTTTAAGGAGTTTATTTACATTAATTCTGTATTGGGTTACTTATTTAACGTTTAGATTTATTCACCTATTAATTGTGTATGTTAAATTATTAAATTTATTTTATTTATTTGTGTATGTAATATTAATTGTATGTTCTTTATATTATAATGTTAGTATATTTTATTGGTTATGTTTTAAATTAATTAATAGTAGTTAATTAAAGTAGTACATTTGTATTGTAGTGTATTATTACTTAAAGAATAAAATGTCATGATTTAAATTAAATATTAGTTTGAAGGATAGGGTTTCATTTACTATAACATAATTTTATGTCAATTGTTTGACTTAGATTGCATGGCATTAAATTAGATTAGGTGGGAATGTTTTGATAGTTAATATTTAAGTTAGATATTTGTATTTATATATTATATTAGTTAGAATATATATTAGTTAGCTAGCTTACCAGGAAGGCAACTCACGTAAGTAGAAGAGAAAAAAATAACAATGAGCTATTTTAGAAGAGTGAAAGGAAAAGAGAGAGAAAGAAGCTTGGACCGGTGTAGGTGATTTTACCCGACTACACACAACCGGTGGATTTATTTCAAATCCTTAAGGCAAGTTTTTTTCTACTTTTCCCCTTTGAATCCATAAATTATTCATTCAATTTATTTTAGGCTATTAGAGGTTAGAAACCATGCTAGGAATTTTAATAAATAAATTTTTAGTTTATTAAAGTAGTGAAATTTTAACTATTTAGGGTGTTAGATATTTGTTTATTATCCTTATGAAATTAATTATAGCTAAAAATAATTATTTAGGGCTTTAAGAATTTTTATAGAATTTTTCGGGATTTTTCAGGAATTTTCTGTAAAAATGAGGAAGGTGACCGGAGTGATCCCATGTGATGCGGCACCCAAGGGTTACTATGTGCGTGCATCAGCAGCCGTTAGATTAGATTTTGAGCACTAGATCGATTCGGTGTAGCACAGTACACAATATTATGGTACGCGCAAATCAGAAGCCGTTGGATTAAAGGATGATCATCAGATTGATCTAGTGTACCACGCCCATAGGAGTCCAGTACAGCAGACCAATTAGAACATGCCACATCAGCAGGAAGCATCAGCGCGCACGTGGCAGCGCGTGTGCGGGCGTGACTAACTCCAGACGCACGTGGAGGCGCGTGTAAGCGCGTGCGCATGTGAGAAAAATGGTAGCGCGTGTGGAGACTTTGGGAGGCGCGTGAGGGACCTCTATAGCTGTTGAAAATGTCTAGAATACCCCTAGGGACTGTTTTGTAATTTCTAGAACCTTAAACTTCCATTTTTGGGCCTATGGTTGGTATTTACGAGTTTAACAGGACATTAAATTATTATTTTATTACGCGTTAATTATTATTATGTCTGATTAATATTTCTAAACATTAATTGTATCGTTCACAATACGGATCGCTATTAAACAAATGTAATTAATTTAATGACATTGTTAAATATTAATTGTGTTATTATTTTATTAAATGGTATTAATCATTAATGATAAATTAAATGATTACATGATTTTATTCATATAAATTGTCCATTATACATTATGGGATTATTTATGTTGGTAATTATATATAAATCATTATTATTATGCTGTGTGCATTTCAGGTAATAAGTGGACTGCTTAATGAATTAAGTCATATTTATATTATATGGATGTGTTTGCCATATAGAACCAAGTGAGCTGACTAATAAGTTTAGACTCATTTATACCTTATGCATTCGTTGCCATAGACAGATGTGTGACTGTCGGGGTATGTGGTTTAATATTTTGGTATGTGTTGCCTAAGTGATATGCTCAGTATATTCATTAGTACCTTGAGATGTGTTACCACTGTGTAGGACTTATAGTATGTGTTGTCAGTACTGTGCACTGTGTATTAATAGCTGATTTCCCAGGTAGGGAAAAGAGACACTTAACCACCTCGTGTGAGTCTAAGTGATCACCATCTATTCTGGTTGAGCTCTTATTATACATTGTGTAGTTTCGTTAGGGTGTATACAGATATAGTATACTTCCGAATAATAATGATTAATTTATTTGATTCTCTGATTTGGGTCATAGTAGAGAGAACTTGCACGTGGGTTTGACCCACCATTGTTGTATTTTAGGACCCTGTCAGTACCCATTTCAAGGTTGAGGCTTAGCAATGTGGGACCACTATCCAAACTCATCTACTCTTACGGTCTTGTTTAGGGTAGAAGTTTTATGTATTATTTTGATTCCAGTTTTATTTTACTTCCGACGTTGAACTTTCAAGTTTTATTTAGGGATCCTTGACATAGGATTTCTAAGTTATATAAAGGAGTATTGTATTTAATAAAGGATGGATGGATGTTTTATTATTTAGTTTTCCTTTCCTGTCTAAGTTCTTCTATTATTATCATTTTGTATTCCACGCTTGTATATTACCAATTGTTTTTGAAATATCTCATTTTTCGTGTACAAGCCTAATCAACTTATGCGTGGAAAATGTGGGGTATCACACTAAAGACTTTCCAGAAGACTTAATTGCAAAATTTGAAGTCTTAAGGACTTTGGGTAAGTTTTTGAATGTAATAACCCGGCCATTTTCCTTCCTTTCTTTTTTCGGAGAATTCTTTTTTCGTCATTTTTCCTATTTCGTCTTTTTCCTGTTTATCATTTTTCCTCACATAACCTCACTTTTTGTGCTCAGCCTCATTACAAAAACACCTGTTATGCAATAAAAATGATAAGGCTTCATTCAAGCCTCAACCCCCATCATGAAATGGTCCAAAAACAAAATTTAAAGCTGTGCAAGCATGCCAACAAATGTACTTTACATATTGAAATGTGTTACAATGGTCCATGGCCTCATTGCATATCATTTACTCCAAATCACATGCCAAACCTCCAAAGTTAGAAAAATTACATTTCAAAGGCAAAACTTGGAATTTAAATGCATATACTTAAATTTAAAAGTTTGTGGCCTTTGACCTCATATCATACATATCAAATAGGTTCCAAATAGTGTATCTAAGTACATTTTACATCTCATAAGGCACAAATGGCATATTGAACCTAGCTATGTATTACAACTTTATAAGTAAAAGTTAAACATGCTAACACTTGCATGTGAACAAGAATACGTTTAAATGAACTTCAATCTATCAAAACGCCCTAGGGATATTGTGCATCCCAAATTAAGGTATTCGTATTTGAAAAATACCCCGATAATTTTGGGCTGAGTAACATAAAGCTACTCGCACGAAATAAGAATGCATAGACCTAACTTTTTACAAGTTTGTATAATTTAATCACTGTGGTTCATTCCACCTAACTTCTATGTCAAAAGTGAGACCCAAGGAGCATCCTAAGCTACCTTAAAATATTTTTAGCATAAACCACATTTTTATGCAATTAAACTGTATAGGAGCATACAATACAACTTAACAAGATATATATTTTCAAGGTTATCAACTTGAAAATCTAAAATACGAAAAACAAATAAAATGGGTTATGCCACCTAACGTCTATGTTCTAAATGAATCTATAGGACCATTCCTAAGCTGCATTTAAATAGTATAGCATAAATATACTTAACAACATCAAAATTGCAATAAGTCATTAAAAATCATAATGCATAAATATACTTAACAACATTAAATCGATAATAACTAAAATTACAAGTCACAATTAAGCATTGGTTGTCAACTTGGAATTGAATGCGAAATCAAATAGTGGAAAACTTGGACATCAAATCCCATAGTAAACCAAGACATAAATGGTTATTTCGGGCACTAACCCGTTGGGAATACCACCCTAGTGCGCACTATAAAATGGGGAGTACTCGTACCTCCCGTACTAAAGCCAAACTCTAGCCATGTCATCTGTAACAATGTCCCAAGAGAATCCAAAATTAACAAGTAAGTTCACAACTTGTACACAATTAAATGATGCACGAAACCACCTCCCATGCACAAGTAGGTTAAAACCACACAATCCATGTCTTAGAATTCTAAAATAACATATATAACGTCAAGTCTTTACTATGATACAATGAATAATACCATATCATCTACTTAACAATTTAAATCATGCCTCCATGATAAACTTTAAACACTAATTCTATGACATTGTAGCAATAAGTTTATAAGGCTAATAATATCTATAATTCACAAGTCAACAATATATTCAATATTAGAAACATGTTCTCATGAATATAAATATAACAATCATGTTATTCAATGCTTAAAACATAATTAAGTAAAAACACAACAAGTCTAAATCCATTATTTATACATAGAACAACTTCTAAAACATCATTTAATACATGAAACAATTAGATAGAATTTAATTAAATAAAAATAATTGAATTATCTAGATTTCAAATCAATTCCAAATAGCCTCAATTTCATATATGTTAAGGGACATAGCATGGTTAACAACAATATCAAATTAAAATTCTGATTAAGTGATTAAAACACTTAAATAAAATTAATTAAACTAATTAATTAATTTTCTCTAGATTTTAAAACAACTTCAAATGTCTTCTAGGTTAAAGAACATATCAAGGCCTATTTTAATAGCATATCACAATTTAATTCCATCACATATACAACCATGTGAATTAAATCTTACGCAAAGAAAATAATTAAATTAAATTCTAGATTATGAACTTTTAGCATCAATAGCATGGAAGAAAACAAATATATAAACCTATAGCATCCCCTACCTCCATTTGAGATGAAATCTCAAATCCCTACCGAAAGAAAAGTGGTTTGAATCCGACGATACTCCTAGGTTATGTTGGGGACAACAAGGTGAACAATAAACACCAGAGAGGTACCACCAAAATTTAAACCCGAACTCAAAACTTGAACTCAAAAATGATTGAAAACGAATTCAAATAAGGGGGAAAGTAAGATCTCACCAAGGCCTACAATAAACGCTAAGGCACTACGGTATTTATCACGAGAGAGAGGCTGAAAAAAGAAGAAAAAGGGCGGTAGCCCCTTGGCTGCCATGGTTGCCGGCCAAGAGAGGGGAAAGAGATGAAGAAATCTGACTTTTCATTTTAAGTCCCTATATTTATAGAAAAATCCTAAAAGTGTCCCGAACGGGTCCTACCGGGTCCAACAAAGTGGAATTTGTGCAGATGCACTCAAATGGTAAAAAACTGTGAACAAAAAAGAACCAAAATGAGAAAAATGAATAACGGAAGAAATGACGTCAAAAACTGAGTCCCGTGTGGAAAGATATGCCTCGAACAAGTTCGGCGGCAACTAGGGTCAAAAACCCTAAAACTGGGGAAAACAACCAGAAGATAATTCTAAGAGTACGCAACTTGACGAAAAGTGAAAATGAATCCCGTATGAGGATCCAGGCTCAAAACGAGGCATTTTACAATAATTTTCATTAATTGCACAATGACCCCTACAAAAAGTGATAACTGCAAAACTAGCCCATAATGAAAATATCTTCCAAAAGATATTTTCTTAACCCCTTAAAATAAATATCTTCAAAAGATATTTAGAAAAAAACACCCCAAGAAACAAAAATGTTTCTGAAGAATTCTTTCATCCACGCCCCTACGGAAAGAGGAAACAACCGGCGAGCTTTTCTCCAAAAGTAAAGCTACACGTTTCGGGGAAATCAACTGGAATGAAAACTCAAGAAGTTAAAACTCAACTCCGAACATGAAAAGTGAGGTTATGCTAACAAAGTGACAAACGGGGAAAAAAACGAAAAGTGCATAGTGTCGAAAAAATAAAAATATGGAAATGACGCGGTCCTTTAAGGAAATTGTCAATCTAAATGAAAGAGTCTCAGAAACCATTCCTGAGCACTCGAGACCACACTAAGTAATGAGAAACCGAACTCAGAAAAGAAAAGATCAACAAAAAAAAAAAAATATCCGTAAAAATTTGAGAAAAGAGAGAGGAAGGAAAATGACCAGGTCATTACAACTTTCCCATCTTAAAGGGATTTCGTCCTCGAAATCCAGCCCCTACAAAACAAAAGGCCAAACCAGGATAACTACGGAGTACATCTTCGAGTATCCCACACAACATGCTACGAAAGTAATCCCAAACTGAAAGAAAACATATAAACCAATGTCATTTGCACCCACGTGCTCACGACAGGACAACCTCTTAAAAGAAAAGTGACCACACTGCCACACGACAACTTAAAACTCACACACAGAACCCAAGGTCAGAGAAAGGAACGAAGGCAACAATCGTAACCATCCCTCCTAACGAACCATCATACCGATCTAAAAACAACCACCAAAAGAATTCCAAAATAATCACGTATCAAATCAGGGTACTGAACAAAGACGATGTGGCAGTGCGAATAGCGACTAGAACCCGCCCACGACGTACTCAAATGTGTGGTAGCAAAGACAGTGCCTAGTGCCCGCCCACACTTACTCGTCAGTAAGGTAGCATCGACGGCAACCAACACTCGCCCACAACACACAACTTTGTAGAGTAGCATGACAGTATAAGGCACTAATTCATAACCTACCCCCACTAGGTTTACCCATGAAACATTTCGATACAAATGGCATCAATGTCGCAGAATGATCATGGCCAAAAGCAATGTAGGAACCAGGCATCTGTGAGAGTTGGGATATGGTCCACACACGTTCCAGACCATCTCGGCCAATCCCAAACTCTAACAACAATGTCATAGGCACCATTATGCTTAAGGCCTTAAATCCTCAATATAGCAAAACCAACATCTCCAACGTCTCAACATACTCCTATTAACAGCATCAATTAAGAATCCAAAGCCTGATAAGCAAATCAACACCTCCAAAAATCAAATCGAACCTCACTACAAGAAATTTCATCAAAAGTCCTATATATCTCCCTGAAACAGATCAACTACATGACCACACCGTAATCAAACATCAGATCCACATCCCTATCATGGATAACTAAATCCTCGAAATACAAGTCCACCAAATGGCACACATATCAAAATCCTGACAACTAAGGTCACAAAATGAATTTCTCAAAACCGTGCTTGGCATCACCAAGCTAAATCAAAATTCCTCAATTTCCATCCATAAACAACCACTAGAACTACGATTCCTCCAAATTATGCCTAGTCATAACTAGGATGAGAAAACTCCACAAATAAGCAATATCCAACAACGATCCTCCAAAACTTCTCCTAAGAGTCAACCACATCCAGGTCTCCAAAACCAAAGCAAGTCTCCAAAAGACATCCCTAAACAGCGTCAAATTCACACAACGAGCCAACCAAATCCTCAATCAAATGGACACAAGTCCCTGTAAAATGATTTCACACCAATCAACTCACTATGAGCACCACAACCCTGTCAAAAACCACGGCAAAAACTACCCAAGGGAAGACATAAAGGAAAGGAACCAGTAGTCCTAAGAAGGACAACACCACGACTCCATCTCTGAAATGAAAGACAACAAGGTCAAAGACTTCGCCCCTTACATGGGAGTAAGTCGACCAAAATCCACCAAATCCTCACCAAGGACTCAAGATAACAATGGTGATCCTCATGGACCGATCAACCCTAAAACCGTGCACAAGGCGATGAAAAGAAGAGACTCACTCCTTGTGAAGTCCCTAACATGAACCAAGAAAAAGAGTAGAAACACTATTCTCCCACAAGTGTCAACACGACAAACACGAAAAGGGAGCATTCTTCCCACTTTAGGGAAGTGGATAGCTCAAGACAAAACAAATGTGACAACTCCTCTAAAAGGAATTTCACAACGAAACCATTGTGGAAACCCATAGACACACTACATGCGACCGAGGGAAACGAAAAGGGAAAACTAAACATGGAAATCATGCAAATAACAAGGAAATGTAACTACCAAGTAAGTAAATCTACTCTTATAGATAAAAATCAAGGGTACATGCTGCACGTCTCCACGTAAGCACAAAATCATGTCAGTAAAGTATAGTAATAACATAGCATCTCTAGGCATATAAAGAAAGCATACTAATGCGATACAACAAGAAAACAAATGTGGTCACACCTTCACTTACTCATGCATTGTAATATCATAAATCATACTACTAACATGGTAGTAAATAAAACTGCAGAAAGTAAAATGATGCAACAATGAACCCTATAAACATCGTGTCCTAGAGTGTCTAGGAAAAAGGAAATACCAGTCCTAGCGATAATTTGACTCCAAAACCAATAAACAACTTGTCTCAAAACAATCGTGAGCCCTTACCACGATGGTAAGACTCTAATAATCCATCTCTAAATCTAAAGGTGACACTACAAGTGACACTAACAATGCAATGCTCTCTCTACCTAAAATATCAATCAATCGACTTGATCCCAAAAGCATCATCACACAAGGAGAACTCAAACGAAATGGCTACTTTAGCCATATAATCGGATAACTGAATCAATCTCAAGAGTCATCCCCAAAATGACCACCATCATCATCGATCAAAAGGATTATGCCTATCAAAACAAAACTAACATTGATTCCATCTGACCAGCACTTGTAGCTAGCTAGTACAGTAGCATGACAGTGTTATGCACCCGCCCATAAACGTACCAGCCCACAAAAATTACAATCCCAGAGGAATTATCCCGAACAACCAAGGATCCTAAGCGGTCCATAACCACATCATAGCCTAAAACCAACAAATGCAACACTACGGCAACGCCTAATGACTCATATCATGATAGCCTAAATAAAAGGTAACTATCCACCTATCCAAAGCCAGTGTTAGGTCGACAACAACCTATACTACCACGAAACTGTGACTAAAATCATTATCAACCTTAACTTGTGCCTTAATGACTAGTCCCGTGTCATGCCAAATATGCAACATAGTTATGCATATACAAATCTAATCTAGCATACATTATATGTCATGCTCTTTACATTAGAATAAAATCATGCTAAACAAAAGGCATACCACATATAGTACATAGGCACATAACACATGTTATCAAAAAGCATGTGTACATATCAAAACAAATCAACAAGAGCATGACATGCACCCAAAACCCATTGTCCAAGGTATTCAAACCTAGGCGCTCTGATACTACTTGTGACTGACCAAGTTTTGCAACCCAGTGCTTCAATGATGACTCAAAAGTTGACCTAATAACGAATCTGAAATGTGGAAGGGAAAGACAAACCAAAGTCTCTAGAGATATAAATCATCTTTAAGAGACCAATGTGACATTTCATGAAGTCACGGAACTCAAAGAGAATGAAAGAGCAAAGAGAGTCAAAAAGGGTAAAAATTCGCTAATTAAGGGCAAAATGGTCAATTTACAAATAAGAAGGGAAATTTGACTCCAAGCAAGTCAAATGAGGTCCACATAACCAAAACTAATCATTTCATAACATTACAAGAGGTTCTAAGAACATTGGCCAAGAATCCCACAAGACACCCATTCCCGGTTTAAACAAAATCTGACATTGTCTCACTAAAACATGAATAACTCCCACTTTGATTTGAATCTGAGAATAACATTAGTACCATTGGAAATTTGACTCAAAATCCTTAATTTTAAACTCAAGAATCTCCCAATTTGGGAAAGGAATGAAGGAGTTATGACCATTTGAAGTTAGAGCAACAATGCTGATACACAATCTAAAAGGCTTGTGTGCATGAGGCATTTAGGTTGACCGAAATGAACCCAGAATGGCCAAAAATATGAAAAATGAAGGAAAATCACTTACGTCAAGTGAAATGAAGAACTGGTCGACCGGTTGTGACCCAAACAGTGCAAAAGCTATTGGAAAATGACTTTTTACTGTTCAAATGAATCTTAAAAGCCATTGGTCGACCGAAATGACATTTCGGTCAGTCGAAATGACTCGAGAAAGCGCAAAAACACTTGTTATGCACCAAAAATAATAAGGCTTCATTCAAGACTCAACCCCCATCATGAAATGGTCCAAAAACAAAATTTAAAGCTGTATAAGCATGCCAACAAATATACTTTACATATTAAAATGTGTTACAATGACCCATGGCCTCATTACATATCATTTACTCCAACTCACATGCCAAACCTCCAAAGTTAGAAAAATTACATTTCAAAGGCAAAACTTGGAATTTAAATGTATACACTTAAATCTAAAAGTTTGTGGCCTTTGACCTCATGTCATATATATCAAATAGGTTCCAAATAGTGTATCTAAGTACACTTTATGATGAGCGCTGAAAAGTGCACATTTAAACCCCTTAAGCTTAGGTGTTCGAGGACCTTTATCTATCTTATTTTCCCACTTTAGATTGATTTCGTGTTATTTCCATTTTCAGGTACTTATCCCTAAAATAAGCTAACTCAGCCAAATAAGAGTAGAAATGAAGCAATTCTGGGATGAATCAAAGAAAGGAGCAAAGTAGAGCAAAAGGAAACAAAAGGTGGAATTTCTGTAACTTCGATCGATCTCAAGAAAAGTTCGATCGATCCAACTTTCATCAATCTCAGCACTTCCAGATGGATCTGAGCTATGTTTGTCCCTATGCAAAGATCTCAAAGTTCGATCGATCTAACTTCATTATCTGATCGATCGAACTTTCTTGTCCTTATCCAAATGATTGAGCTTATCTAGCTGTACCACCCTACCAACCACTTTTGTCCTTTTCCCAAAAATATCTTCAAAATATCTTAGATTTGTTTTTATCCAAAAAGGCACCACCATAGAGGATCGATCCAACTTCAATTCGATAGATCTCAGCCATGTTTGATCGATCTCATCACAAGTTCGATCGATCGAACTTCCCAATTCCCGAGAAAATCCAAATTCCAGCTCATTAAAAGTTATCTCATATCCAATCATTGGGGGAATATTTGGTGTACGAACCCAGCTTATTTGGGGTGATATTTGACCTACCTATATAAAGAATATGAGCCACTTTTGAGATATACTTAGAGGGGATAGAATTAGAGACTTAGGAGAGAATTCTTAGTGAGGAAGCAAAGGAGAAGGGGGGACTAGAGACATCATTGGAGGTTTTTCATCAACTAAGGAGCAGATTTCTTCCATGGAGTTAGCCCTTGAGGGTTGGAAGACATCATCCATGAGTGGCTAGACATCCTCTTGGGGCTAGAGTTAGCCCTAAGCATGCTTTCTACATCTTGATTTATGTATTTTTGAGGGGATTTGTATTGTGATACATGTTTTGACACTTTTATATATATAGATCTTGTTTATTCAATGATTTGTATGGTTTAATGCTTCTAATTGATCATTTCATTCTATCCATATGTCTATGTATGCTAGAATAGATGTTCATGTGTTTGTCTCTATTTCTTGTGTTGTTGATGCATGTCTATGTGTATTAATGCTATAGATCTAGAGATTGTCAAGACATAGTGCTTAATGGAATGTTCTTGTGGTTTATTTGATGGTTCATACTAATTTCTTGATGGATTGTACCTCTTCCTTAGTTTAATTAGTTTAATTTCATGTCATTAGCTTAATTGTAGTGTAGTTGTAGTTTAGATGTTAAATGGGAGGACAATCCATGCTTGTTATTTGATGTTCTATACTTATGAAAGCAAGTAATATATATCTCTAACCTTGTGATGTGCTTGGTTGTGAGCTTAAAGAAAGGATTAATGGCTTAATTTGATATGTTGTGCTATCCACCATGTTGCTTAAACAATATATGCTTAATTTGTCATCCATGTTTGTTGAAACAACCACACACACACTTTGTTGTAATACATATTTTTCCCCTCATTAATAATTCATTAAGGGTGTAGAAAAGTATGCTTAGTGGTGATCTCTAAACCCCAAGATCGATCTCTAAACCCCAAGATCTATCTCTCTCTTTTATTCTCTTTATTGCATTATTGTTTACTTTAGTTTAAATTGCATCTTAGTGTAATTCAACCGCCAACTAATCTTTTGATCACTCAACCTACTAACCTTAATCTTGATTCCTCATTCTAGTACGACCTATTAATCCCTTGGGACAATCCCTACTTGCCCTAGCTATATTTTTAGTGAAAGGTAATAGTGGCAATTTCTAAATGTAAAACTTGGCCACATTCATCATAGCTCTACACCACTATCTTTTAGTGCAAACTTTGGTCGGTGTGCGATAAACCACCACTTTACATATCATAAGGCAAAAATGGCATATTGAACCTAGCTATGTATTATAACTTTACAAGCAAAAGTTAAACATGCTAACACTTACATGTGAATAAGAATACATTTAAATGAACTTCAATCCATCGAAACACCCTAAGGATACTGTGCATCCTAAATTAAGGTATCCGTACCTGAAAAATACCCCGATAACTTTGGGGTTAGTAACATAAAGCTACTCGTAGGAAATTAGCATGCATAGACCTAACTTTTTACAAGTTTGTATAATTTAATCATTATAATTCATTCCACCTAACGTCTATATCAAAAGTGAGACCTAAGGAGCATCCTAAGCTACCTTAAAATAATTCTAGCATAAACCACATTTTTATGCAATTAAACAATATAGGAGCATACAATACAACTTAAGAAGATATATATTTTCAAAGTTATCAACTTGAAAATCTAAAATGCGAAAAACAAATAAAGTGGGTCATGCTATTTAACGTCTATGTTTCAAATGAATCTATAAGATCATTCCTAAGCTACATTTGAACATTATAGCATAAATGTACTTAACAACATCTAAATTGTAATAATTCATTAAAATCATAATGCATAAATGTACTTAACAACATTAAATCACTAATAATTAAAATTACAAGTCACAATTAAGCATTGGTTGTCAACTTGGAATTGAATGCGAAATCAAATAGTGGAAAACTTGAACATCAAATCCCGGAATAAACCAAGACCTAAACGGTTATTCCGGGCACTAACCTGCTGGGCATACCACCCTAGTGCGTACCAACAAATGGGGAGAACTCGTACCTCCCGTACTAAAACCAAACTCTAGCCATGTCATTTGTAACAATGTCCCAAGAGAATCCAAAATTAACAAGTAAGTTCACAACTTGTATGCAATTAAATGATGCATGAAACCACCTTCCATGCACAAGTATGTTGAAACCACACAATCCATACCTTAGAGTTTCAATTCTAAAATGGCATATATAATGTCAAATTTTTACTATGATATAATGTACAATACCATATCATCTACTTAACAATTTAAATCATGTCTCCATGGTAAACATTAAACACTAATTCTATGACATTGTAGCAATAAATTTACAAGGCTAATAATATCTATAATTCACAAGTCAACAATATATTCAATATTAGAAACATGTTCTCATGAATATAAACATAACAACCATGTTATTCAATGCTTAAAACATAATCAAGTGAATACACAACAAGTCTAAATCCATGATTTATACATAGAACAACTTCTAAAACAAAATTTAATACATGGAACAATTAGATAAAATTTAATTAAATAAAAATAATTAAATTCTCTAGATTTAAAATCAATTCCAAGTAGCCTCAATTTCATATATGTTAAGGGACATAGCATGGTTATCAACAATATCAAGTTAAAATTCCGATTAAGTGACTAAAACACTTAAATAAAATTAATTAAACTAATTAATTAATTTTCTCTAGATTTTAAAACAACTTCAAATGTCCTCTAAGTTAAAGAACATACCAAGGCCTATTTTAATAGCATGCTACAATTTAATTCCATCACATATACAACCATGTGAATTAAATCTTACACAATGAAAATAATTAAATTAAATTATAGATTATGGACAAAAGCTTGCATACAAGATTTATAAGCATCAATAGCACGCAAAACAATAAAAATATAAACCTATAACATCCCCTACCTCCATTTGAGATGAAATCTCAAATCATAACCGTAAGAAAAATGCTTCGAATCCGACGATAATCATAGGTTATGTCAGGGACAACAAGGTGAACATTAAACACCAAGGAGGTACCACCAAAATCCAAATCCAAACTTAAAACTCGAACTCAAAAATGGTCAAAAATGGATTCCAATAAGGGGGAAAGGAATATCTCACCAAGGCTAACAATAAACGCTAAGGCACTACGACATTTATCACGTGGGAAGAGGCTAGAAAAAGAAGAAGAAGGGTGCTACCGGCCAAGAGAGGGGAAAGAGATGAAGAAACCTAACTTTTCATTTTAAGTCCCCCTATTAATAGAAAAACCCAAAAAGTGTCCCGAACGGGTCCCGCCTGGTCCGAAAAAGTGAAATTTGTGCAGATGCCCTCAAACGGTAAAACACTGTGAACGAAAAAGAACCAAAATGAGAAAAAATGAATAACAGAAGAAACAACGTCAAAAACTGAGTCCCATGCAAAAAGATATGCCTCAAACAAGTTCGGCGGCAACTAAGGTCAGAAACACTAAAACTGGGGAAAACAACCAGATGATAATTCTAAAAGTACGCAACTCGACGAAAAGTGAAAATGAATCTCGTATGAGGATCTAGGCTCAAAATGAGGCATTTTGCAATAACTTTCATTAATTGCACAATGGCCCCTACAAAAAGTGATAACTGCAAAATTGGCCCAAAATGAAAATATCTTCCAAAAGATATTTTCTTTAAAATCCCTGAAATAAATATCTTCAAAAGATATTTATGAAAAACACCCCAAGAAACGAAAATGTTTCTGAAGAATCCTTTTATCCACGCCCCTACAGGAAAAGGAAACAACCGGCGAGCTTTTCTCCAAAAGTAAAGCTACGTGTTTCGAGGAAATCATCTGGAATGAAAACTCATGAAGTTAAAACTCAACTCCGAGCATGAAAAGTGATGTTATGCCAACAAAGTGACAAATGGGGAAAAAGATGAAAAGTCCCTAGTGTTGAAAAAATGAAAATATGGAAATGACGCGGTCCTTTAAGGAAGTTATCAATTCAAAGGAAAGAGTCTCGGAAACCATTCCTAAGCACTCGAGACCATACCAAGTAACGAGAAACCGAACTCAGAAAAGAAAAGATCAACGAAAAAAAAATATCCGTAAAAATCTGAGAAAAAAAGGAAATGAAGGAAAATGATTGGTCATTACAGACATGACTAAATTTCAGTGAGAACAAATGATGGTGAAAGTCATTCTTACCGGTGGGCAACGAGTTTGAATGGCGGTGAGAACAATGTTCTTCGATCGTAGTAACTACTCCGGTGATGGCTAGCGACTACTCAAATTTGGCGATGGAGTTGGAGAGGATAAAGGGCAGCGGGTCTGAATGACAGCGAGCAAAAGTATTCTTATCTATGCCGTTGAGCAGGTCCGATTCTGTGGCCACTGTTTAGTCCCACCGACATTCAAAGCTTTCGGTGCAATGATTTCACCGGAAGCATAGCCAACCATACTCGCGCAAAAGGCAGTGTAAGTGATGTGCCTGTCGGATCTCTTGACGAACAAAACTCTTTGTTTCTTAAATTCTGAAAACTATGTGGTATCATCGGATCCGTAATCAGATTTTGACCAGAGACCGAGCTGGCTCTAGATCTGTGACTGATGTAGTGATTCCGTCAATCTCTTCTGTTTTCGGCAATAACCAATTGCTTTAGTGGAAAACAATATAAACCGGTGGAGAGAAAAAAATAAATAAAATAAAATGGAACCCCGTACAGTGATTTTACTAGGCATAGACACATCCACATAGGAATCAGTTTTTGTTGGGTGTTTATTAGTTGGGGGAAATAGCAGCTCTCTTTTTATTTTTAGTTTCCTTTTCAAGTGTAAGAGGGAAAAACATCCATAACGGGGAAGCTTAAAAGTTATGCCGATTTCTCTGTAATTTCTTCTTCTTCTTCTTTTTCCTGTGTCGCTTGCGCATTCCTCTCTAAGATTTTGGGTATTTTTCTTGATTTCGCAAAATCAAAAAGAGAAACCAAATACTGAAATTGAAGTAATCTTCTACTGGATTGCAACGATTTTATTGATCATTTATTTTGGTTTGTGCTTTTACTTCTCAAGTTTGGTTATGGTTTATTTATTGTTGCAAATAGAAGGAGCTCCTATAGATGGAGTCTATTTCGAGACTTGAATTGGTTTATTATTCTGATATGAAGTGCAAGCAATAAGGAGTTTTTTTTTACTTTTATTATTTGGTGGAATGAGAGAAATAGAAGGTTGCCAGTCCTAAATTATAATACCCAACAATTGAAGGCTGCCAATCTACTTAGAGATAATTAAAGCTCTGTTTATATGTTTTTTTTTTTCTTTGGATTTTACGAACCTACAGAAATCCCTTTAAAATTTTACAAACGACTTCTCTGTTTTCTCTCTTTGAGAGAAATCCTTTAAAATTTATGAACGACTACTTCTTTGTTCTCTCTCTCTTCGATTTTAGGAAATCAAACTGAGACCCATAATGAGGAACGAGATCAGAGAGCAAGAAAGGAGTAGGAGGAGGAAGAAGAAGAGAGGAGAGAAGGGAGTGAAAATAGAGTTTCGCGGGGTGCAGAAACAGTTAGTGGATTTTAATTGTGATTAACTCCTTTAATTACCTAAATCTGATTATTAGGTCAACTTACTCAATTTATGATTGATTAGATTATATGATCAATTTAACTATCCACAATCACAAATATATGTAAAGAAAGTAAGTTAGAGTTAGAGAGATTGCACCAAGATTTTTAGCGAGGAAACCCCAGTTGATAAAATACGTTAACTGCTTACATGGGAAAAACCTCATGGACTATTCGGCCCAAAATAAACTGATCCATTATGTTTGAAACTAAGCACACCGAACATTGACTCTGGCTCACACCTTATCATTCTACCAAACACTAATTGCTAACAATCCTCTGGCTTTACGACTCCTCGTCCAACAGCAACTTGACCTCAAGCTTATGCTTGATCTTTGTAGAAGAGTAACAGGTAGATCAGAAAACACTCTTCGAATGCTCCAATCCTTTCAAAGTGTGATCGCTTTTACTTTTATTTTTCAAGATCTGAACTCGATGTAGAAGAATTAAATCTTGCTTTTCATCTGGAATCTCTGAATCTTCAATATAGCTTCAATTCCGATGAGATAAAGAATAACACTACTAAATCACTCATGAATATATGTGTATGGCTTATAAATAAATTCAGAACAATCAGATTTGTTTTTCTGAATTTTCTCTCTCTAAAAGGCTTTCTCAAAATATAGAATTGATTTTCCCTAAACTCGTGAATAAACCTAGAAGACTAACAAGGTTTATATAGAGTTTAGAAAGTCCTAATCCCTCAGAAAATATGAAATTTTTTGTGCATATGACTTGGAAAGAAGTTGAGATCAAAAAGGAGACATTCAGGAAGAAGGAAACTAAAAACCTGATGCTGCCAGGACTACTTGAACCAGTTTAGAGGGGCTAAACTGGTTCAAGGAGTCCAGAGGAAAATTAAAAAAATTCTCTTTTATTCTTGAACCGGTTCAGCCCCTTTGAACCGGTTCAAGATGGTCAGTCTTGAAAATTTTGCTGAAGTTGAACCAATTCAAGATGGCCAGAATGTATAATCTCCTTCTAAACCTTCCAAAACCCTTCCTAAATGTTCTCACTACTTTTCAAAACTTCTTAGAGCATTGTTCTCATCATCTCAGAGTGTAATATATCATGAACACTTGAACTTTCTCAAATCTGCATTCGATCTTCAATCTTCAAAATTTTGAACCGAAAAATTACAACTCGATCGTACTTGTTTTGAAAACAAAATTAGCTAATTACAAAATATATATCTCACACGGGAGAAAGATAGGGCATGCTTGGTTTGTAACTATGAAAACAATTTTCTATTCTCAGAAAACTAAAAATAGAAAATAGTACAAAAATCAAAAATTGTTTATTGAAAACTTAGTTATAAAAATGCCTCTTTCCAGATAACTATAAAAGATTGGGCCTTGCTTGGATTGCATTAATAAAACAGTTCTCAAGAACAATTTTTACAGAATCAGAACAGAAAACAGTTTTCAGTTTTTTCAGATTTTAAACCTGCTTGGTTAAGAAAATTTACAAAATAGTTTCTAGAAGACAAAAACTCATAAAACTACTTGGTTGTATTTATTAAAAATAGTTTTTTGAACTAAGAAAATAAATAAAAATATTATTGTAACTCACTCTTTTATTTCTTTAATTTATGATATTAACTTTTAATATAATTTTGTTTTTAAAATAAGTGTTGGAGGTGAATTCATTTTAGTTAGTATTCTTAACTTAATATATATTGCACAAATACAATATATCAAGTTTAATTACTTCAAGTGTCATATGTACTTTTAGTTGTACAAACATTAAGTTTAGTGATACATAACCAAAACAAAATATTAGAGAATTACAGAAATAGCTAATCAAAGCAAAACATTGGAGAATTATAAAAGTAACTTCATCTAGCATTGCCTTTGAATGATGCCCACATTTGATTTGTTAGATGAGTTCTAAAGGCTGCCATTTGTGGTGCACCTTTACCAGATAAATTACGTGAATTCAGTACACCAACATTACTACTGTTAGCATTCCCCCCATCAATGACACTAACATCTTCTTCCCCATACTCCATAAAAAAACAATGATCTAATATATTTTGATGAATGAAATTGTGAATCGTGCAACAAGCAGTTATTATGAATCGTTGTCTAACCAACTTATAACAAGTTATAAGCTTTAAAATGGGAAAATGAGCCTTTATGACTCTAAAATAACGTCCAATGACATTGCAAAATGATGAATAAACAATTCCTTTGCACCACGTGGTTACCGATTGTTACTCCTGTAATCTTATAGATGATATCTTTTATCATGATATAGAGGAAGAAATCCTTTTGTGCAAGGGTAACCAGAATCAACTACATAGTATTTCTTTGCAAAATATTATTTAAATTTTATTAGGGCTAGTAGCATGTTATTAATATTAAAAAGACAAAAGTAATACCATTAGCTAGTATCAGGAATTATGCAGCATCTCTAATAATTGCTTTAATAAAAACTCTCAAGTCATTTGCCGTACTCTCCCAACCCGCGTAAACGAAAGTAAATAGCATATCAAATAAGGAAGCATACATAACATTTTGTGTCCTTATAAAATTTCTTCCTCTCTAAGGAATTTGTTTGCTAGCAGGTACAAAATCACTTATATGTGTTCCATCAATTACTCCAATGCAATTCTTAAACCAAGGATAGTATTTGGGATTATGAAGTATATGAGAAGGCACATCACTGCTTTGTGGTGGACGTATGAGGAATTTCTCAAGGCGGCATATTACTCTCAATACGAGCTTAAAATGTGTGATGGCCCAAGTTTTGTAAACCCGATGCGTCAGTGATAACCAAAAGATGAGCCGATAATGGATCCGAAATGCGGAAGTGAAAGGTGAAACAACAGTCTCTAGAGATACAATGCGTCTCTAAGACACCAATGTGACCCTCAATGAGGTCATGGAACCCAAAGGAAAACAAATGCGGAAGTGTCGTTTCAAAAACGGACAAAAAGGAACCTAGGAGCAAAATGGTCATTTTGCAAAAAAGTGGATTCAAGTGCTATCGACCACACCACTGGAATACAATGAAAAACTAATCATGATGGACTCAAGAATTTCATTATTCGGATTCCGAACGAAGGAGAAACGACAAAACAAAGAAAAATGAGCAATAAAGCTAAAAGGGGTAAACTAGTAATTATCCAGAAATATCTGGGTGCAACCGAGCACACCGTTGGATAGACAATGAAAAATTAATCAATTTCAAAAAAAAAATTCACTTGATTTGGAGTCTGGATGAGGGAGAAAGGTCAAAAACAAAATCGACGTCGCGGCGGCCCGACGAAGGCCGTGACAGCTACAGTGCCGTCAACCCACTACTACTGCAACTAAGAGTAAAAACGGGCATCTAAACGGAATTTTCTGGAAAAACTCAAAGAAGAAACCCCCCCCTAAAATCAAGTTTCCTACCCCTTTTACAGACCGAAACAAAAAAATGCATTGTAAAATGCCCATAATGCCCCCAAGAAAATTTGGTCAAGGGGGTAAAAATTTCTCCGAGCTGCTGCCCAAAGAAAGGAAATAGGGCTTCGGGAGGTTTTTAAATTGCCTAAATTGAAAATGCAATGTTAAAATACACCCACAAAACCCCTGGAAGTTTCGGATTGATCGTCACACTTTTTTGAATAAAAGTCGATGAATAGTACCAAGTACATTTGCACTAAAAATCTGCAAAACTTGGCAGCAAGGATTTTTTGGACAAATATGGATTTTTGAGGGCAAAGATGGCATTTTCTGGAAAAAAAAAACAAAGAAGAAACCACACTCAAAATTGAGTTTTCTACGTGAATCGCGTGGAAAAATGAAAAAAACACATTATGAAATACCTAAAATGCCCCTGGAACATAATAGAGTAAAACTCCCTAAAAATGCTACTTAGAGTTTTTGTTTCATCAAGGATGGTGTCGTTTGCCAAAGTAAGTATGCAAGTGCATGCAATATGATAAAATAGATGTGCCAACATGGCCAAAAGCCTCTTTACATTCCATTAACAAGTTTTAGCAATACATTTTCAAGCAAAATATGGCACCAATTGAATACAAGTGCAAATATAAACTTGCTTGGCCCTTGGCCTCATATCCTACATTTCAAATGCATTAAAAGGAGTGTACTTATGTACACTTTACATACGTAGAATCAAAGAATACAAGTTTGATACATAAAGCTACCAAACGATCCAAGGCAATGAAATCTTCAAGTCTTGAGTCTTGTACCTGAAATATGCCCCAGTATCGTAGGGGTGAGTAACATAAAGCTACTCGTAGGAGATGATCATGCATCGACCTAGCATTTTACAATTTTATCACCTTAAGGTGATACATATCAAAGGGGTTCATGCCACTTAACGTCTATGTCAAAATGAGACTCAGGAAACATCCTAAGCTACCTTAAAACATTTCTAGCATAATCACATTGTTCATGTAATTCAAACAACATGGAAACATGTTATACAAAGCAACAAGATATAGATTCTCAAAGTCTTCAACTTGAAATCCAAGATACGAAAACAATAAGAGTGGGTCATGCAACCTAACTTCTATGTTCAAAGTGACTCTATAGGATCATTCCTAAACTACATTTGAACATCAAAACACAAATTATGATATCAATGCAATTTAACTAACATTGGAACTTCCAATACAATGCTTAAAGTATGATTTCTCAGAGCTAACATCTTGCAACTTAAAATGGGAAATCAAACAAAGAACAACAAGTTACGATATCATCTAGTTTTCAACTTGAAATGAAATACAAAATCAAACAAAGTGGATAATCAGACGTCACGCAGGATCAAACCGACAACATAGTTACTTTAGTGTTACTAGCCCATGGGTAACCTCCTTATGTGCGCAGTAGACTATATAGAGGGACAATCCCCCGTACTAGAACCAAGTCCTAGCCGTAGCCAACAACGACATCCCCAAATTTCCAAAATCAACAAATTATGCAACAATGTATATATATCAACATGTATATACATGATATCAACCATTTACTAAGCACAACCCAATTTTGGAAGCATATACAATACATGCTCAAAGTCTACAACTACTGTGGCAAGAAAGATGTCAAATAAAAAGTGTGCAATTCCTTACACATAGCAACAATATATTCAATAAGGAAAAACATATTCTCATGAATATAAAAGTAACAACTATGTTATCCAATACTCAAAAGTAATCAAGTGAACATACACCAAATCCAAATTCATGATTTAAATATAAAAACAACTTCCAAAATGCAATTAAATCCATGGAGTAATAAAATAGAATTTAATTAGACATAAATAGTTAAATTCTCTAAATTCCAAGTTAATCTCAAATAACCTCAATTTAATACATATTGAAGGACATGTCATGGTCATCACATATATAACATCAAATGACAATTTAAGTGATTAAAGCACTTAAAATAAAATTAATCAAGCTAATTAATTAATAACCTCTAAATTTTTAAACAATTCCAAATGCCCTCAATTTAATCTATGTTAGAGAACATGCCAAGGCCTATTTAAATACATATTACAACTTGATTTCATGCTTGCTACAACCATGTGAATTAAACTTTCACTAAAGATAAATATTAAATAAAAGTTGTAATTCTTAATCAAATGAGCCAAATTTAATATATGTTAACCAACATATCCAAGCATAATTTCCTAACATGTTATAATTCAATTCCAAGTCATACATATCCTTGAGCATTAAATCCTTTACAAAGAAATTAATTAAAATTAAATTCCAAGATTTATACAAAACATGCATACAACTTGTATAAGCATATATAATCATCAATACAACATAAATATAATCCTAAGACACCCCCTACCTCAATTTGAGATGAAAATCTCAAAAGCCATCAAAACGAAACGGCTCCGAATCCTACGAAACTCCTAGGTTTTGTCGGGGACAACACGATCTATATGAATCTCCAAGAAGCCCCATGAAAATCCAAACTTGGCCTAATTCCCAAACTCAAAATTTGGTCAGAAATGGTTTCTAATAAGAGGTAATGGTAGAGCACGATAAGGTGAGCAACAAATGCAAAGGCCGAAGGATTTTCACTTAGGAAAAGTAGGTTAAAGGAGGAGAGAGAAGATGGCAGCTCCATGGGCATCCATGGCTTCCTTTGGTCATGCAAGGAGAGGAGGAAGAAGAAGAAAATCTAATTTTTCTTCTTTAAGGCACCTATTTATAGTAAATCACAAAAAGTGCCTCGAAAGGGCCCGCCGGGTCCGGAAAAGGATATTTTAAGCAAACGCGCTCAAACGGCAAAACTCCGTGAATGAAAAAGATTCAAAATGAGAAAATATGAACAACAAAAGAAATAACATAAAAACTAAGTCCCGAGCAGAAACTTATGCCCCAAACAAGTTCAGCGGCAACCGGGTCCAAAAACTCTGAAGCTGGAGAAAAATGACCAGAACTGAATTCTATGAATTTACAAGTCAAAAAAAATTGAAAATGAATCCCATACGAGGATCCAGGCTCCAGACGAGACATTTTGCAATAACTTTCGTTAATTGCACAATGGCCCCTACAAAAAGGGTTAACTGCGAAACAGCCCCAGAATGAAAATATCTTCCAAAAGATATTTTCTTAGATGCCCCTGAAATAAAATATCTTCAAAAGATATTTATGAAAAACACCCCAAGAAATGAAATTAATTTCAAAGATTTATGCATCCATGCCCCTATGGGCACTGGGAACAACCAGAGTACTTTCTTCCAAAAGTAAAGATACGTATTTCGTGGAAACCACTCACGATAAGGATACGTGAAGTCAAAAACCAACTTCGAGCACAAGAAGTGAGGTTATGCCAAAAACTGACAAACGGAGATAAGACGAAATAGGGAAAATGATAGAATAGGAAAAAGACGAAATAGCGCATATTGTCCAAAAACAAAAAATGCGAAAATGACTCGGTCCTCAAAGGAAGTTGTCAATTCACATGAAAGAGTCTCAGAAACCAATTCTGAGCACTCGAGATAACACTACGTGACAAAAAACCATCCACAGAAAAGAAAAGACAATAGAAAAAATTTATCCGCAAAATTTGAGGAAAAAGGGAAAAGGAAGAAAATGACCGGGTCATTACAACCTTCCCACCTTAAAGGGATTTCGTCCCCGAAATCTAGCCCCAACAAAAGAAAAGGCAAAACTAGGATAACTATGGAGTACATCTCCGAGTACCCCAAACAACATACAATGAAAACAACCCTAAGGCTGAAAAACAACGCTCAAGCCAATAACATTTGCACCCACATGCTTACGACTGGACAACCTCTCAAAAGAAAAATGACCGAACGACCACGTGACAAGTCAAAGGTCACTCACAAAACCCAAAGCCAGAAAAAGGAACGGAAGACAACAACCGTAAGCATTTCTCCTGATGAACCATCATACCGATCCAAAAAGAACTCTAAGATCATCGCAGATCAAATCAAAGTACAAAACAAGGACAACGTGGCAGTACGAATAGCGACCAGAACCTGCTCATACTTATTCATCAGTAAGGTAACATGATAGTATAAGGCATTAATTCATAACCTGCCCCCCTGTGACGACCCTGGATTTTTCAACCCAGTGTGTCCTGTGATGACTCGAACTGGATCTGAGATGCGGAAGTTAGAAATAAGACAATGGTCTCCCAAGGCACAACACACCTCTAAGACCCTAAGATGACCTTCCATGAGGTCACAGAGCCCAAAGGAATAAGTGCGGAAGTAAGAGATCGGAAGGATAACAATTAAGACCCCAGGGGCAAAATGGTCATTACATAGAGAAATGGATGCTACCAAGTATACCATTGGAAAGAAAATGAAAAATTAATGAATTTAGACTCAAGAATCACTTAATTCGGAGTCCGGATGGCAAAGATATCAAGTCCCGAAGTCGAAGGAAGGGAAACCCTATCCCAGTTCGAATCAAATTCTGACACTACTTCACTAAAACATGAATAACTTGAGTTAAAAATGGAATCTGAATCTCTAATTCATGCCATTGGAAAACTCATTTTGACGCGGTCAGTTTAGACTCAAGAACGGACCTATTCTGAGTTAAAACGCATGAGATATAGCCTATTGAAGAAAAGTGTCTAGTGTAGGAACAGTATCCACGGGCGCCCGCCCAAATGGGCAGAACCATGGGAAATGGTGCAGAGCAGCCCTGTGCATGGCGGGCGCCCACCCAAGACCCGCGGGCGCTTGCCCAAATTGGCTGAAGCAACCCAAGACAGCAAGAACAGTGTTTTAGCAGAAATTTGAGTTTGCAACACGATTTTCGAGGCCAAGATGACATTTTTCGGAAAAACACAAAGAAGAAACTCCCCCTAAAATCACATTTTCTATGTGATAGAGCTAAGAATGGAATTTATTTCCCAAAGGAATGCCCAAAATGTCCTTAAGCTAGAATTTTCAACAAATAGGTGAAATGAATCCGTAGGAGGCTCGAAACACAAACGATGAGGCTTTGTCTGGAAACGACCATGCACACAAACGTAACTTACCTATTTAGATGCGCTACAATGGTCCATGGCTTAAAAATACCACCGATACAAAATCTGACCCCCCAACGGCCAAACAGGCGAAAATGAACTTGGAATGGAAAATTTGAAATCCAAAATTAGGAAATGATTTCAAATGACTGTTTGGCCCTTAGCCACACTTCAAACATGACTGATGAGACCTAGTGGAGGTGCCGAAACACACTTTGCACCTCCCGATTTGAAAATGAACCCTTAAAGGCTCGGTTTTAACTATTTCGGCCCAAAATGCAATGTATAAGACTAAAATGCAAAAGTGAAGACAAATTGGAGTTTGGCCCTTGACCACACCTCATACATGGTAAATGGATACTAAAGGATGAATTACATGCTCGATGTACACTCCAGTGCAAAAATGACATGGTAATTCACATGGTTTTGATAGCATTCACATTAGAGACAAATTTATACATTTTTCAATACGCAAGGATTTCAAATGAAGTTTGGCCCTCGGCCATATATCATATACATAGAATGAGTGCCAAAAAGTGTACTTAAGCACATATTACAAGTCAAAGGCAAAAAAAATGACATTTTGGCCTACTTACACAATACAATTCCAAAGCTGGTCTTAAGCATGTTAACACTTGCATGTGACCAAGAATGCATTTAAAAGGACTTCAAGTCTCCAAACCACCCAAGGAATGCTAAACGTCACGAACCAAGTCTTCGTACCTGAAATATGCCCCAGTATCGTAGGGGTGAACAACATAAAGCTACTCGTAAGAGATGAGCATGCATCGACCTAGCGTTTTATGGTTTTATCACCTTATGGTGAAACATACTAAAGGGGTTCATGCCTCCTATCGTCTATGTCATAGTGAGACTCAGGGAGCATCCTAAGCTACCTTAGAGTGTTTATAGCATAAATCACATCATTCATGCATTTCAACAACATAAAAACATGTTATACAAAGCAACAAGAATCATGATGTATGTACATACACGAAACAAGTCAACGTTGGGATAATCCAAGAACACGATAAGAAGGATGCATGAATATAGATCAACATAGATTGCATTATCAATACAATTAAGCAAGATTGGAACACCCCATTTAACAAGACAAGGAATATACACGAAATCAAGGGTAATGCATAATATCTATGCTAGTGGCAAGGTTAGAGCATTCTAATTTACACGATAGGAGTCATATAAGATATCAAGAACAGGGCATAATATCTATGCGATTAACAAGGTTTATGCATTTCATAATACACGTCAAGGAGTAATATATGGAATCAAGGCTAAGGCATACTATCTATGCACGTAAATAAGGATGGAATATTCTATATAACACGACAATAAGTATATTTGGACATAAGTTAACAAGAATTACATTATCAATGCAATTTACATGATTGGACTACACCAATTAACATTACAAGAAGTATACTTGAAATCACGAATGAAGCATAAAATCTATGCAATGAAATAAGATTGGTGCATTTCACATATCACGACAAAGACAAGGTGTGAAATCAACCAATGTGGAAACTTGATATCGCCCGGATTAAAACCATACTTTTGAGATCACATTAGGGCTACTAACCCATGGGTACCTTTCCCCTAGTGCGCACTATAGTTGTAGGATGACATTCCCCTATACTAGAACCAAGTCCTAGCCATGACAATTCTTGATTGATATCCCAAGTCCCAAAATCAATAAGTTGTGCAAGTCAAGATTGTATCAAAATACAAGAAATGCATTAATCACATTTCATGCACAACCAAAAATTTGGAACATACAAGTCATGTCCTAAGTACTCAACTATGATGGCAAGTGAAATGTCAAGAAACCATAGTATGGAACTATATAAACAACAACCATGATATGTAGTGCTTGGAATTCATTGAAGAAAATATACCACGAGTATAAGATACATGATTCAACTACTTTCAAAACAACACATGAGTAATAAAATCATTCCAAGACAAGTGTACAAGTTCATTAACTAACTTAATGAGATCAAGATACAAGGGGTCACGATGCTTGATAAAAAGATAAAGGTTCATGAAATTCAAGTCAAGTTCACAAGTTTAACAAGAATTCTATAACAAGACATGATTAGCTCGATGGAAGCATATAAAGGAATTTAATCTACTTATGGGATTAAATTATCAAGATTTAAATGTGAGTTAAAATGTTCATGTCATGGACGAGTTTAATGTCAAATTACAAGTGCATTGCATACAAGACACCACCATGTGAGTTAAGTCCCATACAAAGGAATTAAATGATTATAAGTCTCAAAACTTACCTGATTATTATCGATTTGACACACTTGAAGGAATTTGTTAAGGAAATCATGAATACCACGTTAGAAACTTAGTCAAGTTCAAAGAATCATTGAATAGGTTTTAATTAATCCTTTTAATTAAAAACCCTAGATTTTGGAATTCATCCAAATACTCTCAAGTTAATGTATAACACACAACATGTCAAGACTTGATTTAAAAACACAAAACGGGTGAATTACATGCGAAACACGATCATGTGTATTAAACTTTAATACTAGAAAAATAATAATTGAAAGGTTTCAAAACCTAATCAAATATTCTAGATTTAATATATGTGAAACTACATGGCATGTACATCATGAATATCAAGTCGAAAATCAAATGGAGTGAATAGTACACTCGGGGCAAATTAATTAATCAATTAATTAAATATTCTCTAGATTTTTAAACAACTCTGATTACTCCCAATTTAATCTATGTTGATAAGCATGCTAGGGCCTAATATAATATGCTAACACATATTGATTTCAAGCTAATTAAGGCTATGTGAATTAATCTTTCACTTAAGATAAATATTAAATAAAAGCTTTAATACTTGTTCAAATGTTCCCATTTTTATGCACGAGAATGAGCATATCATGGAGTAATATAATATCATGCTACACGTTTAAACCAAGTCACGAGCAACCGGGAAAATTAGATCCCGTACAAGAAAAATAAATAATAAAGTCTCTAGATTTTATATTTAAGCATGTAATCATGTTGTACAAGCATCAATATCATGCTATATAATAAGAATTAAACCTAGAACATCCCCTACCTCAATTTGAGAGGAAAACCTCAAAGGCCCAACTAAACGAAAGTGCTCCGAATCCGACGATACCGAAAGGTTTTGTCGGGGACAACACCGTGAACAAGAATCCGCAAGAAGCCCCATGAAAATCTCAACTTGACTCCAAACCCGAACTAGAAAAATCGTCGAAAATGGATTCTAATAAGGGCAAAAGGTAGAGCACGTCGAGGGAAGCAATAAACGTAAAGGCCAAAGAGATTTCACTTAGGAAATCAGGTGGAGGAGAAGGTCAAAGGGTGGCAGCCAAGGAACTTCCATGGCTGCCGGCCAAGAGGTGGAGAAGAAGAGTGAAAATCTCCTTTTTCACTTTAGGGCATCCTATTTATAGTTAGTCTCAAAAACAGGCCCGAAAGGGCCCCTCCGGGTCTGGAAAAGTGGATTTTGAGAAGACGCACTCAAATGGAAAAACTCCATGAATGAAAACAATTTAAAATGAGAAAATATAAACAACGGAAGAAACAACATCAAAAATTGAGTCCCGAGCAGAAAGTTATGCCCCAAACAAGTTCAGCGGCAACCGGGTTCAGAAATTCTGAAACTGGAGAAAAATGACCAGAACGGAATTCTAAGAGTCCACGACTCGATGAAATGTGAAAATGAATCCCGTACGAGGATCCAGGCTCCAGACGAGACATTTTACAATAACTTTCGTTAATTGCACAATGGCCCCTACGAAAAGGGTTAACTGCGAAACTGCCCCAGAATGAAAATATCTTCCAAAAGATATTTTCTAAGATACCCCTGAAATAAAATATCTTCAAAAGATATTTCTGAAAAACACCCCATGAAAAGAAAAGAATTCTAAAGAATTGTGCATCCATGCCTCTATGGACACTGGGAGCAACTAGAGTACTTTCTTGAAAAAGTGAAGATACGTATTTTGTGGAAACCGCGTAAAATCAGGATATGTGAAGTCAAAAACTAACTCCGAGCACGAAAAGTGAGTTTGTGCCAAAAACTGACAAACGGGAATAAGACAGAATAGGGAAAATGACGAAATAGTGCATAGTGTCCGAAAAGTGAAAATGTGGAAATGACTCGGTCCTCAAAAAAAGTTGTCAATCCACGGAAAAGAGTCTCAGAAATCATTTCCAAGCACTCGAGATGATACTAAGTGACATGAAATAGAGTTTAAAAAGGAAAATTAAACGAAAAAAATTCATTCGTAAAATTTTAGGAAAAAGTAAGGGGAGGTAAATGACCGGGTCGTTACACCCTTACTAGGTCTACCCATGAAACCTCTCGATACAAATGACATCAATGTCATGAATCATCATTAGCAAAAGCACTACGGGAACCAGGCATCTTGTGAGAGTTGTGGTAACTAATCCCAAAACTCTGACAACAATGTCATAGGCACCACTAAGCTTAAGGTCCTAAGTCCTTAATACAACAAAACCAACAACTCCAACGCCTCAAAATACTCGTATTAACAACCTCAATCAAGAGTCCAAAGTCTAACAAGCAAAGCATCATCTTTGAAATCCCAGATATCATCCTGAAACAGATCAACTACGAAGCCACACTGAAATCAAACATCAGATCAAAATCCCTACTGCGGTTGACCAAATCCTCGAAATACAATTCTATTAAGTGGTACACACATCAAGTCCTGACAACCAAAGTCACAAAACGAATCTCTCAAAACCGTGCTTGGCATTACCAAGCTAAATCAAAATCCTTTAATTTCAATTCACAATCAGTCATTGAAACCAAAACTATGCCTAGCCATAGCTAAGACGAGAAAACTCCATAAACAAGCCAAATCCAACAGCGGTCTTCCAAAATTTCTCCTAAGAGTCAACCACATCTAAGTCTCCAAAAACCAAAACAAGTCTCCAAAGGACATTCTCAAAAGAGTATCGAGTTCACCTCACAAATTAAATAAATCCTTAATCAATTGGACACAAGTCCCTGAAAAATGATCTCACATCCATCAACTCACTCTAAGCATCACAACTTCTTCAACAACCATGGCAAAACTCCCCAAGGAAAGACATGAAGGAAAGGAAACCACCAATCCTAAGAAGGATAACACCACGACTCCACCTCTGAAATGAATGACAATAAGGTCAAAGACTTCACCCCCTACATGAAAGTAAGTCGACCAAAATCCATCAAATCCTCGTTAAAGACTCAAAACGACAACGATGATCCTCACGGACCAACCAACCCCAAAACTGCACACAAGACGATGAAGAGAAGAGACTCACTCCTTGTGAAGTCCTAACCACGAACCAAGAAAGAAGAGGAATCCCATTCTCCCACTTCCCACCTTAAAGAAATGGACAGCTCAAGACCAAACAAATGTGACAACTCCTCTACAAGGAATCTCATAACAAAATCGGACACACTACGTACGACTGAGGGAAACAGAAAGGAGAATCAAACACGGAAGTCATGCATATGACAAGGAATGTAACTACCAAATAAATAAATCTACTCACATAGATAAAACCAAAGGTACACGCGGCACGTCTCAACGTAAGCACAAAAGTCATGTCACAAAAATGCAGTAACAACATGGCATCTCTAAGCATATAAAGAAGGCATGCTAAAGCCACATAACAAGAAAGCAAATGTGGATAGACCTCCACCTACTCATGCATCGTAATAACATAAATCATACTACTAAAATGGTAGTAAATGAAACTGTAGAAAATAAAAGTGATGCAACAATGAACCCTATGGACATCGTGTCCTAGAGTGTCTAGGTAGAAGGAATGATCGGCCCTAGCCATAACTGTCTCCAAAAACCAATGCAACAATAACCTTTCTCAAAACAAACATGAGCCCTTACCACGATGGTAAGACTCTAACAATCCATTTCCAGTCTAAAGGTGACACTACAAGTGACACTAACAGTGTAATGCTCTCACTAACCTTAAACATCAATCAATCAACTTGATCCCAAAAGCGTTATCACGCAAGGAGAACTTAAATGAAATGGCCACTCTGGCCATATAATCGAACAATCAAAATGATTTCCAAAATCATCCTCAAAATGACCATCAATCACTGACCAAAAGGACTACACCTGTCAGAACAAAACCCAACGCTGATTCCATCCGAACTGTACTCGTAGCTTGCCAGTATAGTAGCATGACAGTGCCATGCACCTGCCCATAACATACCCGCCCACGAAAATTACAATCTCAGAGGAACCTTCCAAAACAACCAAGGATCCCAAAAGGTCCAAAACCTAACCATAGCCTAAAATCAACAAATCCAGTACTACGGTTGTGCCTAATGGCTCACCTCATGAGAGCCTAAACAAAAGGTGTCTCTGCACCTACCTTAAAATCAACTCTAGGTCAACAACAACCTAAATTACAATACAACCGTGACTACAATCACCATCAACCTCAACTCGTGCCTCAATGACCAATCCCGTGTCATGCCAAATATGCAACACAGTTATGTATATGCGAATCTAATCTACCATACATCATATGTCATACTTTTTATATTGGAATCAAAATAAGTTAAACAGATAGCATACCACGTATAACACATAAGCACCTAAACATGTTATCAAACTAAAACATGTTATTATGAAGCATATAAGCATGTAAAACAAAGCAACAGAAATGTGATATGCACCCAAAACCCGTCGTCCCAAGGTATTCAAACCTGGGAGCTCTGATACCACTTGTGACGGGCCAAGTTTTGTAAACCCGGTGTGTCAGTGATGACCAAAAGATGACCCGATAACGGATCCGAAATGCGGAAGCGAAATGTGAAACAACGGTCTCTAGAGATACAATGCATCTCTAAGACACCAATGTAACCCTAAATGAGGTCATGGAACCCAAAAGAAAACAAATGCGGAAGTGTCGTTTCAAAAACAGACAAAAAGGAACCTAGGACCAAAATGGTCATTTTGCAAAAAAGTGGATTCAAGTGCTATCGAGCACACCACTGGGAAGACAATAAAAAACAAATCATGATCGACTCAAGAATTTCATTATTCGGATTACGGACGAAGAAGAAACGACAAAACAAAGAAAAACGAGCAATAAAGCTAAAAGGGGTAAACTGGTAATTATTCAAAAATATCTAGGTGCAACTGAGTACACCGTTGGATAGACAATGAAAAATTAATCAATTTCAAAAAAAAATTCACTTGATTTGGAGTCTGGATAAGGGAGAAAGGTCGAAAACAAAATCGACGTCGCGGCAGCCCGACGAAAGCCGTGACAGCTACAGTGCCGTCAACCCACTACTACTGCAACTGAGAGTAAAAACGGGCATATAAACGGAATTTTTTGGAAAAACTCAAAGAAGAAACCCCCCCTAAAATCAAGTTTCCTACCCCTTTTATGGACGGAAACAAAAAAAATGCATTGTAAAATGCCCATAATGCCCCCAAGAGAATTTGGTCAAGGGGGTAAAAATTTCTCCGAGCTGCTGCCCAAAGAAAGGAAATAAGGCTTCAGGAGGTTTTTAAATTGCCTAAATTGAAAATGCAATCTTAAAATACACCCACAAGACCCCCGGAAGTTTTGGATCGGTCGTCACACTTTTCAAAAAAAAGTTAACGAATAGTACCAAGTACATTTGCACTAAAATTCTGCAAAACCTGGCAGCAAGGATTTTTCGGACAAATATGGATTTTTGAGGGCCAAGATGGCATTTTCTGGAAAAACACAAAGAAGAAACCCCCTACAAAATTGAGTTTTCTATGTGACTCAAGAAGAAAAATGAAAAAAATTCATTGTGAAATACTCAAAATGCCCCTGGAACAGAATAGGGTAAAACTCCCTAAAAATGCTACTTAGAGTTATTGTTTCATCAAGGATTGTGTTGTTTGCCAAAGTGAGTATGCAAGTGCATGCAATATGATAAAATAGAGGTACCAATATGGCCTAAGGCCACTTTACATTCCATTAACAAGTTTTAGCAGACAAAGCCTCCATAGTTGATAAAAATACATTTTCAAGCAAAATATGGCACCAATTGAATACAAGTGCAAATATAAACTTGCTTGGCCCTTGGCCTCATGTCATACATGTCAAATGCATTAAAAAGAGTGTACTTATGTACACTTTACATACGTAGAATCAAAGAATACAAGTTTGATACATAAAGCTACCAAACGATCCAAGGCAATGAAATTTTCAAGTCTTGAGTCATGTACCTGAAATATGCCCCAGTATCGTAGGGATGAGTAACATAAAGCTACTTGTAGAAAATGAGCATACATCGACCTAGCATTTTACAATTTTATCACCTTAAGGTGATACATATCAAAGGGGTTCATGCCACCTAATGTCTATGTCAAAATGAGACTCGGGAAGTATCCTAAGCTACCTTAAAACATTTCTAGCATAATCACATTGTTCATGTAATTCAAACAACATGGAAACATGTTATACAAAGCAACAAGATATAGATTCTCAAAGTCTTCAACTTGAAATCCAAGATACGAAAACAATAAGAGTGAGTCATGCCACCTAATGTCTATGTTCAAAGTGAATCTATAGGATCATTCCTAAACTACATTTGAACATCAAAACACAAATTATGATATTGATGCAATTTAATGAACATTGGAACTTCCAATACAACGCTTAAAGCATGATTTCTCAAAGTTAACATCTTGCAACTTAAAATTGGAAATCAAACAAAGAACAACAAGTTACGATATCATCTAGTTATCAACTTGAAATGAAATACGAAATCAAACAAAGTGGATACTCGTACGTCACGCAGGATCAGACCGACAACATAGTTACTTTAGTGTTATTAGCCCATGGGTAACCTCCATATGTGCGCACTAGACTAAATAAAGGGACAATCCCCCGTACTACAACCAAGTCCTAGCCGTAGCCAACAACGACATCCCCAAGTTTCCATGATCAACAAATTGTGCAATAACGTATATATATCAACATGTATATACAAGATATCAACCATTTACTAAGCACAACCCAATTTTGGAAACATATACAATACATGCTCAAAGTCTACAACTACTATGGCATGAAAGATGTCAAATACAAAGTGTGCAATTCCTTACACATAGCAACAATATATTCAATAAGGAAAAACATATTCTCATGAATATAAAAGTAACAACTATGTTATGCAATACTCAAAAGTAATCAAGTGAACATACACCAAATCCAAATCCATGATTTAAATATAAAAATAATTTCCAAAATGCAATTAAATCCATGGAGTAATAAAATAGAATTTAATTAGACATAAATAGTTAAATTCTCTAAATTCCAAGTTAATCCCAAATAACCTCAATTTAATACATATTGAAGGATATGTCATGGTCATCACATATATAACATCAAATGACAATTTAAGTAATTAAAGCACTTAAAACAAAATTAATCAAGCTAATTAATTAATTTCCTCTAGATTTTTAAACAATTCCAAATGCCCTCAATTTAATCTATGTTAGAGAACATGCTAAGGCCTATTTAAATACCACATTACAACTTGATTTCATGCTTGATACAAACATATGAATTAAACTTTCACTAAAGATAAATATTAAATAAAAGTTGTAATTCTTAATGAAATGAGCCAAATTTAATATATGTTAACCAATATATCCAAGCATAATTTCCTAACATATTACAATTCAATTCCAAGTCATACATATCCTTGAGCATTAAATCCTATACAAAGAAATTAATTAAAATTAAATTCCAAGATTTATACATAACATGCATACAAGTTGTGTAAGCATATATAATCATCAATACAACACAAATATAATCCTAAGACACCCCCTACCTCAATTTGAGATGAAAATCTCAAAAGCTGTCAAAATAAAACGGCTCCGAATCCGACGAAACTCCTAGGTTTTGTCGAGGACAACACGATCTATATGAATCTCCAAGAAGCCCCATGGAAATCCAAACTTGGCCTAAATCCCAAACTCAAATTTTGGTCAGAAATGGTTTCTAATAAGGGGTAATGGTAGAGCACGACGAGGCGAGCAACAAATGCAAAGGCCAAAGGATTTTCATTTAGGAAAAGTAGGTTAAAAGAGGAGAGTGAAGATGGAAGCTCCATGGGCATCCATGGCTACCTTTGGTCGTGCAAGGAGAGGAGGAAGAAGAAGAAAATATGATTTTTCTTCTTTAAGGCACCTATTTTTAGTAAATCACAAAAAGTGCCCCGAAAAGGCCGCTACGGGTCCGGAAAAGGAGATTTTGAGTAAACGCTCTCAAACATCAAAACTCCACGAACAAAAAAGATTTAAAATGAGAAAATATGAGCAACGGAAGAAACGGTGTCAAAAACCGAGTCCCGAGCAGAAAGTTATGCCCTGAACAAGTTCGGCGGCAATCGGGGTCCAAAAACTCTGAAACTAGAGAAAAATGACCAGAATGGAATTCTGTGAATTTACAAGTCAATAAAAATTGAAAATGAATCCCGTACGAGGATCCAGGCTCCAGACGAGACATTTTGCAATAACTTTCGTTAATTGCACAATGGCCCCTACAAAAAGGGTTAACTGCGAAACTGCCCCAGAATGAAAATATCTTCATTTTCTTAGATGCCCCTGAAATGAAATATCTTCAAAAGATATTTATGAAAAACACCCCAAGAAATGAAATTAATTCCAAAGATTTATGCATCCATGCCCCTATGGGCACCGGGAGCAACCAGAGTACTTTCTTGCAAAAGTAAAGATACGTATTTCATGGAAACCACTCACGATAAGGATACATGAAGTCAAAAACCAACTCTGAGCACAAGAAGTGAGGTTGTGCCAAAAACTGACAAACGGAGATAAGACGAAATAGGGAAAATGACAGAATAGGGAAAAGATGAAATAACGCATAGTGTCCAAAAATGAAAAATGCCAAAATGACTCGGTCCTCAAAGGAAGTTGTCAATTCACATGAAATAGTCTCATAAACCAATTTTGAGTACTCGAGATGACATTAAGCGACAAAAAATCATCCACAGAAAAGAAAAGACAACGGAAAAAATTTATCCGCAAAATTTGAGGAAAAAGGGAAAAGGAAGAAAATGACCGGGTCATTACAAAATGTCTAAAAACTGTTTCGCCATAATGTTGAAATCGTTTAGCTACCACTGCATAATAAATATTATGTTCTATAGTGAACAAAAGCATTATCACTGACTTCTTGATTGAAATTGTATGTGTGTCATCCAATAATTCACAGTCTCTCAATATTCGACATAATTTTAGAAAGACTTCTTTATCTATTCATAATAAATTAAAACATCAACTGGCATGTTCATTCAATAATTCTTGAACATACTCATAACTTGTTAACCCTGAAGTTTTCTTTGGTACCTTCGATTTAAAGGAATCTTCATACTTCTGCATCAAATTCAAACACATTCAATCTACAAGGTCATCAAAATCTTCATCTCAATCACTAGACAAAGAAGACAATGTGTCACTTTAATCTGTGTCTATCTTGATTTTCCAAGAACCTAGACAAATTTTCAATAACTATTACAAATTAAACATAGTAAAAGGTATACCAAAACAAATTTTTCATAACATAAAACATAATAAATTATCCCCCACACGAATATAACATGAAGTCACATGCATAGAAAAAATAATAATAATAAAATAAATAAATAAATAAAAACATAAGGAAATTCTTCAATATATAACACATAAAACCAAATATGTGTTGCATCCAAAAACTAAACCCTGCATTCAGTAACCACCTAAGTCAGTCCAAGCTCTTTAACCAAGCAAACTGCTTGGAAATACTCGTCTTAATAAACAATTTTCTATAGTGCAATTCCTTGAACTTTCAGTTGCCTTCAAAT
The DNA here is from genome assembly GCF_030987335.1 of Cornus florida. Classification (NCBI taxonomy): domain Eukaryota; kingdom Viridiplantae; phylum Streptophyta; class Magnoliopsida; order Cornales; family Cornaceae; genus Cornus; species Cornus florida. The sequence continues at coordinate 36,707,551 of NW_026775576.1, read as the reverse complement.
ATATGTCATCATCTATTTCATCAAGACCCTCAAGGTATTCAATACAATTACTTAGAGAGTATAAATCACGTGATGGGCTAGTTGCCTCTTGAGTATGTTTCATTTTCTTATACCTCTCCGTCTTAGCTAATGAAGCTTCAGTCCTTGCTTTAGAAGCCTTAGCAATGCAAGCAAAAGTATCACTAATTAAATCTTTTTTGGTCACATTTTTTAAACGATGATTAGAGGATATGGATTTACGATGACGAGGATTATTGTCTTCAAGTAGCATATTATCTGAATCATCTTGACCCTTGGCAGTTGAACTAACATGGACACCAGTATTCATTAATTGATCCTCCCGCTCTCATTCTTCATTTGTATTAGGTGGATCTTGAGTGGATGCATAGTGAAGTTGCCTAGTAGCAATCGACGTATTAAAAAGAATTCCCAAAAGTTTGTAATTTTAACAACCTGTTTTTACGAAAACACTTAGCATTAGGTTGAGCCTAACTGGTTATCTCTTATAGAATCAAACAATTATTAGATTTTCAAACTTTCAAAAGATATAAAAAAATACAAAAATAAAAAAATAAAACCTTTCAAAAAAAAATAAAATAAAATAAAAAAAAACTACGTAGTATTACTAGTCCCTTACATCTTTCAAAATTTGTTGAAATATGAACCAGTGATGAGAAGAGATTCACAAGAGTTATTACAATTATACCCTCACCTCACAGCAGAATGCTACCTATATAGGAATCAATGCTATATCTCTTCTACTAAACCCTTCTCTTTGAAATTTAAGAAAAGTGGGCATCTTTCACAAAAAGTGTTTTTTAGTTTTCAAATATCATATAACCTCTTTCACAAAGAATGATGTCTACTCTCCTTTGATACTTATTTTCAATATCATGAATACCTTTCTTGCTCTCTTGTAAACCACACACATTAGCAATCTGATAGGCATTCCCTGACTGTATTTTTTTTCCTATCTTTAGAAAACCCCAAAACCTTTTTCTATCTTGATGAGTGCTGAAAAGTGCGCATTTAAACCCCTTAAGCTTAAGTATTCTAGACCCTTTATCTATCTTATTTTCCCGCTTTAGATTGATTTCGTGTTATTTCCATTTTCAAGTACTTATCCCCAAAATAAGCTAACTCAGCCAAATAAAAGCAGAAATGAAACAATTCTGGGATGAATAAAAGAAAGAAGCAAAGTAGAGCAAAAGGAAGCAAAAGGTGGAATTTCAGCAACTTTGATCGATCTCAAGAAAAGTTCGTTCGATCCAACTTTCATTGATCTCAGCACTTCAAGATAGATCCAGACCATAATGACATCTGTAGAGATCCAAAAAGTTCGATCGATCCAACATCATTCTCTAATCGATCGAACTTTCTTGCCCTTATCCACATGCCAAATTTTATCCAGCTGTACCACCCTACCAACCACTTTTGTCCTTTTCCCAAAAATATCTTTAAAATATCTCAGATTTGTTTTTCTCCAAAAAGGCGCCGCCATTGAGGATCGATCTAGCTTCAATTCGATAGATCTCAGCCATGTTCGATCGATCTCACCTTAAGTTCGATTGATCGAACTTCCCAAATCCTGAGAAAAATCTAAATTCCAGCTCATTAAAAGTTGTCTCATGTCCAATCATTTGAGGATTATTGGTGTACGAGCCCAGTTCATTGGGGGTGATTTTTAACCTACCTAAATAAGGAATATGAGCCACTTTTACACATATACACATACTTAGAAAAGAAAATACTTAGTGAGGAAGCAAAGGAGATGAGGAGGCTAGAGACACCATTAGAGACTCTTCATCAACCAAGGAACAGATTTCTTCCATGCAGCTTGCCCTTGAGGGTTGGAGGACATCATCCATGAGTGGTTAGACATCTTCTTGGGGCTAGAGTTAGCCCTAAGCATGCTTTCTACTTCTTGATTTATGTATTTTTGAGGGAATTTGTATTGTGATACATGTTTTGACACTTTCATATATATAGATCTTGTTTATTCAATGATTTATATGGTTTAATGCTTCCAATTGATCATTTCATTCTATCTATATGTATGCTAGAATAGATGTTCATGTGTTTATCTCCATTTCTTGTGTTATTGATGCATGTTTATGTGTATTGATGCTATAGATCTAGAGATTGTCAAGACATAGTGCTTAATGGAATGTTCTTGTGGTTTATCTGATGGTTCATACTCATTTCTTGATGGATTGTACCTCTCCTTTAGTTTAATTAGTTTAATTTCATGTCATTAGCTTAATTGTAGTGTAGTTATAGTTTAGATGTTAAATGAGAGGACAATCCATGCTTGTTATTGATGTTCCATACTTATGAAAGCAAGTAACATTTTTCTCTAACCTTGTGATGTGTTTGGATTATGAGCTTAAAGAAGGGATTAATGGCTTAATATGATATGTTGTGCTATCCACCATGTTGTTTAGACAATATATGCTTAATTTGCCATCCATGCTTGTTGGAACAACCACACACACACACATTGTTGCAATACATGTTTTTCCCCTCATTAATCATTCATTAAAGGTATAGAAAAGCTATGCTTGGTGGTGATCTCTAAACCCCAAGATCTCTCTCTCTCTTTCATTCTCTTTATTGTATTATTGTTTACTTTAGTTTAAGTTGGTTCTTAGTTTAATTCAACCAATCAACCACTATTTTGATCACTTGACCTACTTACCCTAATCTTGATTCTTCAACCTAGCACAGCTCTCAATCCCTTGGGACAATCCCTTCTCACTCATACTACATAGTATAGGTGTTAAGTGGTTTACAAATTTAAATTATGGTGCCCACTTGACACTAATTTCCAAACTCAAAGTGTTGTACATTATTTTATGTGCATGCTCGGGAAGCCACCATAGTTTTTGGCACCATTGCCGGGGATTGATTGATTGGCAACGTCGTATTTATGGAATCAATTAGGAATTAGTACTCCTTTGATCGTGTCTTTACTTTATTTTCATTTCAATTTTTGTTACTTATTGTGTTAGTTCTTGTTTGACTAGGAGCATTGGGCTAAGAAGGTGAGCAAAGGAGTATTCCAAGCAAAGGAGCTAAGCAAGAAAAGAAAAAGGCTAAAATTAAAAAATTTGCTAAGCTAAAAGCTAAAAATTTGGAGTTGAAGTGCTAAAGGACCTTTGTGAGCTTTTTCTTAATTAATCTCTAGTGAAATCATCGGCCCGCGTGGAGGCTTGTATTTCAATTCTTAGATAAATCGTGAGCCCACGTGGAGGCAATTTACTTTTCTTGCATATTATTAAAGCATGGGAGTATGGGAACATTGTATGTGGAGGAAGTTTGTTGATTATTAACTTGTTGTGAAGGTGAAGTGTTTGTCATTATTTCTTCTTGTGTTGTATTGTGCATGTATGGTCGTAGATCATTGAGACCCACTCTTGTCCCTTTAAATTTTCATCTTGGAACCATTGTTCGAAACCCTAGGGGAAGAGGTAGTTCTAGTCAATCCATTTCATCAATGGAAGGACACAATGAGGACCATGTGGAGGACCTTGGTCACATAGACCAACAAGGTATCCTCAACCCTAATGTGCATCATGATAACATGCAAGTTTCGTTAGGCATGCCAAGGCCATTTGTTCATCCACCACAACAACAAGGCCAAGTCCCATTGGGAATGCCAGGGCCAATCTATGCTGCACCACCTCCCATCATTCAAGGCAATCAAGGTGCCCATGTTGCACCTCCAATTGCTAATCCTCCCCTTGCTTCAAGAGATCACTATGTGCCTAATGAATATAATGCACCCACATGCATTCAATTGCTACCATTTAGAGCACACCACTATGAAATCAAGCCATAAACCATTCAAATGCTTCTTAACTATCATGGACTTCCTAGTGAAGAACCTTACAAGCATTTGGATGAGTTTCTTGAAGTATGTTCCACCGTAAAATATACGGACATGCCGGAAGAGGTCTTAAGGCTCAAACTTTTTCTATTTACCCTTAAAGACAAGGCAAAATATTGGTTTAACAATCTTAGGCCTTTTTCAATAACTTCTTGGGCAGAAATGCAACAAGAGTTCTTGAAGAAGTACTATCCAGTTTCTAAAACCAATGCTATGAGAACTTCAATTAGGGAATTTTCACATGGGGATGTGGAAACATTTCATGAGGCATGGGAACGATTTAATGAATTGCTTAGGAAGTGTCCACATCATGACTTACCCAAATGGTAATTAGTTCAATATTTCTTTGAGAGCTTATCGGATAATTACAAGGGCATGGTTGATGCTTCCATGGGTGGTTCTTACATTGATATGCATGAGGATGACGTGTGGCGTCTTTATGAGAGCATGAGTGAAAATTCTTTGCATCATACTTTATCTTCAAAGAATGGTAAAAATTCTAGTGGTAGGAAGAGTGTTAGCTTACATCAAGTCGACCACTCCAATGAAATTGCCGCTGAAATGAAATCATTATCTCAAAGGTTTGATCAATTTTTGATCAACCAAAACTCGGCAAATCAAGTATCTTCCTTCCCTAACGATTCTCATCATGCATCTAATGAGACATGTATGACTTGTTCAAGTGTTTTGCATTCTACTTCCAATTGTCCCCATGGACATGTGCAAAGTGAGCATCATAAACAAGCAAATGTTGTTTTTGCTAATCAAGGGAACAATCCTTATGGCAATCACTACAATCCTAGTTGGAGGAATCACCCGAATTTTTCTTGGAAAAACCAAGAGGAAGGCTTAAACCCTCCCCAAGGCAGTTTTTAAGGGAAATACATTCCACCTCCACTACAAGGCCATGGTTCCCAAGGTTTTAGATCATCATACCAATTACAAGGAAACCAATTTTCAAATTCTCATTTTCCTAATCAACCATCATATTCCCAAGGAAATATCAGAAGTCCTGCTTTTGAAGAGAAAGTTTTAACCGCTCTAGGCACTTTAGAGGCAAACACATAATTACTTCATTCTCACTCTCAATCCATTGCTAAGCTAGAAACCCAAAGTAGGGCAAATAACTAGTACTTTAAATGCTAGAGAGAAAGGAAAAATGCCTTTGAATGCCCCACAAAAGCAACAATGTGTTGTGGAGACTCATTCCTCATCAAAAGGTCACACAATAGAGCATGTCAATGTGGTGACTACCTTGAGAAGTGGAAAGATTGTGGACAACCAAGTGGATATGTCCAATGAAGAGAATGAACCAATGCAACCACAAGTTGACACCCGTCTCGTTTCATATCATATTCCTTCTTCATTGCATGTGCATGACCATATAAATGAGAATGTATTGAAAAGTTATTTGAAAAGTGATTTTGAAAAGAAAGATTTGCAAAATGATTTAAAAACTTCTTGTGTTGAAGAGACTTCAAACAAAATTTCTGAAAAGGTTTTTGAGCCAAAAGCTCCATTCCCGGATGCCTTAAAAGGATCCATTTCAAATGACAAGCAAAAGGCCAAAGTAAATGAAATCCTGGAAGTGTTTAGGCAAGTGAAAGTTAATGTTCCACTTTTGCATGCAATCAAGCAAATTCCAGCTTATGCCAAGTTCTTAAAAGACTTGTGCACCCAAAAGAGGAAGAACAAAAGCCAAGCACCTAGAAAAGTGGTCCTAACCGAACAAGTAAGCTCAATTTTGCAGCATAACACTCTTCCAAAGTTTAAGGACCCCGGTTCACCTACCACTTCATGTATTATTGGTGATCATATCATTAATCGGGCACTTCTTGACCTAGGAACAAGTGTTAATATTCTTCCATACTCGGTATATATCAAATTAAGCTTAGGAGACTTGAAACCGATGTCGGTGGTTTTATAACTTGCCAACCGATCAATCAAAAAGCCTAAGGGTATCATTTGGCCACATGAAGGTAAAGTTAAATATTTTTAATCCAACCCCCAATTCGTTTGATAAGCATGAAGAGATTAATGTTGTAGAGAAATGTCATGACCTTAAAAGTGAAGGAATTGTGTGGACCAAAGTTCCAAAAAGTCCATCTACAAACTTGAAACCAAAGAAAATTGTTTCAAAATATTGTTTTGAAAGGGTGTGGAAGCCCAAAGATTGTTTTGACTAAGGACAGAAAATGTCTTTTGAGCTTAATCCAATAAGTTCCTTAAAGAACCATTTGTTGGGTGGAGTTCAAAGAAATTATCACCCCATAGAGGAGGGGATGCACTATAAGATGTTTGATCCAGGCTAAAAGAGCCCAACGTCTTGCTAAAGACGTTAAAGACTAGCAAGACATTTCGTAGGGTGTCAAAACCCTATTCCTCCCTCATTTCTATCTTTAATTTAATTTCTTACGAAGTCTAGATATTGGCTTTGGGTTTATATGCATTGCTAGGAACTGTGATTAGGATTGCATGCACTTTTATGTTGAAATTGAGCATTTTGCATAAGTTTGATCGATCTCAAAATGAGTTCGATCGATCGAACTTCCCACCTGCATCAAACCTACATCCAAATCACTCTCTGTCCAATGGTTTAAACAAAACCTGCATATTTCAGCTCTCTATCCCATCGTTCGAACTTGTTCCTATATCGATCTAAACTTCTTCGATCGATCCAATTTCATCTTAGATTGATCTGCAGTTCCAACACTTAGAAAAATTTTGAACCTGCATCCACCTGCATCTAAAAGCCTCTATGTCTCATCAATCGAACATTTCTTCAATTACATATGATTGAACTATCTTATCATTTTACACTTTTACCCTTTTTCTCTATGTTTTTAGGCGATTTAGGGTTTTTGTGACTGCATGCGTGGTGCAGGTTTGGTAGGGGTATCTGATGGAGGAGACTTCAACCTCCTTCCCCCCGCCAAAAGTCTCTACTGTCTGGCCAACTACTATTCCTACATTATCTAACTCTCGTCTTTCGTGGCGAAGTTGTTTTGAAGGAGGTGAAGTGAACTCCTTCGTTAATCTTCATTATGTTAATACGGCTATTGGTTCTAAAGTTTCCATTATAGAAGAAGACGTTGCTGAGTAAATCAACTACTGGAAATCTTCAGTTATTGGCTATGTGATGGGTAAGAGGCCATACTATCCCCACTTCAAGGCCTTCATTGAAAAATATTGGTCCAAAGCAATCACCTTGGTGTATTTGGAGAATGGATTCTTCATGGTGCGATTTCAACATACAGCTGATGTGCAGAAAGTGTTATCACGTATCCATATGTTTGAAGGGCGCGTAATTATTATTAAGCAATGGAGTAAGAACGTTACCCTAAAGAGGGAAAATTTTGATTCGCTTCTAATCTGGATTCGTGTGCATGACTTACCAGTCCATTGTAGAAATTTTATTTCATTATCTAAGGTTTGTTCAATGTTCTCAAAGCCGATCTACATGGATGAGCCCTCTTTACATCATGATAAAGGCGAGTTTGTTCGAGTAATGGTTGAGATGGATGTTCGTTAAGATCTACCGGAGACTATGGTGATTGACATTTATGGTGAAGATTGTACTGTTAATATTGAGTATGAATGGAAACCAGTGGTGTGTTCTTTATGCTAGCGGGTTGGTCATGCTACAGCCAGATGTCCTCAAAAAGTTTTGTCTAAACCTAACCCTAAGCCAAATAAACAGATGGTGGATAAATAGGTTGTGAAACATAAAGGGAAAATGGTAGAAGTGGAAGATGGACACCATGTGATTGATAAGGAACCTGTGCGACAGATACAAAGTGCTCAAACTATCACTCATAATTCTTTTGCGGTGCTTGATCAGGTTAGAGAAGATACATTTTCAGAGCACGAGGGCCAGGGATCTATACTGGCTGTTATTCCAAATAATATTAATCTGGGTAATAATGAACCTCCTATAGTAAGGGATAATTGTTCAGTTATTACTTCTACAAGGGATACTGTTCTGGAACCATCTGTTGATCCAACTTATAATGTACTCGATCTAAATACTGTTGTGGTTGAAGAGCTTAGCAAGATTATGGGTTGTGGCTCTATAGCAGAACCTCCTTTATCATGTGACAAAAGTGTGGAGGAACCACTTCTCCTTACCCCTCATAATCAAAATTCAGATGATACTGAGGCAATATTAAAGGTGGGGTTGAGCAAGAAATCTAAATACTAAGCCTTGACTGGTTCTGACAGGGTTACTCGAAGCCAAGTAGGGGTTCCTACCCCAACTCCCTCCACTAAATGATTGGTTTTTGGAATGTTAGGGGTTTAAATAAACCCAGAAGGCAAAGGGAGGTTAAGAACTGGATTGCTAAGGAAGCCTCTCAATTTGTTTGTTTTGTGGAAACTAAAGTGAAGTTAAATTCTTTTGATCTTATTACTCGTAGGTTACGGATTAATTGGGAATGGATTCATAATTATGATGCCCATGACTATGGAAGAATTTGGGTGGGATGGAATCCTTTATTATTCTCTGTGCAAACCCTCGATATGAAGGCTCAATGTATGCTGCTCAAGGTTAGAGTTCTTGAAACTGGTGAGTATTTCTTTTATACTCCTACTTATGCTTTTAATTTGGCTAATGATAGAAAAGGACTTTGGGAATCTCTTGTTCAATATGCTGCTATAGTGAATGGTCCTTGGATGGCTGTGGGGGATTGGAATTCCTTTAAATTTTTTAGTGATAAAAGGGGTGGGAGAAGAGTTCCTCAAAGGTTACTTAATGAATTCAATGATTGCTTGTAAGATACTGGCCTTACTAAAGTTCACCCTACTAATGGAGACTTGTCCTGGTGTAATAGACGGTAGATTTCAAGGAGAATTTATGTGAAATTAGATAGAGTTTTCTTGAATGATAGCTGGCTTGACAAACTTCCAGGGATTAAAGTTATGTGTACAGCTGCAACTTACTCAGATCACTATGGACTGGTGATTCATATCTCTAAGGAGTTTGCAGTTGGTCCTAAACCTTTTAAACTTCTTAAGGTATGGTGTCAACAAGGTTGTGTTAGGCCTATTATTCAGAGGGCTTGGGATAATGTGGTGACTGGTAATCCTATGCATATTCTTTTGAAAAAATTAAGACTAGTCAAGAATGCTATTAAATAGTGGAATAAAAACTGTTTTGGTAATGTGGGGGAAGGATTGATTTAGACTAAACAGAAACTTGATCAATTACAGTTGTAACATTTGACTGATCCTATTGATAACAATTTCCAGGAGGAACAAGAGGCTAGAGATAATTATCAAGCTGCTGTTGTTGATCATGAGATTTTGATTGCTCAAAAATCTAGAATCCTCTGGTTGAAATATACTGATAGATGCACTGGATATTTCTATAACAAAATGAAGCAGCACAGAAATTTCAATGCCATCACTACTGTGGAACATGAGAATGGACAAACAACTAGTGATCTTAGTTTGATTAGAAGCTGGTTCATTGAGTTTTATCACAATATTTTTGCTAAGAAAAATGAAGAGATTCCAGAGGTTATTCATACTTCTAAACAGTTGCAGATTGAAGAGGTAGAGGCTCTTCATAGAATGGTGAGTGCAGAAGAAATTCAGAGTGTGGTGATGGGTTTCAATCCTGATAAGTCTCTAGGGCCAGATGGTTTTCCTTCACGGTTTTATCAAACTTATTGGTCTATTGTGGGCAAGAAGGTGGTTGCAGCAGTGCATTATTTTTTCTCAAATAACAGAATGCCAATTGGGGTTAGTAGCTGTTTTCTTACCTTTTTTCCAAAGATTGGAAATGCAATTCAGACCAATTGCCCAATGTAATTTGATTTACAAAGTCATTACTAAAATAATGGCTAACAGATTAGCTTTGGTGTTAAATAGTCTAGTAGGTCCAGAATAAAGTGCTTTTGTCAAGGGTAGGAAAATTCAAGATGCTTAAATTCTGGCTCATGAGATGGTGAAGGATTTTAAGGGTCTAAGACATGCTTTTATGGCTCTAAAGGTGGATATAAAGAAAGCATATGACTCAGTTTCTTGGGAATTCTTGTTGAAGATTCTGAAAGGGTATGGATTTAGTGATGTTTGGATTGCTTGGATCTCCACAATTCTTAAGTCTACTAAATATTCAGTCCTAATTAATGGCTCCCCTCATAGTTTTATTCAGCCGAGTAGAGGTCTTAGACAAGGATGCCTTCTCTCCCCTCTGTTGTTTACTTTGGTTACAGAGTACCTTTCTTCTATTATTAACAATGCGTTTCAAAGGAATGATGTTTCAGTTACACATGCTGCTGCTCAAACTCAACCTGTATTAAACCATGTCTTCTTTGCTGATGACCTGTTGATTACATGTAAAGCTTCTATCTCCAATGCTAAAGCTTTAGATGGTTTATTTAAAAAGTTTGAGAAGTTAACAAGGTTACAAGTCAATCTACAAAAGAGCTCTGTAATTTTTTCTAGAGTAGTTAGAAGGAAATCAACAATGCTTAGAGTTCTGAAATACTCTGAAGAACAATTTCCCATTAAATATTTGGGGTTGCCTCTTGGACCTTATGGATTGAAGAAAGCGAATTGTCAACCGTTAATTGATAAAATTTCAGGAAAGATTAATTGCTGGTGCACTAGACTGCTCTCCGTTGCTGGTAAGTGGAACTTGTTCATTCCACTATCAATCCTATATTTTTGTATTGGTGTAGTATTTATAATGTTCTAGTTTTTGTGATCAATCAATTGCAAAAAATGTGTAGAAAATTTATTTGGGGTAGTATTGATCACTCCAAAAAAATTTATCTCATGAGTTGGGATAAAATTACTAGCGACAAGGCTGAAGGTGGTCTTGGTTTGAGAAAACTTGTTGATATTCAGTCTGCCTCTAGAGTTGTTCTTAGTTGGGATTTCTTGATAAGTAAAGATCGACTTTGGGTGTCTTGGTTCAAAAATAAATATACGCCTTCATCAAGTTACTGGAATGTCATTCCTAAAATCACTCATTCTGTCATTTGGAGAGCTATGGTGGAAATGAGAGATATTATGTTACTGATAAGCGCCGAATATTGTATATTCAAGTGCCCTAAATTACATTAACAAAGTCCAGTTATTAATTATTTTATGTAGATTAACTCCATTTGCATGTTTTTATGCATTTTCAGGTTCATTGGCCAAAATGGAACAAGAATAAGGCCTTGTGGAATTTTGAGCAACAAAAGGTGCCAATGCTGAATTCTGGCAGCAGTAGAGCCTGGACTTTGCTTGCCATTTTGACCTTCCAAAATCGAGAACTGGACTTCCCTCATAACATGAAAGATTTAGAGCTCCGAATCAGCTTTCCAAATCTTCAAGTGGTTCATCATTCGGAGTTCGGAGCAGAGAGTTATGATCTTCACAACAGAGGTGCGCAGAACTGCCTAGCAGCACTGATGTACCGCCTTTCTCCCCATTTTCGACCAACCAGACTTGAGAATTGGGTCTTCATCAAAACATGAAGTTTTTCAAGCACTGAATCAGCTCTCCAAATCTTCAAACAGATCGTCATTCGGAGTTCGGGGCACAAAGTTATAGCAGTTTTCCCAAAATAGGTCAGCGCTGAGCAAAAGGAGCATGTCGCACATTGCACTAAGTTAGAGTGCTCGAGATCACCAAGCGTGCGCTCGAAAATCAGGCAGAATGCCCTTCGGAAATGGCTCATTTCAGCCCACTTGCACATTGGTTTCCTCAATGCCATCTTCCTTCTTTATGAAGTGGTTGGAGGTGTTCCTTGGAGGAGAGAGGGTATTGTTGGAGCATAAAAGGCTACCCAAAGGCCACATATATCATTAAGCTTTATCTTTAGCAAGAGAAAGGAGAGAGAAGAGAGCAAGGAGAAGGGTGTTCTTGAGTGCTACAGTAGGAGCTCGAAAATGGAGATGAGGATGATGCTTCTTCCTTCTTCTAGCTCACTAATGGGTAACTAAACCTCATCTAGGGAGGTGATGAAACCCCTCCCTTGTAAGCATGTGTTAGTATAGTTTATTTTTGGGGATTACAATGTATTTTTTATAGTCTTTCCATGGTCAAGAGCCTCATTTTTGTTGTAATGAATGTTGAATGTTTTAAATGATTATTGTGAGTTATTCATCTTGTCTTGGATGGTTGCTTTTCTTAATCATATTGCTTGCACTTCCATGGTGACAATGGAAGTTAGATCATGGAATGGTTTTAATGGCATGGAGTTGGAGAACCTAGATAGTTCATGGCTTAGGGTTTCCCTTTAATGGGCTATACTTGATTCTTAGCTTTATGTGCATTCACCATTTAAATTAGGGCTTGATAATCCTTGGCTTAGTAAGCATGTTCTAAGCTACATTTTAGTTTAGGTAGTTGATCATGTGAACCTTTGATGGTTTATTCTTGCCTTTCTAATTAAATGAACTTCTTAAGGATATTATAGCAACCTAGTATTGTTATGTATCATGACTATCATATATGTTGTTTTCCCCTTAAATTAATCTTAACCTAGCATGTGTATAGGGATGGAGGTGGATTCATTTCCCTAGCCTTCGTTACTTGTACTTCACTCCCTTGAATTCTTGCAATTTATTGTTTTATGCACTTTTAATTTCCTAGCTTAAGTGACATCCAACAAAACCTCTATACACCCTTCATCATTCTAAGAATGATTCTAGACATTTAGGTTGTATTAGACTAGCGCAGTCCCTGTGGTTCGACTTACCCGACCAATAGCCCTATTTTACAATGATTCGTGCTATTGCGAAGGTTGATGTTAATTGACCAACCGATCAATTTTTGGCGCCGTTGCCGGGGACTGCAAACGGTTTAGCAACCGAAGTTTCTAGGGTTAAATTTAGTTTGATTGTGAATATTGTGTCTTGTGAATATTCCTTGTGTGTTTTGACCACCTTTGTGTTTTAAGTGTTGTAAGATTCTAGGGACTCGAAGCTCGCCGTGGGAATGCTAGCAAATTGTAAGTCTAGAGGACCCCAGGTAAGTCTCGTAACTTCTAGTTTCGAGTTGTGAATATTGTGCATGTGTTAAATTTAGTTTTAGTTTAGTTGTGAAGCCCTTGTTGAGGCTCTTATCCTGTTTAAATTTTGTGTTAAAGCATCGGTCCTTGTCGTGGCCATTTACATTTTCCGTCTTGATAATTGAGGAGAAAGGGAACATCGTATGTGGAGTTGTGGTTGATGAATTGCTTTGTTGAGTATATGCTTTGTTGTTGATGTTCGGTCGTAGGTCACTTTCCTTACCCACAATCGATTCGCCCATTGATATCAATTCTCTTGAAAGAACTCTTAGACGGAACCTTAGGGAACCCACTCTTACAAGGGACCTTGAAACTGAATTCAATATAATGGGGGATAACGTAGGAAATTCGGGGAATGAAAGGGCTGAAATTCCTAATATCGAGCCAATGACTCTTAGAGATCATTTCATCCCTACCACCTATGCTTCTCCATCTTGCATAGTGATGCCAAACATCAATGCAGCTCAATATGAGATCAAGTCTAGTACCATTCAAATGCTTCCATCATTTCATGGCTTTGATAATGAAGATCCATATAAGCATCTTGATGAGTTCCTCGAAATCTGTTCGACCATCCGGTTGAGAGGTTTTCCGGACAATGCACTTCATCTCCATCTTTTCCCATTCTCCCTAAAGGATAGGGCAAAATATTGGTTGAACTCCCTCGCTCCCAACTCTATTACTTCTTGGGCTCAATTGCAACAAGAATTTCTTAAGAAGTATTATTCGGTGAGTAAAACCAACCAAATAAGGCGTTCCATTCTAAGCTTTTCTCAAGTTGATGGAGAACAACTCCACGAGACTTGGGAAAGGTTACAAGATCTTCTTCGGAAGTGTCCTCATCATTTGATCCCAAAATGGCAATTAGTGCAAGCTTTCTATGCTGGCTTGACCGAAACCCATAGATTCATGGTTGATTCTTCTTGTGGTGGGATGTTCATGTCCAAGAATGCGGATGAGGCTTGGACCTTACTTGAGAATTTGAGTGAAAATTCACTTCAACACAATTCTCGTAGGGCTCCGACCGCAACCACTCCAAACAACACCAACCCTTGTCAACCAAAGTCAATAAGGGAGGAATCATCTCAAGTGGATGCCATCGCTCATAAATTCTATCAATTGTTGGCACCACATCTTCCTCCTTCATTGTCTCAAAATTCGGCGAGTTCAGTTTGTGCTTCATGTACTAGTCCATTCCATCTCTCAGAAGATTGCCCCACACCGGAGCAATTTCCTAGTCCCAACCAAGAGCAAGCTAATGCCATGTTCTCGCGGCCCGGGAACAATCCATATTCCAACACCTACAATCCGGGTTGGCGAGATCATCCGAATTTCTCATGGCGGCAACAAGCCCCACAGAATTCCCAATTCCAAAACCAAGGGCGGCAAAATCAGCCCTCTTCTCAATATCAAGGTAGACCTTTCCAAGCCTCTTCAAGCTACCGTCCTCCTTACAATCCAAATGTCTCCAATCAACCTCCTGTGTGTCCAACAGACGAGATAGTAGCTGCAAACAAGCAAATGATGGAATCATTAAATAAGCAAATAATGGATGCCAACAAGCAACTCTTGACATCCTTGCAGCCTACTCTCCAAATGGTTCACTCTCATACTCAATCCATAGCTAATCTCGAAAATCAAGTGGGCCAAATAGCTAACTCGGTGAATCAATTGCTTCAAAAGGACAAGGGCAAGCTTCCCTCTCAACCTTTCTAAAATCCTAGAGGAATGCATGTGATTGACGAAACCCCTCCTCCGAGTGGGCCGACTCATGAACAAGTTCAAGCTATCACCACCCTTCGGAGTGGTAGAGTGGTGGATAACAAGGTCGATGGAGACAAAAGTGAGGAAGTTTCGCCGTTGAAAAATCCAAATTCAAGCTCTTCTAATCCAAATTCTTGTCCCAATACCATTCACGGATATCCCACACATGTCTCCCCAAATGTGGAAACTACTTATGAGCCAAAAGCTCCGTTTCCTCAACGTCTTCAAGAGTCGACACATTTTGGGAACAAGAATTGTAAAATTCAAGACATGTGGGATGTTTTCAAGCAAGTGAAGATTAACTTGCCCCTGTTGGATGCTATCAAGCAAATCCCTCCCTATGCAAAATTTCTCAAAGATTTGTGCACTCAAAAGCGCACTTCTAAAAATCATTTGCCAAAAAAAGTGAGGTTGACTGAAAATGTTAGTGCTATTATTCAGCACAGCACTCCCCCGAAGTATAAGGATCCGGGTGCCCCCACAATCTCGTGCGTCATTGGTGACAGCAAAATCGAGAGGGCCCTCATTGACTTAGGAGCTAGTGTGAATTTAATTCCATACTCGGTTTACCTACAACTTGGTTTGGGCGATCTCAAGCCGACTTCCGTGGTTTTGCAACTTGCCGATAGATCGGTCAAGCATCCACGAGGTATTCTTGAGGACGTCATCATCAAAGTGGACAAATTCTACTTCCCGGTAGATTTTGTGGTTCTTGATACGGAACCAGTCCATGACCCAAAAAAGCACATTCCCGTGATCCTTGGTAGGCCATTTTTAGCTACGGCCAATGCATCAATTAATTGCCGAACCGGGGTAATGGACATTGCTTTTGGAAACATGCAAGTCAAACTCCACATCTTTCATGCAACTCAACATCCCTCCAATGAGGATGATTGTTTTCTTGTGGATGTCATCGATGAAGTGGTTGAAGAATCTCTCCCCTTCATCCTAAGCAAAGATCCCCTTGAAACTTGCATGTCTCATTTTGACTTCTCAAACTTTGATGTTGATCAGGCCATTCAAGAAGTCAATTCCTTGCTTGATATTAATGCTATCATGGATGTACCTCCTTGGAAAATTCCAAAAGAACCACTTCCCCAACTTTCCACCACTCCTCCGGTCCCATCATTGTTTTCTCCGCCACAACTTGAGCTTAAGCCGCTCCCAGCCCATCTCAAGTATGTGTTCCTTGGTCCAAAGCAAACCCTTCCGGTCATTATTGCCTCGGACCTTCAAAAAGACCAAGAGACCAACCTTTTAGCGGTGCTCCAAGAGCATAAAGAAGCTATTGGTTGGACAGTGGCAGATTTGAAAGGAATTGACCCCTCCATTTGTATGCACCGCATTCATATGGAGGATGACGCAAAGCCTACTAGAGAGGTCCAGCGCCGGTTAAATCCAAACATGAAGGAAGTGGTCATGAAAGAGGTGATCAAATTGCTAGATGCGGGAATCATCTATCCTATCTCTGATAGCAAGTGGGTGAGCCCCACACAAGTTGTCCCCAAGAAATCCGGGCTCACCGTTGTTGAAAATTCAGCGGGCGAGCTCGTGCCACAACGAACCACCACCGGGTGGCGTGTGTGCATTGACTATCGTAAACTCAACTCATCAACTAGGAAGGATCATTTCCCACTCCCATTTATTGATCAAATCCTAGAAAGGTTAGCCGGCCAAAGCTTCTATTGTTTTCTTGATGGTTATTCCGGCTATAACCAAGTGGCCATCGCCCCCCAAGATCAAGAGAAAACAACATTCACATGTCCCTTTGGTACTTTTGCCTATCGACGCATGCCTTTTGGTCTATGCAATGCACCGGCAACGTTCCAAAGGGGCATGATGTCCATATTCTCCGATATGGTTGAAAGGTTCTTGGAAGTTTTCATGGATGACTTTTCCGTATTTGGCTCCTCCTTTAACTCGTGTCTCAAAAATTTATCTCTTGTGCTCCAAAGATGCAAAGAGACGAATCTCATTCTAAGTTGGGAGAAAAGCCACTTTATGGTCCAAGAAGGCATTGTTTTAGGACATGTCATTTCTAAGCGGGGAATCGAGGTAGACAAGGCAAAAGTTGAGTTAATCTCTAATCTTCCTCCTCCGAATTCCGTCCGTCAAATCCGTTCTTTTCTTGGCCATGCCGGATTCTATCGTCGCTTCATCAAAGATTTTAGCAAAATCTCACGGCCCTTGTGTAATCTCTTAGCCAAGGATGTTCCGTTCAATTTTGATGACGCGTGCATGGAAGCTTTCATCAAACTTCGCATTCTCCTCTCCTCTGCCCCGATCATGAAACCCCCTAATTGGTCTCTTCCCTTTGAGATCATGTGTGATGCATCCGACTATGCATTAGGGGCGGTTTTGGGCCAACGTGTGGATAAACTTCCGCATGTCATTTATTATGCTAGCAAAACTCTCTGCGATGCCCAATTGAACTACACCACCACTGAAAAAGAATTACTAGCTGTGGTGTACGCCTTGGATAAATTTCGCTCCTATCTTCTTGGCTCCAAGGTCATCGTCTTTTCAGATCATGCCGCTCTTAGGCATTTGTTAGCGAAAAAAGAGACAAAACCCCGCTTAATTCGATGGATCCTCTTACTTCAAGAGTTTGACATTGACATCCGGGACAAAAAAGGGACCGACAATGTTGTCGCCGATCACCTCTCTCGCTTACTTATTGAGAAATCTTCAGAATTTGCAGCCATCCGTGATTCCTTTCCGGATGAGCAACTTCTTCAAGTTTCACATTCTACTCTTCCGTGGTTTGCGGATATTGTCAATTATCTTGCGGTTGGCAAAATTCCAGCTCATTGGTCCAAACAAGAGAGGGACCGGTTTTTCTCCCAAGTCAAGCATTTCTTTTGGGAAGATCCGGAATTATTCAAGTATTGCCCGGACCAAATCATCCGGCGATGTATTCCTGAAACCGAGGCCACAAGCATTTTAAATTTTTGCCATACTCTTGCTTGTGGAGGCCATTTCAGTGCCGAAAAGACCGCTAACAAAATCCTTCGAAGCGGATTCTTTTGGCCTACCTTGTTCCGGGATGCATACAATTTTTGCAAATCGTGTGAACGATGTCAAAAACTTGGATCCATGTCTAGAAGAAACATGATGCCCCTCACCAACATTTTAATTGTTGAAATTTTTGATGTGTGGGGGATTGACTTCATGGGACCATTTCCATCTTCTTATGGCTATGAGTACATCCTTGTAGCGGTGGATTATGTGTCTAAATGGGTTGAAGCCGCGGCTACCAAAACCAATGATCATAAAGTCGTGATCCATTTCATTCAATCTCACATCTTTAGTCGTTTTGGTACACCCCGAGCAATCATTAGTGATGGCGGATCTCATTTCCGAAATCGTTATCTCAAATCCGTCCTTGCTAAGTATTCAGTCATTCATAAGGTTGCTACACCTTACCACCCTCAAACGAGTGGTCAAGTAGAGATTTCTAACCGGGAGATTAAGCACATTTTAGAAAAAACGGTTAGACCGGACCGCAAAGATTGGTCATTACGGCTAAACGATGCACTTTGGGCTTACCGGACAGCTTATAAGACACCCATTGGCATGTCACCATATCGACTTGTCTTTGGCAAAGCATGTCATCTCCCGGTAGAATTAGAGCACCGTGCTTATTGGGCCGTAAAAAGGTTCAATTTTGATCTCAAACAAGCCGGCTCTAATCGTGCGTTGCAATTAAATGAACTTAAGGAATTGCATAATGACGCGTATGAAAATGCAAAAATTTACAAGGCAAAGACTAAAGTTTTTCATGACAAACACATCGTCAAAAAGTCTTTTGCCCCGGGACAAAAGGTCTGGCTTTTCAATTCCCGCTTGAAACTCTTTCCCGGTAAACTCCGGTCAAGATGGGATGGTCCATATATTGTCACTACCGTCTTTCCTCATGGAGCAATCGAACTTCATGATCCTGCAAGTGGATCACTCTTCAAGGTAAATGGCCAAAGGCTTAAGCCTTGCATTGACAGCACAATTCTAACCCGAAAAGTTGAGGAAGTCCCCTTGACGGATCCCATTTATGAGGATTAGTGCCTGCTCTAGCCTGGTCTAGCTATCGACATTAAATTTAGCAAAGCAAGGGAATAAATTCTTTCTATTTTCCAAGCTTCCTTCTCTTTGAAATCGCTCGTGCCTTTTTTTAAATAAATAAAAAAAAAAAAAAAAAAAAAATTTCTGGGAAACGGTTTAGATAAGCCAAAAATTTGATTTTTTCTGAAATGGTCTTCAGTTGTGTTTCGCAATTTTAGACTGGCCTCTTAGACCTTCTCAGCTCTAATTTTCATTCCCGGAAATTTCCATCGCTTTCGAGCAATTTCATAGGATCTTTGGCATGCAACTCATGTGCAATCTCTCATTTTTAATGCATTTCTGAAATGTTCTTAATCTCATCCATGCATTGACGAGATGTTCCAAAGCTTGAAAATTTTCTCAAAATCATCCATGCATTATGTGAGGTTGCAAAAGTTGGGAACTCTTCTTGAAATCATCCATACACTCATTGAAAAAAAAAATATATATATATATATATATATATATATATAAATAACAAATATATATATATATATATATAAAAAATAAATAAATAAATAAACAAAAAAAAAAAAAAAAAAAAAAAAAAGATTTTTGCCCAATTTGAAATTTTTTCTACATGTCCATGCATTGCATTGAAGCTTCGAGCTTGGCAATTTTTCCATCCCACAAGTCCATCCCTGCAGTACATTAGAATAGCATGCCAAGTTTCACTTTCTATCCATGCATGCAAGGTGCAACTATTCTATCCATGCATTGATTTGGAAGCATCTTTCAAGGTTGTATCAATTCTTCAGCTCTTAGTTGATCATATTCACATTCACAATGCATAAGAATGAAGCACATAATGTTACAAGGCATGCAACAATTCATCTCTCCACCTCCATGCTCACTGCCGAGTGCTCCAAGGCTTTAACCAAGTTTCCATGAGCCTACTGCCTTCATTTAGAGCACTCTAGCTTCCAATTTGAGTGCTCCAAATTCTTCAACCCATACTGCCGAACCTACTGCCCTCATTTCGAGCACTCTCAATTCTGGTATGAGTGCTCGAATTCCATGCACCAACCAACCCTCACTCTCTGCCACAATGTCGAGCACTCGAAAAGGCCATTTCGAGTGCTCCAACTCCCATCCTCGCAGCCAACTCCCAATCCACATGCAACACCATCACCACCCTGCATGCATGCATGCATGCCCATGCATGCATGCCAAACCCACCTCCCTCACCACCCAGCTCACCACCCTGCATGCATGCCTGCCAAACCTCTCACCTCACCACCCAGCTCACCACCCAGCTCACCACACGCCCATGCATGCATGCCAAACCTCCAAACTTCTCATCACCCCTCCTATCAACCCTCCTGCCTGCATGCATGCACGCCCATGCATGCATGCAAACCCACACTCACTCACCAACCCACCACATCCTTCCTAACCACCCTGCATGCATGCATGCACGCCCATGCATGCATGCCACACCTCTCAACCTCCATCACCCTCTCTAACAACAAACCACCCAACCCAAACCATGCAACCCCAACTCTCGGTTTCTCTCTCTCTTCCATACACCAACCATAACCAACTTCCATGCAACACCATCCCCACCCTGCTTGCATGCATGCACGCCCATGCATGCATGCCAAACCCACCACCCTCCTACCAACCCGCACAACCAACCTCACCACCCCTCCACCTTCCATCCACCCTCACCATGCCATGCACCTCAACCAACTCACACCCTCACACTGCTCGAACTCCTCATACCCACACCCTATGCCAAACCCAGCTCTCTGCCCAAATTTCGAGCACTCGAAGTGGGCCTTCGAGTGCTCGAACCAAGCTCTCTTCTCTCTTTTAAAACCCCTTCTCTCCCTCGCAGCTCCCTCCCTCTCTTTCTTTTACACCACCAACCCCTCTTCCACCTCACTCCACCTCTCTCTCTCTCAGCTCCTCACCTTCCCCAAACCAACTAACCAACCTCCCCACTCCATCTCCCTCTCACCCCACAAAACTACCACACCCTCACCCCATCCCACCACCTCTCTCTCGGCTCCTCACCTTCCCCAAACCAACCAACCAACCCATCCATGCACCACATGCATGCCACCACTTTCTCTCTCTACCCAAAACACCCAATCCAACTCTCATCCACCCCCAGCCCACCCACATTGCCACCACCCCTACATCTCTGCAGTTCCCATTTCATATTCTGTCCCAAGGTATGTGAGTTTCCTATTTTTCTCCTTTCCTTGTCTTTATTTCATCATCAGGAGGATGGGATTGCGTGTCGGTGATTTTGTTGATGCTTGGGTTGCTTGTTGTTGATGTTGCTCTATGCTAGAGCTTGTTATCTTGCCAAATTTTTTGGGTTTGCTCCTCCATCCCACTCACTTTCATCTTCTCCTTTTTTTGGTGCACGCCAGGTGTTCGCTGAAATTCCTCAACCAAGTCCACCTCTCTAAATGTCTCGTGCCGGTCCTTCTCGCCCTCCTCGACCCTCTTCAGGTGCCCGTGCTGTCACTCGTGAGCGACCACGTGATCCTTGGGATCGCAAACAACTCAACTATGAACTCTCATTTTCGCTCACGGATGCCTTTGACATTCTACCCACAACTTCGTGGGCTGTAGCCGAATTGACTAACCGGCGTCTGCAACACATTTGCGCACCCCTTGCCAGGGTTGCCTACCCCCGTGTAGTGCGCCTCTTCTACCAGAATCTCCAATGCCCTGAAGAGCCACCCATTTCTCTCACTACATCCATTGATGGCACCGCCTATGCTTTCACGATGACCGACATCATTCAGGTTTCTGGTTGCCCCATTGAGTGCCCCGATGACATTGTCAATCGTGAGAATCTCCCTTTATATGAGGAGCCGGATACATTAACTGTGGCGTAGATTGCCGCTGCCATTTGCACTATTGACGATCCTTCTCGGCCCCGGTCTTTTATCCGCAAAACCAATCTTCCGGAACGCCTATGGTTCATTGACACTGTCTTCAAGCACAATGTTTGCCCTTTAGTGCATAGCACCGAGCGTCGGGGCCTCTTTCTGCAAGCCTTATATGCCATGGACCAAGGCCAATGGTTCTCCATCCCCGAGCTCATTTGGTCCACCTTTATGAAGTTTTGGCATGATGCTCATAATGCACGGGCTCCGCGAGTTGAAAATCGGAAATTGCCTTTGCCGTTTTTCATCACTCGGCTCCTTCAGCACAAGGGTTTCGTTATTCCTCCCCATGAACCAAAAGGTGACAAAATTAAAATTTTTACCCAGCGCCGGTGAATCAATGTTCTGAGCCATTCTAGTGCCCCTCCGCCTCCTGCCCCCCTGTTCATCCACGCTCCACCTCCTCCTCCTTCCGAGGCAGTTTCCACCGCCGCAGCCACTGCGAGGGTCGAACCTTCGGTCGACTCTCACCAGGACCAGGTTTTCATCCGGGCTTCCATTGCCGGTATTCATGAGCGACTAGATCGTTTTGAGCATTCTTTGACCGCGTGCACTCAGGCTCTGTGTGAGTCTTCTTCACGTGCTGAAGAAGATCGTCGTCTTGCTGCTGAAGACCGCCGTGTCGTTGCTGAGGACCGTCGTTTGGCTTCCGCTGAACGGCGTAAGACTCACTCTCTCCTCCATTCCATCCTCGCCCGTTTACCTTCTGGACAGTAGCTTGTTGCGAGTGTGGACCTTCTCTTTTTGTTTCATCTGTAACTATTTCTCTTGTATATTTTGTTTTCCTTTTCAACTGTAAGAATTTGCTATGTATAGGTTGCTCTGGTTGACATGATCCCTGTACAGCTCTTTTTGTCATAATGTACACTCTTTTTGCAATGCAAATTCTTTATGTTCTGTTAACTTTCGATACATTCGTTTTCTGTCTTTATGCTTGTGCTATTAATGCTGTTTGTGGTTGTTTCTTTTGGTTCTTCATGTTGCTTTCCAGGTTGCGCAGTCCAGTTCAAGTTTGGGGGTTTTTGTCTCAAAATGCCATTCCCTCCCCCTGGGTATTGTTGTTCCTTTTATGCTCTTTGTCATTTTTGTCTCTAACTTGCATCCATGTCCCACATTGAGGACACTGTGTCGTTTAAGTTTGGGGGTGCATCAAAGCATTCTTGGCATATTTTTAGTTCCATAATTTTTGCTAAGCAATGATAGTATAACTTGACACTTGTCGGAGATGAAACATATGTCTAATACCTTGTGTATAGAAGCAATTGAAATTTTTGAAAATAAAGAAAAATTTGAGTTGAAAGGATCATGTAGATTCAAACTAGTCTGTATAAATGTTTCAATTAGATTCTTGCTGGATTTACACTCTTATAAGCTTCACAATGCACAGATGCACATTGGAAACTTAATTGTGAGGCATGCAACTTGATTGACCTTTACCTTGCCCTAGTTAATCTGATTTGATGAACCTAATGGATGAATACTTTTGGCATGAATCTAAAAAAAAAAAAAAAAAAAAAAAAAAAAAAAAAAAAAAAAAAAATTTGAGAAAGAAAGAAAAAAATGACCAGTTGACGTTCGTAGCCTTTCCAACTCGAGCTATTAAGCCCTAGGAGTGTCTCTACACTTAGCACCCTAAAGCCATCTGGTTTGGGAGTTGTTGGCCTAACGCTTGCTACAAGGGTTGGTTAGAAAGCTTAAGGGACTTAAACATTACACGATCATTCAAAAAAAATTAAACTAGTAATAAACATGGTTCGTTGGAGTTCGTAGCCTTTCCAACTTGAGCTATTAAGCCCTATGGAGTGTCTCTACACTTAGCACCCTAAAGCCATCTGGTTTGGGAGTTGTTGGCCTAACGCTTGCTACATAAGTTGGTTAGAAAGCTTAATGGACTTCAGCATTGCACAACCATTCTATGTTTCGCTTATGTGTTGAAATAAATTGTTAACAAGCAACAAAAGTTGTCTTGAAAATAAAATCATGCCTTAGGGACTTCATGTAAAAGGGAATTCATTGATTTGAAAACTTGTGCCTTGGAATTGGACAAGAAAGTAAAAGCCGCATGTGAGAATCCAATTCACTTTCACTGGAGTTTGAGTTATTTCCATTTAAGAGATGACAATTGAATTATTTATATGGACTATGATGTTGATGCATGCATGTTGAAATGGTTTTTCCCATTTTTTGTATCAATGCTTCATATATGCAAGGTAGTTTTCCCAATGACCCCATCTCCAGTTTTTGTCTATTTCAAGTTGTATTTGAGCTATGTTTCTATCTCATTTTACCATGGATGATATTTTTGTAGTAGCATGCCCATGGTTGTCTTTTCTTTATGTTTTTCATTGTAGTTTTGCTAAGGGACTAGCAAAATGTAAGTTTGGGGGTGTGATAAGCGCCGAATATTGTATATTCAAGCGCCCTAAATTACATTAACAAAGTCCAGTTATTAATTATTTTATGTAGATTAACTCCATTTGCATGTTTTTATGCATTTTCAGGTTCATTGGCCAAAATGGAACAAGAATAAGGCCTTGTGGAATTTTGAGCAACAAAAGGTGCCAATGCTGAATTCTGGCAGCAGTAGAGCCTGGACTTTGCTTGCCATTTTGACCTTCGAAACTCGAGAACTGGACTTCCCTCATAACATGAAAGATTTAGAGCTCCGAATCAGCTTTCCAAATCTTCAAGTGGTTCATCATTCGGAGTTTGGAGCAGAGAGTTATGATCTTCACAACAGAGGTGCGCAGAACTGCCTAGCAGCACTGATGTACTGCTTTTCTCCCCATTTTCGACCAACCAGACTTGAGAATTGGGTCTTCATCAAAACATGAAGTTTTTAAAGCACTAAATCAGCTCTCCAAATCTTCAAACAGATCGTCATTCGGAGTTCAGGGAACAAAGTTATAGCAGTTTTCCCAAAATAGGTCAGCGCTGAGCAAGAGGAGCATGTTGCACATTGCACTAAGTTAGAGTGCTCGAGATCACCAAGCGTGCGCTCGAAAATCAGGCAGAATGCCCTTCGGAAATGGCTCATTTCAGCCCACTTACACATTGGTTTCCTCAATGCCATCTTCCTTCTTTATGAAGTGGTTGGAGGTGTTCCTTGGAGGAGAGAGGGTATTGTTGGAGCATAAAAGGCTACCCAAAGGCCACATATATCATTAAGCTTTATCTTTAGCAAGAGAAAGGAGAGAGAAGAGAGCAAGGAGAAGGGTGTTCTTGAGTGCTACAGTAGGAGCTCGAAGTGAGAAAAACCCTCCTTTGAAAAATCCAAATCCAAGCTCTTCAAATCCAAATTCAAGCTCTTCTAATCCAAATTCTCGTCCAAATACCATTCACGGAAATCCCACACATATCACCCCAAATGTGGAGACTACTTATGAACCAAAAGTTCCGTTTCCTCAACGTCTTCAAGAGTCGACACATTTTGGGAACAAGAATTGTAAAATTCAAGACATGTGGGAAGTTTTCAAGCAAGTGAAGATCAACTTGCCCCTCTTGGATGCTATCAAGCAAATCCCTCCCTATGCAAAATTTCTCAAAGATTTGTGCACTCAAAAACACACTTCTAAAAATCATTTGCCAAAAAAAGTGAGGTTGACTGAAAATGTTAGTGCTATCATTCAGCACAGCACTCCTCCGAAGTATAAGGATCCGGATGCCCCCACAATCTCTTGCGTCATTGGTGATAGCAAAATCGAGAGGGCCCTCCTTGACTTAGGAGCTAGTGTGAATTTAATTCCATATTCAGTCTACCTATTACTTGGTGTGGGAGATCTTAAGCCGACTTCCGTGGTTTTGCAACTTACCGATAGATCGGTCAAGCATCCACGAGGTATTCTCGAGGACATTATCATCAAAGTGGACAAATTCTACTTCCCGGTAGATTTTGTGGTTCTTGACACGGAACCGGTCCATGACCCAAAAAAGCACATTCCCGTGATACTTGGTAGGCCATTTTTAGCCACGGCTAATGCATCAATTAATTGCCGAACCAGGGTGATGGACATTGCTTTTGGAAACATGCAAGTCAAACTCCACATCTTTCATGCAACTCAACATCCCTCCAATGAGGATGATTGTTTTCTTGTGGATGTCATTGATGAAGTGGTCGAAGAATCTCTCCCCTTCATTCTAAGCAAAGATCCTCTTGAAACTTGCATGTCCCATTTTGACTTCTCAAACTTTGATGTTGATCAAGCCATTCAAGAAGTCAATTCCTTGCTTGATATTAATGCTATCATGGATGTACCTCCTTGGAAAATTCCAAAAGAACCACTTCCCCAACTTTCCACCACTCCTCCGGTCCCATCATTGTTATCTCCGCCACAACTTGAGCTTAAGCCACTCCCGGCCCATCTCAAGTATGTGTTCCTTGGTCCAAAGCAAACCCTTCCGGTCATTATTGCCTCAGACCTTCAAAAAGACCAAGAGACCAACCTTTTAGCGGTGCTCCAAGAGCATAAAGAAGCTATTGGTAGGACAGTGGCAGATTTGAAAGGAATTGACCCCTCCATTTGTATGCACCGCATTCATATGGAGGATGACGCAAAGCCTACTAGAGAGGTCCAGCGCCGGTTAAATCCAAATATGAAGGAAGTGGTCATGAAAGAGGTGATCAAATTGCTAGATGCGGGAATCATCTACCCTATCTCTGATAGCAAGTGGGTGAGCCCCACACAAGTTGTCCCCAAGAAATCCGGTCTCACCGTTGTTGAAAATTCAGCGGGTGAGCTCGTGCCACAACGAACCACCACCGGGTGGCGTGTGTGCATTAACTACCGAAAACTCAATTCATCAACTAGGAAGGATCATTTCCCACTCCCATTTATTGATCAAATCCTAGAAAAGTTAGCCGGCCAAAGCTTCTATTGTTTTCTTGATGGTTATCCAGGCTATAACCAAGTGGCAATCGCCCCCCAAGATCAAGAGAAAACAACATTCACATGTCCCTTTGGTACTTTTGCCTATCGACGCATGCCTTTTGGTCTATGCAATGCGCCGGCAACGTTCCAAAGGTGCATGATGTCCATATTCTCCGATATGGTTGAAAAGTTCTTGGAAGTTTTCATGGACGATTTTTCCGTATTTGGCTCCTCCTTTGACTCGTGTCTCAAAAATTTATCTCTTGTGCTCCAAAGATGCAAAGAGACGAATCTCATTCTAAGTTGGGAGAAAAGCCACTTCATGGTCCAAGAAGGCATTGTTTTAGGACATGTCATTTCTAAGCGAGGAATCGAGGTAGACAAGGCAAAAGTTGAGTTAATTTCTAATCTTCCTCCTCCGAATTCAGTCCGTCAAATTCGTTCTTTTCTTGGCCATGCCAGATTCTATCATCGCTTCATCAAAGATTTTAGCAAAATCTCACGGCCCTTGTGTAATCTCTTAGCCAAGGATGTTCCGTTCAATTTTGATGACGCTTGCATGGAAGCTTTCATCAAACTTCGCACTCTCCTCTCATCCGCCCCAATCATGAAACCCCCTAATTGATCTCTTCCCTTTCAGATCATGTGTGATGCATCCGACTATGCATTAGGGGCGGTTTTGGGCCAATGTGTGGATAAACTTTCGCATGTCATTTATTATGCTAGCAAAACTCTCTGCGATGCCCAATTGAACTACACCACCACTGAAAGAGAATTGCTAGCTGTGGTGTACGCCTTGGATAAATTTCGCTCTTATCTTCTTGGCTCCAAGGTCATCGTCTTTTCGGATCATGCCGCTCTTAGGCATTTGTTAGCGAAAAAAGAGGCAAAACCCCGTTTAATTCGATGGATCCTCTTACTTTAAGAGTTTGACATTGAAATCCGGGACAAAAAAGGGACCAACAATGTTGTCGCCGATTATCTCTCTCGCTTACTTATTGAGAAATCTTCAGAATTTGCAAAAAAGGGACCGACAATGTGATTCCTTTCTGGATGAGCAACTTCTTCAAGTTTCACATTCTACTCTTCCATGGTTTGCGGATATTGTCAATTATCTTGCGGTTGGCAAAATTCCCACTCATTGGTCCAAACAAGAGAGGGACCGGTTTTTCTCCCAAGTCAAGCATTTCTTTTGGGAAAATTCGGAACTATTCAAGTATTGCCCGGACCAAATCATCCGGCGATGCATTCCTGAAATCGAGGCCACAAATATTCTAAATTTTTGCCATACTCTTGCTTGTGGAGGCCATTTTAGTGCCAAAAAGACCTCTAACAAAGTTCTTCAAAGCGGATTCTTTTGGCCCACCTTGTTTCGGGATGTATACAATTTTTGCAAATCGTGTGAACGATGTCAAAAACTTGGATCCATGTCCCGAAGAGACATGATGCCCCTCACCAACATTTTAATTGTTGAAATTTTTGATGTGTGGGGGATTGACTTCATGTGACAATTTCCATCTTCTTATGGCTATGAGTACATCCTTGTAGCGGTGGATTATGTGTCTAAATGGGTTGAAGCCGAGGCTACCAAAACCGATGATCATAAAGTCGTGATCCATTTCATTCAGTCTCACATCTTTAGTCGTTTTGGTACGCCCCGAGCAATCATTAGTGATGGCGGATCTCATTTCCGAAATCGTTATCTAAAATCCGTCCTTGCTAAGTATTCCGTCATTCATAAGGTTGCTACACCTTACCACCCTCAAACGAGTGGTCAAGCAGAGATTTTTAACCGGGAGATTAAGCACATTTTGGGAAAAACGGTTAGACCGGACCGCAAAGATTGGTCATTAAGGCTAAACGATGCGCTTTGGGCTTACCGGACAGCTTATAAGCAACCCATTGGCATGTCACCATATCGACTTGTCTTTGGCAAACCATGTCATCTCCCGGTAGAATTAGAGCACCGTGCTTATTGGGCCATAAAAAGGTTCAATTTTGATCTCAAACAAGCCGGCTCAAATCGTGCGTTGCAATTAAATGAACTTGAGGAATTGCGTAATGACGCGTATGAAAGCGCAAAAATCTATAAGGCAAAGACTAAAGCTTTTCATGACAAACACATCGTCAAGAAGTCTTTTGCCCCGGGACAAAAGGTTTGGCTTTTCAATTCCCGCTTGAAACTCTTTCCCGGTAAACTCCGGTCAAGATGGGATGGTCTATACATTGTCACTACCGTCTTTCCTCATGGAGCAATCGAACTTCATGATCCTGCAAGTGGATCACTCTTCAAGGTAAATGGCCAACGGCTTAAGCCTTGCATTGACGGCACAATCCTAACCCAAAAAGTTGAGGACGTCCTCTTGACGGATCCAATTTATGAGGATTAGTGCCTGCTCTAGCTTTGTCTAGCTATCGACATTAAATTTAGCAACTCAAGGGAAGCAATTCTTTCAATTTCCAAGCTTCCTTCTCTTTGAAATTGCTTGTGCCTTGCAAATTTTCTGGGAAACGGTTTAGAAAAGCCAAAAATTTGATTTTTCTTAGACCTTCTCAACTCTAATTTTCATTCCCGGAAGTCTCCATCGCTTTCTAGCAATTTCATTAGATTTTTCAAATGCGACTCATGTGCATATTTTCTCATTTTTAATGAAAAGTTTGAAAATTTTCTCAAAATTCTTCATGCATTTGAGATGATTAAAAAGTTGAAAAATTGCAAGGTTTCAAAACAAAACTTTCAAAATTTCCCATGCATTGGAATGGAATGAATTTGCAAGTTTAAAATTTTCTCCAGAAATTTTATTCATGCATTGTGTGATGTTGCAAAGGTTTGAAAATTTTCTTACATCCACCCATGCTTTGTGTGATGTTCTGAAAGTTGGCAATTTTTCCATGCATTAGAAAATTGCAAAAAGTTTCAAAAGTTTCTTAAATTCTTTCATGCATTAGAGAGTAGTTGCAAGATTTTTTTTAAAAAAAAAAAAATTAAAAAATAAATAAATAAATAATCAATAATCAAATCTATATATATATATATACATATTTTTATCATAATCATAATCATAATGCATGCAGCTTTGATGCCAACATGATGCACAGTTTATTTATGCATGCAAAGGAACTTGCATTGTATTAAGTTCAGGTTCAAGAACTTGCATTGCATGAAATGGTCAAGAAATGTTAGAGTTCAGGTTCACATGCTGCATTAAGGCATCATTGCATTGCATTCATGCATTGCTTTAATCCTCATGCAAGCTTTGAGTGCTCCAGTTTTCCTCCCAAGCTTCATTCATCCGAACTCCTCCTACCCAACACTCAAGCCCACTGCATGCAACAGCTTGATCGATCTTCAAATGCCCTCATAAAGCTTGCACTCAAATGCACTCATCAGTTGAGCTCACTGTCCAGGCTTCGAGCACTCGAAGTTGAACTTCGAGTGCTCGAACTTCTCTCACCCAAAGACCCCAACTCTCTGCCTTACTCTCGAGCAATCCCATCCCCATTCCAAGTGCCCAAGCTTCTTAACCCAACTCACTGCCCAAATTTCGAGCACTCGAAGACCAAGCTTCGAGTGCTCGAACTCCATCTCAAAATACAAACCAAACCAACCCCAATTTCTCTCTCATCAACCCACCATACAACCCACCACCTTCCCAAACCATCATTCCCTCAACCTTAAACCTTCCTCCCAACCTCATCAACCCAAAAACCATGCAAACCACCAACTCCCACGCCCTGCATGCATGCACCTCCATCTTCCCTCATGCTCTCATCACAACCACCCTCCACTCTCATCCACTTCCCCAAACCATCTTCTTCTTTCTCTCACCACTCAACACTCCACCCTCTCGGCACTTCCACAAACCCACACTCTGCCAACCTCACAACCAACCCACTTCCTCACTCATGCATGCCCATCAACCATGCATGACCTTACAAACCCCACACCCTGCATGCACCTTCAATCCTTAACCTTCTCTCTCTCTCTTATCACTCTCGGCCACCTCAACTCCAACCCACTAACCTCTCACCATGCATACCCTCAAGCACACCACCCACACCCATGCACACCTCCATGCATGCACACCATGCAAGCCACCACCATCCCTCATCAACTCTCTCTCATTCCACAACCCACTATCACCAATCTACACCCCTCCAACCTTTCCCTCACTCACTGCCAAGACTTCAAGCACTCGAAGTCCCATTTCGAGTGCTCGAAGTGTGGAACACAATACACCATCCTCACATTCCGAGCCCACTGCCCCATTTTCGAGCACTCGAAGACACCCTTCGAGTGCTCGAACCAAGCCTCCCTCTCTCTTTTAAAACCAAACCACATCTCTCACTCGAATCTCCTCCCTCTCTTTCTTTTAAACCCACAAACCCATCCATACTCCAAACCAACTCCCTCTCTCTCGTCTCATCACCTTCCCCAAACCAACCAACCAAACCTCCCCACTCCATCTCCCTCTCAACCCAAAAATGCACCACACCCTCATACCATCACACCACCTTTCTCTCGGCACCCTCCAACCAACCCATCCATGAACCACATGCAAGCAACCAACTCTCTCCCTCTACCCAAACCAACCAACCTCACCATCCTCTTCACCTCTAGGCAAATTCCACCCATCCCTACCACTTAATCCGACGGCCATAGGGCCTGTAGATCTCCATTGTTAGGTGAGTTTCTTCCTTCTCTTCCTCTTTCACATTTTTGGTATAAATGGAGGATGGGCTTGCATGTAATGGAGATTTGTGATTGTTTGGGAGTAGTTATTGCAATTGCAGGGCCAAAAATTTTTGGGCTTCATCATCCATCCCACTCATTTTCACCTTCTCCTTTTTGTGGTGCACGCTAGGTGTTCGCTGACAGTCCTAAACCAAGTCCACCTCTCTAAATGTCTCATGCCGGTCCTTCTCGCCCTCCTAGACCCTCTGCGGGTGCCCGTGCTGTCAATCGTGAGCGACCACGTGATCCTTGGGATCGCAAACAACTCAACTACGAGCTTTCTTTTCCGCTCACGGATGCCTTTGATATTCTACCCACAACTTCGTGGGCTGTAGCCGAATTGACTAACCGGCGTCTGCAGCATATTTGCGTGCCCCTTGCCAGGGTTGCCTACCCCCGTGTAGTGCGCCTCTTCTACCAGAATCTCCAATGCCCTGAAGAGCCACCCATTTCTCTCACTACATCCATTAATGGCACCACCTATGCTTTCACTATGACTGACATCATTCAGGTTTCTGGTTGCCCCATTGAGTGCCCCGATGACATTGTCAATCGTGAGAATCTCCCTTTATATGAGGAGCCGGATACATTAACTGTGAAGCAGATTGTCGCTGCCATTTGCAATGTTGACGATCCCAATAGGCCCCGGTCTTTTATCTGCAAAACCAATCTTCCGGAATGCCTCTGGTTCATTAACAATGTTTTCAAGCACAATGTCTGCCCTTTGGTGCATAGCACCGAGCATAGGGGCCTCCTTTTGCAAGCCTTATATGCCATGGACTAAGGCCAATGGTTCTCCATCCCGGCGCTCATTTGGACCACATTTATGAAGTTTTGGCATGACACTCATAATGCACGGGTTCCGCGAGTTGAAAATCAGAAATTGCCTTTGCCGTTTTTCATCACTCGGCTCCTTCAGCACAAGGGTTTCATTGTTCCTCCCCATGAACCAAAAGGCAAAAAGATTAAAATTTTTACCAAGTGCCGTTGGATCAATGTTCTTAGCCATTCGAGTACCCCTCAGCCTGCTGCCCCCCTGTTCCTCCAAGCTCCACCTCCTCCTCTTTCTGTGGATGCTTCCACAGCAGCAGCCGCTGCAAGGGTGAGCCTCCGGTCGACTCTCAGCAGGACCAGGCTTTCATCCGGGTTAGCATTGCCGGTATTCATGAGCGGATGGATCGTTTTGAGAATACTTTGTCCACGTACACTCGGACTATGTGTGAGACTTCTTCACGTGCTGAAGAAGATCATCGTCTTACTGCTGAAGACCGCCGTGTCGCAGCTGAGGAACGTCGTTTGGCTTCTGCCGAACGGCGTAAGACTCAATCTCTCCTCCATTCCATCCTCGCCCGTTTACCCTCGGGACCGTAGCTTGTTGCGAGTGTTGGACCTTATCTTTTTGTTTCATATGTACATATTTCTCTTGTATCTTTTGTTTTCCGTTTGAACTTTCAGAATTTGCTATGTATAGGTTGCTCTTGTAGACATGATCTATGTACAGCTCTTTTGTAATCATGTAAAAACTCTTTTTGAAATGCAATTTCTCTCTTTTCTGTTAACTTTATGTACATTATTTTTCTGTATTTATGCTTGTGCTATTAATGCTTTTTGTGGTTGTTTCTTTTTGTTCTTCATGATGCTCTCCAGGTTGCGCAGTCCAATTCAAGTTTGGGGGTTTTGTTTCACCATGCCGTTTCCTCCCCCTGGGTATTTTTGTTCTTTTTTTTTTTTTTTTTTTTTTTTTTTTTTTTTTTTTTTTTTTTTTTACTCTTTGTCATTTTTGTCTCTAACTTACATCCATGTCCCACATTGAGGACACTGTGTCGATCAAGTTTGGGGCTGCATCAAAGCATTCTTGGCATAGTTTTGGTATCATATTTTTGTAAAGCAATGATAGTGTAACTTGGAACTTGCCGGAGACAAAGCATATGTTTAATACCTTGTGTATAGAAGCAATTGAGAAATTTTTGAAAATAAAGAAATTTGAATTTGAAGTGATCATGCAAATATGATCGGTTGATCAACTATACATCAACCTTCGCAATAGCACGAATCATTGTAAAATAGGGCTATTGGTCGGGTAAGTCGAACCACTGAGACTGCGCTAATCTATGGCAACCTAAGTGTCTAGAGTCATTTTAGAGTGATAAGGGGTGTTCATAGAGGGTTTGTTTTGTTTGTCACTAAACTACAAATTCAGAATGCATAAAACAATAAATTGAAGGAGATTAAAAGAGAAGATTTAGAGAAGGAAGTCTAGGGAAGTGAGTCCACTCCAAATCTCTACACAAGCTAATTATATGATTAATTTGGGGAATTAATGTAGAAATGACCTTGATATATAATAATACATGACTACTATAATATCTTCAAGAAATTCAATTAATTAAAGAGTAAGAACAACCTATCAAAGCTTCACATGGTTGAGTTACCTAAACTAAGATGCAACCCTAGACATGCTCACTAAGCTAGAGATTGTCAAACAATTAATCAATTGGTGGAAGCACATGATATCAAGTCACAAGATTAACTCATCAAAAGAAATTCTTAAGCTATGGATTAACAAGCTACTCAAAACCATGCCATTAAAACCGTTTCATAATCTTAGTTCCATTGTCACTATGAAACTATAAGCCATACAACTATGAGATTAAATAATCTAAGACAAGAGTATGTAAATCAACATAGTCATTCAAACATTCAAAATCTTCATTACAATTTGTAACATGCTCTAAACCATGGAACTAGTCAAATATACATTTCATTCCCCAAAATAAATCAAAAACTAGACATGCTTACAAGGTAGAGCTTCATCACCTCCCTAGATAGAGGTTTAGTTACCCATTGATGCACTAGAGGAAGGAGGAATCAAAGCCTTGACCTCCATTTTCGAGCTCCCCTCTTCTAGCTCCAAGAACACACCTTTCTTCCTCTCTTCTCTCTCCTCTATCTTCCAAAATTCAAGGATATGAAATGTGTGTTCTTTGGTTGCCTTTTGTCCTCCAACAAAACCCTCTCTCTCCTCCAAGGAACACCTCCAACCACTTCATAAAGAAGGAAGATGGCATTGAGGAAACCAATGTGCAAGTGGCTGAAATTGAGCCATTTCCGAGTGCAATCTGGTTGATTTTCGAGCACTCGAAGAGTGGTCTCGAGCACTCTAAATTAGTGTAATGTGCAACATGCTCTTCTTGCTTAGCACTAACCTACTTTGGTAAAACTGCTATAACTTTGTACCCCGAACTCTGAATGATGATCTGTTTGAAGATTTGGAGAGCTGATTCAGTGCTTTAAAAACTTGATGTTTTAAGGAAGACCCAATTCTCAAGTATGGTTGGTCGAAAAGGGGGAGAAAGGCAGTACTTCAGTGCTGCCAGGCAGTTCTGTGCACCTCTATTAAGAAGATCATAACTCTCTGCTCTGAACTCCGAATGACAAACTGCTTGAAGATTTGGAAAGCTTATTCAGAGATCTAAATCTTTTATGTTATAATGGAAGTCCAGTTCTTGAGTTTACTAGGTCGAAAATGGCAACAAAAGTCAGGTTCTACTATTGCCAGAAATTCAGAATTGGCACCCTTTTTGTTCAAAATTCCACAAGGCATCATTTTTGCTTCCTTTTTGCACTTTAACCTGAAAATGCACAAATAATGCAAATGGAGTTAAACTACATAAAATAATCAATTAATGGACTTTGTTAATGTAATTTAGGGCGCTTGAATATACAGTATTCAGCGCTTATCACACCCCAAACTTACATTTTGCTAGTCCCTTAACAAAACCAAAATGCAAAGCTCAATGGAATGAAAACATGGGAATGCTATTACAAAAATATTCACCATGGCAAAAATAAACATAAACATAGCTCAAATACAACTTGAAACAGATAAAGAGCTGGAGACGGGATCATTGGGAAGACTATCTTGCATATATAAAGCATTGATACAAAAATTGGGAAAAACCATTTCAACATGCATGCATCAACATCATAGTCCATATAAATAATTCAATTGTCATCTCTTAAATGGAAATAACTCAAACTCTAGTGAAAGTGAATTGAATTCTCAACATGCGGCTTTTACTTTCTTTTCCAATTCCAAGGCATAAGTTTTCAAATCAATGAATTCCCCTTTACATGAAGTCCCTAAGGTATGATTTTATTTTCAAGGCAACTTTTGTTGCCTGTTGACAATTTATTGTAACTCATTAGCGAAACATAGAATGGTTGTGCAATGCTAAAGTCCCTTAAGCTTTCTAACCAACCCATGTAGCAAGCGTTAGGCCAACAACTCCCAAACCAGATGGTTTTAGGGTGTTAAGTGTAGAGACACTCCAAAGGGCTTAATTGCTCAAGTTGGAAAGGCTACGAACTCTAGCGAACCATGTTTATTACAATTTTTTTTCAATGACCGTGCAATGTTTAAGTCCTTTAAGCTTTCTAACCAACCCTTGTAGCAAGCGTTAGGCCAACAACTCCCAAACCAGACGGCTTTAGGGTGCTAAGTATAGAGACACTCATAAACGTCAACTGGTCATTTTTTTTTCTTTCTTTCTCATTTTTTTCTCTTTTTTTTTTTTTTTTTAATCAACATAAATCATGCCAAATATATTCATCTATCAGGTTCATCAAATCAGATTAACTAGGCCAAGGTCAAGGTTGATTAAGTTGCATGCCTCACAGTTAAGTTTCCAATGTGCATCTGTGCATTGTGAAGCTTATAAGAGTGTAAATCCAGCAAGAATCTAATTGAGGCATTTATACAGACTAAATTGTATTTGCATGATCACTTCAATTTCAAATTTCTTTATTTTCAAAAATTTATCAATTGCTTCTATACACAAGGTATTAAACATATGCTTTGTCTCCGACAAGTTCCAAGTTACACTATCATTGCTTTCCAAAAATATGATACCAAAACTATGCCAAGAATGCTTTGATGCACCCCCAAACTTAAACTACACAGTGTCCTCAATGTGGGACATGGATGTAAGTTAGAGACAAAAATGACAAAGAGTATAAAAAGGAACAAAAATACCCAGGGGGAGGAAACGGCAGGGGGAGACAAAACCCCCAAACTTGAATTGGACTGCGCAACCTGGAGAGTATCACGAAGAACAAAAAGAAACAACCACAAAAAACATTAATAGCACAAGCATAAATATAGAAAAATAATGTACATAAAGTTAACAGAAAAGAGAGAATTTGCATTTCAAAAAGAGTTTTTACATGATTACAAAAGAGCTGTACATAGATCATGTCTACTAGAGCAACCTATACATAGCAAATTCCGGAAGTTCAAAAGGAAAACAAAAGATACAAGAGAAATATGTACATATGAAACAAAAAGAGAAGGCACAACACTCGCAACAAGCTACGGTCCGGAGGGTAAACGGGCGAGGATGGAATGGAGGAGAGATTGAGTCTTACGCCGTTCGGCGGAAGCCAAACGACGTTCCTCAGTTGCGACACGGCGGTCTTCAGCAGCAAGACGACGATCTTCTTCAGCACGTGAAGAAGTCTAACACAGAGTCCGAGTGTACGCGGATAAAGAATTCTCAAAATGATCCAGCCGCTCATGAATACCGACAATGCTAGCCCGGATGAAAGCCTGGTCCTGGTGAGAGTCGACCAGAGGCTCTACCCGTGCAGCGGCTACTGCGGTGGAAGCATCCTCAGAAGGAGGAGGAGGTAGAGCTTGGATGAACAGGGGGGCAGCAGGCTGAGGGGTACTAGAATGGCTAAGAACATTGATCCACCGGCGCTTGGTAAAAATTTTAATCTTTTCGCCTTTTGGTTCATGGGGAGGAACAACGAAACCCTTGTGCTGAAGGAGCCGAGTGATGAAAAATGGCAAAGGTAATTTTCGATTTTCAACTCGCGGAACCCGTGCATTATGAGCGTCATGCCAAAACTTCATAAATGTGGTCCAAATGAGCTCTGGGATGGAGAACCATTGGCCTTGGTCCATGGCATATAAGGCTTGCAAAAGGAGGCCCATACGCTAGGTGCTATGCACCAAAGGGCAGACATTATGCTTGAAAACAGTGTCAACGAACCAGAGGCGTTCCGGAAGATTGGTTTTGCAGATAAAAGACCGGGGCCTATTGGGATCGTCAACAGTGCAAATGGCAGCGGCAATCTGCTCCACAGTTAATGTATCCGGCTCCTCATATAAAGGGAAATTCTCACGATTGACAATGTCATCGGGGCACTCAATGGGGCAACCAGAAACCTGAATGATGTCAGTCATAGTGAAAGCATAGGTGGTGCCATCAATGGATGTAGTGAGAGAAATGGGTGGCTCTTCAGGGCATTGGAGATTCTGGTAGAAGAGGCGCACTACACGGTGGTAGGCAACCCTGGCAAGGGGCACGCAAATGTGCTACAGACGCTGGTTAGTCAATTCGGCTACAGCCCACGAAGTTGGGGGTAGAATATCAAAGGCGTCTGTGAGTGGAAAAGAAAGCTCGTAGTTGAGTTATTTGCGATCCCAAGGATCACGTGGTCGCTCACGATTGACAGCACGGGCACCCGCAGAGGGTCTAGGAGGGCGAGAATGACCGACACGAGACATTTAGAGAGGTAGACTTGGTTGAGGAATTTCGGCGAACACCTGGCGTGCACCACAAAAAGGAGAAGGTGAAAATGAGTGGGGTGGATGATGAAGCCCAAAAATTTTGTGCACAAACAAGGCTCTAGCATTGAGCAACATCAACAACAAGCAACACAGAACCAAACTCCAACATTACAAGCCCATCCTCCTTGTAAAACACCATGAATGAACAAAAGAAAAGAAAAACAAATGACGAGGTCACAGACCTGAATTTTAGTGTATCCGAGAGCAAGAAGGAAGGCAGGAAGAGGTTGATGGCAGGCATGGGTATGCATGGGTTTATGGGTTTGTAGGTTGCTTCATGGTGCATGGTGTAGGGGTGGCATTGAGAGTGGGTTGATGGAGGGATGAAGAAGAGGAGGGAAGGGTGTGAGATAGGTGTGAGGGAGCCGAGAGGGTTGAGTGAGAGAGGCTTGGTTTTAAAAGAGAGAGGGAAGCTTGGTTTGAGCACTCGAAGGGTGTCTTCGAGTGCTCGAAATTGGGGCAATGAGCTCGGCTGTGAGGATGGTGTATTATGCTCCACACTTTGAGCACTCGAAATGGGACTTCGAGTGCTCGAAGTCTTGGCAGTGAGTGAGGGAAAGGTTGGAGGGGTGTAGAATGGTGATGGTGGGTTGTGGAATGAGAGAGAGTTGATGAGGGATGGTGGGGGCTTGCATGGTGTGAATGCATGGAGGGGTGCTTGAGGGCATGCATGGTGTTGGATGGTGGGTTTGTGGAGGCATGCATGGGCATGCATGGTGGCTGAGAGTGGAGGTGGTGATTGGAAGCTGAGGGAAATGAGGTGTAGGTTGCTTGGGTTGCCTAAGGATTGCATGGTGGAGAGGGAAGTTGGTGCGAGCACTCGGCATGGTGGTTGGGAGGTGGAAAGTGATGCTGAGGGGTCTGTTTGTGGGTTGGTGCATGGATAGAAGTGAGGTTGGGTTGATGATTTGCCGAGAGAGGTGGTGTGGTATGTTGCCGAGAGAGAGGGATTTTAGGGGTGAGTTGGTGGGTTTGTGCTGCATGGGGGTGGTATGCAGGTGAAGTTGTTTGGTTGGAGCCTAAGGAGAGGGTAGGTTGGTTTTGATGTAGGTCGTGGAGTGTTGCATGAGAGGTTGGTTACGGTTTGCATGGAGATAAGCCGAGA
Organism: Cornus florida; assembly: GCF_030987335.1. NCBI lineage: Eukaryota > Viridiplantae > Streptophyta > Magnoliopsida > Cornales > Cornaceae > Cornus > Cornus florida. The sequence continues at coordinate 36,668,539 of NW_026775576.1, read as the reverse complement.
GTAATTGAGGCTGGGTTGGTGAGGAGGTTGATTCGAGTGCTCGAACTGAGCCTGCGAGCACTCGAATTGAAGGCAGCCGAGATAGGCTGTAAGATGGATGCAGGTTGGTGGGTTGTGGAAGTTGGTCTGCAGAGATGCCGAGAGGGGGTTGTTGTGAGCATGGTGGTGATGCTGTTGGAGAGAGAGGAGTTTGGTGGTGAGGTTGAGCAATCTCGAGCACTCCAAATAAGAGCTTGGGGTGTTCGAAATTTTGGCAGAGGGCTCAGCTGTTGAGTGAGGAGAGAGTGGGGTGCAATTCGAGCACTCGACATGGGGTCTTCGAGCGATCGAATTAGAAGCAGTAGCCGCGGAACTGAGGTAGGCAGCTGCGAGCACTCGAAACTTGGTCTTCGAGTGCTCGAAATTAGGACAGTGGTGTAAGCAAGATTGGAGGCAGCAGCGAGCACTCGACAGGGAAGGTAGATTGCTCGAAATTGGATCAGTAGGCTCAGAATGTTGTGGTTTAAAAGAGGTTATGCTTGAGCTTGATCTTGAAACCATGGAACCATCGATGAGCTTGCAGGGATGGAAGATTAGTGCATAGAACCATCCATGGATGGATTGAAGCTTGCAAGGATGGACTTGCAGGGATGGTAGATGAGTGCATGGATTGGCCTGCATGGATGGATGGTAAGTGCATGGATTGGCATGGCTGGTGCAATGCCTGTGAGTTGCAGCCAAATTGAATGCAAGGAGCTTGCATGAGGATTTAAGCAACATTGATTGAGCTGGTGCACTCCAAAAATGAGGATTTAAGTAACATGGACACCTATGCATGCAATACAGCAAGTTGTGAAGGCATGCAAGGATGCTGATGGATTGTGCCACGGTTTCAAAATGTTTCTATGCATGCAAATGTAGTGCCAGACAATATTGAAGTGGGATCACGTGATGAAAGTTGAATGCGTGAACTCATGAAAGAATGCATGAATGCAATACATTGTAACCTATAGATTGATCATTCTTATACATGCATGATAAAATAAATAAAAATAATAATAAATAAATAAAATAAAATAAAATAAACATAAAAATAAAAATAATAACAAAATAAAGTAAGATAAAATAATTTTTTTTTTTTTTTTTTTTTTTTTTTTTTTTTTTTTTTAAGCTTTGCAATTTCTAATGCATGGAAAAATTGCCAACTTTCAGAACATCACACAAAGCATGATTGAAATTTCTGGAGAAAATTTTAAACTTGCAAATTCATTCCATTCCAATGCATGGGAAATTTTGAAAGTTTGGTTTTGAAACCGTGCAATTTTTTCAACCTTTTAATCATCTCAAAGGCATGAAGAATTTTGAGAAAATTTTCAGACTTCTCATTAAAAATGATAAAAGATGCACATGAGTCGCATTTGAAAAATCTAATGAAATTGCTAGAAAGCGATGGAGACTTCCGGGAATGAAAATTAGAGTTGAGAAGGTCTAAGAAAAATCAAATTTTTGGCTTTCCTAAATCGTTTCCCAGAAAATTTTTGCAAGGCACGAGCAATTTCAAAGAGAAGAAAGCTTGGAAATTGAAAGAATTGCTTCCCTTGCTTTGCTAAATTTTATGTCGATAGCTAGACAAAGCTGGAGCAGGCACTAATCCTCATAAATTGGATCCGTCAAGGGGACTTCCTCAACTCTTCGGGTTAGGATTGTGCCATCAATGCAAGGCTTAAGCCGTTGGCCATTTACCTTGAAGAGTGATCCACTTGCAGGATCACGAAGTTCGATTGCTCCATGAGGAAAGACGGTAGTGACAATGTATGGACCATCCCATCTTGATCGGAGTTTACCGGGAAAGAGTTTCAAGCGGGAATTGAAGAGCCAAACCTTTTGTCCTGGGGCAAAAGACTTCTTAACGATGTGTTTGTCATGAAAAGCTTTAGTCTTTGCCTTGTAGATTTTTGCGCTTTCATACGCGTCACTACGCAATTCCTCAAGTTCATTTAATTGCAACGCACGATTAGAGCCGGCTGGTTTAAGATCAAAATTGAACCTTTTTATGGCCCAGTAAGCACGGTGCTCTAATTCTACCGGGAGATGACATGCTTTGCCAAAGACAAGTCGATATGGTGACATGCCAATGGGTGTCTTATAAGCTGTCCGGTAAGCCCAAAGCGCATCGTTTAGCCTTAATGACCAATCTTTGCGGTCCGGTCTAACCGTTTTTTCTAAAATGTGCTTAATCTCCCGGTTAGAAATCTCTACTTGACCACTCGTTTGAGGGTGGTAAGGTGTAGCAACCTTATGAATGACGGAGTACTTGGTAAGGACGGATTTGAGATAACGATTTCGGAAATGAGATCCGCCATCACTAATGATTGCTCGGGGCATACCAAAACTACTAAAGATATGGGACTGAATGAATTGGATCACGACTTTATGATCATCAGTTTTGGTAGCCTCGGGTTCAATCCATTTAGACACATAATCCACCGCTACAAGGATGTACTCATAGCCATAAGAAGATGGAAATGGTCCCATGAAGTCAATCCCCCATACATCAAAAATTTCAACAATCAAAATGTTAGTGAGGGGCATCATGTCTCTTCGGGACATGGATCCAAGTTTTTGACATCGTTCACACGATTTGCAAAAATTATATGCATCCCGAAACAAGGTAGGCCAAAAGAATCCGCTTTGAAGAACTTTGTTAGCGGTCTTTTTGGCACTGAAATGGCCTCCACAAGCAAGAGTATGGCAAAAATTTAGAATGCTTGTGGCCTCGGTTTCAGGAATGCATCGCCGGATGATTTGGTCCGGGCAATACTTGAATAGTTCTGGATCTTCCCAAAAGAAATGCTTGACTTGGGAGAAAAACTGGTCCCTCTCTTGTTTGGACCAATGAGCTGGAATTTTGCCAACCGCGAGATAATTGACAATATCCGCAAACCATGGAAGAGTAGAATGTGAAACTTGAAGAAGTTGCTCATCCGGAAAGGAATCACGGATGGCTGGGAATTCTGAAGATTTCTTAGTAAGCAAACGAGAGAGATGATCGGCGACAACATTGTCGGTCCCTTTTTTGTCCCGGATGTCAATGTCAAACTCTTGACGTAAGAGGATCCATCGAATTAAACAGGGTTTTGTCTCTTTTTTCGCTAACAAATGCCTAAGAGCGACATGATCCGAAAAGACGATGACCTTGGAGCCAAGAAGATAAGAACGAAATTTATCCAAGGCGTACACCACAGCTAGCAATTCTTTTTCAGTGGTGGTGTAGTTCAATTGGGCATCGCAGAGAGTTTTGCTAGCATAATAAATGACATGCGGAAGTTTATCCACACGTTGGCCCAAAATCGCCCCTAATGTATAGTCGAATGCATCACACATGATCTCAAAGGGAAGAGACCAATTAGGGGGTTTCATGATTGGGGCGGATGAGAGGAGAGTGCGAAGTTTGATGAAAGCTTCCATGCAAGCGTCATCAAAATTGAACGGAATATCCTTGGCTAAGAGATTACACAAGGGCCGTGAGATTTTGCTAAAATCTTTGATGAAGCGACGATAGAATCCGGCATGGCCAAGAAAAGAACGAATTTGACGGACTGAATTCGGAGGAGGAAGATTAGAGATTAACTCAACTTTTGCCTTGTCTACCTCGATTCCCCGCTTAGAAATGACATGTCCTAAAACAATGCCTTCTTGGACCATGAAGTGGCTTTTCTCCCAACTTAGAATGAGATTCGTCTCTTTGCATCTTTGGAGCACAAGAGATAAATTTTTGAGACACGAGTCAAAGGAGGAGCCAAATACGGAAAAATCGTCCATGAAAACTTCCAAGAACTTTTCAACCATATCGGAGAATATGGACATCATGCACCTTTGGAACGTTGCCGGTGCATTGCATAGACCAAAAGGCATGCGTCGATAGGCAAAAGTACCAAAGGGACATGTGAATGTTGTTTTCTCTTGATCTTGGGGGGCGATTGCCACTTGGTTATAGCCGGAATAACCATCAAGAAAATAATAAAAGCTTTGGCCGGCTAACCTTTCTAGGATTTGATTAATAAATGGGAGTGGGAAATGATCCTTCCTAGTTGATGAATTGAGTTTCCGATAGTCAAGGCACACACGCCACCCGGTGGTGGTTCGTTGTGGCACGAGCTCACCCGCTGAAATTTCAACAACGGTGAGACCGGATTTCTTGGGGACAACTTGTGTGGGGCTCACCCACTTGCTATCAGAGATAGGGTAGATGATTCCCGCATCTAGCAATTTGATCACCTCTTTCATGACCACTTCCTTCATATTTGGATTTAACCGGTGCTGGACCTCTCTAGTAGGCTTTGTGTCATCCTCCATATGAATGCGGTGCATACAAATGGAGGGGTCAATTCCTTTCAAATCTGCCACTGTCCAACCAATATCTTCTTTATGCTCTTGGAGCACCGCTAAAAGGTTGGTCTCTTGGTCTTTTTGAAGGTTCGAGGCAATAATGACCGGAAGGGTTTGCTTTGGACCAAGGAACACATACTTGAGATGGGCCGGGAACGGCTTAAGCTCAAGTTGTGGCGGAGATAACAATGATGGGACCGGAGGAGTGGTGGAAAGTTGTGGAAGTGGTTCTTTTGGAATTTTCCAAGGAGGTACATCCATGATAGCATTAATATCAAGCAAGGAATTAACTTCTTGAATGGCTTGATCAACATCAAAGTTTGAGAAGTCAAAATGGGACATGCAAGTTTCAAGAGGATCTTTGCTTAGAATGAAGGGGAGAGATTCTTCGACCACTTTATCAATGACATCCACAAGAAAACAATCATCCTTATTGGAGGGATGTTGACTTGCATGAAAGATGTGGAGTTTGACTTGCATGTTTCCAAAAGCAATGTCCATAACCCCGGTTCGGCAATTAATTGATGCATTAGCCGTGGCTAAAAATGGCCTACCAAGGATCACGGGAATGTGCTTTTTTGGGTCATGGACCGGTTCCGTATCAAGAACCACAAAATCTACCGTGAAGTAGAATTTGTCCACTTTGATGATAACGTCCTCGAGAATACCTCGTGGATGCTTGACCGATCTATCGGCAAGTTGCAAAACCACGGAAGTCGGCTTAAGATCTCCCAAACCAAGTTGTAGGTAGACTGAATATGGAATTAAATTCACACTAGCTCCTAAGTCAAGGAGGGCCCTCTCGATTTTGCTGTCACCAATGACGCAAGAGATTGTGGGGGCACCCGGATCCTTATACTTCGGAGGAGTGCTGTGCTGAATGATAGCACTAACATTTTCAGTCAACCTCACTTTTTTTGGCAAATGATTTTTAGAAGTGCACTTTTAAGTGCACAAATCTTTGAGAAATTTTGCATAGTGAGGGATTTGCTTGATAGTATCCAAGAGGGGCAAGTTAATCTTCACTTGCTTGAAAACTTCCCACATGTCTTGAATTTTACAATTCTGGTTCCCAAAATGTGTCGACTCTTGAAGACGTTGAGGAAACGGAGCTTTTGGCTCATAAGTAGTTTCCACATTTGGGGTGACATGTGTGGTATTTCTGTGAATGGTATTTGGACAAGAATTTGGATTAAAAGAGCTTGAATTTGGATTTGAAGAGGATTTGGATTTTTCAAAGGAGGGTTTTTCTCACTTGTATCTCCATCAACCTTGTTGTCAACCACTCTACCACTCCGAAGGGTGGTGATAGCTTGAACTTGTTCATGAGTCGGCCCACTCAGAGGAGGGGTTTCATTAATCACATGCATTCCTCTAGGATTTTCAAAAGGTTGAGAGGGAAGCTTGCCCTTGTCCTTTTGAAGTAATTGATTCACCGAGTTAGCTATTTGGCCCATTTGATTTTCGAGATTAGCTATGGATTGAGTATGAGAGTGAACCATTTGGAGAGTAGGCTGCAAGGATGTCAAGAGTTACTTGTTGGCATCCATTATTTGCTTATTTAATGACTCCATCATTTGCTTGTTTGCAGCTACTATCTCATCAGTTGGACACACAGGAGGTTGATTGGAAACATTTGGATTGTAAGGAGGACGGTAGCTTGAAGAGGCATGGAAAGGTCTACCTTGATATTGAGAAGAGGGCTGATTTTGCCGCCCTTGGTTTTGGAATTGGGAATTTTGTGGGGCTTGTTGCCGCCACGAGAAATTCGGATGATCTCGCCAACCCGGATTGTAGGTGTTGGAATATGGATTGTTCCCGGGCCGCGAGAACATGGCATTAGCTTGCTCTTGGTTGGGATTGGGAAATTGCTCCGATGTGGGGCAATCTTCCGAGAGATGAAATGGACTATTACATGAGGCACAAACCGAACTTGCCGAATTTTGAGACAATGAAGGGAGAAGATGTGGTGCCATCAATTGGTAGAATTTATGAGCAATGGCATCCACTTGAGATGATTCCTCCCTTATTGATTTTTGTTGACAAGGATTGGTGTTCTTTGCATTGGTTGAGGCCGGAGCCCTACGAGAATTGTGTTGAAGTGAATTTGAGATTTCACTCAAATTCTCAAGTAAGGTCCAAGCCTCATCCGCATTTTTGGACATGAACATCCCACCACAAGAAGAGTCAACCATGAATCTATGGGTGTCGGTCAAGCCGGCATAGAAAGCTTGCACTAATTGCCACTTTGGGATCAAATGATGAGGACACTTCCGAAGAAGATCTTGTAACCTTTCCCAAGTCTCGTGGAGTTGTTCTCCATCAACTTGAGAAAAGCTTAGAATGGAACGCCTCATTTGGTTGGTTTTACTCACCGGATAATACTTCTTAAGAAATTCTTGTTGCAATTGAGCCCAAGAAGTAATAGAGTTGGGAGCGAGGGAGTTCAACCAATATTTTGCCCTATCCTTTAGGGAGAATGGGAAAAGATGTAAGTGAAGTGCATTGTCCGAAAAACCTCTCAACCGGATGGTCGAACAGATTTCAAGGAACTCATCAAGATGCTTATATGGATCTTCATTATCAAAGCCATGAAATGATGGAAGCATTTGAATGGTACTAGACTTGATCTCATATTGGGCTGCATCGATGTTTGGCATCACTATACAAGAAGGAGAAGCATAGGTGGTAGGAATGAAATGATCTCTAAGAGTCATTGGTTCTACATTAGGAATTTCAGCCCTTTCATTCCCCGGATTTCCTACGTTATCCCCCATTGTATTGAATTTAGTTTCAAGATCCCTTGTAAGAGTGGGTTCCCTAAGGTTCCGTCTAAGAGTTCTTTCAAGTGAATTTATATCAATAGGCGAGTCAAGTGTGGGTAGAGAGAGTGACCTATGGCCAAACATCAACAATTCACAACAACATCATCACAACAAATCTTTATCATCAACTCCACATACGATGTTCCCTTTCTCCTCAATTATCAAGACAGAAAATAAATGGCCACGACAAGGACCGATGCTTGAACATGAAATTAAAACAAGATAATAGCCTCTACAAGGGTTTCACAACTAAATGAACTACTTCTAAAGTTAACACATGCACAATATCCACAATTCGAAACTAGAAGTCACGAGACTTACCTGGGGTCCTCTAGACTTACAATTTGCTAGCATTCCCACGGCGAGCTTCGAGTCCCTAGAATCTTACAACACTTAAAACACAAAGATAGTCCAAACACACAAGTAATATTCACAAGACACAATATTCACAATCAAACTAAAATTAACCCTAAACTTTGGTTGCTAAACCGGTTGCAGTCCCCGGCAACGGCGCCAAAAATTGATCGGTTGATCAACTATACATCAACCTTCGCAATAGCACGAATCATTGTAAAATAGGGCTATTGGTCGGGTAAGTCGAACCACTGGGACTGCGCTAATCTATGGCAACCTAAGTGTCTAGAGTCATTTTAGAGTGATAAGTGGTGTTCATAGAGGGTTTGTTTTGTTTGTCACTAAACTACAAATTCAGAATGCATAAAACAATAAATTAAAGGAGATTAAAAGAGAAGATTTAGAGAAGGAAGTCTAGGGAAGTGAGTCCACTCCAAACCTCTACACAAGCTAATTATATGATTAATTTGGGGAATTAATGTAGAAATGACCTTGATATATAATAATACATGACTACTATAATATCTTCAAGAAATTCAATTAATTAAAGAGTAAGAACAACCTATCAAAGCTTCACATGGTTGAGTTACCTAAACTAAGATGCAACCCTAGACATACTCACTAAGCTAGAGATTGTTAAACAATTAATCAATTGGTGGAAGCACATGATATCAAGTCACAAGATTAACTCATCAAAAGAAATTCTTAAGCTATGGATTAACAAGCTACTCAAAACCATGCCATTAAAACCGTTCCATAATCTTAGTTCCATTGTCACTATGAAACTATAAGCCAAACAACTATGAGATTAAATAATCTAAGACAAGAGTATGTAAATCAACATAGTCATTCAAACATTCAAAATCTTCATTACAATTTGTAACATGCTCTAGACCATGGAACTAGTCAAATATACATTTCATTCCCCAAAATAAATCAAAAACTAGACATGCTTACAAGGTAGAGCTTCATCACCTCCCTAGATGGAGGTTTAGTTACCCATTGATGCACTAGAGGAAAGAGGAATCAAAGCCTGGACCTCCATTTTCGAGCTCCCCTCTTCTAGCTCCAAGAACACACCTTTCTTCCTCTCTTCTCTCTCCTCTATCTTCCAAAATTCAAGGATATGAAATGTGTGTTCTTTGGTTGCCTTTTGTCCCCCAACAAAACCCTCTCTCTCCTCCAAGGAACACCTCCAACCACTTCATAAAGAAGGAAGATGGCATTGAGGAAACCAATGTGCAAGTGGCTGAAATTGAGCCATTTTCGAGTGCAATCTTCCTAATTTTTGAGCACTTGAAGAGTGGTCTCGAGCACTCTAAATTAGTGTAATGTGCAACATGCTCTTCTTGCTCAGCACTGACCTACTTTGGTAAAACTGCTATAACTTTGTACCCTGAACTCCGAATGATGATCTGTTTAAAGATTTGGAGATCTGATTCAGTGCTTTAAAAACTTGATGTTTTGATGAAGACCCAATTCTCAAGTATGATTGGTCGAAAATGGGGAGAAAGGCAGTACTTCAGTGCTGCCAGGCAGTTCTACGCACCTCTGTTAAGAAGATCCTAACTCTCTACTCTGAACTCCGAATGACAAACCACTTGAAGATTTGGAAAGCTAATTCAGAGCTCTAAATCTTTCATGTTATGATGGAAGTCCAGTTCTTGAGTTTGCTAGGTCGAAAAAGGCGACAAAAGTCAGGTTTTACTGCTACCAGAAATTCAGAATTGGCACCCTTTTTGTTCAAAATTCCACAAGGCATCATTTTTGCTTCCTTTTTGCACTTTAACCTGAAAATGCACAAAAACATGCAAATGGAGTTAAACTACATAAAATAATCAATTAATGGACTTTGTTAATGTAATTTAGGGCGCTTGAATATACAGTATTCAGCGCTTATCAAAATACAATGTAGTCTGTATAAATGCCTTAATTAGATTCTTGCTGGATTTACACTCTTATAAGCTTCACAATGCACAGATGCACATTGGAAACTTAACTGTGAGGCATGCAACTTGATCAACCTTGACCTTGGCCTAGTTAATCTGATTTGATGAACCTAATAGATGAATATCTTTGGCATGATTTAAGTTGGACCTAAAAAAAAAAAAAAAAAAAAAAAAAAAAAATACTAAGAAAGAAAGAAAAAAAAAATGACCAGTTAACGTTCGTAACCTTTCCAACTCGAGCTATTAAGCCTTAGGAGTGTCTCTACACTCAGCACCCTAAAGCCGTCTGGTTTGGGAGTTGTTGGCCTAACGCTTGCTACAAGGGTTGGTTAGAAAGCTTAAAGGACTTAAACATTGCACGGTCACTCAAAAAAAATTGTAATAAACATGGTTCATTGGAGTTCGTAGCCTTTCCAACTTGAGCTATTAAGCCCTATGGAGTGTCTCTACACTTAGCACCCTAAAGCCATCTGGTTTGGGAGTTATTGGCCTAACGCTTGCTACAAGGGTTGGTTAGAAAGCTTAAGGGACTTCAGCATTGCACAACCATTCTATGTTTCGCTTATGAGTTACAATAAATTGTTAATAGGCAACAAAAGTTATCTAGAAAATAAAATCATGCCTTAGGGACTTCATGTAAAGGGGAATTCATTGATTTGAAAACTTGTGCCTTGGAATTGGAAAAGAAAGTAAAAGCCGCATGTTGAGAATTCAATTCACTTTCACTAGAGTTTGAGTTATTTCCATTTAAGAGATGACAATTGAATTATTTATATGGACTATGATGTTGATGCATGCATGTTGAAATGTGTTTAGTATCAATGCTTCATATATGCAAGGTAGTCTTCCCAATGACCCCATCTCCAGCTCTTTTTTTTGTTTCAAGTTATTTTTGAGCTATGTATATATCTCATTTTACCATGGAAGATATTTTTGTAGTAGCATGGCCATGGTTGTCTTTTCATTAAGTTTTTCATTATAGTATTGCTAAGGGACTAGCAAAATGTAAGTTTGGGGGTGTGATAAGCGCCGAATACTGTATATTCAAGCGCCCTAAATTGCATTAGTTAAGTCCGTTGTTTGTTTAATTCTATAGATTATCTTCATTTGTGTGTTTTTATGCATTTTCAAGTTTAATTACAAAAAGGGAGCAAAAATAAGCCCTTGTGGATTTTTGATCAACAATGTGCTCAAAAGCTGAATTTCTAGCAGCAGTGAAGCCTGAATTTTATTAGCCATTTTGACTTAGTAAACTCAAGAACTGGACTTCCATTATAACATGAAAGATTTAGAGCTCTGAATCAGCTTTCCAAATCTTCAAGCAGTTCATCATTCGGAGTTCGGAGCAGAGAGTTATGATCTTCTTAACAAAGGTGCGTAGAACTGCCTGGCAGCACTGAAGTACTGCCTTTCTCCCCATTTTCGACCAACCAAACTTGAGAATTGGGTCTTCATCAAAACATGAAGTTTTTAAAGCACTGAATCAGATCTCCAAATCTTCAAACTGATCATCATTCGGAGTTTGGGGCACAAAGTTATAGCAGTTTTACCAAAGTAGGTCAGTGCTAAGCAAGAAGAGCATGTTGCACATTACACTAATTTAGAGTGCTCGAGACCACTCTTCGAGTGCTCGAAAATCAGGCAGATTGCACACGGAAATGGCTCAATTTTAGCCACTTGCACATTGGTTTCCTCAATGCCATCTTCCTTCTTTATGAAGTGGTTGGAGGTGTTTCTTGGAGGAGAGAGAGCCTTGACTTGAGCTTGATAAGAGAGAGGAAGGACCACACAAAACATTATGATATATTCTACAAGATTAGAAGAGAGAGAAGAGAGCAAAAGAGGTGTGTTCTTCAAGCTCCAAGAAGGTTGCACGAAAATGGCCATGAAGATGGAGTTTCTGCCTTCTTCTAGCTTAGCAATGGGTAACTAACTCTTTCTCTAGGGAGGTGATGAAGTCCCTCCCTTGTAAGCATGTCCTAGGGTAGTCTATATTAGGGGATTGTAATGTATATTTATGGTCTTTTTCATAGCTAAGAGCACTTCATTTGGTGTAATGAATGTTTATATATGTATGGATGATTTCTTCAAGCTCATTATCTTATGTTAGGTGATGTCTTGTATTAATCTTTTTGCTTGAGTTTACATGGTGAGAATGGAAACAAGGTTATGAAATGATTTAATGGCATGTTGATAGGTGACTTTGATAGACCATTGCTTAGGAAATCCTTTGATGGTGTATGCTTAATTTCTAGCTCCATGTGCTTCATCATTTTGTCAAGAATTTGATAGTCTTTCATTTAAGTAAACGTGTATAAGCTACACCTTAATTAGGTAGTCTAAACATGTTTACCCTTTTGATGGATTATACTTGTTTGAGAGACCTAATGTACCTCTTGATTACTTACATGGCAACTATGTGTTGCTATGTAGTTCTTGACCATCATATGTTGTTTTTCCCCTAATTTAGGTCTAATCTAGCATGTGTATAGGGATGGAGGCGGACTCACTTCCTTAGTCTTCTTTACTCGTCTTTCATCTCTTAAATTCTTGCAAGTTTTTCATTAATGCATATTTCAATTCATAGTATAAGTGACATAGAATCAACAACTCTTTATTACACCTCATCATCCTAAGAATGATTCTAGACATTTAGGTTGCTTTAGACTAGCGCAGTCCCAATGGTTCGACTTACCCGACCAATAGCCCTATTTTACAATGATTCGTGCTATTACGAAGGTTGATGTATGATTGACCAACCGATCAACCTTCTATGAGGTCGTGCAACTCAATGAGAACTGATGCGGGAGCAAAAGATCAAAAATATGACAAATAAGCCCCCAGGGGCAAAATAGTCATTTTTGAAAAATTTGGATTCGGGTGCCACCGAGCACACCGTTGGAAAGACAACAAAAAATTAGTCAGGATGGACTCAAGAATCGCATGGTTCGGAGTCCGGACGAAGGAGAAATGGCCTGACGAAGAAAAACGAGCACTTAAGGCTAAAAGGGTAAACTGGTAATTATCCAGGAAGATCCGGGTGCAACCGAGTACACCGTGGGAAAGACAGCAAAAAATTAGTCAAGTTCAAAAAAAAGTTCACTCGATTTGAAGTCCGGACGAGGGAGAAACGAGGGTTTGAAGTTGAAACGTCGCGGCTGCCCGACGAAGGCCATGGCGCACACAGCGCCCATGCACGAGCCCACCGATGCCCAATGGCATGCACCAGCTGACAGCAAGAAAAAAAAAGTGAGGTTCCAGAACTGAGGCTTGAAACGGATGCCGAAACGAATTTTTATGGAAAAACACAAAGAAGAAACCCCCCTAAAATCGAGTTTTCTACCCAACAAAGCAGACTGAATTGAAAAAAACTCACTGTGAAATCTCCAAAATGCCCCTAGATCAGAACTGAAAAAGAGGGTTAAAAGTTGCTACAGTGATTGTCTGCAACTGAGAGCAAAAAGGGGCTGGAAGATGAACTTTTATGGAAAAACACAAAGAAGAAACCCCCTTCAAAATTGAATTTTGTACGTGACCTATGAGAGAATTCAAAAAAAATGCATTGTAAAATACCCGAAATGCCCCTCCATGAAATCTGGTCATGGAGGTCCAAAAAGCTGCTAAATTGAAAAACTGAGAGCTGAACTTCGTAAGCGATTTCTGATATCAAGACGACATTTTCTGAAAAAACACGGAAAAGAAACCCCCTCCTAAAATCATGTTTTCTATTCAACCATGTTAAAAGAAGAAAATAAAACCACCGTGAAAAGTCTATAATGCCCCTGGATCAGAATATGCAAAAAAAGTGCGAAATGAATTCATAAGAGGCTCAAAACACAAACGATAAGGTTTTGCCCAGAAACGACCATGCACGCAAATGTAACTTACCTATTTGGATGTGCTACAATGGTCCACAACTTAAAAATACCACCGATACAAAATCTGACCCCCCAACGGGCAAAAAGGCAAAAATGGATCTTAGAATGAAAACTCGGAATCCAAAAATACAAAACGGGATCAAATGACCATTTGGCCCTTGGCCACACTTCCAACATGATTTATAAGACCCTATGAAAGAATGAGAATGGAAGTCCCACACCCGATGCAACCATGGTGAAGTAATGACTTGCGATTTTTTAAGATTTTCACAATATTTCAAGAAGTTAAAAAGTACATACAATACAATATAATGGTCATTGGCCTCTGGCCTCATCTCATACATATCAAATACATTGAAAGGAGTGTACTTAAGTACACATTACATATACGGAATCAAATATACATATTTTGACATATAAGTCTACAAAATGATAGTTCATGCTAACATTTGCATGAAATGGAAACTTGAAAGCTACACGACATCCAAGGAATGCTAGGCGTCACGAACCAAGTCTTCGTACCTAAAATATGCCCCAGTGTCGTAGGGGTGAGTAACATAAAGCTACTCGTAGGAGATGAGCATGCATCGACCTAGCATTTTATAAATTTATGACCTTAAGGTGAAACATGTTAAAGGGGTTCATGCCACCTAACGTCTATATCGAAATGAGACTCAGGGAGCATCCTAAGCTACCTTAGAGTGTTTCTAGCACAAATCACATCATCTATGCCATTTAAACAATATGGAAGCACATTATACAAAGCAACAAGATATAGGTTCTTAAAGGTATTAACTTGAAATCTTGAATACGGAAACAACTAAAGTGATCATGTCACCTAATGTCTATATTCTAAATAAGTCTAAGGAATCATCCTTGGCCATGCTGAACAATCAAAATGCAATTTACAACTTCAATGCAATCTAATCACATAAAAGCATATTATACAAGGCAACAAAATACAATTTCTTAAAGTTATCAGCTTGAAATCTAAAGCACGAAAACAACAGAAGTGGGTCATGCCACCTAACGTCTAAGTTATAAATGAATCAATAGGATCAATCATAAGCTTTGTTAGAACGTCAAAACACAATTTTCAATATCGATGCAATTTAACCAACATTGGAACTTCCAATACAACGCATAAAGCACAATTTCGCAAAGTTAACATCATGTAACTTAAAATGGAACGACAAATAAGAAACAACAAGTTACAACATCATTTAGTTATCAAATTCAAAATGAAATGGAAATCAAACAAAGTGGATACTTGATAGGCGCCGAATATTGTATATTCAAGCGCCCTAAATTGCATTAGTTAAGTCCCCTAAATTGCATTAGTTGAGACCATCGTTTGATTATTTAAGTAGATTATCTTCATTTGTGTGTATGTATATATTTTCAGGTCCATTTTCCAAAAAAGGAGCAAAATCAAGGCTTTGTGGAGTTTTGGCCATCAAAAGGCACAAGGCTGAATTTCTGGCAGCAGTGGATCCTGAACTTTGCTCGCCATTTTGACCTTGAAAACTTGAGAACTGGACTTCCATCATAACATGACATATTTATAGCTCTGAATCATATTTCCAAATCTTCAAGTGGTTCGTCATTCGGAGTTCGGAGCAGAGAGTTATGATCCTCTTATCATAGGTGCTCAGAACTGCCTGGCAGCAATGAATTTCTGCCTTGCTCTTCAATTTCGACCAACCAGACTTGAGAATTGGATCTCCACCAAAACATAAAGTTTTTATAGCTCTGAATTACATTTCTAAATCTTCAAACGTTTTATCATTTGGAGTTTGGAACAGAAAGTTATGGCTATTTTACCAAAGTAGGTCCGGGCGGAGCAAGGCAAGAATGGAGCATTCTGCTCCAATTTCGAGTGCTCGAGCCCTTATTTCGAGTGCTCGAAATTAGGGCAGAATTGCATCCGGAAATGGCCCATTTTCAGCCACTTGCATCTTGGGTTCCTCAATTCTAATTTCCCTCTTTAATGGTTGGTTGGAGATGTTAGTTGGTGGGGGTTTTTAGAGTCTTATCTCTAGAAGATAAGAGAGGGAGGCCACACATATCATTATCCTACATTTTGCAAGATAGAGGAGAAGGAAGAGAGCAAGAAAAGAGGGGAGTTCTTCAAGCAAAGGAAGGAGCACAAAAATGGAGTCTTGGATGGAGCTTCTTCCTTCTTCTAGCTTAGCAATGGGTAACTAACTTTTTCTCTAAGGAGGTGATGAAGTCCCTCCCTTGTAAGCATGTCTTAGGGTAGTCTATATTGGGGGATTGCAATGTATATTTATGGTCTTTTTCATAGCTAAGAGCACTTCATTTGGTGTAATGAATGTTTATATATGTATGGATGATTTCTTCAAGCACATTATCTTATGTTAGGTGATGTCTTGTATTAATCTTTTTACTTAAGTTTACATGGTGAGAATGGAAACAAGGTTATGAAATGTTTTAATGGCATGTTGATAGGTGACTTTGATAGACCATTGCTTAGGAAATCCTTTGATGGTGTATACTTAATCTCTAGCTCCATGTGCTTCATCATTTTGTCAAGAATTTGATAGTCTTTCATTTAAGTAAATGTGTATAAGCTTCACCTTAGTTAGGTAGTCTAAACATGTTTACCCTTTTGATGGATTATACTTGTTTGAGACCTAATGTACCTCTTGATTACTTACATGGCAACTATGTGTTGCTATGTAGTTCTTGACCATCATACGTTGTTTTTCCCCTAATTTAGGTCCAATCTAGCATGTGTATAGGGATGGAGGCGGATTCACTTCCTTAGTCTTCTTTACTCGTCTTTCATATCTTTACATTCCTTGCAATCTATTATTTTATGCATTTCAATTTCTTAGTTTAGTGACAAACACACAACTCTTTATTACACCTCATCATCCTAAGAATGATTCTAGACATTTAGGTTGCTTTAGACTAGCGCAGTCCCAGTGATTCGACTTACCCGACCAATAGCCCTATTTTACAATGATTCGCGCTATTGCGAAGGTTGACGTTAGTTGATCAACCGATCAATTTTTGGGGCCGTTGCCGGGGATTGCAAACGGTTTAGCCACCAAAGTTTAGGGTTAAATTTAGTTTGATTGTGCATATTGTGTTTTGTGCATACTTTTCGTGTGGTTTAACTATTTTCGTGTTGTAAGATTCTAGGGACTCGAATCTCGCCGTGGGAACGCTAGCAAAGCGTAAGTCTAGAGGACCCCAGGTAAGTTTCTTGACCTTTTAGTTTCACATTGTAAGATATCGTGCATGTGTTAAGCTTAGAAGTAGTTAATTTATTTGCAAGCCCTTGTTGAGGCTATATTATTGTTTTAATTCTATGTATAAGCATCGGTCCTTGTCGTGGCCATTTATTTTCTATCTTGTTGATAATTGAGGAGAAAGGGATCATTGTATGTGGAGTTGATGATAAAGAATTGTTGTGTTGATTATGTTGTGTGTTGTTGATGTTTAAGTCCTAGATGGAGGGTAGTTGATAAGCGCCGAATACTGTATATTCAAGCGCCATAAATTGCATTATTTAAGTCTGTTGTTTGTTTAATTAAGTAGATTATCTTCATTTGTGTGTATGTATATATTTTCAGGTCCATTTTCCAAAAAAGGAGCAAAATCAAGGCTTTGTGGAGTTTTCAACATCAAAAGGCACAAGGCTGAATTTCTGGCAGCAGTGGATCCTGAACTTTGCTTGCCATTTTGACCTTGAAAACTTGGGAACTGGACTTTCCTCATAAAATGAAAGATTTAGAGCTCTGAATTAGATTTCCAAATCTTCAAACGGTTTGTCATTCGGAGCTCGGAGCAGAGAGTTATGGCCTTGTTACCAGAGGTGCGCAGAACTGCCTGGCAGCAATGAAATTCTGCCTTGATCTTCATTTTCGACCAACCATCCTTGCGAATTGGATCTCCACCAAAACCGTAAGTATTTAAAGCTCTGAATTATCTCTCTAAATCTTCAAACGGTTTGTCATTCGGAGTTCGGAGCGTAAAGTTATGGCCATTTCATCAAAGTAGGTCCGGGCGGAGCAAGGCAAGAATGGAGCATTCTGCTCCAATTTCGAGTGCTCGAGCCCTTATTTCGAGTGCTCAAAATTAGGGCAGAATTGCATTCAGGAATGGCCCATTTTCAGCCACTTGTATCTTGGGTTCCTCAATTCTAATTTCCCTCTTTAATGGTTGGTTGGAGATGTTGGTTGGTGGGGGTTTTTAGAGCCTTATCTATACAACAGAAGGGAAGCAAGGCCACATATATCATTAAGCTTCATTTTGGGAAGATAGAGGGAGAGAAGAGAGCAAGGAGGGAGAGTTCTTCAAGCTTGAAGAAGGGAGCACGAAAATGGAGGAGGTCTTCAAGCTTCTTCCTTCTTCCATTGCTCCTATGGGTAACTAAATCTTCTCTAGGGAGGTGATGAAGACTCCTCTTTTGATCATGTTCTAGATTAGGCTATACTTTTGGGGACTATAATGTATAATGTATGGTACTTTCATAGTCTAAGAGCATATTCCTTCTTGTAATGAATTTTAATGTGTAAATGGTTGATGTAAGTTCATTGTCATATCTTTGATGATTCTTGGATCAATCTTATTGCTTTTATTTTCATAGTGACAATGAAAATATAGACTATGAATGTTTTTCAAGGCATGTTGATAGAGAAAATGGATAGTCCATTGCTTAGGAACTTCCTTTGATGGGTTATGCTAGTTTCCTACCTCATGTGCTTTATCATTTGATTACAAACTTGATAGTTCTTGCTTAAGTGAGTATGTTGAAGGCTACACTTTAGTTTAGGTAGCTCAAATGTATTAATTTTTGAGGGATTATTCTTGTTTAATGATTTAATGAACTTCTCTAAGGGTATATGGTAATCTAGTGTTGCTATATATTCCGTGACCATTTTATACATTGTACTTCCCCAATTTAGCCTTAATCTAGCATGTACTTAGGGTGTAGTGTGGATTCATCTCCCTAGTCTTTTCTACTTGTATCTCACTCCTTTAATTTCCTTGCAATTTATTGTTTTATGCACTTCAATTACTAGCTTAGTGACAAACCAATCAAACAAACCCTTATTACCCCTTATCATTCTAAGAACAATTCTAGACTCTTAGGTTGCCATAGACTAGCGCAGTCCCAGTGGTTCGACTTACCCGACCAATAGCCCTATTTTACAATGATTCGTGCTATTGCGAAGGTTGATGTATAGTTGATCAACCGATCAATTTTTGGCGCCGTTGCCGGGGACTTGCATACGGTTCAGCGACCAAGGTTCTAGGGTTAATTTTAGTTTGATTGTTAATATTGTGTCTTGTGAATATTCCTTGTGTGTTTTGATCATCTTCGTGTTGTAAGATTCTAGGGACTCGAAGCTCGCCGTGGGATTGCTAGCAAATTGTAAGTCTAGAGGACCCCAGGTAAGTCTCGTGACTTCTAGTTTCGAATTGTGGATATTGTGCATATGTTAAGCTTAGAAGTAGTTAATTTATTTGCAAGCCCTTGTTGAGGCTATATTATTGTTTTAATTTCGTGTTCAAGCATCGGTCCTTGTCGTGGCCATTTTAATTTTTGTCTTGATAATTAAGGAGAAAGGGAATATCATTGTATGTGGAGTTGATGATAAAGAATTGTTGTGTTGATTATGTTGTGTGTTGTTGATGTTTAACTCCTAGATGGAGAATAATTATCTCCCAACTCAATTCTACACACCACATGCGTTTTGTGCTTTTTGCTCTAGTAATACACATCATACAAGAGATTGTCTTCCAACGAGACAATTCTCGGATTTTTATCTAGGGCAACCAAATGCAAATTTCTCTGAACCGGGTAGTGATCCATACTTCAATGGTTATAACTCGGGTTGGGGAGACCAACAAAACTTCTTGTGGCATGAGATAGGAAATTCAACCCCACAATCTCATATGCAACCTTTTCAACCCAATGATCATTCTTTCCCGCCCTCTTCTCCTTTTCCACCGTCTCCATTGGATGAGCTAATTGTTGCTAACAAACAAATGATGGAGTCTATGCACACGCAAATGATGGACTCCAACAATCAACTATTGGCCTCCCTTGCTAGCATGCAATCCACAGTAGAGTCTATCAATCAAGTGATACCATATCACCAGTCCCAAGTTAGTGCAATGATAGATGACCAAATATCTCAAATTCAACAAAGGATTAATGCTAAAAATCATGAAGAGGAGGAAACATTTTCATTTGAATTTATGGCCAATCCAAAAGAAAATTCTATGAATGATGAGATTACTCCTAGTAACTTTCATCATGAGAATGATCAAGTGGTTATTACATGTGAAAATGATGAAATGGTGGTTGAAGATCAAATTGTTGCCACTCATAAAATGGAAGAATTTGTGGTTAAAAATGAGGAAAAAGATGATGAGATTGCATCCTTTAAAACTTCAGAACAACCCCTAAATAATCCTTTGCTTGATGCACCTCCTTTAATGGAGGATCCTCTAAAAGCTTGTTTGGCTCATTTCAATTGTGAGGATTTTAATGTTGACAATTCCATTTCGGAGGTGAATTCTTTGCTTAATATTGATCCACCTATTCATTCTCTTCCTTGGTCAACATCAAATGTATCTCTTTGTTGGGAGCTTGCATCTCATCCCATTCCCTCACTTGAGTTGTCTCAAGTTGTTGGCCGGATAAGTGTGAGGAGGATGTTGAAATTTTGAAGGATAAGTTGTCGAGCATTCCCGTGCTCAATATGACCCTTCAAAAGCCTTTGCTAGGTGCACTCTCACCTACTCCATCTTCCTATAATCCAAATAAACCCCATAATCCAAAGTTCTTCATTGAGGATGAAGAGTGGATTGAGGTCTTTCCATTACCTCTTTCCAACTTTTGTCTTCAAGCTCTTTTTCTTCCGCTTCCAAAAGAACTTTTTTATTTAGGGAAGCTTGAATCTCTTGAGAGACATGGTATAGGGTGATGAGGACCAACTTGATCTCGGTGCGTCTAGCTATCGACGTTAAATTTAGCACTCATGGGAAGCAATTCTTTCAATTTCCAAGCTTCCTTCTCTTTGAAATTGCTCGTGCCTTGCAAAAATTTTCTGGGAAACGGTTTAGAAAAGCCAAAAATTTGATTTTTCTTAGACCTTCTCAACTCTAATTTTCATTCCCGGAAGTCTCCATCGCTTTCTACCAATTTCATTAGATTTTTCAAATGCGACTCATGTGCATCTTTTATCATTTTTAATGAAAAGTCTGAAAATTTTCTCAAAATTCTTCATGCATTTGAGATGATTAAAAGGTTGAAAAATTGCAAGGTTTCAAAACAAAACTTTCAAAATTTCCCATGCATTGGAATGGAATGAATTTGCAAGTTTAAAATTTTCTCTATAAATTTCATTCATGCATTGTGTGATGTTACAAAGGTTTGAAAATTTTCTTACATCCACCCATGCTTTGTGTGATGTTCTGAAAGTTGGCAATTTTTCCATGCCTTAGAAATTGCAAAGTTTGAAAAGTAAAAAAAAAAAAAAGAGAGGTCTTTTCAAATTTTCCATCCATTTGAATGAGAGGATGTTGCAACGTTTAAATTTTTCCCATACATTGGCTTGAATCCATCAACATTGCATGTATAGGAATTTCATGCTCCTCAAAAATTTTATCATAATCCGCAAAGTTCCTTGCTTGCATGCATTTCATGCATTTCTATATTTCATGCATGGTTGCATGCATTTCTCTGATGCATGCATTCTTTCCTATCCGAGCCCACTGCTCAAATTCTTTATGCTTCCATGTATTAATGATCTCATTCCTTGAACCATCCATGCAAGCTCATGCACGGCCATGCAACAACATTCAAGCTCCATGCCGAGTGCTTTAGTTTTCAAGCTTCACTTTAATTTGGCTGCAATTTTCGAGCTCTCTCAAACCCATTCCGAGTGCTTGAACCCCCTCTCAACCTCATCCCAACCTACTGTCCTCCTCTCGAGCACTCGAATTCCCATTTCGAGTGCTCGAGCCTCCAACCAAAAATTTCAACATGCTCGAAACTTCTACAACACAATTCTGAGACTTCTGCTTGTTTTTGTAGCACTCGAAGCCACATTTCGAGTGCTCGAAATCCCAAACCAACCTCAACACCATGCCCCTTACACACCAACCAACCTCACACCCCCTTCCTCTCGGCATCTAACCATGCAACCACCTACTATCACACATATCTCCCAACCCATGCAAACCTCTCCTCTCGGCAACCCCTCACCCAAGCAAACCTCACACACCATGCACCAAACATCACCCTCTCGGCATCTTGCCTGAACCATCCAAACCCAACAAAACCAAATCAACCACAAACAACCTAGACCTCACCTTCTCTCTCCTCTCTCGGCAACTACACCCACCACCACCCCTCACCTTCATCAACCCACCCCAACCCTCACCTTCTCACTCTCGGCATTCCCACTCTACCTCCCTCATTTCCCTCAACCCCAACCTTCCAACATCATCACTCTATCATCCCAATACCCACTCAACCTCATGCATGCCCACCTCTCAGTTTCCACCAAGCAACCTAACCATTTCTCTCTCAGCACCTTCCTCACCACCCAACCATCTACACCATGCACCAAACCAACCCCTGCAACCCCCACTCAACCTCGGCCGCAACCACAACCCCACCACCTCACAATACTTCATCTTCCTCACTCCAACACCACCTCACCATCACCCACAAACCTTCTCTCTCTCCACCCGAGCCATGCCTTCATGCCAACCAAAAAAAAAAAAAAAAAAAAAGAAGCTTAATTTTAAAATTTAAAAAAAAAATCTATATATATGTGACTTTTTTTCTTAAAAGCCTATGCTTTTACTTGTGTATAGTAGTTGTGTTTTGACAGGTCTTCCTGTCTAAGTTTGGGGGACGCTTTTGCGCACTCACATAGCTGAACATCTACGTCGTCGTCACTCCACTTGGTATTATTGTTCTTTTCCCCCCCTTTTTTTTTGCTCTTATTTTGGTATGCTTGTCTTCACACCTTGAGGACAATGTGTCATTCAAGTTTGGGGGTGCATTTATGCATTTTTGGTTTCATAATTTTTGCTAAGCAATGATAGTATAACTTGACACTTGTCGGAGATGAAACATATGTTTAATACCTTGTGTATAGAAGCAATTGAAATTTTTGAAAATAAAGAAAAATTTGAGTTGAAATGATCATGTAGATTCAAATTAATCTGTATAAATGTCTCAATTAGATTCTTGCTGGATTTACACTCTTATAAGCTTCACAATGCACAGATGCACATTGGAAACTTAACTGTGAGGCATGCAACTTGATCAACCTTGACCTTGGCCTAGTTAATCTGATTTGATGAACCTGATAGATGAATATATTTGGCATGATTTTTGCTTGTCTTAAAAAAAAAAAAAAATTAAGAAAGAAAGAAAATAATGACCAGTTGACGTTCGTAGCCTTTCCAACTCGAGTTATTAAGCCCTAGGAGTGTCTCTACACTTAACACCCTAAAGCCGTCTGGTTTGGGAGTTGTTGGCCTAACGCTTGCTATACGGGTTGGTTAGAAAGCTTAAGGGACTTAAACATTGCACGGTCATTCAAAAAATAAACTGGTAATAAACATGGTTCGTTGGAGTTCGTAGCCTTTCCAACTTGAGCTATTAAGCCCTAGGAGTGTCTCTACACTTAACACCCTAAAGCCATCTGGTTTGGGAGTTGTTGGCCTAACGCTTGCTACATAGGTTGGTTAGAAAGCTTAAAGGATTCCAGCATTGCACAACCATCTTATGTTTTACTTCTGAGTTACAATAAATTGTCAGCTTTGTTCTGTAATAAATTCATGCCTTAGGGACTTCATTTAAAAGGGAATTCAGTGATTTGAAAACTCGTGTCTTGGAATTGGAAAAGAAAGTAAAAGCCGCATGTTGAGAATCCAATCCACTTTCACTGAAGTTAGAGTTGATTTCCATTTAAGAGATGATAATTGAGTTATTTATATGGACTATGATGTTGATACATGCATGTTGAAATGTGTTTAGTATCAATGATTCATATATGCAAGGTAGTCTTCCCAATGACCCCATCTCCAGGTCTTTTTCTGTTTCAAGTTATTTTTGAGCTATGTATATATCTCATTTTACCATGGATGATATTTTTATAGTAGCATGCCCATGGTTGTCTTTTCATTAAGTTTTTCATTGTAGTTTTGCTAAGGGACTAGCAAAATGTAAGTTTGGGGGTGTGATAAGCGCCGAATACTGTATATTCAAGCGCCCTAAATTGCATTAGTTAAGTCCGTTGTTTGTTTAATTAAGTAGATTATCTTCATTTGTGTGTATGTATATTTTTTCAGGTCCATTTTCCAAAAAAGGAGCAAAATCAAGGCTTTGTGGAGTGTTCAACATCAAAAGGCAAAAGGCTGAATTTCTGGCAGCAGTGGATTCTGAACTTTGCTCGCCATTTTAACCTTAAAAAATTTGGGAACTGAACTTTCCTCATAACAAGAAAGATTTAGACCTCTGAATTATCTTTCCAAATCTTCAAACGGTTTGTCATTCGGAGCTCGGAGCAGAGAGTTATGGCCTTGTTACCAGAGGTGCGCAGAACTGCCTGGCAGCAATAAAATTCTGCCTTGATCTTCATTTTCGACCAACCATCCTTGCCAATTGGATCTCCACCAAAACATGAAGTATTTAAAGCACTGAATTATCTCTCTAAATCTTCAAACGGTTTGTCATTCGGAGTTCGGAACGCAAAGTTATGGCCATTTCATCAAAGTAGGTCCGGGCGGAGCAAGGCAAGAATGGAGCATTCTGCTCCAATTTCGAGTGCTCGAGCCCTTATTTTGAGTGCTCGAAATTAGGGCAGAATTGCATTCGGGAATGGCCCATTTTCAGCCACTTGCGTCTTGGGTTCCTTAATTCTAATTTCCCTCTTTAATGGTTGGTTGGAGATGTTGGTTGGTGGGGGTTTTTAGAGCCTTATCTATACAACAGAAGGGAAGCAAGGCCACATATATCATTAAGCTTCATTTTGGGAAGATAGAGGGAGAGAAGAGAGCAAGGAGGGAGAGTTCTTCAAGCTTGAAGAAGGGAGCACGAAAATGGAGGAGGTCTTCAAGCTTCTTCCTTCTTCCATTGCTCCTATGGGTAACTAAATCTTCTCTAGGGAGGTGATGAAGACTCCTCTTTTGATCATGTTCTAGATTAGGCTATACTTTTGGGGACTATAATGTATAATGTATGGTACTTTCATAGTCTAAGAGCATATTCCTTCTTGTAATGAATTTTAATGTGTAAATGGTTGATGTAAGTTCATTGTCATATCTTTGATGATTCTTGGATCAATCTTATTGCTTTTATTTTCATAGTGACAATGAAAATATAGACTATGAATGTTTTTCAAGGCATGTTGATAGAGAAAATGGATAGTCCATTGCTTAGGAACTTCCTTTGATGGGTTATGCTAGTTTCCTACCTCATGTGCTTTATCATTTGATTACAAACTTGATAGTTCTTGCTTGAGTGAGTATGTTGAAGGCTACACTTTAGTTTAGGTAGCTCAAATGTATTAATTTTTGAGGGATTATTCTTGTTTAATGATTTAATGAACTTCTCTAAGGGTATATGGTAATCTAGTGTTGCTATATATTCCGTGACCATTTTATACATTGTACTTCCCCAATTTAGCCTTAATCTAGCATGTACTTAGGGTGTAATGTGGATTCATCTCCCTAGTCTTTTCTACTTGTATCTCACTCCTTTAATTTCCTTGCAATTTATTGTTTTATGCACTTCAATTACTAGCTTAGTGACAAACCAATCAAACAAACCCTTATTACCCCTTATCATTCTAAGAACAATTCTAGACTCTTAGGTTGCCATAGACTAGCGCAGTCCCAGTGGTTCGACTTACCCGACCAATAGCCCTATTTTACAATGATTCGTGCTATTGCGAAGGTTAATGTATAGTTGATCAACCGATCAGTAGTTATCTTCCAACTCAATTCTACACACCACATAAGTTTTGTGCATTTTGCTCTAGTCATACACATCATACAAGAGAATGTCTTCCAACGAGACAATTCTCGGACTTCTATCTAGAGCAACCAAATGAAAATTTCTTTGAACTGGGTAGTGATCCATACTTCAATGGTTATAACTCGGGTTGGGGGAGACCAACAAAACTTCTTGTGGCATGACAGAGGAAATTCAACCCCACAATCTCATATTCAACCTTTTCAACCCAATGATCATTCTTTCCCGCCCTCTTCTCCTTTTCCACCGTCTCCATTGGATGAGTTAATTGTTGCTAACAACCAAATGATGGAGTCTATGCACACGCAAATGATGGAGTCCAATAAGCAAATGTTGGATGACATGTTGGCATGCAATCTACTACTCATTCTCATTCCCAATCTAGAGTAGAGTTAGATGACCAAATAGCTCAAATTCAACAAATGGTTGATGCTCTAAATCATGAAAATGAAGAAGAATTTTCCATTGAACTCGTGGCCAATCCAAAAAAAAATTCTATGAATGATGAGATTACTCTTAGTAACTTTCATCATGAGAATGATCAAGTGGTCATCACATATGAAAATGATGAAATGGTGGTTGAAGATCAAGTTGTTGCCACGCATCAAAATGAAGTAATTGTGGTTCAAAATAAGGAAAATAATGATGATGAGATTGTATCCTATAAAAATCCAGCACAGCCCCTACATAATCCCTTGCTTGATGCACCTCCTTTAATGGAGGATCCTCTAAAAACATGCTTAGCTCATTTTAATTATGCGGATTTTGATGTTGCCAATTCCATTTGGGAGGCGAATTCTCTGCTTTATATTCCTCCACCTATTCACTCTCTTCCTTGGGCAACATCAAATGTATCACTCTTTTGGGAGCTTGCATCTCATCCCATTCCCTCTCTTGAGTTGTCTCAAACTGTTGAGCCCGAACCACCGGATAAGTGTGGGGAGGATGTTGAAAGTTTGAAGGACAATTCTCCGGGCATTCCCGTGCTAAATATGATTTTTCAAAACCCTTTGCTAGGTGTGCCCTCACTTGATCCATCTTCCCATAATTCAAATCAGCCCCATAATCCAAAGTTCTTCATTGAGGATGAAGAGTGGATTGAGGTCTTTCCATTACCTCTTTTCAAATTTTGTCTTCAAGCTCTTTTTCCTCCACTTCTACAAGAATTATCCTATTTGGGGAAGCTTGAATCTCTAGAGAGACATGGTATATGGTAAGGAGGACTAATTTGATCTCGGTGTGTCTAGCTATCGAGATTTTTTTTTGAGGATTAGTGCCTGCTCTAACTTCGTTTAGCTATCGACATTAAATTTAGCAAAGCAAGTGAATAAATTCTTTCGATGTTCCAAGCTTCCCTACCTTCTCAAATTGCTCATGCCTTGAAATTTTCTGAGAAATGGTTTCGAAAAGCCAAAATTTTGATTTTTCTTAAATGGTCTTCAATTGTGTTCCGCAATTTTAGACCGGCTTCTTAGACCGTCTCAGCCCTAATTTTCATTCCTGAAAATTTCCATCGCTTCCTAGCAATTTCATCAGATCTTGGGAATGCTTCTCATGTGCATATTTTCTCATTTTTAATGCACAAGTTGGAAATTTTCTCAAAATTCTCCATGCATTAGAGAGAAGCTGCAAGGTTTGAAAATTTTCTCAAAATTTTCCATGCATTGGAGATGAAATGCAAAGTTTGAAAATTTTTCATCCAGGCATTAGAAATGTTGAGCAATTTGACAATTTTTCCAAAAATTTTCCACCCATGCATTGGAACGGACTGAATTTGCAAGTTTGAAAAATTATCCATGCATTAGAGAAAAGTTGCCAAGTTTAAAAATTTTCTAAATTCATCCAAGCATTGGCGCACAATTGCAAAGTTTGAAGAATTTTCAAAAATTAATCAATGCATTGGATTGACATTGCAAGTTTTAAAAAAATTTCTACATTCATCCATGCATTCATGTTGGCTGAAAAATTCATTTCCATGTTGCTCACATTGCACATTCCATTGCAATGAATTCATTTTCGAGCCTACTGATCCAATTTCGAGCAATCTACCTTCCCTGTCGAGTGCTCGTTGCTGCCTCCAATCTTGCATGCACCACTGTCCTAATTTTGAGCATTCAAGATCCAAGTTAGAGTGCTCGCAGCTGCACACCAATTTCAGCACATCATTCGCAGCTACTGCCTCCATTTCGAGCCCTCAAATCCCAATTTTGAGTGCTCGAACCTCCTCCACATCTTGCCAATCTCTCTGCCCCAAGCTCGAGCACTCTAGCTCCCATTTGGAGTGCTCGAGCCTAGCCAATATACCCACCATGTAACAAACCAACCAAACCAACCAACCCACAACCCCTTCACCTCACCACCTCTCCCACTCTCGGCAACCCAGCAACCACCACGCATCCATCTTCACCCTCCACCATCAGCCCCATGTAACACACCACCCAACTCCAACCTCACCACTGAACACTTCTCTCTCTCGGCATCCCTCCACCAAACCACCACCCCTTAACCTTAAACCTTCTCTCTCTCTCAACCCAAGTTACCACCATGCAGCTTCCCTCCCTCACTCACTGCATGTCCTTCGAGCACTCGAAGAACCCATTTTGAGTGCTCAAAATTCTTACCTTCCATCACCTTTAACCTCCCCAACCTCTACCATGCTCTCTCTCTTTCTCACCCAAGCCAACAACCACCACAATCAACCACCATCACCACACCCATCTCGGCAAATCCAAGCAAACCACCCCTCCACCTGCAAACCCACACCTAAATATCCACCATGCAATCAACCAAACCAACCTCTCTCTATCTCTCAGCAACCTACAAAACCAAACCATCCTAACCCAAGCAAACTCACTCCATGTACCAACCCTCCTTAGCTCTCGGCATCTCTCCTCTCTCTCTGCACACTCACCACCTTGCATACAACTCACCCCCATTCACCCACTCTCGGCACCAACCTAGGCTACCACCCCCATGCAACACAAACCCACTAACAACCTCAAAACCAACAACCCAATCTCACAAACAACTTACCTCTCGGCACCACCCCTCTCAAACCAACCATGCCAACCACTTAACCAACCCAACTCATCAACCCAATAACCATGCCAACACCATGCAAACTAACACCATCACCTAACAGCCGAGCCCTCTACTTGTTTTTCGAGCACTCGTCGCGCCTAGCTCGAGTGCTTGAACCACTTCAAGTCCCACTCCTCATCCTCTCAGCTCCAACCAAACAACTCATCTCCTCCATGCATAACCACCACACCTCATATCCCTCGAGCCCATGCCAACCCTCACCCCCCCTCTCGGCCGAAACTAACCCACCAAAACCCATCAACCACCATTAACATCCAAACCCTGCATGCACCTCCAACCACCTCCAAACCTCTCCTCCCTCTCGGCTACCTCACCCACAAGCCAACCAAACCCATGCAAACCAACCTCATGCATGCACCCACACCATCCCAACAACCTCTCCTTCACCTTCCTCTAGAACCCAAAACCATCTCTGCAACACACCATACACGACCAACCTCTCACCCTGCATGCCCACAAACCCACCAACACCATCACCTCTCGGCATCTCTCTCTCTCACCCTCATGCCATGCAAACCATGCATCAAAAAAAAAAAAAGAATACAAACCACCCTCTTCCTCTAACCCCCTCGGCACCAAACCACCCTCATGCATGCTTCACAAAAAAAAAAAAAAAAAAAAAAAAAAAAAAAAAAAAGAAGAAGAATTTGTATAGATCTCTATCTTGCATTAACATTCATGTTTGTATTCTTATTTATGTTTTATTTTTCTTAAAAGACCTGTGCTTTTACCTGTGTACATTAGTTGTGTTTGGATAGGTCTTCCTGTCCAAGTTTGGGGGACGCTTCTGCGCACTCACATAGCTGACCATCTTCGCCTTCGTCACTCCACTTGGTATTATTGTTCTTTAACCCTCTCTGTTCTTATTTTCATTTACTTGTCTTCTCACATTGAGGATAATGTGACATTCAAGTTTGGGGGTATAGTGTACGGTATTGTATATTATAAAGTATTTGCATTTGCTTTTTTGTTCAAATATATTTGTATTAAACTGAAAATTTTTATAAAAAAAAAAAAATGAAAGCAATGATTTTGGAATTTTGGAATTTGTTGGAGATTAAAGCATGTGTTGAATACTTTGTGTATAGAGGTAAATGATAGTTTTGAATTGAGAAAAATCTGAAATGAACATATGGATTCAAAAAGGTTTGTATAAATGCTTCAATTAGATTATCTTCAAGTATCATTCTCTTCCATGCTTCACAATGCACAGATGCACATTGGAAACTTAACTGTGAGGCATGCAACTTGATTGACCTTGACCTTGGCCTAGTTAATCTGATTTGATGAACCTGATAGATGGATACCTTTGGCATGTATCTATTAAAAAAAAATAAAAAAAATAAAAACTGAGAAAGAAAGAAAATAATGACCAGTTGACGTTCGTAGCCTTTCCAACTCGAGCTATTAAGCCCTAGGAGTGTCTCTACACTTAGCACCCTAAAGCCGTCTGGTTTGGGAGTTGTTGGCCTAATGCTTGCTACAGGGGTTGATTAGAAAGCTTAAAGGACTTAAACATTGCACGGTCATTCAAAAAAATTGTAATAAGCATGGTTCGCTGGAGTTCGTAGCCTTTCCAACTTGAGCTATTAAGCCCTTTGGAGTGTCTCTTCACTTAACACCTTAAAGCCATCTGGTTTAGGAGTTGTTGGCCTAACGCTTGCTACATAGGTTGGTTAGAAAGCTTAAAGGATTTCAGCATTGCACAACCATTCTATGTTTCACTTCTGAGTTACAATAAATTGTCAGCTTTGTTCTGTAATAAATTCATGCCTTAGGGACTTCATTTAAAAGGGAATTCAATGATTTGAAAACTTGTACCTTGGAATTGGAAAAGAAAGTAAAAGCCGCATGTTGAGAATCCAATCCACTTTCGCTGAAGCTTGAGATGATTTCTATTATAGATATGACAATTGAAGTATTTATATAGACTATGATGCTAATGCATAAAAGTTGAAACTTGAATAACCATTTTGTTCTATCAATGCTTCATATACACAAGGTAGTCTTCATAATGATTTCATCTCCAGTGTTCTCTATATTCTAAGTTTTCAAATGAGCTTTGTGCATCTTCATGCACCATGTTTGATGTTTGTGGGTATCATTTCTGTTAAACCCTCCCGAGACTTCACTCGTCCTCTAGGGATGCCTAGGGCTTTAAAAGGCTTGTTGCATATGCTAAATGCTACCGTTGCTCTCACGAAAGAGGAGATTTGTTGTCATTCCATTGAGTTTTCCATTTTGGTCTTGCTAAGGGACTAGCAAAATGTAAGTTTGGGGGTGTGATAAGCGCCGAATATTGTATATTCAAGCGCCCTAAATTGCATTAGTTAAGTCCATCGTTTGATTATTTAAGTAGATTATCTTCATTTGTGTGTATGTATATATTTTCAGGTCCATTTGCCAAAAAAGGAGCGAAATCAAGGCTTTGTGGAGTTTTGGCCATCAAAAGGCACAAGGCTGAATTTCTGGCAACAGTGGATCCGGAACTTTGCTTGCCATTTTGACCTTGAAAACTTGAGAACTGGACTTCCATCATAACATAACATATTTAGAGCTCTGAATCAGCTTTCCAAATCTTTAAGTGGTTCATCATTCGTAGTTTGGAGCAGAGAGTTATGATCTTCTTATCATAGGTGCTCAGAACTGCCTGGCAGCAATGAATTTCTGCCTTGCTCTTCAATTTCGACCAACCAGACTTGAAAATTGGATCTCCACCAAAACATAAAGTTTTTAGAGCTCTGAATTATCTTCTAAATCTTCAAACGGTTCAATATTCAGAGTTCAGAACACAAAGTTATGGCTATTTTACCAAAGTAGGTCCGGGCGGAGCAAGGCAAGAATGGAGTATTCTACTCCAATTTCGAGTGCTCGAGCCCTTATTTCGAGTGCTCGAAATTAGGGCAGAATTGCATCCGGAAATGCCCCATTTTCAGCCACTTGCATCTTGGGTTCCTCAATTCTAATTTCCCTCTTTAATGGTTGGTTGGAGATGTTGGTTGGTGGGGGTTTTAAGAGTCTTATCTCTAGAAGATAAGAGAGGGAGGCCACACATATCATTATCCTACATTTTGCAAGATAGATGAGAGGGAAGAGAGCAAGAAAAGAGGGGAGTTCTTCAAGCAAAGGAAGGAGCACGAAAATGGAGTCTTGGATGGAGCTTCTTCCTTCTTCTAGCTTAGCAATGGGTAACTAACTTTTTCTCTAAGGAGGTGATGAAGTCCCTCCCTTGTAAGCATGTCCTAGGGTAGTCTATATTGGGGGATTGCAATGTATATTTATGGTCTTTTTCATAGCTAAGATCACTTCATTTGGTGTAATGAATGTTTATATATGTATGGATGATTTCTTCAAGCTCATTATCTTATGTTAGGTGATGTCTTGTATTAATCTTTTTGCTTGAGTTTACATGGTGAGAATGGAAACAAGGTTATGAAATGTTTTAATGGCATGTTGATAGGTGACTTTGATAGACCATTGCTTAGGAAATCCTTTGATGGTGTATGCTTAATCTCTAGCTCCATGTGCTTCATCATTTTGTCAAGAATTTGATAGTCTTTCATTTAAGTAAATGTGTATAAGCTACACCTTAGTTAGGTAGTCTAAACATGTTTACCCTTTTGATGGATTATACTTGTTTGAGACCTAATGTACCTCTTGATTACTTACATGGCAACTATGTGTTGCTATGTAGTTCTTGACCATCATATGTTGTTTTTCCCCTAATTTAGGTCTAATCTAGCATGTGTATAGGGATGGAGGCGGATTCACTTCCTTAGTCTTCTTTACTCGTCTTTCATATCTTTACATTCCTTGCAATCTATTGTTTTATGCATTTCAATTTCTTAGTTTAGTGACAAACACAAACTCTTTATTACACCTCATCATCCTAAGAATGATTCTAGACATTTAGGTTGCTTTAGACTAGCGCAGTCCCAGTGGTTCGACTTACCTGACCAATAGCCCTATTTTACAATGATTCGTGCTTTTGCGAAGGTTGATGTTAGTTGATCAACCGATCAATACTCGGACGTCACGCTGGATCAGACCGATAACATAGTTACTTTAGGGTTACTAGCCCATGGGTAACCTCCCTATGTGCGCACTAGACTATATAGAGGGACTATCCCCCGTACTAGAACCACGTCCTAGCCATAGTCAAACAACGACATCCCCAAGTTTCAAAATCAACAAGTTGTGCAACAACGCATATATCAACAAGAATATGCAAGATAATCAACTATCTACCAAGCACAACTAAATTTGGAAACCTATACAATACATGCTCTAAATCCACAACTAATATGATATGATGAATGTCGAATTTTCAGTGTGCGATTCGTTACACGCTATGCATGAATGATGTTAAATATGAAGGGTGCAAATCATTATGCAAGATAACAATATATTCAATATTGAAAACATAAGCTCATGAGTTTAAATACAACAACAAGGTAGAACTTTAATTAAATCATGCTAATTTAAATCCCAAGGTTCTAAAACAACTTCAAATAGTCTCAAATTAATATATACTAGTAAACAAGTCATGGCCAATACAAATATCAAGTTAAAACCTTAATTAAGCTAATGTGACCACAAAATAGATTTTAATTAATTCTTTTAATTAAAATCTCTAGATTTTCAAACTTAACCAAATGTTCTCAAATTAACCTATGTTGGAAAACATGCCAAGGACTAATGTAATATCACATTACAAGTTTATTTCATTCAATTTATGACCATGCGAATTAAACTTTCACTAAAGTTAAATATTAAACAAAAGTTGCAATTCTCATGCAATAAATCCCAATTTAATACATGTGAACAACCATACCAAAACTTAATTTTCTAGCATGCCACAATACAATTCCAAGTTGTATATTACCATGAGGATTAAATCTTAAACATGGAATTTAATTAAATAAAAGGTTTCAAAACCTAACCGAATATTCTAAATCAAATATATGTGAAGCTATATGGCATGTAAATCAAGAATATCAAGTCGGAATTCAAATAGAGTGAATAATGAGCTCGGGGCAAATTAATTAATAATTACTAATTTTCAAAACACTTCCAATTACTTTCAAATTCAACTATGTTGGAGAGCATGCTAAGGCCTAATTTAATATGCTAACACATATTGATTTCAAGCTAGTTAAGGCCATGTGAATTAATCTTTCACCTAAGATAAATATTAAATAAAAGCTTTAGTACTTATTTAAATGCTCTAATTTTAATACACGACAATGAGCATATCATGGGGCAATATAATATCATACTACATGTTTAAACCAAGTCACGAGCAACCGGGAAAATTAGATCCCGTACAAGAAAAATAAATAATAAAATCTCTAAATTTTATATTTAATCATGCAAACAAGTAGTATAAGTATCACAAGCATGCTATATAACAAGAATTTAAACCTAGAACATCCCCTACCTCAATTTGAGATGAAAACCTCAAATCCCCACTGAAAAAAAAGTGTCCCGAATTCGCCGAAACCGAAGGGTTTTGTCAGGGACAACATGATCTACATGAATCCAAAGGAAGCCCCATGAAAATCACAACTTGACCTCAAACCCAAACTCAAGAAATGGTCAGAAATGAATTCTAATAAGGGAGAATGGTAGAACACGTCGAGGGGAACAAAAAACGTAAAAGCCGAAGACTTTTCACTTAGGAAAAGTAAATCAAAGGATGAAAGAGAAGGTGGCAGCTCCATAGACATCTATGGCTGCTTCAAGTCATGCATGGAGAGTGGGGAAGATGAAAAATGATATATCTCATCCCTTTTTTATAGAAATCTCAAAAAGTGCCCCGAACGGGCCCCGCCGGGTCCGGAAAAGTGGATTTTGAGTAAATGCGCTCAAATGGCAAAACTCTATAAACAAAAAAGATTTAAAATGAGAAAATATGAATAACAGAAGAAACGGCATCAAAAACTGGGTCCCGAGCAGAAAGTTATGCCCCGAACAAGTTCAGTGGCAACTAGGTTCAGAAACTCTAAAACTGGAGAAAAACGACTAGAACGGAATTCTAAGAGTCCACGACTCGATGAAATGTGAAAATGAATCCCGTAAGAGGATCTAGGCTCCAGACGAGACATTTTACAATAACTTTCGTTAATTGCACAATGACCCCTACAAAAAATGTTAACTGCGAAACTGCCCCAGAATGAAAATATCTTCCAAAAGATATTTTCTTAGATACCCCTGAAATAAAATATCTTCAAAATATATTTACGAAAAACATCCCAAGAAACGAAAAAGATTCTAAAGAATTGTGCATCCATGCCCCTGTAGGCACCGGGAGCAACCAGAGTACTTTCTTGCAAAAGTAAAGATACTTATTTCAAGGAAACCACTCAAGATGAAGGCACGTGAAGTCAAAAACCAACTCCGAGCATGAGAAGTGAGGTTGTGCCAAAATCTGACAAACGGAGATAAGATAGAATAGGGAAAAGGACGAAATAGTGCATAGTGTCTGAAAAGTAAAAAGTTAGAAATGACTCGGTCCTCAAAGGAAGTTGTCAATCCATGGAAATGAGTCTCAAAAATCATTTATAAGCTCTCTAGATGACACTAGGTGACGAGAAATTGAACTCAGAAAAGGAAAATTAAACGAAAAAAATTCATTCGTAAAATTTCAGGAAAAAAGGAAAGGAAGGAAAATTTTTGGGTCGTTACATCTAAGTTGTTTCCATGATGAACAACTCCATTGATGAAGCTTTGAGCTCTTTGTATATATATGTACATATGTTTTTGTATTTTTTGTGATTTTAACTTGATTTTGGGGTTCAGGCCGAACCAAGTGACCCAATAGGTTGATTTGTTGTGTTGATAGGCCCACAACCATGTTCGTGAAGGCCCCGTGCCATCCACGTCACAAATCTGTGACTTTTCGAATTTCACTTCATAGTTCGATCAATCGAACTTTTTATTCGATCGATCTGTAATAGATCGTTCTCACTTATTTTTTATTGATCAAACTTGAATCGATCTCACATTTTTGTGATCGATCGAACTTCACAGATTTGTTTCACACATCTCACACACCATCTCTTGTGTTTCATGCCATCTCATACATGCCCAATGCCTGTGTTTTCCACATTAGATGCATTCTATACTTATATTGTCTAGCATGTTTCACATCATGTCACTTATTCCTTGTCACTTAAATAGATTCATGTTCCCTATCTATTTTGTCTATCCTATTTGACCTACATGATTCTATGAACTGTGTTTTAATTCTTTATATCGGCACTGACTTCCTTTGCAAGTTTTGCTTTTATTTTATAGGCAATGGCTAGGGTCAAGACTGTAGCTCGCGGACACTATCACCACAGGGGCAGGCCGAGTTTGGACAACGAGGCGGGTCCATCTCATGCCAAGGAGCCTATTCCACCTCAGTCTCCAGTTGACAGCCGCCTACAGTTTTCAGACGGAGTATCTTCTTCACATGGTGATGCTGAGGCTAAGCACATACCATCTCCACCACCATAGCCATCTCAGCTAGCCCCGGAGTTAGACCGGCCATTACATAGATACTCACGCCTTCGAGTGGCGCATGAGTCGGTCTTCAACACAGACTTCTTTTCCCGATCGGTGCTTACCCGGTCAGCATATGATGATATCTTCATACGGGGCATCTCAGCCATACTAGCCCCTGTCTCATACCCATTGTATCCGAGGTTGGTCCGGATGTTCTTCCAGAACCTCTGGCCTACCCCGAGTAACCTGGCGGAGCTGCGGACCACCATTGATGGCTACCCGATCCACATCATTGTGGACATATTGTCCAGATCTTGCCAGTGTCCACATATCTACCCTCCAGAGCTACATGACACATATCCCACTCTCTACAGGCCCACTTATGCAGACATGGCCGTTTTACTCACAGGTCACTATGCCGGTGGTGAGACCTATGCCACCTGAACCTATCTTCCAAATGACCTGTGGTTTTTCAACTCTGTCCTGTTCCGTAACATCTTTATGGTCGGCCATAAGACATAGAGGCGCGGTGACTATCTGACAGCTCTGTGCGCATTCTATATAGGGCATTGGCTATCTATTCCAGCGCTCATCTGGAGCATCATGATAAAGTTGTATGTCGACCACATCAGCAAGGCCAAGCCCAAAAGGGCTAAGTATCTTCCATTTGGCCACCTCATCACCCAGATTTTACGAGACCAGCGATATCCCTTCCAGCCACGGGAGCAGACTGAGTCTGGGGCCTATTCCTTCAAGAAGAAGGACTGGAATAAGAGCTACAATGCTCTTATCAAGAGCCTGAGGGACAATACTATCGAGGCAGCTGATGATCTAGAGGCAGAGGAGCAGGCAGCAGCAGCAGCAGCAGACCCGACAGCGGACGATATTCCAGTCGATCCGACTGCCGTACACATGGACATCAATTTGGAGCAGCCTATAGAGGACGCAGAGCAGCACTCTCCAGTTGGGTCACTCATTCACGATACGGAGCAAGCTCAGGATCATCATTCTCCCGCTCCAGCGGTACCTGAGGCTCCAACACAAACACCCGGCTTTGGAGAGCGACTCCAGGCTTTGGAGGATGCTGTAGTATCTATCCGCGCCGACACGGTCTCTCTCCGAAAGGATGCTGTCTCCATTAGAGCTGATATTTCTTCCCTCCATATGGATGTCATGACCGCATTCAGAGACCTATCCAAAGACCTATCCAGAGACATCCGCTGAGCGCGATCTGCCCGTCCTACCTCCTCCACTTGATCTTTCCATATATCTGTCATATCTACATACTTTTTGATACTGTTATATTATTCTTGCAGCCGTGTCTGTCGGCTTTAATACTGAATGTACTGTACTTTATTTTTTTATTTATTATTTATATATGTTTTCTATATGGATGTCATATTTTCATATTCTTATAGCCATCTGTTTAACTCCATCAGGTGCATCCCAGTGACTTTAGTGAGAGAGAGTACTGCCAAAAATTTTCAGGACCACCCTTATACCTCTCTCTATTTTCAGTTGCTATCCCATTTACACTTGCATGTCCACTGTGCACTGTTATTATCTCTTTTGTTATCTGATGAGTTTACCCAAGTGCCAAATTTCAGGACCACAATTAATCCCAAGTTTGGGGGGGGGGGGGGGGGGGGGCTATGCCACCCACTTTTGATACTTCTGTCCCAGCCATTCTTTGCCTTAATTGCACTGGTATACTCTCTCATTTTGTTCTCTTTGCACATTGAAGACATTGTGCCATTTACGTTTAGGGGTAATGGTGTTTTGCAGTGTTTGTTTTTAAATTCAAAATTTTGAGCATTACTTGTGTATTTGTGAATTTTCTATGATTGGTCCAAACTAGCTATGATTTTGATCTTTTGAGGACTATATTACTTAAAATTTAAAAATTGCTTGACTTGAGAGTCCAATACTCCTTGTATGCCTTGTGGATGCCATTTATGAGTAAATTTTTCGAAAGATTGATATTTTGCTTGTGTTTGTGGTCCACATCATCCTGATTTTGTTATTGTTTTGAGAATCACTCTAGAATTTTACACTAGCACAGGCGCACACTAGCATTCATTTGTGGGGTACATGCTTTGTTAATTATTGAATTGGTTATATCCCAATTGGGCTAGTAGTGCATTGAAAGCTTTCATTCTTAATAAAGGTGGATAACAACCCCTTTTCACTAAGTAGCCGGGATTCTAGCCTCATCAAGCACTGAACTTCTCGCGCTGAAAGGTGGAGGGCCCAAACTCTAGGTTAATAATTGAATTAAAAAAAAAAGTTGCAAAAGCAATAAAAAAAGTGAGGACTTCTCCCAAAAGGTGAGAAGTGGGAAATGATTAGATGACGATTTTTTTGATTTATAACCTAGTTGATTTGAGCTTATAAGTCCGTAGGGGTGTTTGAACACCTAGTGCCCTAAAGCCGTCTGGTTTGGGAGTCATTGACCTAACGCTCGACCTCATGGATCGCTGGAAAGCTTAATAGATCAACACATTGCACCATGCTTCCATCTTTGATCCTCTAGGATAAAAATAAAAATAAAAAAAAATAAAAAAAAAATCGAGTGAAAAGAATAAGCGCACCTAGAATAATAAAGATTTAATAAATGGTCCACTTTTTGTCTTGATGATCGGTACTAGATTTGTGTGCTAGTTTGAGGGTAAGGATGTGATTAATTCTTTAGTTGGCTAAGATAGCAACATATTTGATGCCGGTCCACTCAAAAAGGATTCTAGAGTTGCTTTGATTTGCATGATCATTTTCTTGATGTGTGGAGGACCATATTTACTTGCTTGATGTTGAGATTTTGGGAGATTGCTTAGAAATGTTTGAAAAATTGCACACTTGAGGTAGTTTTCTCCCAATGCTTGTTTGCAATATTGGTGCCACTTTTGAAAGAATGAGCTTAATGTTTGTGGGTATTATTTTTGGAAACCCTCACGAGACTTCACTCATCCACTAGGGGTAACCTAGGAGTTTAAAAGGCTTGTTGCATATGCTAAATACAATCGTGTTCCCTACAAAAGTGGCATTATCCATTTATTGTTTTCTAGTTCATAGTTAATTAGTTGTTCATTTCATTCCTTTACTTTCTAGTTCATTGTTAGGGACTAGCAATATTTAAGTTTGGGGGTGTGATGAGCACTGAAAAGTGCGCATTTAAACCCCTTAAGCTTAGGTATTCTAGACCCTTTATCTATCTTATTTTCCCGCTTTAGATTGATTTCGTGTTATTTCCATTTTCAGGTACTTATCCCCAAAATAAGTTAACTCAACCAAATAAGAGCATAAATGAAACAATTATGGAATGAATCAAAGAAAGGAGCAAAGTAGAGCAAAAGGAAGCAAAGGTGGAATTTCGGCAACTTTGATCGATCTCAAGAAAAGTTCGATCGATCCAACTTTCATCGATCTCAGCACTTCAAGATAGATCCAGACCATGATGTCATCTGTAGAGATCCCAAAAGTTCGATCGATCCAACATCATTCTCTGATCGATCGAACTTTCTTGTCCTTATCCATATGCCAGATCTTATCCAGCTGTACCACCCTACCAACTACTTTTGTCCTTTTCCCAAAAATATCTTCAAAATATCTTAGATTTGTTTTTATCCAGAAAGGCGCCGCCATGAAGGATCGATCCAGCTATAATTCGATAGATCTCAGGCATGTTCGATCGATCTCACCTCAAGTTCGATCGATCGAACTTTCCAAATCCCGAGAAAAATTCAAATTCCAGCTCATTAAAAGTTGTCTCATATCCAATCATTAGAGGATTATTGGTGTACGAGCTCAGCTCATTGGGGGTGATTTTTGACCTACCTATATAAGGAATATGAGCCACTTTTACACATATACACATACTTAGAGAAGAGAATACTTAGTGAGGAAGCAAAAGATAGGAGGAGGCTAGAGACACCATTAGAGACTCTTCATCAACCAAGGAGTAAATTTCTTCTATAGAGCTTGCCCTTGAGGGTTGGATGACATCATTCATGAGTGGCTAGACATCCTCTTGGGGCTAGAGTTAGCCCTAAGCATGTTTTCTACTTCTTGATTTATGTATTTTTGAGGGAATTTGTATTGTGATACATGTTTTGACACTTTCATATATATAGATCTTGTTTATTCAATGATTTATATGGTTTAATGCTTCCAATTAAGCATTTCATTCTATCCATATGTCTATGTATGCTAGAATAGATATTCATGTGTTTGTCTTTATTTCTTGTGTTATTTATGCATGTCTATGTGTATTGATGCTATAAATCTAGAGATTGTCAAGACATAGTGCTTAATGAAATGTTCTTGTAGTTTATTTGATGGTTCATATTCATTTCTTGATGGATTGTACCTCTCTTTTAGTTTAATTAGTTTAATTTCATGTCATTAGCTTAATTGTAGTGTAGTTGTAGTTTAGATGTTAAATGGGAGGACAATCCATGCTTGTTGTTGATGTTCCATACTTATGAAAACAAGTAACATATTTCTCTAACCTTGTGATGTGT
Organism: Cornus florida; assembly: GCF_030987335.1. Classification (NCBI taxonomy): domain Eukaryota; kingdom Viridiplantae; phylum Streptophyta; class Magnoliopsida; order Cornales; family Cornaceae; genus Cornus; species Cornus florida. Next base: position 36,628,012 of record NW_026775576.1, on the reverse strand, counting down.
TTGGAATGTGAGCTTAAAGAAGGGATTAATGGCTTAATTTGATATGTTGTGCTATCCACCATATTGTTTAGACAATATATGCTTAATTTGTCATCCATACTTGTTGGAACAACCACACACACATACCTTGTTGCAATACATGTTTTTCCTTTCATTAATCATTCATTAAAGGTGTAGAAAAGCTATGCTTGGTGGTGATCTTTAAACCCCAAGATCTTTCTCTCTCTTTCATTCTCTTTATTGCATTATTGTTTACTTTAGTTTAAGTTGCTTCTTAGTTTAATTCAACCAATCAACCACTATTTTGATCACTCGACCTACTAACCCTAATTTTGATTCCTCAACCTAGTACGACCCTCAATCCCTTGGGACGATCCCTTCTCACTCATACTACATAGTATAGGTGTTAAGCAGTTTATAAATTTAAATTATGGTACCCACTTGACACTAATTTCCAAACTTAAAGTGTTGGGCATTATTTTGTGCGCACGCTCGAGAAGCCACCATATCTCCCCCAAATACTCCAATTGGAATCCTCAATGTGGATTCTCTACAATTACACACCTCATGAATCAAATCCTTTTTCCTGTCTGTGTAGATCTTTTTTCAAAGAGAGCTGGATTGAAGACATCAACCTTTTTTTCTCTCTTAAATTTAAATACAACTTTGTCCTCTTTAAATTTGATAAGATTTTCTTGTTACGAGTAGGGACCCCATATGTTTATCATTTAAACCCTCCAGGATGATATGTTTGACCGGTGACTTAGCCTCAGTTGATATTGCAACAAAGGAGAATCAGGATGATATGTATCTATGTTCATATTGTCAAGTTACCTAACACAACCCTCCTTACTAAACATGACATAGGTGGCCGACATGGAAAATCGAAAGGGTAGATGAGTCAGATGGTAGAAAATAAACCATTGTGCTGCAAATTTGAATTAGAAACTGGTTAGGGTTTGATAATAAAAGAAGTTTAGGAGGACTCAACTTGTTGTGTGTAAAGGTATTCCAGCTTGCATCTAGTCAAAAGAGCATGGAGGATTAAAAGAGTCTCAATTAAGGGTATACTTCGGCATTTCACTACATAATTACAGCCTCCATGACTGTTCTATGGTAGGATGTGAGCGTTTAGGATTGCAGTAGATGACAGCCAGTTGAGGGATGCGAGCAAGTAAGTGGTCATGTTATGTGGCAATGCCGTGAGAGGGGACCAAAGAGGACTATGGGACTGCTATACATATGATGGCATATATATTCCTTGGCTCTTGTTCTGAAGTAGTTTGTATTAGTGTGTCTCAAACTCGATCAAGGGTGGTTAAAGATAGTTCAGCTTCTTGGCAACATCATGTTAGGAGAAAGGAGATAGCCATATCTGCAGTTGGAGAGCTGTAAAAGACTATTTCATTACTTTTTAGTATCAACCTGAGCTTATTTTCTTCTTTAATTCCACTGTGGGATTCTTTTATCATTGCAAATTCCATAGCCTAGAAGTATTGTGATCAAAGAGAAGTGGAGGCATCAATAGAAATGATGCTATGGATTTTACATTGTCACTTCATGATGTGTTTACCTATTTCTTGAGATGAAGTAGAGAATTTGTACTATTTTGGGATGGAGGGAGTAGTTATTTGGCAAGTCTATGTATTTAAAGATTTAGTATTGATTTAGTGGCGATACGATTTTAACACAAAAAATAATAATAATAAAATAAAATCTCTTAAGAAATAGCCTAATGGTAAAAACCCTTGCCTACGTTGAGGTCGGGAATTCGAATATTCTTGAGGCCACTCCCAAAAAATTTCAGTGTTTTCTTGCATATAGAATTACAAAAAATAACTTTTCGTTGACATAATTTACGCCTTGTAAACAAAAAACTTAAATTTTTTGAAAGCCTTTGGTCATTTTTCGAACCAAATTGATTTGCTTTTGTCATCGAACTGCTGCCATATACATTACTGGTATCTTTTTTCTTTGTTTGTTTGGTTTTTTTAAACAAAAATTAAAAATCGGTGAGTATATTCTTCATATTTGATCGTTGGAACGGCCTTAAAATTTGGCTCAGGCTCGTATTTTTGAAGCTTGTTTTAAACTTATTTGAAGTTTGGCTCAGGCTCGTATTTTTGAAGCTTGTTTTAAACTTATTTGATTGAGTTGAGTCTCTGTCTCTTTATACTTGTAAACATGTTCGCGAATAGGTATTTGTGAACAAGCTAGATAAGACTAAGTTCATAGTTAATTTTTCTTTTGAACAGTCTTGGTCTCAAACTCGAGTTTGAGATCAACTTTGATATTGAAATTGGTTAAACTATTGACCTCGAAGACTATTATATGGGCTCTAGTTCAACTAAGACCCTGACAGCCAAACTCAAGATCCAACTCGAATAGCTAAAAGCTCGGTTTTGTTGGTCTCATTTGCAGTCCTAAATAACATGCTGAGTAGTAATCTTAACAGGATGCTCTCAGAATTTTCTCAACTTAAATCCCCAACACTAGTTAATCAACATTTCTCTCGTGCTTATTTATGAAGGCCATCAGTAATTATTGGACGACCAATGAAGAACAATGGGATATTTCATGTTGCGAAGAAGAAAAAAAAAACATACATCCGTTGTGGAATGAGTACAACTTTGCACTTTATAAATTACAATGAGAAGTTGATAAGATATCTTTAAATTATATATAAGAGTGACCTTAATACGTTTTGTTTTTAAGAGTAGTTCTAAAATTATATTTATCTCTCCCATATTCTTTATAAATATATATATATATATCCATAATGGCTTAATTTATTATTGTTAAAGCCTATTAGGTACTGGTAGCATGATTATTATCGTAGTTATGTAATGAATAATAAGACTAATATATATATATATATATATATATATAAAAGGGAAATGCTCATTTTACACTAAAATGCTTTTGAATGCCAAGTCAACGGGACCAAGTATTCCATTTTAAAAAGTCTTTATTTTTCTAATTATTTTTTCTCTGTTTTTGAAATTCTTAATTTGATTTTAGTATGGTGTAATTCAGGTCTAATAAGATTTTTTCACATCCTGTTCAGTAATTTCCAAAGGACAGGTCGAGTCGAATTGTTAACGCATCATAAAAGGCAATCCATATTCAAACCGAAATTGCCAACCCTAGCCCAAATTGACACACGTGGTAAAAACACACACGTGACAGAATATCAAATTTTAAAAAACTATACCTAGTCAATATGGGTCTAAAAAGAATTAGATGCACCTTCCAACTTTACCATGGTGTAACTTGAGCGGCCCAAGCCCAATTTTTCAAAAATTTGGATAAGAATCTTTACAATTAGAATTCAGGCTAAATCAAAAATCTCGTTTGAATTGGGCTTGAATTGAAGTTGCCAGCAACTCAAGCCCAACCCAAAATCAAGTTCTTACATTTATTTATATATATATATTTTAATTTTAAATGCAGTATATATCTACCGCTTATAAAAGTGTAAGCATTTTTTTTCAATTTTTTAATCAAATGATATTTTTGTTTTTAATACAAGGAGTTGAATATCTTAACATTTTTTATTATTGTTAAATACAAGAAGTTTTTTTATTATTATTATTTTTTCTTGGGTTAATTTCACCTAGACCCCCTGAGGTTAGCGCATATTTCACCTAGATGGAGATTTGGTTTTTAGCGACCACTTAGACCCCAATTAGTGGCTTAACATTTCACTTACACTCCAAATGTCAATTTTTAGTGTTAAATGACTATGTTACCCTTTGACCTCGTGTTGACTATTTTTTGTGACTAAATTGCCCCCAACACACATTTCATCTTCTTCCTCCTCTCCGACAATCGTCCCAATTAACCCACACCATCCACTGTTGGGGAAGTGAGGCGAGAGTGTAGATTGGCAAAGTGAGACCTCTCTGATATTTGTGAAGAGAGAGAGAGAATGATTCACATATATAGAGAGAGAGAATGATTCACATATATAGAGAGAGAGGAGCCCAATAAATAGAATAGGGGAATCGAATATAGGTCGGCGGTTGAGAGGGTTGGGAGATCGGTTCGGCCGTGGTTGACTAGCGGCAGCTCAGATGACAGCGACGACGTGCTCGGGCGATGGCTGTGGATGAACTGCAGTTGTGCACATTTGAGTTTGACCGGAGAGGATGAGGCAGCTCGGCGATGGACGGTGTACACACAAATTTTGTAAGTCTGCAATAGAAACAAAATATGGAGCAAAATAGAATTTTATTAATTTATGAATGTGGAGTACAGTCCTTTGTAATATCTTTTACAATCAAAGAATGGTCCTCTGATTCGATCTCCTTGTTTTTGGGTGGTTGGATCCAAGGGTTGCACGAGTTTGTTCTTGAATCACTGTGGAATTTGATAAAGAACGACACGTTGTTGGATGTGCTTGATGTTCTTCGCTTTTGGGTTTCGATTCTGAATTTGTATCTGAATTCTGAGTCTCTGGATTTCTGAGTCCCTGAACTTCTGAATTCTGAATTTGTGTCTGAATTTGTAGACTTCTGAATTCTGAATCCTCTCTCCTTTTTTTCTTCCTCCAAACCTCTATTTATAGGCTTCTTGGATTAATAGAATGATGACACGTGTCATCTCCTGATAAGGATAAAACTATAACTGGGTCGGGCCGGTTATATTGTGATAATTATCCTTAAAGATAATTATTCAAAATATATTTTATTAGGAATAATTATCGTTTCATTTAATTATCTGGGCTGGGCTAATTAAATAATTTAAGTGGACCAAGCTTGGTAAATTAAATAATTTATTTAAACATTAGGCCTATATTTAATGGGTCCATTCGTTAAAACCAAAGCCCAATAAATTTTAGTGTCTACAAATTGCCCCCACTTCAAGTCTCAAGTTTGACAGAACTTGTCTCCTTTTTCAAGTGGGACTTGAAGTATCCACCTTCCTCTTTCTTTCTTCTTTTTCTTTTTCTTTTTTTTTTTTTTTTTTCAGGCATGTTTTTTTTCCTTTTTTTTTCTCTCTTTTTTTCTTCTTTTTTTTGTTTTTGCATTTTGTTCTCTCTTTTCAAGATTTTTTTTTTTCTTTCCTTTTTCTTTCTTTCCTTTTTTTTTTTCTCTCTTTTTTTTTTCACGCCTTTTTTTTTTCTTTCCTTTTTTTTTTCATCGCTCTCTCTTTTTTTTTTTTTTTTTCTCTTTTCATTGCTCTACTTTTTTTTTTTTTTTTTTGTTTCCCTTTTTTTTTCACGCTAAATTTTTTTTTTTTCTTTCACGCTAGACATTTTTTTTTTTTGTTCTTTTTTTCTTTCCTCCCTTTTTTTTCCACGCTTTTTTTTTTTCTCTTCCTTTTTTTTTTTTTTTTTTTTTTTTCTTTTTCTTCACTCATCCCTTTTTTTTTCTTTCCTTCCTTTTTTTTTTCTTTCCTCCTTTTTTTTCACGCATCTTTTTTTTTCCTTCCTCTTTTTTTACTTTCTCTTTTTTCGTTTTTTTTTTTTTTTTTTTTTTTTTTTTTTTTTTCTCTCCTTTTTTTTTCAAGCTTCTTTCTTGTTTTTTTTTTTCACTCTTCTTTCTTTTGTTTTTTTTTTTTTACGCTATTTTCTATTTTTTCTTCTTTGTACAAGCTTGGAATCCATTTCCTTCTCAAACAAGGAATCTTTAAGCAAATAGGAAGCTTAGTTTGATTTGAATACGCTACGGCCGACTTTGCTTATAAATTCACGCCTCTTACCATGCGACCATTAATTACCATTCATGGGAGAGAGGGAGTTCAACTTCAGGCACACTGATTAGCAAACAATAAACTAATTTTTTGTTTTTTAGGGATCCTGTTCTATCATCAGTGCCGAAAGCATGCCAACAACAAAGTCTATCTCCCACAGGCCACCAAGAAGAAATCGGTTGGGTAGAACCGTAGAAGAAACCAATTGGCAACTCACTGAAACTGGCTGAAGTTTGGTCGACGTTGTTTGGTTGGAGCTCACGTCGGTCATTACTGAAACACGCCGGAAAACATGGAGTTTGAACGTTGAAGCTCAAGTTGGTGGGTCGAGTAGATGGAAGCTTCGATGGACTTGTTTTATCCCTGAAGATCGCCGAAGATTCTTGCCAGATTTTCTAGCCAAAACTGAAGTTTGCCCAACCACGAGCAAGCCGGAGCATCTGGGTCTGTTAATGGAGGTCTACCAGAACCATTGACGACACTTGGTTGATCTCTGTTCTAAACTGAAGGTACAAATAGACCGAGAACGGTGGCAAGATTGTTGTTACATGACCTGTCAGCTTCAAGTTGGCGATCAATAACTCCGTTTAGCCACATCTCAGCAGCAGGCTGACTTCTTCTTTTAATTGTTTTATTTTTTATTTTATTTTTATTTTTATGGGTTTGCAGAGATTCCTTGAATGAACAAATCCTTGGCATGTTTCCGTTGCTTCCTTCCAAATTCAGAAAAAGAATGAAGAGTGAGATTTCAATTGAAACCCATGTTGGTCCGGTGATGAATACTTTGCTTCCGGCTTTGATTATAACTTCACACGCGTATTGAATTACCATCCATGGGAGAGAGAGTTGCACATTCAGAGTAGTAGATTCGCAAGGTGGTTTCAGAAAAGAATTCCGGCTTGGAGAAGTCAGACCACTCCATGAACTCAGACCAAGAGCGATAACTTCGATGATGGACTGCGCCTCGCACCAAAACCCACTAGATTTCCATGGCGTTGCTGCTTGAAACTTCCATTCAAGGCATCTTCAAGTTGTCAGCAACATAGTTCATGGGCAAGCAGAAGTAGCAAAGTTGCCGTAGACCCATGTCTTCCTGCAGGCCACCAAGAGCTCACCCATCATATCAATAGTAAATTCTTCAAGCATCGGTTGTCTTTTTGACTGCAAAGCTCCTTCAACTAGAGTCACTAGGTCCTCCCCATGCAATTTGATGCATGACAGCAAATTAATTCGCTTCTAAAAGATTTCACTGTCTATCATGATTATGTTAAAACTGACCTCCCAATGCAATTTGTTGCCGACTGTAATGTCTCTCTTTCTACGCACGCTGGAGAACTTTTTTTTTTTTTTTTTTTTCTAACCCCTTTTTTTTTCTTTGCAGGGCTTGATTGGGTATTACAACTTGATTTGTGTCAACCGTAGCAGAAATTGAATCCTCCTTCTAGACAACACTGATTTGAGCTTTGGTATCCATCATGGTGGTGTTCAAGTGTTTCGCAAAGCAAAAGCTGACTATTTTAGAGAGCAAAAATAGTCAACGAGTCCAAGGAACGACATTAAGTGTATATGACTCACTTTTTGGTCGTAATGCTATTCAAGTGCCTGATTCTAACAATAAACATTGTTCATCTCATTGGACATGCACGGCTACATGCGAACTCACCGACTTTGGTCCTGATCAGATTAATGAAGAATCTATTGTCTTTAAACCATTGATACTAAATTCTTCACTTCATGAGAGAGTTGTTGAAGAAAACTAGTTTTCACTATTGGGTCTTAATGTTCAAGCAAAGGAAATATCATGGAGTATTCCCTATAAACTTCCTGCTGAATTGCGATACACCGAACTATATTGGGAGTGGTTAGAAGATGTCTTGGCGCGTTTCCACGACTTTCTATCAAAATAACAACTATATGGTGCTTTATTCGCCTCCCTATTTTCCTATGATCGTCATGAAGATGTATTCAAAGCATTCCTTGAATGTTGGTCTCCCTCACTAAGGAATAATTTATGATGAAGTTATTCCTTGTGCAGATGAACTATCAAGAGCTGGCAACAACAAAAATTCTATCCCTTTGAGTTGTCAACACCTATTTTTGGCCTTCCACAGACTTTTCAAGAAGTATAAAGGAGATCAGAATGTGAAGATATCTAACTGGATTAATTTCTGGTTTAAAGGTGCATCAAGACATGCCAAACCTTCAAAGAAATCAACAAAAAATAAAGTTCACCGCCCTATGAGGACTCAAAATCCGTCTGGTGTGATCCCTCATGTCCGGTCGATGTCCACCAAAGAGAAATAAGTATTTATCAACCTTGGTGTAGATGAAACATCGAGAGACACCACTTATCTAGCTGCTTTTTTAGCATGTTGGCTTTGCAAATTTGCCTTACCTGCACACCCTGGCAACATAATTCGTCCTGGGACTTTCAAGGTCGCAAGCATGTTAGCAGATGGCTGCAACATTTGTCTTTCCATCCCGGTTCTGGCCAGTATTTACAGAGGCTTAAACGAGATTGTTTCCTTACCAGATCCTGGAAGCTGCTCTGCGATATTTCCTATTCACTATGTATTCGGATGGTTGAGTGAATATTTCAAAACTAATTTCACCATTCCTAATACCAACTATTGGCCTAGAATGACATTATATGCAGGCGAAGGAGGAGCAAGATACTTTGACCATTTTGAAGCCCAAAATTTATTCAGATCATGTAAAGGAATAAACTTAACTCGAATGGCTAAAAGATCTTCAAAAGAGCGACTTATTGTAGATAATGGCGAGATGATAAAGGCTGACTTTGACACCCTAATCAATCTTCGATCATGTTATTTGACATTGCGCCAAAATGACCGTCTTATCATTGAGCCGTATAATCCACACAGATTTAGCCGACAATTTGGGTACCATCAAGATATTCTTGGAAAATTAAAAAAATGACTTTCGTACTTGCACCTTAGAGGAATTTTTAAAGCATTGGAACTCATCCGTTCATTATTCTTCTGGTTGTGATGCGTTGCTTCCTTCAACTTTAAGCCACCAAAAATCCTCAGTTACCAGAGCATATGCCAAATGGTGGTCCAGCGTATATATTGATCCATTTACACAGAAAGAAACTACCTCAAAGCAATCTAAATGCACGATTTCCCCACCAGAGAAACCAACTAAAATCAGGAAGGTTTTAATTAAGGGGCTGAAGTCAAATCTCCCATCTAAGCCAGTGCCAAAGTTAACCATCAAATCTCATAATGATTGTGACGTTGTTGGAGGATCTAGTATCCATCACCAAACAGCAGAAGATGTCCCACCACTAAACAATAACCGTCGCCGTCGTTAGTTGTCAATGGAGTTAGATGAGGATGTGAAAGCTTATGATGAGGATCGTAACTGGAAGCATGTCACCGACAAAGTGAGACTTGATTCAGTACAGGAATGTGTTGCCACTTCTCTTGATCAATTTTTTACTGGGGTACCTAGCAGTTCACAACCTATACAGGTAACTGTTATTATATATATATATATATATATATATTTTTTTTGTACTGCAAATTACCATTATTTATTATTATTTGTTTAATAGATAAAAGACAGCAAGGGATTTCTTGGGGAAGATGTCGTCATTATTGCTAACCCAACATGTAGTGAAGAATCTATTTATGGACCGTCTGCCTCAGAGTTGGCCACTGCGATAGGAAAAGGTACAGAGATTTCACTACAAAGAAGCAGAGTTAGTCAACACTCGGATGTTTTGGGGGTTGCTGAAGTGACTAGTCAAGCTATGGAGGTGGTTGAAAATATTGGTAAAGATCATGTAGTTATCCCTTCTTTGATTTTAAGAGAACAGGGTCCACCCTTGCATCGTGTTGCCCCTTCTGAAATGTCAATTTTCAATGCGGAAGAGATCGTTCTTGATGTTCATCGTCGTGCTGCTTTATTCTTTATTGATTTCATAAGAATATCATACGCGATACTCCTACCGATAAAATACCGTCTCGAGCACCTAAACTTCAAACACTTTATGAAGGACTCGCAAAACTCCCTGGAGACCATTCAGCTTTGAAGAGGCGAATTGACTCATATACCAATAATGCGGCCAATTATATTGCTACATCTTCTTCATATGCCTGTATGATGACTTCAGACTCTCAATCCCAACGATTGGCCAGTATTGATGCACAACTCACCAACGCTAGGTCTATAGAAGATGATGGTGCTAAGCGTATAGAATCACTTCAATCTAGTTTGAGTGAAGTTGAATTTAAAGAAGCTAGATTAGTGAAAGAATTGCAAGAAGCCAGGGAAGAGACTCAAGGGCTTAAAGTCCTCATATCGACAACGGATGCACAGTTATCTCAGAAGAAAGAAGCCATCACCAAACTTTGGGAAGATCGAAAATCAATAGAAGAAGCTAACGTCATCTTGAATCGCGATCTTGAAGTAGTGAAGCAACTGGAAGAGATATTATGGCAAGAACGTGATGAAATTATCGCTATGGAATTTTAGTATTGATCATCATTTTTTTCCAAAAAAAAAAAAAGTTGTAACTTTGAATTTTAGTAATAAAACAAATGATTTATTATATCCATTTTATTTACAAAGATGTTATCATTATTTATTTGTTTCACCGTTCACAGTTTATACTCTTGCGGGCCAGGAGTTTATAAAGATTTTTTTTTTTTTTTTTTTTTTTTTTTTTGCAATCGCAGTTTTAACTCATGTAGGCCAGGAGCATAGTGCAGTTTAAGCTCGTACGATCAGGAGCATTGCCTTCATGGGTAGTAGCGCTTCAGGAATTTGCCATTAATGGGCCCCACTCTTACTCCGTCTTCATCAATAATGAGATATGCGTCGTTAGTATAAACTTCGCGAACAACATACGGTCCATCCCATTTGGATACAAATTTATTTCCCTTGTGATTTATGACAATCGGTCTACGAACAGCTAATACCAAGTCTCGAACTTGAAATGACCGAGGTCGAACTCTCTTATTGAACGCTTTAGAAAGTCGAGCTTGATAACACTCTAGTTGTTGTTGAGCTTCTAATCTCTTTCCATCCAATGCTTCCAGTTCTTGAAAACGTAAGATGGCATTTTCTTCACTTGTAAGACCTTCTTGTATGGCTATCCTTAATGAAGGGATTTGTTGTTCCAATGGAAGAACTGCTTCTACGCCATAGACCAGAGAATATGGAGTTGCTTGAGTAGGTGTCCGATGCGTAGTGCGGTATGCCCATAATGTTTCTTCCATTCGCTCATGCCAATCTCGCTTTGTTTGGTTGACTACTTTCTTCAATAGCTCACATAGAGTCTTATTGAATGCTTCTGCGAGACCATTTGCAGGGGCATTGTACATGGAGGATTTACGTTGTTTGAATCCAAATTTCTCACAAAGGTCAGTTACCCAACTGTTTTTAAAATTCGTCCCGTTATCAGTGATGATGTATCGAGGGACACCATATCGATAAATAATGTTGGACTTGATAAAGCCAACCACTGTTTCCTTTTTCACATGTTTATAGGGTGTAGCTTCCGCCCATTTTGAAAAATAATCAGTTGCAGCCAAGATATATAAGTGGCCTTTTGAAGACTTTTCTAAAGAACCAACTACATCTAATCCCCATGCATCGAACGGCCATGACGTCACAGTAGGGTGTAATGGTTCCAGTGGTTGGTGTATGAAGTTGGCATAGAATTGACAGGCTTGACACCTTTTTGCATACTCCAAGCAATCTTTGACCATGGTGGGCCAATAATAACCCATTCTTTTGACGCGAAAGTGCAGCTTTGGACCAGATTGATGAGCTCCACAAATCCCAGAATGTGCCTCCTTCATTGCATGCGTTGCTTCATCATTTCCAAGGCAGCGAAAGAAAAGGCCCTCATAGGAACGCCTATACAATGTATCGTTGTAATAGATGAAACGAGGTGCTCGCCTTCGTATTTCAGTCTTATGGCGTAGGTCTTCGGGAAGCTTTCCATGTTCCAGATAATCAATGATAGGGATTCTCCAGTCTTCTTCCTCTTGTGTCCAACAAGAAACCACATTACTTTCTTCAAATTTATCCTCCAAGACTTGTGGCAAGACCCATCTTTGACATACAGGAACATTAACCAGGTCTTCATCAGTTAACACCAATGTTGTAGCCAAATTTGCCAAAGCATCAGCTATCCGATTTTCTTTTCTTGGAATGTGCTCTGGTATGACGCTATCAAACCGTTCCAACAAATGAGAGGCGTAACGATGGTACGGTACTAGATCATCTTTCTTAACCTCATATTCTTTAAGAAGTTGGTTGATCACCAACTTAGAGTCTCCATATATTTCGAGGTCCGTGATGTTCATCTCATTCGCCATTTGAAGGCCGATAATCAAGGCTTGATACTGAGCTACATTATTTGAGCAGTTTTCAGCAAGCGCAAAAGAGTATGGAATGACATGTCTCTTTGGAGAAACAAAAACTACACCTGCTCCAGCCCCATCTGATCGTGCTGCCCCATCGAAAAACATCATCCATGGAGGGAGGATGTCCACAAGGAAGACTTCTTCATCAAAAAAATCTTCAGAAATTTCCCAATCGGCTGGAATAGGATGGTCAGCTAAGAAATCAGCTAAGACTTGTCCTTTTACTGCTTTTCGTGGCACATAAATAATTTCAAATTCGTTGAACAAAATTAACCACCTCGCCAATCGTCCGGAAAGGACCGGCTTAGACATAACATATTTGAGAGGATCTGCCCTTGCAACAAGATGTATCGTATGAGCTAAGAAATAATGCCTCAATTTCTTAGAAGCGAAGACAAGTGCGAGGCATGTTTTTTCAATTGGAGGATAATTTCACTCCGTCGGGGTGAGTCTGCGACTTAAATAATACAATGCCTTCTCTTTATGTTCTTCATTATTCTGAGCAAGTAAGGCACCCAGCGATTCTTCTTGCGCAGCAATGTAAAGTATGAGTGGCTTTCCAGGTACCGGTGCTCCCAATACCGGAGAATTGAGAAGGTACTTTTTGATGCTATCAAAAGCATTTTGGCATGATTGGTCCCAATTAAATGGAACATCTCTTTTTAGGAGTCGGTTAAAAGGCTGACAATGACCCGCTAAATTTAAGATGAACCGACGAATAAACGCAAGTTGACCTTGTAAACTTCTAAGTTCACGTAAATTCTTTGGTGGCGGCATCTTTTGAATGGCCTCAATTTTATTAGGATCAATCTCAATACCACGATGACGTACGACGTATCCCAGGAATTTCCGTAAAGTCACACCAAATGCACATTTAAGGGGATTCATCTTAAGTTGATATTTTCGAAGGTGATTAAAGACAGTACGTAAATCCTGTAAATGATTTCTTCGTTCTTTTGTCTTAACCACCAAGTCATCAACATAACATTCAACAATCTTGTGGAGTATGTCGTCGAAGATCCTTTGCATAGCGCGCTGGTATATTGCTCCCGTATTTTTTAGTCCAAAGGGCATAACTTTGTAACAATATATGCCTTTAGGAGTGCGAAAGGCAGTTAACTCCTCATCCCTTGGAGTCATTCTTATCTGATTGTACCCAGAGTAACAATCCATAAAAGAGAGAGCTTCATGTCCAGTGGTTGCATCTACAGTGAGCTCAGGGATGGGAAGAGGAAAATCATCTTTTGGGCATGCCTCATTCAAATCACGAAAGTCCACACAGATTCGAATCTGTCCATTTTTCTTCTTCACTGGAACAATGCTCGAAATCCATGTTGGATATTTGACCTCACGGACAAACCCTACTTCAATCAATTTGTTGAGTTCTTCCTCTATCCTTGGAACTAGCTCTGGACGGAAGAAATGTTGAAACTGCTTAATCGGACATGTCCCACGTTTGACAGCGAGATTGTGCACTGCAATTTTAGGATCAAGACCGGCCATCTCTTTGTATGTCCAAGCAAAGACATCCTTGTACTCAGACAATAATTGAAATTAATCATTTTCTTCTGAGGGGTTTAGGAATGCACTAACAAAAACTGGTTTGGGTTGATCGTCAGTTCCTAAGTTGATTTCTTTGAGTTGATTAACAGTAGCTTGCCCCCTGTCTTCTAGTGTTGGTGGAGCTTTCTCGATATCATCTGGTTGTTCACAGTCAGGTTCCTCTTCAACAGTGATGTGGTATGAAGTAACACAAGACGATTCGCCAGTGCCTTCTATTCTATCCACTTCTGCTGATTGATTAGTAAATACAATGGTTCGCCTTCGAGCTTTCAATGTAACATCATTAGTGACATCTATCTCTGTCTTACGTTTCATTCGCGAAGGCACTAGGCTCTGAACCTCACTATTATTCACCACGTCGATGTTAGCTTCTTCTGACTTCACAATCTTGCTGTTTTTGAGTGGTGCATTATGGATAGTACCAATTCGAGAAAATACTGACTTTCGAGATTGAGGTTGTGCAGATTTTCTTCCTTGGTCATGAAAGCTCATTTTGTTAAAAACAGAGTTACGAGGCAAATTGCTGATATGAGAACTTGAAACATTTGATTCTCGGCTTGACAACCTGTTGAATACAGATGTTCGATTGCATGGAGCTCTTATACGGTCAAAGACTGATTTTTGATGCCCAGTCTGCTGATCTTGTTCATCCTCAACTTCTTCAAACCCATTGTATGAGGTGCTTAACTTCTTATCCCTCTTTGTGATTTGAATTCGAAGTGGCTCAGAAGCTACGAAACTGAGACCAGACTTAGGTGAAATGATTTTATGCCCTTGATCTTTTAACTTCTTCTGTGTCTCATTGAGGCCGTGCACCTTCTCATCGGTGACCTCAGCATTCAGTTTTCCAAGGCTTGCAGGATTTATAAAATCATACCCCGACTTAGCCAAGAGTTGGTATGCTTTAGGATCGAATCCTTCGTCGGTCCTTTGTTTTGGAAGTGATAAATGATCAACCATAGATTGAGAAGGCCGTACGAACCCTTTTAACGGAGACTTGGAAGGTGAAGACTTCTGAATCTTAGGGAGAGGAAGAGTTAACTCTCCTTTAAGCTTTTGCATATCTTCTTTTTCCTTGGTTTGTGACATCGTTAATTTAAATTCCTTAGTTTCAATTATCTCGATAACATGTGCCTGCCCTTCTTGTCGTTGAGATTTTTGAACATACTTTAAAATAGGTTTCGTCCGATGTGCTTTTATCGAGACCCCTCGCGTTTTAGCTACCTTTACAATGTCTGTCACTGAAACGTCTAGTGGATCACTTAATGTTTTTTTTACTTTTGTAGATTGAATCTCTTGTGTAGACAGAAGGCTTGGGATAGGCACTTCCGAAGGTGTATCATGATCGATATAGAACTTGGCATCGGCAAAATGAGATTCTGCCTCTGTAAATGGCTTATGATCCGCCACAATCGTTTGTACGCCATTTTTGTAGAATTTGAAGCACTGATGAAGAGTCGATGGAATGACGCCATTACTATGTATCCAAGGCCTTCCCAATAACAAATTGTAGGACGTCTTTGCATCAATCACATGGAATAAGGTTTCTGCTTGGAGCTCGTCAATAGTTAGCTTTGCCCGAATCATGCCGATAGCTCTCTGTCCTCCTTGGTTAAAACCTTGAATAATAAGACGGCTACGCGATAACTCGTCAATTGTGATGCCAAGATTTTTCATCGTAAATTTTGGCATTAGATTCACCGCCGAGCCACCATCAACAAGAATACGAGTAACTCTTCGTTCTTTTATGTAACCAGAGACAAAGAGAGGACAATTGTGCGGCTTCGAACCCAACTGAAGATCCTCGTCCGTGAAAACAATTGGTGCACAACATGACTCAAACGTACCTCTGACCACTTCATCATCATCAGATTTTTCAATGATGGCTGTATTATGGTTCTCTACAGTCTGGACTTCATCTTGATCCTCGTTCTTCTCATCATTAAGGCTTGTTTTCTTAGTTGAAACCATGTAAGTTGTTACAACTTCGTCATTTAGGTATCCTTTTGGAAAGAACTCTTGCAAAGTAATAGGCTTCTGACTCTTTTTGCTTATAGAGGTGTGTTTAGTTGACTGTGTCTTCTTGACCCATTTTCTGTTATGGCTAGACTGTTTATGGTGATATTGGGGTTTCTTCTTCCTTTGCCCTCTGTCAGAATAATTAGTCTGAAAAATATCAACTTGTTGCTTTCGTGGTTTCTTTCTTGTCACCCGAGTCCATCCTTCTTCATCATCCTGAGGAAAAACCCTTCCAAATGTTGAAATGTCACGTACACTCCCTTGGCCAATATAGATTGGGATTGGTTCCAATGAACCAAACTGGATAGTTGTGCAAGATACCTCCAAAGTTAAAGGTTGAGAACGAGCACTCCCCACGACAGAGGTTGTCAAAGTAGCAGTAGTATGATTTGAAGTTACAACTTCGTCTGTATCCAACAAGATTTTTCCTTGTTTTGCCAGATTCATCACCATCTCCTTGAAGATAAAACACTTCTCAATTGGATGACTGATAATGTGATGATATTTGCAGTATTTTGGATCGTTGATACATCCTATCTCTGGAGGACGTTTGCATTCAGGGAGTTCTATAACTTTACTTTCAAGTAAACATTCCAAGATGCCAGGAACATCGGAATCGGGGAAGGGGTATTCTTTCTTCTCTAACTCCTTTAGCATAGGACGCTGTCTCTCCCTCTCTTGAAACTGGCGAGGCTTTTTATCATCCTTCTTGTCATCTTTAACAGATATTTTGATTGGGGTGGTTGAGATAGCCATTGAATCTTTAGCCGCATTTTTTGATGACTTATCGCCCTTCTTCCAGTCCTTCTTATCTTTGCGTGGTTCTATAGTCATGGGACTTTTGCCGTCATGGGATTTCATACTGATCTCCATGTCATGGGCACGCGTAGCCAATTCCTCAAATGTGCGAGGTTTTATGCCTTGCAAAATGTAGAGCAGGCCCCAATGCATTCCTTGCATACACATCTCCACAGCAGATACTTCTGACAAACGGTCCTTGTAGTCAAGACTGAGGGCTCTCCACCGATTAATGTAGTCGATTATAGGCTCATCCTTTCATTGCTTCGTGTTAGTCAACTCTATCATACTAATAGTACGACGAGTGCTATAGAACCTGTTCAAGAATTCTCGTTCCATCTGGTCCCAACTATTAATTGATTCTGACTTTAGGTCAGTGTACCACTAGAACGCATTTCCTTTAACGGACCGGACAAACTGTTTGACTAGTAAGTCCCCCTCTGTTCCGGCATTGTTACAAGTCTCGACAAAATGGGCAATGTGTTGCTTGGGGTTACCTTTTTCGTCAAATTGCTGAATCTTCGGAGGTTGGTATCCTACATGCATTCTCATACTGTCGATTCTCCTTGTATAGGGCTTTGAGTACATGAGAGTGCTCTGTGAGACACCACCATATTGAGCTCGGATTGTATTCGTTATCATATCTTGCAATTGTTCGACAAATAATGAAGAGACTGAAGAAGAGGTATGATTGGTTTGACCAGTCGCCTGTTCTATCCCCGATGTCTGGTTTTGACTGGTCTCTTGTTCTGTCACCGGCGTCTGTTTGGGATTCTCCCTGTGAGTACCTTGTGCTGTAGAATTAGGATTCTCCGTTAGTATTGCTGTGGAAGATGTAGGTTTCCCAGACGGTGGTGGTATGAAAGTTGCACGATTCCCGGATGGCATTGGTGTTTCACCGAAGGTCTGAACTTCCAATTTATTCATTAGTGTAGTGATTTGCAAGTCCTTTTCTTCAATAGTCTTTGTGAGGTTCTCAATGGAATAAGCCATAGTTGCTAGTTGTTCCTCCACCGTAGCAGCTCCAGTCATCATAGTAGCAACCACATCTGAGTATGATAGGCCTTGAGAATCCACGTTCCTTGAAGTGATTGATTGCTCCGAAGTCTGACGTGGTGACTCTGGGGGTGAACCGACACTAGAGTGAGCATCATAGATAGAACGAAGTGAATCTGGTGGTGGAGCCTCCTATGGAACAATGTCAAGGTTTTTGACATGTTGAGTTTTCACGTTCGCCGGTGTTGCAGGATTAGTTTTCACCACATCTTGCTGAAGTTTGAATGACGCCATCGCCTGGGACTTGCTACATGTCACAGGGCCCGTCAAGGTACTTCTATCGCTTAATTTAGTCTTCGTGCCACTTTTCATGGTGGCTTTAGCGTCGACCTTTGCAATAACGATGTTCTTTTGGGCTTTCTTGTCTGTTTGAATCTTAGGGGGAGCCATAGAATCTGATAGAGAAGAAACTTGATGGTAGGAGAAAGAGATGAGAGGCAAAGGTGGTCCCACCGGGCGTGTCACAAATTTGTACACACAAATTTTGTAAGTCTGCAATAGAAACAAAATATGGAGCAAAATAGAATTTTATTAATTTATGAATGTGGAGTACAGTCCTTTGTAATATCTTTTACAATCAAAGAATGGTCCTCTGATTCGATCTCCTTGTTTTTGGTTGGTTGGATCCAAGGGCTGCACGAGCTTGTTCTTGAATCACTGTGGAATTTGATGAAGAACGGCACGTTGTTGGATGTGCTTGATGTTCTTCGCTTTTGGGTTTCGATTCTGAATTTGTGTCTGAATTCTGAGTCTCTGGATTTCTGAGTCTCTGAACTTCTGAATTCTGAATTTGTGTCTAAATTTGTAGACTTCTGAATTCTGAATCCTCTCTCCTTTTTTTCTTCCTCCAAGCCTCTATTTATAGGCTTCTTGGATTAATAGGATGATGACACATGTCATCTCCTGATAAGGATAAAACTATAACTGGGCCGGGCCGGTTATATTGTGATAATTATCCTTAAAGATAATTATTCAAAATATATTTTATTAGGAATAATTATCGTTTCATTTAATTATCTGGGCTGGGCTAATTAAATAATTTAAGTGGACCAAGCCTGGTAAATTAAATAATTTATTTAAACATTAGGTCTATATTTAATGGGTCCACTCGTTAAAACCAAGGCCCACTAAATTTTAGTGTCTACAGACGGGATAACTGAATCGGCAGCCGGCGAATAGGATGGACTCCTGGCGGTCAACTGTGAGATAAAAGCGGCTAGGATGAGGGAACTCGGTGATGGACGGGATGACTGAATCTCAAGCTCGCCGCCGCCATCATCCGAAGCCACAAGCTCGCTATCATCCAGACGATCCCTGAGCTTGGGTTTTCTGCAACGCGAGAATTCTCGACGGAGATAATCGAGAGGAAATCGCCGGAGAACCTCCAGCTGACGGTCAAGATCTGCATCGACAGTCACCAATCGCCATCGATCGCGATAAAGAGGACCTCCAACACGCCGTAACTGCTCTCCTCAAGAAAATGTTGATCGGCGCCTATGGCGCAATTCTAGCGACGAGGTGCTGAGCTTGTCTTTGCCATGGTTTGAGTCCAATTCTAGTTCGGATTCGTCTCCGGGCAGGATTTGTTGGGTCTTGCGGGCCTCGATGGCAGCCATTGTTGCCAAGTTTGGGTTTGATTTGCAGGCAGTGGATTGTTGATTTTTTTCTTCTTGTTGTGGATTGTTGATTACATGGTCCGATTTTGTGAATTGGGGCGTTGATTGTGGGATTGTGATTGGGTGTAAGATTTGGTATGTTTGATTGATTACAGAGGTGGTGGTTTGTGGGTGTTTATGCATTTTTAAGGTGGTGTGTTGGTGGTTGAAGGGGGTGGGTGAGAGAGACCGCAGACACAGACGAGAGAGATGAAAGAGGGGCATTTATGTCATTTAAAATTAAAGATATTTTGTAGTATTAAAATTTTGAGGGCAAAAATGTCCATTCGCATGTGTTTGAGGCCAAAAATCAAATTGGGGTCTAAGTGGTCGCTAAAAACCAAATCTTCATCTAGGTGAAATATGCGCCAACCTCAGAGGCTTTAGGTGAAATTAACAATTTTCCTTTTGTTATTATTCTCTACACCATTTTTTTTTTCAATTAAATATATTTTTTATTTTTAATATATTATGGTTATATTGGGTAAGAATCAAAGTTGCAGATAATGACTACAGGAACCCTTTGCTACGTGGATTCTTTTACCTTTTTGAATCGGAGATAATGACTACTGGAAGCAGCAGAATCCGAAATGACCCAAAAAAACACAAGTCTCTTGGTGGTAGGCAGTTTATTCTAACCCTAGAATGTATGCTTTCTATGTTACCTCAAGTTTTGGATATTTCACTTATTTTGATCTATGTCGTTTGATCCAATCATATCTTCTCATATTTAACTCACAAATTGATCACTGAAGACTGGTTCATTTATTGAATTTCTTGCTAATCTGTACCAACCCTATTTCTGCTGTTTCATATTGTCCTCCTTCAATGTCTAGATGTTAAGAATATCATTATTATGAAATATGAACTTCCTTGGAACTATTTTTGATGGGTAGTTTGATGTCTCTGGGTATTGTAGTCATTCAATTGCAATTATAAATTTGTTTGGAAAAATTTAGCGTCAGTATAAGCCAGTTTTTGAGCAGTTTATTGATTTTAAAGCATGAAAGAAAAATGTTAATCGATTAATGCAAGTGTTTATGACCCATTGAACTGTGGTTATTGGGGAAAGCAGATTCTAGATGTAAGCGTCCTCCAAACTAGGGTGTAGCAGAGGCCAAAAGGGTCATACACAATCTTGCTGTTTAATTAGGTCCTAAGACAACTGCTAATTAATTCTTGTTCAATTGTGGTTGGTATATGTTGAAAAAGATAAGCCTTTCAGTCGAATAGATCAATGAAAGAGTGGTATATGTGTCTCATAGAAGTTGCAAAACTCGCATAGTAAACTGCCATAATATGCTTTTCATACTCTATTTATACAATCTCATACCTTTTTGCTCACAATTGGTGCTTTAAACTCCTTTCGTTTCGTTTTGTCGATTAGTAACAATTGAAAAGTGCTTGCTTTCCACACCTCTTATATGTCAGGGATTTCAAATTCTTCATCAGTGAACTGAAATTCAATATTCTTGGGAATTCGGGTACATTTCCAGTAGGAATGTGTTTGCAATATTCATTATTGTGGGTTCATATCCTAGTAATAACAATCATTTGTGATTCCTATATATATGAAGAGACAGGAAATCAACATGACATGAAGGTTGCTCATTTAATTAGGGCAAACTAGTGTATCTTGGAAGTTGTTCCACAAACATAACTAGCTATTTATGATTCCTAAACACTTCTAACATAATGCATATACTAAGAGAAATTTATTTTTTGTCTTTTGTGTTTCATATCCTAGTAATAACAATCATTTGTGTACATTTTCTCAGTTTTAATTTTTTTCATGGTTAATAGATACTAGTTACTAAGACATGATGAGTAAGTTGATGGCAGACAAGAGCACAAGGTTAATAAGGTTGGTAGAAGAAAGAGCATTGTCAAAAAAGGGAAAAAAAAGCAAAAGGAGAATCTTGCATCCTATCTTCCAAAAGAATGCATCTACGATATTCTTTTGCAACTTCCTCCTGAAACGATTCATAGATTGAGTTACGTTTGTAAGCCATGGTATAAGATGGTTAACAGCTCTATTTTCATTGATGACCACCTGAATCGCTCTGAAACAGTTTTAATCTTTCCTTTTTTCTGTAATCAAACAGAAATCTTAACCCTTATTCTAAAACTATAGTCCCTCAAGAAACATCGAACGCTTTCTCTGTTGAAGATGGCCTTTTTCGATCACAATTCCTACCTTTATTTCTGCAACAAAATATAAAGCCGAGATCAGATTTCTTCTATATACAATCCATGGAAATAAAAGATGGCAAGAGCAAGATACGAGAGTTTAATGTGACTTGTTTGGAAGAAATTAGAGCTACTTGCAATGGTTTAATTCTGCTTGATAACAAAATGAAAAGAGGATTGATTTTCCTGAATCCTGTGACTAGGAAGCTGATTGCACTTCCTTTAGGTACTATGATATATCCTCCCCACAAGGAATCATACGGGTTAGTATTATGCAAATCTACACGTCAATATAAATTGATCCACTTATTTGAGGATGAAATGCGATACATTGGTTGTGAAATTTTAATTCTTGGGGCAAGATCATGGAGGATGGTGGATGGACCTCCTTTTGGACTTCTTAGATGGTTGGGGTGCAACCCAGTTTCTGCAATAGGAGCTTGGCATTGGATTCCTCACATTGATGGCAGTAATTACCTAGTATCTATGATAACGGACGATGAAAAATTCCACCAGACATCTCTCCCGAAAAGTAGTGGAACTCACGATGGGATTGTTGAAATGGGTGGGCTTCTTTCTTTTATGACTCATGAAGATACATGCCATATTGATATTTGGATCTTGAGTAGTTTAAATGGGGAAGATTGGATAAAGCAACATAGTATCATAGAAGGTTGCTCAATGAAAATGATTCCACTTTATTGTTCAAGAGTTAAGGGTGAAATAGTTTTCAAGGACAAAGATGGCTTTCTGTATGCTTATGATTTCGATAGTATGAAAAAGATTGACATGGAACACAGATCCCCGATCAAGAAGAGCTGTTACCCTCATGTCAACAGCCTTGTGTCGTGGTAGAATGAGGAAACTGATCTGGATGTGGATTACTAGTGCATTTCCTTGAGTATTGGTAAACACATATCTTTCATTTAGTGTTGGAACTCTTTTTCAGTTAAGTACCGATTTCTTTTTCCTTTAATAGAAGTGTTTATGGTTGGGAAAAAATAAAATAAAAGTGTTTATAGTACGAGAGTGCGTGTGTGTATACCTGTGCATTTTTAACAAGTGAACTGCTTATGATATTTTACTATTTACCATTTCTGTACTCCATTATTGTACCATCTTTGCACTTAAGCGGTGTTCACTTTGGAGTGCTTGCAAATTTGCAATGGTCTTCTTAATTCGCAAAAAAGAAGAATAAGAAGGAAGTAAGAAGATTATTCGAGCATTAACTACAAGCCCATCTTCGTTGGTCATTGTAAGGCTTAATATGCCCTGTGCATGTATGTCTGTTCAATGCATCATTTCTTATGCTGGTGAAACATTTGTATCATTTTATAGAGATCTATAAACATCAAATGTCTTTCATTTTGGCACTCAAAATTGGGGGCTCTTCTGCTGCTTAAAATTTATTATGACAAAATTTACTCAAATTTACAGTACTCTCAACATCATCAACACCAGAAAATTGACGGTAAGTTTAGTTTCATAATATGTCTAGAGATTTGATGATGGATTCATGTCGAATTGACGGTAAGTTTAGTTTCTCTCTCTTACACTGTTTTACCTATGAGATATATATTTTGTAATTCGCTAATTTCGTTATCAAAACAAGTCCTGTAATTTTTCGGTTCAAAATTTCAAAGATTGATTGGATTCGGATTTGAAGAAGTTCAAGTGTTCATGGTTTACTACACTCCGAGATGATGAGAACAATGCTTTAAGAAGGTATGCGAGTGAGTGAGAACACTTAGGGAGTTTAGAAGGCTGAAGAAAACCGAAATATTTAATTCTGCCCAGTGGAAACTGGTAGGAGAATCTTTGAACCGGTAGCAAACTTTGGTTCATAAAAGATTTGTTCACTGCCAACTTTGAACCGGTACAACAGTTGGGAACCGGTAGCCAAAGTGCGTCGGAAAGGCTTCTGACCTTCTTGAATGGGTGCCAAATTTGGGAACCGGTAGCAGAAGTCCTTCTTGAACCAGCCCGCGATCGTGGAAATTTTTTTTTTGTTTTTTTGTGCGCCAAAATGGTGCCGTTTGGAGCAAAGCTTTTTTGTTTTTTTCTCCTGCTACTATAACAATGTGCCAACAGTGGCTTACGGCAGTATTTGGCTGGAATTTTTTTTAAAAAAAAAAAAATCTAAAAATAGGTTATTTAGAGCACTTTTTTTTTGGGAAAAAAATAAAATAAAATTCATTAAATAAAAAATATATTTTTTTTCCAAAAAAAAAAATTTTTGGCCCAAAAATAAATTAAAAAACCTTTTTTTTTTTTGTTTTTTCCCTTAAATTTTTTTTATTTTGTTATTATTATTTTTTTTGCTTTAAATTTTAAATGTGTAGGCCAAATAGTGTATTTGGCCGTTAAGGCACTGTTTCTATAGTACCAAACAATGCCTTAATGGCTATAATTTTAAAAAAAAAATTTAAATTCAAATTTTACCTTTTTTTTTAATTATTTTTTTCCCTTAAAATTTGGTTTTTTTTTTTTTAATTTTTTTGCTTTAAATTTTAAATGTGTAGGCCAAATAGTGTATTTGGCCATTAAGGCACTGTTTTTATAGTACCAAACAGTGCCTTAACGGCTATAATTTAAAAAAAAAAAGTTTTAAAATTCAAATTTTTTAACTTTATTCAAAAAAACAAAAAATTAAAATAAAATACTTATTTTCTTATTCCAATCTTAAAAAACCATTACATAAAAAAAATACTAGTACACGAAATGTCATAACATCTTAATATAAAACAAAATACAACATAAATTAAGCATCTTCATCAGCATAACAGTTCCACAAATTTTCCATCAAATCATTCATCAACTGCGTATTTGTCTCTCTGTTACGAATCTGAAGTTGGCGAGAGGATATGTGTGCCGCTAAAACCGATGGGCATTGACTTAAAATGGGAATCGGGATTGTATCCTCCGGTGGCGGAGTCCATCTTCCAACATTTGCGTGACGCTCATCTTCAATGATCATATTGTGAAGGATGATGCACGTTTTCATTATAAGGCGCAAGTCATCTTTCTCCCAGTAACGCACTGGTCCTTGCGTTATTGCCCATTTGATCTGCAATACCCCAAAAGCCTGTTCCACATCTTTCCTTGCTGCTTCTTGTCACTGAGCAAATAATTTTTCTTTTGTAGTGGTTAGATGCGGGATGGTCTGCATCAAAGTTGCCCACTTAGGATATATACCATCAGACAGGTAATACCCCATTCTATAGTGATGTTCCTTCACTACATAATTAACCAGAGGTAATTGGCCATTGACGATACCGTTGAATACCGAGGAATGATCCAATATATTTATATCATTGTGTGAACCCGGCATTCCGAAGAATGCATGCCAGATCCACAAATCTTGTGAGGCAACTGCTTCCAATATGAGAGTTTTCTTGCCAGATCGTCTCCTATGTGTGCCTTGCCACTCCACTGGGCAATTCTTCCACTCCCGGTGCATACCGTCGATAGAACCAAACATACCCGGAAATCCTCTCTGCTCTCCTTCTTCAAGCAGCCGTGCTATATCGGCTTCGTTGGGTGGGTGCATATACTCCTCTACATACACAGCAACAATAGCATTACAAAATGCCTTCAAGCATTTAATGGCAGTGCTCTCGCCGATTTTAATATACTCATCATAGTGATCGGCTGTACAACCATATGCGAGTATACGAACAACAATTGTCATCTTCTGTATAGAAGACAACCCCAAACGACCAGTCGCATCCTTTTTTTTTGGACAAAGTAGTCATCATAAGCTTTGACATCATTAAGGATACGAAGAAAAAGTTCTCGTCACATCCTGAATCACCTGTGAAAGTACTCCGGTGGATATGTGCAATTGTCGTTGAAGTAGTCTTTCATTAGCTAATAGTGGCTTCCCTCTTGGTCACGATGAATATACCGCTTCTTTTTACAGACTGGAAATACTTGCTCAACTATCTCTGTCCTTACTGAATTCATAATCTCATAGAATTCGTCTTGATCTTATTGAATCAATGGCCCAAAAGGATCATCTTCCGAAGAGGACGACGAGGAAGATGAAGAATTAGAGTAAGCTAAAGGAAAAGCTTGTGATGATGAAGCCATTCGAATTTCGAAATTGAAAAAGATGGATGATGATATTTTGCTACAATGGTGAGAGATGAATATAGTGATGATTTTCAGATGAGCAAATGAGTTTCAATTTATAAGATGAAAAATATAGCCGTTACAAATATAGCCGTTGCAAATATAGCCGTTTAGGAAAAGTTAAAAATAAAAAATAAAAAAATAAATTAATTTTTTATTATTTTTTGGAGAGCGAAAATTCGGAGAGCTTGATGGAGTGCATGTTTCTGGAGAGCGAAAACTGCTGACGTGGCTCTTGGAATTGCTAATGTGGCTCTTGGAAAAACTGATGTGGTGTTTTTAGAGAGCCAAAATCTAGAAAGGCTGGTGCAGATGGCCTAATAAATCCATGGTAGACATCTGATCTATTAATTAGCTAATTATTACCAGTATGATTAATTACCCTTTTGCTCAATTATAGAATCTCAATTCAATGTCACAAATCAAAGATTTTTTTTTTTCTTACAAATTAACATAGTTTTAATCATGGACGATGACATTAGATATAGGAAGATAATTTATATCACCATGTGGCTAATTGGCTTATATCTCACATAATTTTTATGTTTAAGATATATATATATATACATATATATATATATATGTGTGTGTATGTATGTATTAAACAAGTAAACTTTTCTTAATCACAATTTTCATTTTTTTGTAATAAATTAATTATAGTTACTAATGACCTAGATTCTAGCTATAGTAATAAGATATTAGGCTATTTTTTTCTTCTTTTTTTCTCCATTTGAAGGGTCACAATCTAATATATAGCCTCATTGATCAAATAACCCTAACTGTTGGATCATGACAAGGAATCTTTTACACACTTCAAAAAGTGAGAGGAATGGTTGGAAAAAGACTACATACATTGGATGAATGTTTATACTAGATTGTGATATAAATTATTTCAATCTGTCTTCTTATATATGTGACAAGGTCGCTTGTGAACACCAAAATAATGTAGTGAATGTGCGGTTCAAGAAAAGCCTTTTAGGTCAAGTTTAAATTTATAAAAACCACTACCACCACTACTACTAACGTAGCAAGAGTGAGTAGGGATCGTCCCAAGGGATTATACGTGTTGGAATTTGACTTCAACTCTAATGTACCAAATGATTGCAAAAGAGGGTTGTTTGTTTGATTACACTAAGATGGAAAGAAATTAAAATGCAATTAAAACAAACTAGTGAGAGATAGGGATTTAAGAAATATGAAGAGAGGTCTTAGGGTGTTGGAATCACTACTAAGCTCATGTAATTAACTACTTGCTTTCCATTAATGGGGAATACATTGTTGTGAACAAAATGCGACTATCAATTGCAATATTAACCATGAACCATCAAATTCATGTACGAATTGTCTACCTAACCGACAAATAAACTAAGCGTAGAACAACCCATCAAATCTAAGCATGACCCATCAAACTAGTCACAATTGTAGCACACATCAATCTAGAGAATTATGGAATTTGCAATAATAAGCCATGAAATATCAAACGAAGTATAGATTGTCTACCTACCTACAAGCATGAATTAAATTATAGAACAACCCATCAAGCATAAGAATAATCCATCAAATTAATTGACAACCCCATTTATTGAAAACTCATGCTTAGCCACCACTAAGTCCTTAATTAATTACACATAGACATGCAACCAACATAGAGAATCTAGTGTAGAGATCAACTCCCCAAATAATCACACATAAGATAACATGTAATCAAATAGAGAATCAATAGAAAGAATTAATCCATATGAATCATGTAAGAAATAATTCCTAATTTAATCACACATAGACATGTAAATAAACTAGAGAATTAATAGAAAGAATTAAACTATAGAAATTATAGAAATATACCAAAATTCATTAAATTCACAAGGTTAGAACACTAATCACAACAATACATATAAATCCCCAAAAATAGAAATACAAAAGTTTAGACTACACAAGACTTAGGGCTCATCCAAGTCCTAAGTGTAGATCTAGCCAATCATAGAGGAGGTGGATGTGGTCATGAAACCCTCAAGAGGACGCTCCAAACATGGCTCCATATTCTTCTTCCTCTTTTTCTTCTTTTTCTTTGAATCTCTAGAGAGAGAGAGAGAGAGAGTGTGTGTGGATCTAGAGATGGGTTCTTGAGATGTGCCTCTACTTCCCTCTTTTCTTCTAACCCTAATCTCTAACTTTTCTAGAGAGAGAAATTAAAATTACAATGTAAAAGTAAAATAATAAAAAGCTCATTTACAAAATGGGTCACTTCCCTTTATATATAAGGTCCTTTTCTTAGTCATTAAGTCAGAAATATAGCCCCAAAAATATCTAATCCCGCAACTATGTGGTAGGTAGAAATCCGGCGCGCGAGAATAAGACAGCTCGTTGCCAACACATTTTCGATCGATCAGACTTTTGATTGTTCTGGGTGAGATCGATCCAACTTTTGATTGTTCTGGGTGAGATCGATCCAACTTTTGATCGTTCTGGGTGAGATCGATCCAACTTTTGATCATTCTGGGTGATATCTATCCAACTTGGCAGTTTTTCAGCATTAGCCTCCTTTTGCTCCAGATTCTCACCAACACTTATTTTGACTCCAAAAAGGCATTTAGTAACCATTTTTAGCTTGTTTTTACATTATTGACCTGAAATAGACAACAACACAAATAAGTACTAAAACGGGTAAATAAAGATAGATAAATGGACTAAAATACCCTCGCTTAGGGGGTTTAAATGCGCACTTTTCAGCGCTCATCACACCCCTAAACTTAAATATTGCTAGTCCCTAGCAATGAACTACGAAATAAAGGAATGAAATGAACAACTAAACAATTATAACTAGAAAACAATAAATGGATAACGCCACTTTCGTAGGGAACACGATTGCATTTAGCATATACAACAAGCCTTTTAAACCCCTAGGTTACCCCTAGTAGATGAGTGAAGTCTCGTGAGGGTTTTCAAAAATGATACCCACAAACATTAAGCTCATTCTCACTAAAGAGATACCAATATTGTAAACAAGTATTGAAAGAAAACTACCTCAAGTATGCAATTTTTCAACCATTTCCAAGCAATCTACCAAAATTTCAATATCAAGCAAGCAAGTATGGTCCTCCACACATAGAGAAAATGATCATGAAAATAAAAACAACTCTAGAATCTTTTTTGAGTGCACCGGCATCAAATATGTTGCTATCT
Organism: Cornus florida; assembly: GCF_030987335.1. Taxonomy (NCBI): domain Eukaryota; kingdom Viridiplantae; phylum Streptophyta; class Magnoliopsida; order Cornales; family Cornaceae; genus Cornus; species Cornus florida. The sequence goes on along the minus strand of NW_026775576.1, from coordinate 36,599,316 downwards.
TAGCCAACTAAAGAAATGATCATATCCTGCTATCTTAGCCAACTAAAGAAATGATCATATCCTTACCCTCAAACTAGCACACAAATCTAGTACCGATCATCAAGATAAAAAGTGGACCTTTTATTAAAGCTTTATTGTTTTAGGTGCGCTTATTCTTTTTACTCGATTTATTTATTTTTTTTAATTTTTTTTTTTTTTAGGATCAAAGATGGAAGCATGATGCAATGTGTTGATCTATTAAGCTTTCTAGCGATCCATGAGGTTGAGCGTTAGGTCAATGACTCCCAAACCAGACGGCTTTAGGGCACAAGGTGTTCAAACACCCCTACGGACTTACAAGCTCAAATCAACTAGGCTATAAATCAAAACAATCTCCATCTAATCATTTCCCACTTCTCACCTTTTGGGAGAAGTCCTCACTTTTTTTTTTTTTTTTTTAACATTCAATTATTAACCTAGAGTTTGGGCCCTCCACCTTTCGACACGAGAAATTCAATGCTTAATGAGGCTAGAATCCTGGCAACTCAATGAAAAGGGTTTATTATCCACCTTTATCAAGAATGAAAGCTTCCAATGCACTATTAACCCAATTGGGATACAACCAATTCAATAATCAACAAAGCATGTACCCCACAAATGAATGCTAGTGTGCGCCTGTGCTAGTGTAGAATCCTAGAGTGAATCTCAAAACAATCACAAAATCAGGATGATGTGGACCACAAATGCAAGCAAGATATCAATCTTTCAAAAAATTTACTCCTAAATGGCATCCACAAGGCATACAAGGAGTATTAGACTCTCAAGTCAAGTAATTTTTAAATTTTAAGCAATATAGTCCTCAAAAGATCAAAATCATCGCTAACAAGGATCAACGATCTTAATCATGCATTTAAAGTTCAACTTTAAGTAGAATACAACATAACACCTTACCCCCAAACTTAAACCGCACATTGTCCTCAATGTGCAATGAGAACAATGGAATAAATGGAAAGAGTATACCGTGGTGGCGAAAGCATGAAGTCCGGCAATGATCCAATATGAAAAGGGTCTCCCCCGAACTTGGAATCAATAACCTATTTGAATAACCACAGTAACAAACTCACATCAAATATCAAATGGGATAAGAATAATCAAATCATGCATTCTAAGGCAATATAGCACAAAGTGAAATAGAGATATGAGATCAAGCCCTAACTAAAGCATAAAGTATGTGTCGTGACCCGGGTTTTTATACAACCCGGTGCATCAGTGATGAACCGAGAATTGACCCGGTAACAGATCCATATGCGGAAGCAAGAAACAAAACAATGGTCTCCCAAGGCATAACACACCTCTAAGAGCCTAAGATGACCTTCCATGAGGTCAAGAAACTCAAAAAAATAAAGTGTGAAGGCAAAAGATCGGAAAAATAACAATTAAACCCCCAGGGGCAAGGTAGTTATTTCTGAAAGTATGGATTCAGGTGTCACCAAGTACACCACTGGAAAGACAATGAAAAATAAATCATGATGGACTTGAGAATCGCATGATTCGGAGTCCGAACAAAGGATAAATGTCAAAATGAAGAAAAATTAGCAAAACCCGTTACTCAAGGGCAAAATGGTCAATTTACAACTGAGAAGGGAGATTTGACTCTAAATAAGTCAAATGAGGTCCACACAACCTAATCTAGTCATTTCACAACATTCTAAAAGGTTCCAAGAACTTTGGACAAGAATCTTACAAAACGCCCTTTCCTAGTTTAAGCAAAAACTAACACCCTCTCACTAAAATATGAATAACTCTAACCACAAGTGCAGTTTTAATGCATGGTTGGTGTAATTAGAACACTTACTTCAAGCTCATGAATTTAGGCTCAAGAATCACCCCATTTGGGTTAAAAACGAAGAAGTTATGGCCATTTGAAGTTAGAAGATTAGTGTTGAAACTCAACAGAAGCTAGCCTTGGGATCTAGCTATTTCGGCCGACCGAAATGACCCATCAGACCAAAATGGACAAAATTTGTGCTGAAATCATGTTTTCAAGGCTTGATTGTATCGGTAGACCAAAATGAACCATCGGTCGACCGAAATAAGCCATTGGTCGACCGAAATGGCCCTGAACAGTGAAAATGGCTACTGGAAACGATGGTTGATGAAATTCAAGAGCTTCGGTCGACCGAACTAGCATTTTGGTCAACAAAAATGGCACGAGGAAGTGCAAATGAACCTATTATGCACCTAAGGCTGAATGTCTATATGGAATCCCCCATAGCATGTTCAATTTGCATTATATGCAAGTGTGTGAAGGTATGAACATGCAGCAAGTGTAATATAGCATTTTAAACATGTTGCAATGGCCCATGGCTTTATTACATTCAATTTACAAGATTTGACATGCTAAACCTCCAAAATTGATAAAAATGCATTTTTATACAAAATGTGACACCAAATGAGTACAAGTGCAACTATAAACATGCTTGGCCCTTGGCCTCATGTCATACATGTTAAATACATTGAAAAGAGTGTACTTATGTACACTTTACATACATAGAGTCAAAGAATACAAGTTTTGTCATGAGAAGCTACAATCATCCAAGGCAATGAAGTCTGCAAGTCTTGAATCCTGTACCTGAAATATGCCCCAGTAACGTAGGGGTGAGCAACATAAAGCTACTCGTAGGAGATGAGCATGCATCGACCTAGCATTTTATAATTTTATCACCTTAAGGTGAAACATGTTAAAAAGGCTCATGCCACCTAACGTCTATGTCACAATGAGACTCAGGGAGCATCCTAAGCTACCCTAGAGTAATATCAACAAGAATCATGATATATATACAAATATGAAACGAGTCAATGTTGGAATAATCCAAAGAACTCAACACGAAGGGTATAGGAATACAAGTCAACAAGAATTACATTTTCAATGCAACTAAGCAAGATTTGGAATAATCCAATTAACACGACAAGTTTACAATTTACCATGAATCACATTATCTATGCAATTTTCATGATTGGAATATACCGATTTAACATGAAAAGAAGAATACACGAAGTCAAGGATAATACATAAAATCTATGCAATGCAGTAAGGTAGAAATATTCCATAAAGCACGACAAGAAGAATACTCAGATATAAATTAACGAGAATTACATTATCGATGCAATTAACATGATTCGAATTAAACTAATTAACATGACGGGAATTATACACGAGATCAAGAACAAGGCATAATATCTATGCAAGTATACAAGGATGGAACATTCCATGGGACACGAAGAGAGTTATACATGAGTCAAGAACAAGGCATAATATCTATGCCAGTAAACATGATTGGAGTATTTCACATACACAAAAAGTTTAAATCTTCAAGGAATATCAACTTGAAATTTAAAGAGTGAAATCAACCAATGTGGAAACTCGGATATCGCCCAGATTAAAACCGTACTCTTGAGATCACTTTAAGGCTACTAACCCACGGGTACCTTTCCCCTAGTGTGCACTATAGTTGTAGGAGGACATTCCCCTATACTAGAACCAAGTCCTAGCCATGTCAATTCTTGATTGATATCCCAAGTCCCAAAATCAACAAGTTGTGCAAGTCAAGATTGTATTAAATACAATAAATGCATTAACCACGTTTCATGCACAACCAAGATTTTGGAACATACAAGTCATACCCTAAGTTCATCAACTATAATGGCATGTGAAATGTCAAGAAATCATAGTGTGCAACTATATAGATAACAACCAAGATATATAGCGCATGGAGTTCATTGAAGTAAATATACCACAAGTATAAGATACATGATTCAAGTAATTACTAAACAATACATGAGTAATTAAATCATTTCAAGACAAAGTACTTGTTCATTAAGTACATTAATGAAACCTAGATACAAGGAGTCACAATGCTTGATAAAAAGATAATAGTTCATGAAATTCAAGTCAAGTTCACAAGTTTAACAAGAATTCATATCAAGGCATGATTAACTCGATGGAAGCATATAAGGAAATTTAATTTACTTAAGGATTTATAAGCAAGTCCAATGTCAAGTTACTAGTTCCTTTCATGCAAGACACAACCATGTGAGATAAGTTCCATACAAAGGAAGCAATTTAATATAAGTTTCAAAACTTATCCGATTATTCTCGATTTGACACACGTGAAGGAATTTATCAAGGAAATCATGAAAACAAGTTAGGAACCTAGTCAAGTCCATGGAACCATTGAATAGATTTTAATTAATTCCATTAATTAAAATCTCTAGTTTTTGAAAGTCTTCTAAATGATCTCAATTTAATGTATATTATACAACATGTTAAAACTTAATTTAAAAGCACAATACAAGTGGATTCTAAGCAAGATACGGCCATGAGTATTAAACTTTAAAAATAGAAAAATAATAGATGAAAGGTTTCAAAACCTAGTCAAATATTCTAGATTTAATATATGTGAAACTATATAGCATGCACATCATGAATATCAAGTTGGAATTCCAATGGAGTGAATAGTACACTCGGAATAAATTAATTAATCAATTTAATTAAATATTACTAGATTTTAAAACATCTGCGATTACTCTCAAATTCACCTATGTTAAAGAGTATATTAAGCCTAAGATAATATGCTAACACACATAGATTCCTAACCAGTTAAGGCCACGTGAATTAATCTTTCACTAAAGATAAATATTAAATAAAATCTTTAATACTTATTCAAATATACTCAATTTAATATATGTCAATGACCATATTATGGAGTAATATAATACCATGCTACATGTTCAAAACAAGTCATGAGCAACCGGAAAAATCAAATCCAATACAAGAAAAATAAATACTAAAATCTCTAGATTTCATATTTAAGCATGTAATCAAGTTGGATATACATCAATAGCATGCAATATAACAAGAATTAAACCTATAATACCCTACCCCCTACCTCAATTTGAAATGAAAACCTCAAAGGCCCACCGAAAAAAAAAAAATGCTCTGAATCCGACGATATCGAAGGGTTTTGTCGGGGACAACACGATGAACAAGAATCCACAAGAAGCCCCATGAAAATCCCAACTTGACTTCAAACCTGAACTCAAGAAATGATCAGAAATGGATTCTAATAAGGGGTTAAGATGCGCGTCGTCAAGGTGAGAAATAAACACTAAGGTACTACTATGTTTCACTTGAGGGATGTGGCCGAAAAATGAAGAAGAAGGGTGGCAGCCATGGCTGCCGGCCAAGAAAGAGGAGAGAGAGAGAAAAATATGATATCTTCTCTTAAGTGACCATATTTATAGAAAATCTCAAAAAAGTGTCCCAAAAGGGCTCCGCCAGGTCTGGAAAAGTGGAATTTGAGCAGACGTGCTCAAAAGGCAAAAATCCATGAACAAAAAAGATTCACAATGAGAAAATATGAACAACGGAAAAAATGACGTCAAAAACTGAGTCCCAAGTAGGGAGATATGCCTCGAACAAGTTTGGCGGCAATTAGGGCCCGAAACTCTGAAACTGGAGAAAAACGACCAGAACGGAATTATATGAGTACACGACTCGACGAAATGTGAAAATGAATCCCGTATGAGAATCCAGGCTCCAGACAAGATATTTTGTAATAACTTTCGTTAATTGCACAATGACCCCTATAAAAAGGGTTAACTACAAAACTACCCCAGAATGAAAATATCTTCCAAAAGATATTTTCATAGATGCCCCTGAAATAAAATATTTTCAAAAGATATTTATGAAAAACACCCCAAGAAAAGAAAATAATTCCAAAGAATTGTGCATCCATGCCCCTATGGACACTGGGAGTAACCAGAGTACTTTCTTGCAAAAGTAAAGATATATATTTTGTAGAAACCACTCAAGATCGAGATGTGTGAAGTCAAAAACTAACCCCGAACACGAAAAGTGAGGTTAAGCCAAAAACTGACAAACGGAGAAAAGACAGAATAGGAAAAGGATGAAATAGTGCATAGTATCGAAAAACGAAAAAATGTGGAAATGACTCGGTCCTCAAAGGAAGTTGTCAATCCATGGAAAAGTATCATAGAAATCATTCATGAGCACTCGAGATGACACTAAGCGACAAGAAACTGAACTCAGAAAAGGAAATTAAACGAAAAAAATTCATTCGTAAAATTTCAGGAAAGAGAAAGGAAGGAAAATTTCCGGGTCACAATGGTAAAATATATATTTTTTTCTCTTTATGAAAGCGAATATATACAAAATGCAAGAAAAATAAGGAATAAAATGCATGAACAAAATGTAAAAAGAAAAATAAAGAAGGTCAAATGCAATAAAAGAATATGTACAATACAAAAAATGGAAAACAAAAACTAAGAAAGGATGTAAGAACAAAATAATGAAAAATGAAAAATAAAAACCATCTCTTTTTTTTTCATTTTTTTTTTATGACATAACAAGTATGCATACACACAAAAATAAAACAAATAAACATACAAAGAATTAAAATGCAGAGAAATAAGGGATGCAAATTTTTTTTTTTTTTTTTTGAAAGTATATATAATGAAACAAAATAAAAGAAATATGCACAATAATTGCTAAGTTTAACGTCTCTAGCAAGACGGAATGCCACTTTAAAAAAAAACATTTTTTTTAATTAATTAATTAATTTTTTTTTAAACAAAACAAATATGTACACAAACAAAAATAAAAAGACAAGTAAACAAAAATGCAAGAAAATAAAGAATAGAAAGAAATAATTTTTTTATTTTTTATTTTTATTTTTTTTTAAGAAAAGTAACTAAATAAAATAAAAGAAAATGTAAAATAAAATAAAATAAAAAATAGAAAGAGGAAAAAGTCAAAAATTCAAAGCGGTAAAGCTGTGATCGATCTTGACTTGGATCGATTACACCATGATCGATCTATGCTCGCACTATGGGATAGAGAGTATGAAATTTGCAGTGCTTTGAAAATTTTTCTAAGTATGGAATCTCGATCAATCATGAGGGCTCCTGGATCGATCGAATAGTACTTGGATCGATCGAACATAAAGTTCGAACAATGGAACAGAGAGCTGAAATATGCAGGGTATGTTCGAACGATGGAACCGAGAGATGAGAATATGCAGAGATGATGTTCGATCGATCGAATCTCTCTTGTGATCGATCGAACTAGCACCAAATGCCTCATTTTGAGATGAAAGTGCAGAAAATCCTATGCTAAGCCCCAATGATGGTAACAAAATAAAAATTGAAAATTGAATGGAAGAATGTATACAAGAACGAAAAATAAAAAGAAATGAGGGAGGAATAGAGTTTTGAAACTCTACGAATACTAGTGTTTAACGTTTCTAGCAAGACATTGGGCCAACTTACTAATCAAAAGAATCAAAAACCGGATATGAAACATCCTTATTGACCCTTTTTTCCATTTTCTCATTTGATGCCTCACTTATAACAATAATCATCCTCCAAAAGAATGACTTGAAAAAAAGTTAAAGAGATGATATTGTTCCTTTCATCCACGGTCTTGAAAACAAAATCAATCATAGTTGGGCTTGCCTCTTTGTTGTGTCCTTGAAACACATTCAAATGATCATTCACTTTGGTAATTGGTGAGGCATTTCTTTCAAAGACTCATTTGGAATATCAAGAAACATCTTTTCTTCATCCCTCTTCTCTTCCTAAAAAAAAACCATCTCCTCACCTTCCAAGTTAGCCAAGGAGTCCATTAGAGAGTTTATTTCATTTTTGGAGCTTTCAAAGTCAAAACCACAATTTTTATACTTTTCAAAAAGGCATTCCTCAAGAGGGTCATTGGAGATAATAGAAGGAAGGCCCTCTTCAACAAGTTCCTCCTCCTTCCTACCTCTATAGTGGTCAACATCTCCTCACTCTCTAAAGCAGATAAAATCATAATCAAAACAAGGAAAGTTCTCATTAATCAAGTTATGCTCTATTGGATTAGCCAATAACTCACTTGCCACTTCTTCCTCTATACAAGATAGAGTGTTAGGCATTAGCTCACTTACTTCATCCTCCTCTTCACTCTCATCATCCTCATCTATATACATTGAAATTCTTATCATTTTTTCATTGCCTCCTCCTTATCCTCTTGACGAGAAAGAATACTTGCAATTTGCTCAACTTGAGCTTCAAGCTTGGCTAACATTTGAGAATGAGAATTAATAAGTGAAGTGTGTGAAATATGCATATCAAGTAAAGCTAACACTTTTTCTTCAAATCCGGGTGAGTACCTAGAAGGTGGTGGAGTTGGTTCATCATAAAATGGTGGGGGAGGGTAATAGTCATAAGAAGGATTAAATGAGTAATCAAGTCTATAATAAGATGATGCATGAAATGAATTGGACTCAATCTCATAAGGATTAAAATATGATGGAGGAGCATAAGGTGAAGGGATATAATTTCCCCCCAAACTTGGATCAAACAATTCCTCCATTCACAATTAAAATCCAAATGTAAGAAAATATTTGCCTCAACAAGGGCCTATGCTTGGACTTAAAATAAAGCAATGAAATAAGCCTCAACAAGGGCTATCACAAGCATGCAAAGAAGTGCACAATTGAAATACAAGAGTTCCAAGAATTGCTCACAACGGTCCTTAAGAAACTTCAAATTTTAATGTTAGCTTTAAGCTCCAATGATTGCTTCAAGTTCCAAAGTTTGTCTTTCTTGTAGTCAAGTACCTAATTGACAAATAATAATGATAACAAGAAAAAAGAATATACAATGAAAAAAAAAAAAAAAATAGAAGCAATCTAATGAACACTATTGTCTAATTTAATTCCAACAAAACCGTTAATCACCGGCAATGGCGCCAAAATTTGACGAGGCCGCTTGTGAACGCCAAAATAATGTAATGAATGTGCGGTTCAAGGAAAGCCTTTTAGGTCAAATTTAAATTTATAAAAACCACTACCACCACTACTACTAACGTAGCAAGAGTGAGTAGGAATCGTTCCAAGGGATTATACGTGTTGGAATTTAACTTCGACTCTAATGTACCAAATGATTGCAAAAGAGGGTTGTTTGTTTGATTACACTAAGATGGAAAGAAATTAAAATGCAATTAAAATAAACTAGTGAGAGATAGGAATTTAAGAGATATGAAGAGAGGTCTTAGGGTGTTGGAATCACTACTAAGCTCATGTAATTAGCCACTTGCTTTCCATTAATGGGGAATACATTATTGTGAACAAAATTCGACTACTAATTGCAATATTAAGCATGGACCATCAAATTCATGTATGAATTGTCTACCTAACCAACAAATAAACTAAGTGTTGAACAACCCATCAAATCTAAGCATGACCCATCAAACTAGTCACAATTGTAGCACACATCAATCTAGAGAATTATGGAATTTGCAATAATAAGCCATGAAATATCAAACGAAGTATAGATTGTCTACCTACCTACAAGCATGAATTAAATTATAGAACAACCCATCAAGCATAAGAATAATCCATCAAATTAATTGACAACCCCATTTATTGAAAACTCATGCTTAGCCACCACTAAGTCCTTAATTAATTACACATAGACATGCAACCAACATAGAGAATCTAGTGTAGAGATCAACTCCCCAAATAATTACACATAAGACAACATGTAATCAAATAGAGAATCAATAGAAAAAATTAATCCATATGAATCATGTAAGAAATAATTCCTAATTTAATCACATATAAACATGTAAATAAACTAGAGAATTAATGGGAAGAATTAAACCATAAAAATTATAGAAATATATCAAAATTCATTAAATTCACAATGCTAGAATACTAATCACAACAATATATATAAATCCCCAAAAATAGAAATACAAGGGTTTAGATTACACAAGACTTAGTGCTCATCCAAGTCTTAAGTGTAGATCTAGCCAATCATGGAGCAGGTGGATGTGGTCATGAAACCCTCAAGAGCAAGCTGCAAACATGGCTCCATCTTCTTCTTCCTCTTTTTCTTCTTCTTCTTTGAAACTCTAGAAAGAGAGAGAGTGTGTGGATCTAGAGATGGGTTCTTCAGATGTGCCTTCACTTCCCTCTTTTCTTCTAACCCTAATCTCTAACTTTTCTAGAGAGAGAAATTAAAATTACAATGTAAAAGTAAAATAATAAAAAGTTCCTTTACAAAATGGGTCACTTCCCTTTATATAGAAGATCCTTTTCTTAGTCACTAAGTCAGAAATATAGCCCCAAAAATATCTAATCCCGCAACTACGTGGTAGGTAGAAATCGGGCGCGTGGGAATAAGACAGCTCTCTAGCAGCACATTTTCGATCGATTAGACTTTTGATCGTTCTGGGTGAGATCGATCCAACTTTTGATCGTTCTGGATAAGATCGATCCAACTTTTGATCATTTTGGGTGAGATCTATCCAACTTGGCAGTTTTTCAGCATCAGCTTCCTTTTGCTTCAGATGTTCACCAACACTTAGTTTGACTCCAAAAAGGCCTTAAGAAACCATTTTTAGCTCGTTTTAACATTATTGACCTGAAATAGACAAAAACACAAATAAGTACTAAAACGGGTAAATAAAGATAGATAAATGGACTAAAATACCCTCACTTAGGGGGTTTAAATGCGCACTTTTCAGTGTTCATCAATATGTTTGTTTATCTTTAACCCCTAAAAAAGGTTATAAGTATATAGGCAATTGCATTATATTTGTAATACATATTTTTTTTAAAAAAAGTAGCAATTTGGAAGTTTTCTGTAAGTATATGATTTGGATTTTACTCATTCAATGGGTTAAGTTTTCTCCCATTATGTCCCCCTAAGAAGGTTTCTTATGACTTGGGTTTTTCTTGAAAGTTCCTTCTATAACCATAAAAAACCATACAAGCATTTATATATAAACAGTTAGAATATTGTAAGAAATTGTAGCAGGCAAGGGTACCTATCAACATATCTATCTATCTATATCCACACACACACACACACACACACACACACACACACACACATATACATACCTTTCTTCTCTATATATATAGTATTTCAGCTTTAAACATAGGATTTAAACCTTCTTTTAGACCACCAATATTAATATTCCATCTCCTATATATCAATATGCCTAGCTAACTGAATTTTGCCTTTAGAATCATAAACTCCAGCCACATCGACCAAATTATTTCTTTGCCACCTATACGAAATGAAAATCAGCCACATTAACCAAATTATACAAAATTAACCCCAGCCCCGGCAGTCGGTGTTGCTAGTCATTCCTATCAAAGCTGTTGGGTGAAACTAGACTCTCCACATACCAAACCGGCTCAGAAGAATGGAGACAATTACAAATTCTCGTAAATCTCTTGTTTTTAGTGCGGTAAGATTCTAATGATGTTCCTGATCCTGATTCAATCTGTTGGGAAACGTGCTAGTTTTAAAAACTTTTGAGGGATTTTGATCCATAGATCTTGATTCATCCCATAAAGACAAGTTTTATGTAAAAATAAAATATGATGTATCATTCAATTAACAGATTGAATACTTACATCAAAGGTTTGAGTAAACCTTTAAATCTTTCCTCTAAAGTGAATGTTCTCGCTTATTGTAGATCTCTTAGCAAGATGCCTTCTCCTTGGATCTCCATCTTCTTGGTAATTATTTTTCCTTTAGGAATCACTCATAAGCCTCCATGAATGACCTTGGAAAACTAGGCTTGTGGGAGCCTCCATTAAATGAGAACACTAACCTTAATTTCTAGAGAGAGAAAATATATTCCTTTTTCCTTCTCCTAAAAAATCACACCCTTACTATACATAGACCATCTATATATATATATATAGGCAACATAAAGATAAGGAAAAGGAAACAATAAATCATTCTCAATCTCTAATTCACATGTCTCAAATCTAATAGGATTCCAATATCAAGTTGGGCTATGAGTGAGAATCCTTTGAGCTTATTATTTTATTGGTTACAATGAATTAATAATTGGCTCGGTCCATGGACCCAATTCAATTAATTCATAAATTAATTTCTACTCCACTAAAAGAAATTAACTGAACTCCAATTAAATAATAAATAACCTCTAAGTCAATGATGCACTTTGACCCCTCTATGCATAATTAGTTATCGGATAAATAAAGCCATCAATCCGACTACTTAATTGATATATTTATTTTGCTACTTTTGATTATTTTTGGCTTGATCACAATAAAACATTTGTTTGACAAAAATAATAATTTAAATAAATAAGTATATAATAAATCATTTTGTCTAAAAACACACGAAGGCATTCGAATTTACTTTGTGAATAACCATAATCAATAGAAAATAAATACAAGTAGCAATGATGTAAATATTGAAAATATAACCCTCTAACTATTAATTACATAATTACCCAAAGTGCCGGTCTAAGGATTTCGAAGATTCCGCCGAACAAATCAAACTAATTACTAATTAATAAAAGAGTCTATACTTCTCTTATGCTTGAGAGTCAAATGCCATGACGGTGATCGAGAGTAATTGTATACGATGGCTCTCATAATATATCTCAACCTAACGCAGATCTAGTTCAAGTCTTAATTAATTATGAGTCCATCCATAATTACCGACTATGAACAATTTATGATTACTATTTATATTCATGTATTGATCGCCATCACATACATATATAAATGTCTCTTGTAATCAAGTGGACGCTATCAATTCCATAATGAATCGAAATATAATACATTGAATTCACCAATTGTATAAAGCATAAATATTTCAGATACATCAGGAACATATGTCACTTTAATCCAAACAGGAATTTGCTATGCCACGGCATATAAATCCCAACAGCTCCCACTTGCCCTCATAGCCAATTCGGATTGCATCTAACTCTAATGTTATCTAGGTGACGATCAAAAATATTGATCATAACACCTTTGTTTATGGATCAACAAAGTTGTGTTCCAATGTAATATTATAGCCACGAGTACATTTTCTTGCCAGACAATATCATGTAGGACATAATACTTTCCTCTCAGTGTACCTTGTTCCTCTATGGAACCTTGGGTCATTGGTTTGCACTACTTCTGCACTATTGTCGCAATATAGCTCAATAGGCAGGCTAGTATGCACCACAACCTTTAAATCAGTGAGATCAAACCAAAAGGCTTTCTTTGACTCCTTTCAGGCTGCAATGTACTCTACCTGCAGGTTTGAGTCAGCAGTTGAGATCTGCTTAACAATCTACTAACCGATTTCCCTTCCATTGAGTGAACATACACTAAGTCATGGACCTTATATAACTGATTTGAAATTATAACTATCATACCTGACTGGAACCACATCATCACATCCATAAATAAGTATGAGATCATTGGTTCTCTTACGGTACTTTATGATATTTTTCACAACAGACCAGTTATCAAGTCCGAGTTCGAACTAATATCTAATGACTATCCCTACCAAGTATCGGATGTCCTGTTTGGTGTAGACCATGGCATATATGAGACTCCCATATGCCGAAGCATATTGTTCTAGTCTCATGTGTTCAATCTCCTTTGATAGTCTTAGAAAACTATTTACTAGAGAGAGCAATCCATATCAATAATGTAAGAACTCATTCCTTGAGTTTTGCATACCAAACCTGGTCAAAACTTTATTAATGTAGGATTATTAAGATAAGCCTATTTTTCCTTTTAACCTGATCTTGCCAAAACTTGATCTTAGGAATATAGCTTACATCTTAAAAATCCTTCATTTCAAAAGTAATTGAACAACTACCTCTTTATTGATGACAAAACTTCCACGTCATTATAAATGAGTAGGATGTCATCAATATATAGAATTAGGAAAAATAATGACATTCCCTTATACACTCATGATTTAATTACTAAGAAATCTTCTGGTATCCTTTTGTGCATTAACTTGCCTTCTATAGGTATCATTCTACAAGATCCCAGATTTTATTAGAATACATAGATTCCAACTCTGATTTCATAACAACTCGCCAAAATGATCTGTATCCATATCGGTTCACACTTCTGTGTAGCTTACTGGGTCAAACTCATGTTTGACAGGGATGTCCATAAAGGTCTCACCTAAAAACATGATTCTGTTAGATTGGATGATAATCCTCCCACTACAACAATGTACCGATCCAGGAATCTGCGTACTAGATGATGCTGACGCATCAATAAGGAATTCATATATTATTCTTAATTTCTATAATAAGTGTGTTCACCTATGGTACATCTGGTACTCATACCATATTCTCTAACATTATGCTACTAGGTATGTGATTCATAATATGATCCTACTATAGATAAACAGTGAGTGTAACAATCAACTTTTACCATTAGGATCATAAAATAATCCATCCTAGTGCCTTTAGAGTAACTATCACATCGATCATACATATAATCTATTTCCAACTTACTTGTCCATATCAAGCGCACATGTGTAAGACTACCCCATATGTGCATGTGATTCAAACTAAGATTTAGTAAAAACATAGCTCAACGGTATCCTTAAGACAGACTAAGATCAAATGCAATTCATAATGCGCATCGATATCATTAACGCTAAACTCTTAAATGAAAGAAATAATGTGGCATAATTGATCATAGATCTAACCATGTTAAGGGGAATTCTATTATTCCTATTTGACACCTAAATCCATTTAGCGTCAATTGCGGAAAATTGGTATACAACACCCTCATTGACCATATAGTCTATACACTATCCCAAGAAATACTCATATTCCCAATCAGATCGAAGTGTTTTGATAAGTTTACCTAATATGTGCTCCATATCAGTCTTGACACTTTCGGAATATACCAAAAATTTAAGACTTGTGACGCATCAGATAAATTTATCTAAAACGTAAGTAATCTTGCTTGGATGTTCATAAGACCACACGTGTCTGTGTGTACCGACCCCAATTGTTCTTTATGTCTATTTCATTTGGCTGATTAAGCCCTTAGAGTTATCTATCCTTCAAAACAGGATTCACAAGTTGGTTTAGGCTCCCCTGCTTCACTAGGTTATAAACCTTCTTTGACTAATTTTTGAATCTCATTTTGACTGATTACAACCCCAAAAATAGACACTAAAAATACAATGAGTCAGGAATAACAAATTTTCTCTTAACATTCAATCTAAAAGATGCAACATTAGTTTCTACATCCTGCAAATATTAAGAGCTTGTGATTATAGTATATCAACCATCTTTCAATGCACCAGAAGCAATCGTACATCTATTCAATTTTATAAAACCAGTTTTATAAAATAACAGTACAGTTTTTATAAACTAAAAGTGAAACAAGAATTAGATTGCGTCTAACATCTGTGCATAAAGATAGTTATCAAATACTCATATCCTCATACTCTCTAATTTCAGATGTAATACTCCCACTGACTTAGTTACAACCTTGGCATCAGGTCAAAAGACAAATATATATTCATATCATTGAGGCTTCTGGATTCCTGAAATCCTTGCAACGAATTGCAAACATATTTAGTGGCTCCAGAATCTATCCATCAGGAATTAATAGATACAACCACATAACATGGCTCAATGATTAAATATATTTTCCGATGCCACGTCATTGCTTAGACAGTTCGTCCTTCAGTATCTTAGTTAGCGGCAAAAGAAACAGTTTCCTTTACCTTCAACATACACTGCCTTATTCCTTTTAACACTTTGAATACTCATGTTTTGTGCTAGCCTAGTCATATTATCATCCTTCTTCTTTCCTTTGCCCTTTCACTTGGGCCTAGAAGAAGATGGTATAGACTAGGTTAGATTGATAGGAATGCCTATACTTTTGATTATCCCTTTATCTGTTACCAATTCTATAAGAATATCAGTGAGTGTGAACTCAAACTGGTTTCTTATTTAGTTCACTCTAAAAGAGTCAAACGAGTTTGGTAACAAGGCAATAATCATGCCAACTTGAAACTTACTACCCAAGTCAACCTTATTGACCTCCAGTTAAATTTTTAAATAATAAACAATCATTTTCAAAATACGATCTCTTACTGGAGTTCCATAGACTATCTCAATGGTAATCAAGTCTGACATAGTACTAAGGTATAAACTCTATCTAATCTCACTGAAACATCTCATTGAATTTTAACATGATACTTGAAGAAAATAAAATAATACAAATGTTAGCTTTGGAGCGTATTCGAGATAAACTCTAGAATATTACACCAAGTCCTATCATTTGCCTTGTTTCACTTATTAAAAGTATTAATGTTCTTTTGAGTATCTTAAAGTAAAAGGATTATGTTTAGGAGTTGTAAATATATTTTGTACCATTACGTTATGAATAAAATATCTAAGTTCCTTTTCCAGTCAATATAAATGAGGTCTAAATACATTGAATATATAAGCAAGCAGATAAAATGGATTAGACATAATTAATCTGAATATAAATGCATTCATACAATATGCAAGGTGAATTATTAATACTATCATGCATATTTAAAATTAAAATGAGTTTGTTAATCACATAATATAATAAATCTCAATATAATAAGAGATCATTATCATTATTGGTGAATAATCCCATTTAATTAATGCGGGTTCCTCAACTTCGTAGCATAATAAATCACACAATCAATACGTCAATAAATTATCTTGATGAAGGAGTTCATTATTACTATTGTTGGGATTCATTTGCTATTAGGTGAGCACTTCCATTAAAATAATATGTGGGTCCTTTAAACATTGCATGAAAAATCAGATAACCAATACGCCAATAACTTATTCGGTTGGCGAAGTTCATTTTTGCTATTGGAGGGTAAATCCCATCATTTCTATATCTCTTAAGACAATGCCTTGTCTACCTATATGAAATGATTCCCGATTATGTTTAGCCTTTCTAAAATCACCTAGTGTAGACCACTCCATTGGGGAGCTAACACTATTGATTTTAGATTGAGTGTATAATGTTATTAATGCTCCAACGAAAAATAAAACATTAAATATCTTGTCATTATAATCTAGACTCTTTACATCATGCGTAGGGCCTTATTTTTAAAGATCTAATTACAATGAACATTTAATATTTTTTATTTTCATGAGACAACCATTCTTGTAATATTAAGACTCTTCAAATCATGCGTGGGGCCTTATTTTTGAAGATCTAATTATAATGGTTTTAATAACGAAGGCTACGGGGTAATGTATAAAAATCTCCGCTCCCACTCAATTTTTTTTAATCATTCATAATTAGGGGTTTTTTTTATTTATTTATTTATTCATATCCATGGTATAATGCATGCAAAATACCTTGATTTTAATCTAATTAAATTTAAAAAATAACTGGACTTTTAAATGATTCACAAATATTTAATTTGAGGCACATTTTAAAAATAATTTACAAAAATAATTTTTCGTTTCCCAATTAGTGCCCTCTAATTAATTAGTAATCAAATCCAATTAAAATTTCATAATTTAATTAATATAAATCAAGTCATTTAGATAAAAAAAAACATGGATCCAATGAATGAACAATAATAATTAACATTTAATTATTCTATGCATCACATAAATAATTAAACAATTGACAGAAAACAAATTAAATGGCCAATGGAATCAGCTTTTAACATTTAAAGCTATTCTAGTTGTACTGGCGACCATCAACGGCTTGTATACACCTGTAGGGAGTTTGAACGCGCTAGGAGAAGCAAAACTATGACAACCCTGGATTTTTCAACCCAGTGTGTCCTATGATAACCCAAAACGGATCCAAAATGCGGAAGCAAAAGAAGGAAGGTGACCTCTAGAGATGTACGTCATCCCTAAGGCACCAAAACGACTCCATATGAAGCTATGGAACTCAAATGACCCAAGCAATGAAACAAGAATGTTAAACCCGAAAAGAAATGAACTAAGGGCAAAATGGTCATTTTACACTAAAATGGGTACCATCGTGCACACCATTGGAAAGACAACAAAAAATCAACAAGAATAGACTCAAGAATCGCATGATTCAGAGTCCAGACGACAAAGATATCAAGTTCTGAAGTCGAAGGATGGGAAACCCTATCCCGGTTCGAACCAAAAACAGACACTACCTTACCAAAACTTGAATATCTTGAGCTACAAGAAGAATCTAAAGCTCTAATTGGTACCATTGGAAAGCTTATTTCGACGCAGTCAATTTAGACATAAGAACAAACCAATTCAGAGTTAAAACGAAGAAGATATGATGATTTGAAGTTGGAGGTGCAGTGCTGAACCAAGACACACACACACATATACCCGTGAACGGTACCTTGAGTGCTCAAGCAAGGGCTACGAGTGCTCGTAATTAGCCCTGAGAGTTCTATCCAAAGTTGGAGTGCTCGAACCCCCCTTGGAGCGCTCGTTCTGCTGTAGGCTGCACTTGAAATGCCAACTTGAAATGCAATTTTGAGGACTTTCTGGGCCTTTTTGAAAAAAACACAAAGAAGAAACCCCTCTCAAAATCATGTTTTCTCGCCAACCATGCCAAAAGAAAATTTTATTTTTCATGTGAAAACCGCAAAATGCCCTTATGCTCAGTTTAGGCTCAAAACGGCAAAAATGTAAGTTTGCACCAAACATACATTTGACCCCAAATGCACTTCTAGGCTGAAACGAATGTGCACACAAACATAATAAGTGATTTTGAGCACACGGGAATGGTCCGCTGCTCTTAGAAATGGTCGAGTCAAAATCCGACCCCCCCAAGGCAAAAAAGGCGAATATGATTTGAAATGAAAATTTTGAAAACCAAAATTAACAAATAATTTGAAATTACCCTTTGGCCCTTGGCCATACTTTATACATGATTAATGAATGCTAATGGATGAATCTCATACACAATGCACACTCCGGTGCAAAAAAACATACTAGAATGCAAAATTTTCATATATTCTCATTAAAGGGAAAATTTAACATCCATGACATATATGTGATTTCAAAAGAAGTTTGGCCCTTGGCCTCATGTCATATACATAAAATGAGAATCAAAAAGTGTGCTTAGGCACACATTACAAGTTTAGAATCAAATATACACATTTAACAAATAAGGTTACAAATGGCATTCCAAGCCAACCTTCACAAAGATGGAAACCTCCAAGTCCACAAACCATCTAAGCATAATGAGAGTCTCAACTTTAATTCCTGTACCTGAAAAATGTCCCCACAACGTGGGTGAGTAACATAAAGCTACTCGTAGGAGATAAGCATACATCGACCTAAGTTTTTACAATTTTATCACCTTAAGGTGAAACATGTTAAAGGGGCTCATGCCACCTAACGTCTATATCAAATGAGACTCAGGGAGCATCCTAAGCTACTCATGCAATTCAAAGCGAACAACGACATACAAGTATACATGCTCAAGTACATTAAACAATGTAAAACATGTTGTGCGATATAGAAGCATACATTTCCAAGTATACTAAGCCATATTAAGACAAGTCATGCAATGTCTAAGTATATCAATGCAAGTATACATTTAATACGGAAGACTCATAAATCAAGTACACAAACACAAGTATACTAAATCATGTTAAACGAGATAAGCAATATCTAGCATACATACACAAGTATAAGATATTTATATAGAGTACTCATAAATCAAGTATACAAACACAAGTATACTAAGCTAAGCAAGTACACACAAGACAAGTATACATGGCACAAACATACTAAAATGAAATCCGTATACACAAAACAAGCATACTAAGCATAAGTATATTAGATAGAGTTTAGATACACCAACAAGGATACAAATTCAAGTATACAGTTTCAAGTATACTAAATGAGATCAAAATATACGAAGCAAGTATACAGTCTCAAGTATATTAAATGAGATTAAAATACATAAGCAAGCACCAATTCTCAAGCTACAAGTAACCCATGATTAACAACTTGATATTGAATGCGAAAACAAAAGTAGAAAGACTAGGACATGCGGTCACTAGACCAAGCAAGTGTTTCCGGGTAATTACGACCCACAAGGCACTACCTAGTGCGCACATGCATAAGTTATTCTAGGCAATTACGACCCTCAAGGTACTACCTAGTGCGCACTTCTAACTTAGAAGACTCTTGTCTCCGTACTAGAGCTAAACCCTAGCCATCACGTGAAGTATGTCCTTACAAGCTTTCCAAAATCAATAAGTTCAAAACTTATACCAAAAATCAATAAGTTAGACCAAACTTATACCAAATCCAATAATGCATAAAACCATCTTCCATGCACAAATAAGGTTGAATCCACACAAACCATATCCTAGAATTCAAGTCTAGATAGCATATGACATGTCAAGTCTCCGATATGCAATTTATACACCAAAACAAGAATATTTTACAACAATTGAGCTACATTACCACACTAAGCCACAAGTACTAAATAAGTCCCAATTTAGTAACTAACTTCCAAGGTAAACAATTAAAATATTCTAACAAGCTATATACCTATACAAGATATATCTAAACAAGCTATGCAAGTCAATGATATTCTATATCATGCTAAGTCCAATTACCATTTTAAGATGCTTCAAGTACTAATTCTACATCAAATTAGTAAGATGCTCACAAGGTGATTAAACAGACTACATTTCAAGGGATTAGTAACCTATAACCTCCGATATCAATTTAAGTGACCAACACACTTAAAATAAAATTAATTAAGCTCATTAATTAATTTTTCTCTAGATTTTTAATCAACTTCAATTGTCCTCAATTTAACATAGGTTAAAGAACTCACCAAGGCCTACTTAACTATCACATTACAAGTTGATTTCATACTTGTTTCAACTATGTGAATTAAACTTTCATTAAAGATAAATATTAAATACAAGTTGCAATTCTTATCCAAATGCTCCTAATTTAATATATAGTGACAACTATACCAAAGCCTGATTTACTAGCATGCCACAATTTAATTCTAAGTTATACCTAACCATATGAATTAAATCTTAATATAGAAAATAATTAAATTAAATTCTAAAATTTGAACCAAAGCATTCTCACAAGTTATATATGCTTATAAAATAATCAATATAACTCAAGTATAAACCTATGACATCCCCTACCTCACTAGGGAAGTGTCCCTCTAGAATCTAAGGCAAATCAACACAAAATGGCAAACCCTTTAAGGGTTATGTAGAGGAGGATGAGGGGAACAAAAAGTGTTCCAAGCTTCATGGTCTAAGGTGAGTGGAAGGCCACCAAAAACCAAGGTCAAGGCCAAAGGTTTCAAGCTCCATCCATGGAGGCTAGGGTTTTTGGTGAGGAAGGAATGAAATAATGTGAAAATGTGTGAGTGGAAGAAATAGAAATCCTCCACTCACTATGTGCTCTTATACCATGGTCAACACATACTAGTTAGATCAATTGCTTAAAAACCCTTCTTTAAAACCATAATCCCAAAGTGGCCCAAAAGTAATTTGCAAGACTAAATTGTGAGCCTACACTTGTCACAAATCCAAGGCTCCATTCTAGGCTTAATCTCAAACCTACACTTGTCAACCATCCAAACCAACAAGTGCACCAATCCTAGGCCAACAAGTGGTTAAATCTCCACCCTCCACATGTCCTCATCCAAGGCCTCAAAGTGTTTCCACACACATGTCAACAAGTGGACCAATGAGAGTGTTACACTTGTCACAGTTTTCAGAAATTACAAAAAGGTCCTTTTTGAAAATATCTTCTAAATTAAATTATAAAATGGTCCCTAAAAAGAAAAATAATTACTTTACAGTAATTACACAAAAACCCCAAAAGTTTAGAATATTACAAAAATGTTATGCGTCTATACCCTTTACAAGAAAAGTAAGCACTTAGCATGCTTTTCTACAAAAGTTAAAATACACATAGTATGGAATTTAAATATTGTGGATGCATGCAAAACCGGAATCAAATCCGAACACGAAAAGTGAGGTTATGCTAACAAAGTGACAACCGAGAAAAAGATGAAATGTGAATAGTGTCACAAAAGTGAAAATGTGAAAATGACTCGGTTCTCAAAGGAAGTCGTCAATCCAAGGAAAAGAGTCTCGGAAACCATCTCCAAGCACTTAAGATGACATTAAGTGGTGAGAAACCGAACTCAGAAAGGAAAAGATCAACGGAAAAAAAAATATCCGTGAAAATTTGAGAAAAGGAAAGGAAAGAAAATGATCTGGTCATTACAAAAAGAGAGCATAGGACGCGCCCGGATAAGATTACACGTGCCTGGACACACCTCTCGAAGTCTCCAGCGAGTGGCACACACTTCCATGCGCTTGCACGCTCTAAGAGAAAGTTGTAGCGCGTGGCACACGCAGGCACGAGCCGCCATGCCCCTGCACGCGCCTAGAAGGCGCGTCAGCCACTTGAGCGTGTGATCCCATGGGCTCGGTCAAACCTTGCTGGCGCGTGGTCCTCACGCGCCAGCTGTATCAAGCACACTACCATTGCGTTGCATCGGATTAATTCCCGTGATCCTGATTCGATCCAGCGGTTCAGCTTATGGTTACACCTAATCTTGGTGCGCCGCGAATCATGGGATCAACCTTCTCCCTTCCGGCGCTGCCCTCATTGCCGGCGCCGCTCCGGTTGCCGGAAAGTCGCAGGAAAATCGCCGAAAATAATAAAAAAATCCTAGAAAATTAAATTAAGCCTAAAAAAATTCCATAAAAATTCTGAAAAATTCCAGAAAATTACTGAAGCATCATTTAATCCTTTCGGACATTCTTAAAGCTTCATAGCATCCTTTGATGAAGTTTACATGGCTTTAATAAATATTTACAATTTAAAATACAATGAAAAAAATTAAATTACATCATTGAACTTTCAAACGGCTAAATTAAAGCCTTAATTACATTCATCTAAAGATAAAATTACATTCAATATACTTATAACCTTCATCCATGGCCCAAATACACATCATCATCCATTCACAATTATACATATATCATCATGTATCAATATATATTAATATATTAATTCATACATCAACATACATCAATAAATAAATATATGCATATCAAAATTGGATCCATGAATGATGAATTTTAATAAAAACATGATCTCTAGTAATGAATCAAACCATTCTCTAATACCATTGTTGGGAAACATGCTAGTTTTAAAAACTTTTTAAGGGATTTTGGTACATAGATCTTGATTCATCACATAGAGACAAGTTTTATGCAAAAATAAAATATGATGTATCATTCAATTAACAGATTGAATACTTACATCAAAGGTCTGAGTAAACCTTTAAATATTTCCTCTAAAGTGAATGTTCTCACTTATTGTAAATCCCTTAGCAAGATGCCTTCTCCTTGGATCTCCATCTTCTTGGTAATTATTTTGTCTTTAGGAATCACTCATAAGTCTCCATGGATGACCTTGGAAAACTAGGCTTGTGGGAGCCTCCATTAGATGAGAACACTAGCCCTAATTTTCTAGAGAGAGAAAATATAATCCTTTTTCCTTCTCCCAAAAAATCTCACCCTCAATATACATAGACCATTTATATATATATAGGCAACATAAAGATAAGGAAAAAGAAACAATAAATCATTCTCAATCTCTAATTCACATGTCTCAAATCTAATAGGATTCCAATATCAAGTTGGGCTATGAGTGAGAATCCTTTGGGCTTATTATTTTATTGGCTATAATGAATTAATAATGGGCCCGGTCCATAGACCCAATTTAATTAATTCATAAATTAATTTCTACTCCACTAAAAGAAATTAACTGAACTCCAATTAAATAATAAATAACCTCTAAGTCAATGTTGTACTTTGACCCCTCTATGCATAATTAGTTATCGGATAAATAAAGCCATCAATCCGACTACTTAATTAATATAGTTATTTTGGTACTTTTGATTATTTTTGGCTTCACAATAAAACATTTGTTTGAAAAAGATAATAATTTAAATAAATAAATATATAATAAATCATTTTGTCTAAAAAATCACGAAGGCATTCGAATTTACTTTGTAATCAACTATAATCAATACAAAATAAATACAAGTAGCAATGATGCAAATATTGAAAATATAACCCTCTAACTATTAATTACATAATTACCCAAAGTGCCGGTCTAAGGATTCCGAAAATTCCGCCGAACAAATCAAAGTAATTACTAATTAATAAAAGAGTCTATACTTCTCTCATGCTTGAGAGTCAAATGCTATGACGGTAATAGAGAGTAATTGCATACAATGGCTCTTGCAATATATCTCAACCTAACGCGGATCCAATTCAAGTCTTAATTAATTATGAGTACATTCATAATTACCGACTATGAACAATTTATGATTACTATTTATATTCATGTATTGATCGCCATCACATATATATAAATATCTCTTGTAATTAAGTGGACACTATCAATTCTATAATGAATCGAAATATAATATATTGAATTCACTAATTGTATAAAGTATAAATATTTCAGATACATCAGGAACATATGTCCCTTTAATCCAAATAGAAATTTGTTATGTCAGGGCATATAAATCCTAACACAATCTTCAGTAGAAATTCATGATCCCTCAAAAAACATAACAGTGGGGGGGTACCGTCCCACGTTATTTGGGATGGTGATAAACTTAGTCCAACATGCGCTCACGCCACATTCCTTCATCAACCACACCGCTCCTCAACAAAAGTTCCATTAGCATTCAGTGAGTGATACAGTGCACACAAACATTCTTCGAAAGCCCCAATGCGTGAAAAGACATATATGTTTAGCCCTGAATTTCTAGGGACATCTCCCAAAACACCACTTTTGATAAATCAAAGCACACAATTACGCCGTGGAGTGGTCCAAAATCAATGACTTTTTTAGGTATCAGTAGCCAATGAAACGCTCCATCCAAATTCACTACAGCATTACTACCATCATTACTATTGTTTTTCTTCTTCTTCTTCTTGTCAAGTAATGATTCAAAGTCTACTGATTGGGGAAACTAAAAACCTCCCAATAACATGGCAAGAAACAGATGCACAAATTTGAATAAAAATAATCACAGCAACCCCTCTTATTGCAAATAAATAGTCAAACAGTTTAGTACTCTTGTCAACTTTTCAACATCTGACGAATATAGATTTTCAGCATAAAATTTACTAAAAAAAAAAAAAAAAAAAGGAAAATCAGAACAAAGTTGCACATCGTCTCTAGGTATAATATGTTTTCTTTCTAAGTCTTGACACATTCAAGATTCCAACTTTCATCCATTGCCAAAGAAGGAAGAATTGAGATTTGGAAATCAACATAATCATAAATAATGTTGCTACAATTAACCCCAATGCTAGCAGTAACCACTTGTGATTCCGATCAAACAATTTGGGTGCCCAATCCCTTTCTTTATTGTTCAGTTTTTCGTTAATGCAACAAAAGTCTTTGAAGTTGCTGCCCTTTAAATTATTATTATTTTTGCTTCTGCTCTTCTCATATTTACTCCAGATTTTGGTTAAAATAACAGCACTAGTCTTTAAAGTTGCTGCTCTTAGTTTTTGGTGGTTGGTCTTCTCCTATTTACTGGACAATTTTTTTTTCAATTGTTTGAATTGTAATTTTCCAATGTTGTAGAAGATTTTAATGTTTTCAATGTACTAGTGACAACCATGTTAACTGGAGTTACTTAAAATTTTCTGAATCAATTTGTTTCAGTGTTTATGAAATTGACAACTTCTAAATGTGTATTGGATATTATGAAGTGTGGTTTTCTAGACGTGAGAGGCATTCCTTGAGAAGTATGTTGTCTAAGCATGTCAGTTCTAAACTGGAGAATTTTGAAGACGGGAGAGGTGTGCATTCTGACGCGACAGTGCCATCAAAGATTGGAAGAGTTAAATCGAAGCAAACTGATATTTTTGTAGAATATGAGCATCCTGAGCATATAAAAAATCCCCTTTATGACCAATACTCATTTAAAGCAAGCGAGGAACTGTAAGATTACATCTCTGCTATGTGCATTTTGATTGCTTAACATTTTTAATTTCTTTTTTTAGTACCAACAATGAAATCAGGTAATTGTGATGAAAAATAGATTTTATCACTCTTTTCTAGACATACAACTTTGTTAATAATCATTTTCGCTATCTTGTAAACTACGCCAAACCTATTTCTTATTGTTATGATCAAGATTTGTGTTAATTTTGTTTCAACTTTTGGAGTTGGTTGTAAACTTTTTGCAGCTTAAGTTAAGCAGTTGGAGGGTTGGGTACGATCTGAAGCTGAAGAATACACTACTGTAATTGAGCAGAAGCATCACCTAGAAATAGATGCCTTTACAAAACAACTGAGACTTAAAGATGAGAAATTAGAAGCTTTTCGATGTCGTTTACTGAGCATGGAACTAGAATCAAAGCGTTGCAGTCCCATATTGAAGGACATAACCATGATTTGTCACAGCTCAGACAAGACAACATGAAACTTAAAGCTTTGATTTTGGATCGAGAAGCAAAGTTGAATTCTGTAAAAGAGGAGTATGCATTGCAGTTAGATGCATTGCAATTGGATCGAGAAGCAGAGTTGAATTCTTGTGAGATAGAGACTCGGAAAGAAGAGGAAACCCAAATTCTGAACCAGTCCAAAGATAGAATTTTGATAGTCCAATCTACAGGAAAAGAGTTTGAAGATGAAAAAGATGTTCTGGATTCAGGTTCTATTCAAGAGGAACAGGATAAAAAGGAGGCTGACACTGATGAAAAGTCAGCAACAGATGGCCCATGCTTGAGTAAGAAAACAACTCCATGGAAGATGGATCTTCATGCTCTTGGAGTTTCTTACAAGATCAAGAGGCTGAAGCATCAATTAGTTATGCTTGAGAAGGTGACAGGAAAGCAAGAAAGTTGTGAAGATAGGGTAACTAATGATAATACACAGTTTGGGATAAAGGGATTCAACATGTTGGTGTCAATGTTGAATAAACAAGTTAGCAGGTACCAGTCCCTCCAAGGGAAGACTGACGATTTTAGCAAGCGGATGGTAAGCCCCAATTTTAAATTTCAGGCAATTTTCAAGATTTTAGACCTACTGATCATGTTTGACATGGTTCTGAGTTTGTCTGCATTTTAAAGATTTCTACTAAACCATACAAAATTACTACTACGTCGACAAAATCTTGAAATTCTTCACAAATTTGGCTTTGTTGAGTGATAACTAGGGTAGAAAGTTCAATTGGAATTATTTTGCTTCAATTTGAAATGGACCCTTATTCCCCTCTTCTAATTATAATGAGACTTATTATCCTAACTTGGATCAGCAACTGAAAGTATTGTATTTGCTTTGTATTTTTGTTTGCAATTTTCAGCATGAGATTGATTTGGTGAGCTTTGGAGGTTCTACTATTGCTAAGACAAGGGAGGAAACAAAAACACTAGAGCACTTCCAGGAGAAAACATTTCAGCTGCAGAGATATATGGTAGCAACATGCAAGAAATTGATGGAAATACAATCCAAGATTGCTTCTGGACTCGTCGGGGCTGCAGAGGCCCTTGAAGGGCCTGCCAGCTTTGACATGAAGTGCTTTGCCGACAGTGTTAGAACACTCTTCAAAGAAGTTTGTAGACACTAAAATTTTAGTGGGCTTCGATTTTGATAAAATGGACCTGTTAAATATGGGCCTAATGTTTAATTAAGTTATTTAATTGGCCCAAGTTTTGTCCACTTAAATTATTTAATTAGCCCAGCCCAGATGGTTAAATATAAAGGTAATTATTCCTAATAAAATATATTTAGCATAATTATTTTTAAGGATAATTATTATAATATAACCGGCCCGGCCCAGTTATTATTTTATCCTTATCAGGAGATGACACATGTCATTATCCTATGGATCCAAGAAGCTTATAAATAGAGGTCTGGAGGAAGAAGGAAGGGGACATAAATTCAGAGTCCAAAAATCCAGAGACTCAGAAATCCAGAAGGTCCAGAAATTGAGAATCAGAAATCCAATGGCCAGAAATCCCGCAAACCTGAAGGCGAAGAACACCAAGCACATCCGAAGTCATGCCGTTCTTCACCAAATTTAATAAATTCTCTCCTCTCTGAAGACGAAGAACAACAAGCACATGCAAAGACGTATCGTTCTTCCTCAAATTCAACAAAGGACATAAATTCAGAATTCAGAAGTCCAGAAATTCAGAAAACAAAATTCTGAATTCAGAAATTCAGAATTGCAGAGAGAAATAAAGAAGCTCTCATCCCCAACATCCAAACCCAAAGGCAAAGAACACTAAGCACATCAAATCGTGCCGGTCATCATCAAATTCTGCGGTGATCAACAACAAGCACATCAAATCGTGCTGTTCCTCATCCAAATTCCACGGCGATTCAAGAATAAGCTCGTGCAGCCCTTAGATCCAACCAACAACAAAAAGGAGATCGAATCAGAGGACCATTCTTTTTGTAAAGATAATTACAAAGGATTGTACTCCAAATTCACAAATTAATAAACGTTTTATTTTGCTCATATTTTGTTTCTATTTGCAAAGAACAAAATTTGTGTGTACAAATTTCTGGCACGCCCGGTGGGACATCCTTTGCCTCTCATCTCTTTCTCCTATAGTAAATACTTAACAAATTCATCATCAGATTCAATGACTTGTAACAAGATTCAGATGAAGAGCAAGAATACCACCAAGGACATCGCAGTCATGACGGACAACATCATCACCACCACAAAAGGTGGCAAGAAGGTTACAACTTCGTCAAGTGGTACAAATAACTTTGCAAATTTAATGATGTGGAGCATGGTCAAAGCATCCGTTCCTACCAAAAGACAGCATGATGCAATGAGAGTCGATTCCGCCAAATCTATCAAAGTAACAACTTAAACTCATATTGCTTTCGCCTCGCTGGGGGCAAGGAGGAAGGTTCCTATAACCTCAAAGGTTGGTCCAGTCACAAGTTCAAGTTCAAGGCTGTTCCACCTAAAGGCAAAGATTTTTTCTGACTCCATCACTATGCCAGTCATGATGACGAGTACTACCTCGTACAAAGAGCAATTGATGACTATGGCCTATGCAATTGAAAGATTACAACACTCTCTCAAGGAGCAAGATCTAAAAATTGCCTCGCTGACAGAAAAGTTAAAATTGCATGACGACAATGCTGAGTCAAGCAAAAGCCAAATTCCTCATTCTAATTACATGCTAGAGAACACTTCAATTGATGATCAAAATGGCGTGTCCACCAATCCAACAATTGATGCTGCCTCCGTCACCTCACTTTCTATCCAATAACTTCAAGACATGATAGTGAATTGCATAAGAGAATAATACAGTGGTGTTCCTCAAAGTGCTCGCATGTACTCAAAGCCTTACACAGAAAGAATTGACATATTTAAAATGCTGGTTGGGTATCAACCTCCAAAGCTTCAATAGTTTGACGAAAAAGACAATCCCAAGCAACATGTCGCACATTTTGTAGAGATTTGCGGAAATGCTGGTACAAAAGGAGATCTCCTTGTCAAGCAATTCGTTCATTCCCTCAAAGGGAATGCATTTGATTGGTACATATACCTCAAAGCTGGAGGTATTGACAGTTAGGAGCAGATGGAACAAGAATTTCTCAACCGTTTCTATAGTACTCGTCGTACTATTAGTATGCTGGAGCTTACAAATACAAAATAAATGAAGAGTGAACCCGTGGTTAACTACATCAACCGTTGGCGAACTCTAAGTCTTAACTGCAAGGATCGTTTGTCTGAAATTTCTACAGTTGAAGCATGTATGCAAGGTATGCGCTGGGAGCTTCTTTACATCCTACAAGGGATTAAGCCTCGCACATTTGAAGAGCTTGTTACTTGTACCCACGACATGGAACTTAGCATGAAAAATCATGGTGCTAGGAAAGATCTTCCAGATATACCCGATAACCTTCAAGAATATGAAGGAAGTGAGTCCGAAGAATAAAACAATATACTTCTTAACTCGGATGATGAAGTAGGATTATCTTTCATTATAAGCATCAACTCGAGAGACTTGCATCAAGACAGGCACCATGCTACAACAATGACTTTAACCGAAACTACAAAATCATAAAGGGCATTAAGTCAAGGAAACCAAGAAGAAAATCCTGAAAGTGACGATGAGATAGTCTATGCCCTCTAGTATAAGCTTGGATTGTCGTCTGATTCTTGCAAAGTTAAAGAAAATTATTAAAGTTAAAGTGCTCCCAGATACGAGCCTAAACTGTCGATGATGCTCCCAGATACAAGCCTAAACTGTCAATGATGCTCCCAGATAGGAGCCTAAACTGTCGATGACACTCCTTGACACGAGTTTAAACTGTCTACCTGAAGAAAAAAAATCAAGAACTCCTTAATACGAGTATAAACTGTTTGGAAATAAATAAAAAAAAAAAAATGGCACTCCTTGACACGAGTTTAAACTGTTTATCTGAAAAAATATATATATCAAGAATTCCTTGATATGAGTTTCAACTAGTCCTTGACACGAGTTTAAACTGTCTACCTGGAAAACAAATCAAGAACTCCTTGATACGAGTTAAACTATCTCCCAAACAAAAAAATGACACTCCTTGACACGAGCTTAAAATGTCTACCTAAAAAAAAAAATTGACACTCCTTGATATGAGTATAAACTGACTATTTGAATAAATAAAAAAAACAACACTCCTTGGCATGAGTATAAATTGTCTGCCTGAAGAAAAAAAATCAAGAACTCTTTGATACGAGTATAAACTGTTTGGAAAAAAACTAAAAAACTCTTTGACATGAGTATAAACTGTCTACCAAAAAAAAATTGTGAGCTACATGATGACTTGATCCCTGTTTAGGGTATGTAGGTATCTTGGAAGTTTGTTTCAAGTTCAGTCAACCTAAAAAAAAAAAAAAAAGACAAAGTGTGCTCATCGCATGATATCAAAAGTGATTTGTCACACCCTGTCAACTTGGCACGCCACCAAAGTATAGCTGCGAAGAAAATTTTGGTCTGTTGCCAAATTGTAGCTGCAAGGAAGAAATTTAGCCTGTCGCCAAAGTGTAGCTGCAAAAAGAATTTTGGTTTGTCGTTATAGTTGTAGCTACAAAAGAAATTTTGATTTGGCAAAGTATAGCTGCGAAGAAATAAATTGGTTCGTCACCAAACTGTAGCTACCTAGGAAAATTCTGCTCACCGCCAAGGTATTTCTGAAAGGGAAATTTGGCTATCCACTGAGATGTCATTGAAGAAAACAATTCTACTCACCGTCGAGGTATTGCTGAAAGAGAAATTTTGTTTTCCTCTGAGGCGTCGTTGAAGAAAAAAATTCTCCTCGCCGCCGAGGTATTTCTAAAAGAGAAATTTGGCTATCCGTTGAGGTGTCATTAAAAAAAATTCTGCTTGCCATTGAGGCGTTGTTGAAAGACAAATTTAACTTGCCGCGAAGGCGTCGCTGAAGAATCTAGTTCATCGCCATAATGTTGCTGCAACAAAATTTTGACTCACCATCAAGGTGTCGTTAAAAGAAAAAAATTCTGCTCACCGCCAAGGTGTTGCTGAAAAAATAAAATAAAATAATTCTGCTCACCACTGAGGGGTTGCTAAAAGAGAAATATAGTTTTCCACTGAGGCACTGCGTCAAGGAAAATTCATTGCTGTCTGGTCTATGGCTAATGAAGGCTAATAGACTGCATCTACATCTATCGTTGCTCTTCGAATTGATTCGGGGCTACTGACGACACTGTCTGTGCTAGTCGCATAACCTCTCGGAGTCTAGTCTCGCTCTATTAATGGCTGTTGGATGATCCATAGCTGATGAAGACGCTCTGGCGGCGGGTGTTGACAACGTTGTCTGAGCTAGTGGTAAAACGTCTCTCCATCTGCATCTATCGTTGCTCTCTGGATTGATTCATGGCTGCTGAAGACATTGTCTGTACTAGTCGTATGACCTCTTAAAGTTTGGTCTCGCTCTATTAATGGCTGCTGGATGATCGATGGCTAATGAAGACGCTCTGGCTGTAGGTGTTGATAACGTTGTCTGAGTTAGTGGTAAAACCTCTCTCCATCTACATCTGTCGTTGCTCTCTGGGTTGATTCGTGGCTGCTGACGACACTACCTGTGTTAGTGGCATGACCTCTCGGAGTTTATTTTTGCTCTATCAATGGCTGCTGGATGATCCATAGCTGATAAAGACGCTCTAACAATGAGTGTTGATAATGTTGTCTGAGCTGTTGGTAAAGCTTCCCAGGGTCTACATATCTCGCTGCTCTCTGAGTCAATTCGTGGCTGCTGACGACACTGTTTATGCTGGTGGCATGACCTCTCAAAGTTTGTTCTCTCGCTCCAAAATGGTGATAGTATGGGGCTTGAGACTCCTGAAAAACACCATGATTAACTAGCACCCCCCTGGAAAAAAAGAAAAGAAAAAAAGGTTAGCACTTGAAAAAAAAAAAATTAGCGCTTGAAAAAAAAAATAATAATAATAAATCAAAAGTGTGGATTGGCATGCATGGAAGATTTTGGTTCCGAATGAACAATGGGTCCTTACGGACTAGATGCGTTCCGAAAGAACAATGGGTTTTTACGGACTAGTTGCGTTCCGAAGGAACAATGGGTCCTTACGGACTAGTTGTGTTCCTAAGGAACAATGGATCCTTACGGACTAGTAAAAAAAGTTTGTCCAAAAAAAAAGAGAAAATAAAAGAAAAAAAAGAAACAAAAAAATGTGAAAAGGAGAAAAAAAGATCGCATGAAAAAAAAAAAAAAAAGAAAAAAAAAAAGAAAGAGAAGGAAGAAAAAAAGAGAGAAGAAAAAAAAAAAAAAAAGGAAGAAAAAAAAAGAGAAAAAGAAAAAACCAAAAAGGAAAGAAAAAAAGAAAAGAAAGATCACATGGAAAAAAAAAAAAGAAAGAGAAGGAAGAAAAAAAGAGAGAAAAAAAAAAGGAAGGAAAAAAAAAAAGAAAAAGAAAAAAAGAAGGATAAAAAAAAAGGGAAAAAAATAAAAGGAAGAAAAAAAGAGAGAGAAAAAAAAAAGAGAGAGAGAAAAAAAAGTGTGAAAAAATGAAGGAAAAAAAAAGCGTGAAAAGGAGAAAATAAAAAAACGAGAGAAAAAAAAAAAGGAAAGGGGAAAAAAAAAATAAGAGGAAGAAAAAAAAATGAAAAACAAATCGTAATATGAAAAAAGAAAAGGAAGAACGTGCGATTTGAAAAAGAAAAAAAAAAAAAAAAGAAGAAGAAGAAAAGAAGAAGAGTGGAGAAAAAATCATACCGATTATTCAAGCGGAGACCGCAATCTAACAAGTCTTCAGAGACTGTAGAATTGATGACAAAACCTATAACATTGGTGGTATATATAGGCAACAAAATATCTCCTGTTTGTACTGGAATTTGTATAATTCAGTTTAAATAAGAAAGTAAAATACCAATCCAAAGTTGGATAGAAAAGCAAAAGAGGAATTCTTACAATCCAAAGTTGGATAAAAATAAAAAATAAAAAATAATAATAATAAAAAAAACAGAGAGGAAAGTTGGATACTTCAAGTCCCATTTGAAAAAGGAGAAAAATCCTGTTAAACTTGGGACTCGAAGTGGGGGCAATTTGTAGAAACTAAAATTTTAGTGGGCTTCTATTTTGACAAATGGACCTGTTAAATATGGGCCTAATGTTTAATTAAGTTATTTAATTGGCCCAAGTTTGGTCCACTTCAATTATTTAATTAGCCCAGCCCAGATGGTTAAATATAAAGGTAATTATTCCTAATAAAATATATTTGAAATAATTATTTTTAAGGATAATTATTATAATATAACTGGTTCGGCTCAGTTATTATTTTATTCTTATCAGGAGATGACACATGTCATCATCCTATGGATCCAAGAAGCTTATAAATAGAGACTTGGATGAAGAAGAAAGGGGACACAAATTCAGAGTCCAGAAATCCAAAGACTCAGAAATCCAGAAGGTCCAGAAATTGAGAATCAGAAATCCAGTGGCCAGAAATCCGGCAAACATGAAGGCGAAGAACACCAAGCACATCCGAAGTCGTGCCGTTCTTCACCAAATTCAACAAATTCTCTCCTCTCTGAAGACGAAGAACAACAAGCATATCCAAAGACATGTCGTTCTTCCTCAAATTCAACAAAGGATATAAATTCAGAATTCAGAAGTCCAGAAATTCAGAAAACAAAATTCTGAATTTAGAAATCCAGAATTGCAGAGAGAAATACAGAAACTCTCATCCCCAACATCCAAACCCAAAGGCGAAGAACACTAAGCACATCAAATCGTGCCGGTCATCATCAAATTCCGCGGTGATCAACAACAAGCACATCAAATCGTGTTGTTCCTCATCCAAATTCCACG
Source organism: Cornus florida (assembly GCF_030987335.1). Lineage (NCBI taxonomy): Eukaryota > Viridiplantae > Streptophyta > Magnoliopsida > Cornales > Cornaceae > Cornus > Cornus florida. The sequence continues at coordinate 36,565,097 of NW_026775576.1, read as the reverse complement.
GCGATTCAAGAACAAGCTCGTGCAGCCCTTGGATCCAACCAACAACAAAAAGGAGATAGAATCAACGGACCATTATTTTTGTAAAGATAATTACAAAGGATTGTACTCCAAATTCACAAATTAAAAAAAGTTTTATTTTGCCTATATTTTGTTTCTATTTGCAGAGAACAAAATTTGTGTGTACAAAGTTTAAAGGGGACTTGAAGCCCGCATTTCTTGATTCATTGGAGATGTTGAGGGCACTCGGGCTTGTGATGTCAGGTCTTGTAGGTAATCATCTAGCAATCCTAGGTATATACCATGATGTTATTCTTTACTAAAGATGATACAAGAAAAGAAGTTCTCCACATCAATTATTCTTTACTAAATATTTTTGAAACTTTTTTCTATTTAAATAAGATTTGGTGGCAGTAGCAGGGTTTGCCTGGCTTGATCCTTGTAGGATTTATGCATGAAATTTATAGTCCAAGGATGCTACTGAGCATTAATTGATTTCAATGATTTAACAGGATCTACACTCCGAATCCTAACCTTAAGGGGTTATTTATAATGGTTTAATTTAGAATATATTTTTTGTGAGCTTCTAAAACATGTTTACAAAATGTTCTTATAGTAGAATGTTTCCTTATCATGATTATATGTATATTGGAACTTATGTTTTAAGCTTTTCTGGTAAAGCTTGCATTTAGCTAGCATTTTATAGGGAACTTGCAAAAACACCCATTTATTAACTATTGAGACAGATAATCACCATTTACTAACTATTGAGACAGGCAAGCTTATAAGAAAATCAAAGAATTAACAAAAATTTCTATTTCTGTTCTGATAAAAAAAGAAAAAAGAAAAAAAAACACCTTTTTTTCTTTTGGCAATTGAAAATAAATCCTTATACCAAGAGGTAATAGTATCATTTCTCATTATGAGTATCAAATCAACCAAATACGTACAAATACATGAATTAAAATCATCTCACTAGAAAGTAATGACAATGGACAGTTGATTGATTGAAATTATTCCCGCATGGTGACATTTACGGAGAGAGACTCTACAAATTGCTAAGGGAACGAATCTTTGATCAAAGACGAAGTTAAAAATTAGTACCTGTGTTAGAGATTGAGGGTTAGACTAATCCACCATGCTGTGAAAGACCACTCATTGGCCTTCCTTCTCATCAACCGGTTTCTCCTCTGATCACTAACGCCGTAAAGATTCTCAATTCTGCGGGTTTTTTTATGTGTCTTTTGTTGCTAAAAAAAAGAAGAAAATATATGAGAGTTCAGAAAAGGAAGAGATCGAGAAGAAGAACAGAGACGAGAAATATATATAAACGCACCTGGGCAACTTTCCGTTGAAGGTGAAACTCGCCAAAGACGAATTAGCTCCCGAAAAATTCGTGCTTGGACTTAGAGAGGGTTAGGGTTTCATATGGACTCAAGAGAGAGAGGGGTGTTTTCATCAACCGGTTTCTCCTCTGATCACTTACGCCGTAGAGATTCTCAATTCTGGACAGCCTACAGATGATGGTATCTTCTGCGGGTTTTTTCCTGTGTCGTTTGTTACTGAAAAGAAGAAAAAAATATATGAGAGTTCAGAGAAGGAAGAAATCGAGGAGAAGAACAGAGACGAGAGTTACCATATATATATATATATCTTCATTGGCATATATATATATATATATATATATATATATATATATATATATATATATATGCCAATGAAGACAAGGTCTCTCGAGTACCCTCTTGAGAAAACTAAAGCAAGTTCGTTGTATAGAGTTAAGGGGATTGTCCAGAGCCCACACCTAGGCAATTTTCCTCTGAAGGTCAAACTCGCCAAAGATGAATTAGCTCCCAAAATTTTGTGATTGGACTTAGAAAGGGTTAGGGTTTCATATGGATTCAAGAGAGAGAGGGGTGCTTTGGTTGATTGATGTGTTCGAAGTTTGGGAGGAGTAATGAATTTTTTAGCGCGCAGCTTGATGAAAACATTGCCGGGAAAATGAAATTTTCACAAAAATACACTGAACCCTATTCTATAAGGGGCCATGCGGGCCTGCTGTAGAAGGTATATTCTACAATGGGCTATGCGGGCCTCTTGTAGAAGAATACCCTTTTACAATGGGCCATATGGCCTGTTGTAGAAAGCTCCTTTTACAACGGATTTGTAGGTCTATTGTAGAAAATGTGTTGTCAAAAGCATATTTTCTTGTACTGTCAGTTTCCTGTTTTAATTGTTTCCTTTTTTATCCCAACTTCTTTCCAAGTCTTATACATGAAATTTTTCATATTTTCAGAGGGACTAGGACATTCTAAATTCTATATAAATCAATTTTATATTTTGAGAAAGCCTTTAGAGAGAGAAAAATTCAGAAAATCAAATATGATTATTCTGATTGAGAGCATACACACACACACACACACACACACACACATATATATATATATATATTCATGAGTGATTTAGTTGTGTTGTTCTCTATCTCATCAGAATTGGAGCTATACTGAAGATTCAGATATTCCAAGTGAGAAGCAGGATTTAATTCTTCTATAATCGAGTTCAGATCTTAAAGAACAGAAATAAACGCTATCACAATTTGAAAGGGTTAGAGTATTCGTGGAGTGTTGTCTGATCTACCTGATACTCTTCTATAATTATCAATTGTAAGCCTGAGGTCAAGTTGCTGTTGGACGGGGAGTCGAAAAGCCAGAAGATTGTCAACGATTGGTGTAGTGTAGAACGATAGAGTGTGAGCTAGAGTCAAAGTTCGGTATACTTTGTTTCAAGCATAGTGGATTAGTTTACTTTGGACTGCACAGTTCACGAGATTTTTCCCATAACAGTTGATGTATTTTATCAACTAGGGTTTCCTTACTAAAATCCTGGTGTAATCCTCTAACTCTAACTTGGTTTACTTTACATATATTTGTGATTGTGGATGTTTAAATTGATCAAATAATTTAATCAATCATAAATTGAGCAAGTTGACATTAGATCTAGGTCATTCAAAGAGTTAATTACAATTAAAATCAACTAACTGTTTCCGTACCCTCCGTAAGTCTTGTTTCACAATTTGATATCAGAGCGGGTTACTCGTGTAACGATCTGAACTCGAGGGTCCGAATTGTTAACCGGGTTGTTACCCAAACCCGAGGTCAACTAAAAACATTACCGTCCTCTCCTATATCAATACATAATATACGTGTCATCCCAGGGTTTATAAATAATAATAATAATAATAAAATGAGATCATAGCCACAAAATATGTCAAACAGTCCACTAACCCATCAAAACATGTGGAGGAACATCGTCCACCACTTTCTTCCCATGACCTAAAAAAAATATTAAAATGATGGGGTGAGCGAAACGCTCAATAAGAAGTGTCTAAGACACACCTCTTATGACCCCGTAAATCCATATAGAGAATAGAAAACAAGAGAACGGGATCATATCTAGGGAGTCAAGTAAAACCATTATATCATCAACAAACATACATATCTTAACCAATTACCAAATGTACCACGTATGCCAATGATGTGCCATGCTATGCAATGTCACTCCCCATTTTTGAAACCATACTATTTCAACTTCCAAACCATTAGTGTAATCCGACCAAAGGCACCTCCAAGGCGTTACGAAAGGGAGATTGGCTAACCATCCACGACCATAAGGTACCTTCAAGGCGTCGCATCCGGCCTGGTTAGCTCAACCACACTGGGGTCTCTCCCTAGTCCCCTCTCTAGACCACACTTTTCAAAAAAACTTTTCAAAAAAAACTCTTTCCCAAAACAATTTTATTGGTTTTAAAAAAATACTTTCTCCCTTTTTCTTTTCCAATGGATGCATGAATGCTTCATGCTTCACAATTTACCATAATTTTCACATCATCAAACCTTAACAAAATTTCATTCTAAAGAAGATTTTTCTCATGAATTTATAGCCTGCTTTAAGTCAACAAAATTTTTACAGTTATACCTATTAAATAAGGACATAATCACAAAAGCATGCTTTCCATATCCAATCAACAAATCATATACACATATATTACTTACACATAACACACATAGAGATACACATCATATATCTAGCATCATGACAATTTCTTAAGAAAAATTTACAATAAATCCCATACATTCTAGTTACATGATAAGCGCCGAATATTGCATATTTAAGCGCCCTTAATTGCATTAGTTAAGTCCATTGTTCTTTTAATTATGTAGATTACTTTCATTTGTATGTTTTTGTGCATTTTCAGGTTCAATTGCAATAAAGGAGCAAGAAGGGTGTTTTGTAGAGTTTTTGAATATCAAGGTGCCAATTCTGAAATTCTGGCAGCAGTGAAGCCCAAACTTTGTTCGCCATTTTGACCTACCAAACTCGAGAACTGGACTTCCCTCATAACATGAAAGATTTAGAGCTCTGAATCAGCTTTCCAAATCTTCAAGCGGTTTGTCATTCGGAGTTCGGAGCAGAGAGTTATGATCTTCTTATTAGAGGTGCTCAGAACTGCCTGGCAGCAATGAAAGTCTGCCTTGTTCTTCAATTTCGACCAACCAGACTTGAGAATTGGATCCCCACTAAAACATAAAGTTTTTAGAGCTCTGAATTAGCTTTCCAAATCTTTAAACAGTTTGTCATTCGGAATTTGGAGTACAAAGTTATAGCCATTTTACCAAAGTAGGTCCGGGCAAAGCAAAGCAAGCATGGAGCAATCTGCTCCAATTTCGAGTGCTCGAGGCCTTGCTTCGAGTGCTCGAAATTCAGGTAGAATTGCCTTCGGGAATTCTCAGTTTGGCAGCCACTTGTGCATTGGTTTCCTCATTTCTACTTACTTCTTTATGTGGTGGTTGGGGATGTTTTTGGAAGGGAGAGAGAGGCCTTACCTATACAAAAGAAGAGAAGGGCGGCCACACATTATTAATCTCACTTTTGGATCAGATTTTTGGAGAGAGAAGAGAGCAAAGAGGAGGAGTTCTTGAAGCTTCAAGGAGAAAGTTCGAAAATGGAGGGGAAAGCCTTGCTTCTTCCTTCATCTAGGGCCACCATGGGTAACTAAACCTCATCTAGGGAGGTGATGAAGCCTCCCCTTTTGTTTATGTTCTAGATTAGGTTCTATTTTGGGGATTATAATGTATAAACTTTGGTCTTTTCATAGTTTAAGAGATTATTACTTCTTGTAATGAATATTCATGTTTAAATTATTGATGTGAGTTATTTAGTTTGTCTTGCTGATTCTTACATTAGTCTTATTGCTTTTATTTTCATAGTGACAATGAAGATATTAACTATGAATGGTTTTCAAGGCATGTTGATTTTGAAACTTGATATTCCAATTCTTAGGTACCTCCTTTGATGGACTATGCTTGATTCTTACCTTCATGTGCTTCATCATTTGATTGAATGCTTGATGGTCTTTTGCTTAAGTTAATGTATTTGACACTACACCCTAGTCTAGGTAGTTCAAATGTGTTGTCTTTTGACAGACCATTCTTGTTTTAATTTCATGAACTTTTTATTGGTTATGAAGCAACTATGTGTTGCTACATAATTCTTGATCATTACTTATATAGTGTTGATCCCCAATTTAGTCTTGATTTAGCATGTATTTAGGGCGTAGGTGGATTCACTTCCCTAGTTTCCCCTTTTATTATCTCTAACTCTCATTTACTAGCATTCTTGTTTTATGCACACTTCAATTACTAGCTTAGTGACAAACCAATCAACAACTCCTTATTACACCTTATCATTCTAAAATGACTCTAGATACTTAGGTTGTCATAGACTAGCACAGTCCCAGTGGTTCGACTTACCCGACCAATAGCCCTATTTTACAATGATTCGTGCTGTTGCGAAGGTTGATGTATGATTGACCAACCGATCAATTTTTGGCGCCGTTGCCGGGGACTGCAAACGGTTTAGCAACCAAAGTTTAGGGTTAAATTTAGTGTGATTGTTAATATTGTGTTTTGTGCATATTTCTCGTGTGGTTTAACCATTTTTATGTTGTAAGATTCTAGGGACTCGACTCTCGCCGTGAGAACGCTAGCAAAGTGTGAGTCTAGAGGACCCTAGGTAAGCTTCTTGACCTTTTAGTTTAGCACTGTGATATTTTGTGCATGTGTTAAGCTTAGAATTAGTTAATTTATTTGTAAGCCCTTGTTGAGGCTATATTATTGTTTTAATTTCGTGTTCAAGCATCGGTCCTTGTCGTGGCCAATTTAATTTTTGTCTTGATAACTGAGGAGAAAGGGAATATCATATGTGGAGGTTATGGTGATGAAGTGTTGTGTTGGTTGCTTTGTGTGTTGTTGAATTACTCCTAGATGGAGAATAATTATCTCCCAACTCAATTCTACACACCACATGAGTTTTGTGCCTTTTGCTCTAGTCATACACATCATACAAGAGAATGTCTTCCAACGAGAAAATTCTCGGACTTCTATCTAGAGCAACCAAATGAAAATTTCTTTGAACTGGGTAGTGATCCATACTTCAATGGTTATAACTCGGGTTCAGGAGATCATCAAAACTTCTTGTGGCTTGACATAGGAAATTCAGCCCCACAATCTCTTGGGCAACATTTTCACTCCAATTTTCAACCCAATGATCATTATTTCCAGCCCTCTTCTTCTCCTTTTCTACCGTCTCCATTGGATGAGTTAATAGCTGCCAACGAACAAATGATAGAGTCTATGCATACGCAAATGATGGAGTCCAACAAGCAAATGTTGGATGACATTGTTAGCGTGCAATCCACCGCCTATTCTCATTCCCAATCTAGAGTTGATTTAGATGACCAAATAGCCCAAATTCAACAAATGGTTGATGTTCTAAATCAGGAAAAGGAAGAAGAATTTCCAATTGAACTTATGGTCAATCCAAAAGAGAATTCTATGAATGATGAGATTACTTCTAGTAATTTTCATCACGAGAATGTTCAAGTGGTTACTGCATGTGAAAATGAAGAAATAGTGGGTGAAGATCAAATTGTAGCCACACAAAAAATTGAAGAATTTGTGGTTCAAAATGAGGAAATTAATGATGATGAGATTGTATCCTATAAAAATCCAGCACAACCCCTACATAATCCCTTGCTTGATGCACCTCCTTTAATGGAGGATCCTCTAAAAGCTTGCTTAGCTCATTTCAATTATGAGGATTTTGATGTTAACAATTCTATTCTGGAGGTAAATTCTTTGTTTGAAATTCCTCCACCTATTCATTCTCTTCCTTGGGCAACATCAAATGCATCCCTCTCTTGGGAGCTTGTATCTCATCCCATTCCCTCACTTGAGTTATCTCAGGCTGTTGAGCCTGAACTGCCGGATAAGTGCGAGGAGGATGTTGAAAGTCTGAAGGATAACTTGTCGAGCATTCCCGTGCTCAATATGACACTTCATCAGTCTTTGCTTGGTGCACCCTCACCTAATCCATCTTCCCATAATCCAAATAAGCCCCATAATCCAAAGTTTTTCATTGAGGATGAAGAGTGGGTTGAGGTCTTTCCGTTACCTCTTTTCCACTTTTGTCTTCAAGCTCTTCCTCCTCTGCTTTTAAAAGAATTATCCTATTTGGGGAAACATGACTCTCTAGAGAGATATGGTATAGGGTGATAAGGACTAACCTGATCTCGGTGTGTCTAGCTATCGATGTTAACTTTAGCACTCATGGGAAGCAATTCTTTCAATTTCCAAGCTTCCCTCCTTTCAATTGCCTGAGCCTTGAAATTTTCTGGGAAATGGTTTCGAAAAGCCAAAAATTTGATTTTCCTGGAATGCTCTTCAGTTGTGTTCCACAATTTTAGACCGGCTTCTTAAACCTTCTCAACTCTTGTTTTCATTCCCGGAAGTTTCCGGCTCTATCAGGCAATTTTCTCGGACTTTCGACATGGCACTCACATGCATAACCTCTCATCTTCAATGCATTCTTGAAATGTTCTTAATCTCATCCATGCATTGAAGAGATGTTCTAAAGTTTGAAAATTTTCTCAAAATCATCCATGCATTATGTGAAATTGCAAAAGTTCGGAAATCTTCTTGAAATCATCCATGCACTCATTGAAAAAAAAATTTGCACAATTTGAAAATTTTCTAAATTTTCTATGCATTGCAATGAAGTGTAGAGTTTGACAATTTTCCCTCCTTGCATTAGAATGGATTGAAGTTCAAGAGTTTGAAAATTGTCCATGCATTAGAACGAAGTTGAAAAGTTTTCAAAATTTTTCATCCATGCTTTGGAATGGAATGAATTTGCAAGGTTAAAAAATATTCTCTATGCATAAAAATTTCATTTTTGAGAATTCCATCCATTTTGCATCATGTTGCAATGTATCAAGCTTGGAAAATTTTCCATTGGCATAATGTTGCAATTTTGCAAAAAAAAAAAAAAGAAGGGGGATTTCATTCATTGAAAATTTTTATTCCATTTTCATGCATAGGAATTTCATTACAGCCATGAGCTCATAGTTTTTCATGCATGCATAAGAATGACAAATTTTAAAATTTTGCTTCCATGCATGCATGCATTCAGCTCTCAGTGCATACATTAACTTCATGCATTCATTCATCCATGCATTCATGTTGGCTGAAAAATTCATTTCCATGTTGCTCACATTACACATTCCATTGCAATGAATTCATTTTCGAGCCTACTGATCCAATTTCGAGCACTCTACCTTCCTTGTTGAGTGCTCGTTGCTGCCTCCAATCTTACATGCACCACTGTCCTAATTTCGAGCATTCAAGATCCAAGTTAGAGTGCTCGCAGCTGCACACCAATTTTAGCACATCATTCGCAGCTACTGCCTCCATTTCGAGCCCTCGAATCCCAATTTAAGTGCTCAAACCACCTCCACTTCGAAGCAAACCCACTGCCTTCAATTCGAGTGCTCGCCGGCTCAGTTCGAGCACTCGAATCTGCTACCAACACTCTCATCCATCAACTCCCTCGTGCATGCCCACTCTCTGCCACACCACACCAACTCAAAACCTCCACAGCCATGCACAGAATCTCACCAACCCAACCCAATTACCTTCCATCACCTTTAACCTCCCCAACCTCTACCATGCTCTCTCTCTTTCTCACCCAAGCCAACTTCCCAACACAAGCAACCCACCACCTCATTTCCCTCGGCACAAGCAACACAAGCAACCTCTCGGCATCTCTGCAGCCCATCTTCTCAACACCAAACCAACTTCCTTCCCTGCATCAACCTCCATTACCCAAACCAACCACTCTCGGCATATCTCTCTGCAACCCAAAACACCAACCCCACAACCTCATCTCCATAAACCATGCATGCATTTCAACACCACCCCATCAACCACAAACTAACCCATCCATGCAACCCCAACCATGCCAACCACTTAACCAACCCAACTCATCAACCCAACAACCATGCCAACACCATCACCCAACAGCCGAGCCCTCTGCTTGTTTTTCGAGCACACGTCGTGCCTAGCTCGAGTGCTCGAAACACTTCAAGTCCCACTCCTCATCCTCTCGGCTCTAACCAAACAACCTCACCTCCTGCAACCATGCACACCACACCTCCTCTCGGCAACCATGCACACCATGCACCATGTCAACCACTTAACCAACCCATCTCCTCAACCTCCAACCCACCTCACCATGCCACCCACCAACCCCACACACCCCCACCATCTTGGCTTCACCCATTCCCACCCCTTCACCCAACCACCACCTTCTCTCTTTCTCTCCTCAACCCACACCCTGCATGCCCACAAACCCACCAACACCATCACCTCTCAGCATTTCTCTCTCACCCTCATGCCATGCAAACCATGCATCAAAAAAAAAAAAAAAAAAAAAGAAAAGAAAGAGAAGAAGAAGAAATTGTATAGATCTCTATCTTACATTAACATTCATGTTTGTATTCTTATTTATGTTTTTTTTTTTTTTTTTTTTCTTAAAAGACCTGTGCTTTTACCTGTGTACATTAGTTGTGTTTGGATAGGTCTTCATATCCAGGTTTGGGGGACACCGTTGCGCACTCACATGGCTGAACATCTACGTCATCATCACTCGACTTGGTATTATTGTTCTTTAACCCTCTCTGTTCTTATTTTCATTTACTTGTCTTCTCACATTGAGGACAATGTGACATTCAAGTTTGGGGGTGCATTTATGCATTTTTGGTTTCATAATTTTTGCTAAGCAATGATAGTATAACTTGACACTAGTTGGAGATGAAGCATATGTTTAATACCTTGTGTATAGAAGCAATTGACATTTTTGAAAATAAAGAAAAATTTGAGTTGAAATGATCATGTGGATTCAAATTAGTCTGTATAAATGTCTCAATTAGATTCTCACTGGATTTGACACTCTTTTAAGCTTCACAATGCACAGATGCACATTGGAAACTTAACTGTGAGGCATGCAACTTGATCAACCTTGACCTTGACCTTGGCCTAGTTAATCTGATTTGATGAACCTGATAGACGAATATCTTTGGCATGATTTAAGTTGTCTAAAAAAAAAAAAAATGAGAAAGAAAGAAAATAATGACCAGTTGAAGTTCGTAGCCTTTTCAACTCGAGCTATTAAGCCCTATGGAGTATCTCTACACTTAACACCCTAAAGCCATCTGGTTTGGGAGTTGTTGGCCTAACGCTTGCTACATAGGTTGGTTAGAAAGCTTAAAGGACTTAAACATTGCACGGTCATTCAAAAAAAAACTTGTAATAAACATGGTTTGTTGGAGTTCGTAGCCTTTCCAACTTGAGCTATTAAGCCCTAGGAGTGTCTCTACACTTAACACCCTAAAGCCATCTAGTTTGGGAGTTGTTGGCCTAACGCTTGCTACATAGGTTGGTTAGAAAGCTTAAGGGACTTCAGCATTGCATAACCATTCTATGTTTCGCTTATGAGTTACAATAAATTGTCAACAAGCAACAAAAGTTGTCTTGTAAATAAAATCATGCCTTAGGGACCTCATTTAAAGGGGAATTCAATGATTCGAAAACTTGTGCTTGGAAATTGGAAAAGAAAGTAAAAGCCACATGTTGAGAATCCAATTCACTTTCACTGAAGCTAGAGTTGATTTCCATTCAAGAGATGATAATTGAGTTATTTATATAGTCTATGATGTTGATACATGCATGTTGAAATGTGTTTTGTATCAATGCTTCATATATGCAAGGTAGTCTTCCCAATGACCCCATCTCCAGCTCTTTTTCTGTTTCAAGTTATTTTTGAGTTATGTATATATCTCATTTTACCATGGATGATATTTTTGTAGTAGCATGTCCATGGTTGTCTTTTCATTAAGTTTTTCATTGTAGTTTTGCTAAGGGACTAGCAAAATGTAAGTTTGGGGGTGTGATAAGCGCCGAATATTGCATATTCAAGCGCCCTTAATTGCATTAGTTAAGTCAATTGTTCATTTAATTATGTAGATTACTTTCATTTGTATGTTTTTGTGCATTTTCAGGTTCAATTGCAATAAAGGAGCAAGAAGGGTGTTTTGTAGAGTTTTTGAATATCAAGGTGCCAATTCTGAAATTCTGGCAGCAGTGAAGCCCGAACTTTATTCACCATTTTGACCTACCAAACTCGAGAACTGGACTTCTCTTATAACAAGAAAGATTTAGATATCGGAATCAGCTTTCCAAATCTTCAAGCGGTTCGTCATTCGGAGTTTGGAGCAGAGAGTTATGATCTTCTTATTAGAGGTGCTCAGAACTGCCTGGCAGCAATGAAAGTCGGCCTTGTTCTTCAATTTCGACTAACCAAACTTGAGAATTGGATCTCCACCAAAACATAAATTTTTTAGAGCTCTGAATTATCTTTCCAAATATTCAAACGGTTTGTCATTTAGAGTTTAGAGCACAAAGTTATAGCCATTTTACCAAAGTAGGTCTGGGCGAAGCAAAGCAAGCATGGAGCAATCTGCTCCAATTTCGAGTGCTCGAGGCCTTGCTTCGAGTGCTCGAAATTCAGGCAGAATTGCCTTCGGGAATTCTCAGTTTGGCAGCCACTTGTGCATTGGTTTCCTCATTTCTACTTACTTCTTTATGAGGTGGTTGGGGATATTTTTGGAAGGGAGAGAGAGGCCTTACCTATACAAAAGAAGAGAAGGGAGGCCACACATTATTAATCTCACTTTTGGATCAGATTTTTAGAGAGAGAAGAGAGCAAAGAGGAGGAGTTCTTGAAGCTTCAAGGAGGAAGTTCAAAAATGGAGGGGAAAGCCTTGCTTCTTCCTTCATCTAGGGCCACAATGGGTAACTAAACCTCATCTAGGGAGGTGATGAAGCCTCCCCTTTTGTTCATGTTCTAGATTAGGTTCTATTTTGGGGATTATAATGTATAAAATTTGGTCTTTTCATAGTTTAAGAGCTTATTACTTCTTCTAATGAATATTCATGTTTAAATGATTGATGTGAGTTATTTAGCTTGTCTTGATGATTCTTACATTAGTCTTATTGCTTTTATTTTCATAGTGACAATGAAGATATTAACTATGAATGGTTTTCAAGGCATGTTGATTTTGAAACTTGATATTCCATTGCTTAGGTACCTCCTTTGATGGACTATGCTTGATTCTTACCTTCATGTGCTTCATCATTTGATTGAATGTTTGATGGTCTTTTGCTTAAGTTAATGTATTTGACACTACACCCTAGTCTAGGTAGTTCAAATGTGTTGTCTTTTGACAGACCATTCTTGTTTTAATTTCATGAACTTTTTATTAGTTATGAAGCAACTATGTGTTGCTACATAATTCTTGATCATTACTTATATAGTGTTTATCCCCAATTTAGTCTTGATTTAGCATGTATTTAGGGCGTAGGTGGATTCACTTCCCTAGTTTCCCCTTTTATTATCTCTAACTCTCATTTACTAGCATTCTTGTTTTATGCACACTTCAATTACTAGCTTAGTGACTAACCAATCAACAACTCCTTATTACACCTTATCAATATAAAATGACTCTAGATACTTAGGTTGCCATAGACTAGCGCAGTCCCAGTGGTTCGACTTACCCGACCAATAGCCCTATTTTACAATGATCCGTGCTATTGCGAAGGTTGATGTATGATTGACCAACCGATCATTACATTATGATCACATTATTAAGGAAAATCCTAACATTTATTTTCATAATTTCAACATCACTTTTTTTAACAATTGAAATTCATGGGGCACCTAAAATGTCAATACTAAGCATGTATATTCACCACTATGTATATAATCATAATCATTGGTTCAGTTAATACATATAATACATCCATCACCTTAATTACATACCACCACAACAACATAGGCAAAATTACTAAAATTAAACATGCGTAGAATCGAATTAAAGAGGAAAATTCACAAAATATCAAAGAAAATATGAATTAGAGCACCCCTACCTCTTAATTGTAGAAAAGCCCCAAATGGGTCCAAATTTTCGGAATTCTTAGAGTGGCCAAAAGCTGAAATTGTTTATATAAACTTGAAAATCTCACCGACCACTTCGAATTGCCACAAACGGCACTCAAAATTTCCCACCGGTTGAAAGGTAATCAAGTATACAAGTTGTAGAAGAAAAAGAAATATTTTTTTTTTTCCTTTTGTAGTGAGAGAGGCTGGTCGTGAATCTGCCGAATGGTAATGGCTTAGCCATTACCTTTGTTATAACGCATGTGGGTCCTACCATTTATTTTATTTTCTTTTTTTCTACACCACACAATTAATATATACATGTTTAATAATTCGCATCCACACAAATATAATATATAAGATGCATGAGGTGCAAATGGATGCAACTAAAAATTCCTATATGCAACAGTTCCAGTAGCGGGTCCCACACGGGACCATCCGCCCTGAAAAATAGAAAAATGCAAAAATGGCAATCCTTGCATTTCAAAGAGTCCCGAACTCAATGAAATGTCTTAATCAACTCTCGGGCGTGCAAAACAAGAAAAGATGAAAATACCCTTGAAAAATCAGAAAATTCCAAAAATTGAAAATTGGTAAAATTTGGAAACATTACATTCTACCTTCCTTAAGAGATTTCGTCCTTGAAATCTATTAAAGAAGGAGATCCACAACCATACACCTTCCCGAGAAATACCTCACCAAACTATATGACTAAAAGTTCAACAACCTTATTGCCTTTGACACCAGACGCTAATAGGCAATCACATCTACTGCCACTAAAACCCAATGCTCACCACCCTATGAGGGTACTCATCACTTACAACATCCTAACACAAGACTGGCTGGTACACTCTATGCTATTCCTGACTCAAAACGGAAGTCGGTCCACTTTGCACTGCCACGAAAGGCTCCAAAGCCCGAAAGAAAAACGATCATCAGTCAACCTAATATGACAACATCCGATCTCAACTCATCCTTTAAAGCACATACAAAACCCCAGACAAGGAACCCTCCCCATCTCACAATCAAGCTTAACTCTAATATACACATCTTTATTAGACCGAACACTCACTACCTAACACTTAACTTCACCATTACATACCCGTATAATGACTACCAACCACAGGTCCACACCAAGGGGCAATCACTAAACATATTATCCTTAAGATGACTAAACAACAAATCTCCCAATGACTACATAATCATAAGTCACCAAAGTAATAAAACGTACTATCTTGTACCTAAAACTCAAATCCTTAAAACAAGATTTTCAATAATCAATAATCATACTGCAAACCCTTTATCAGACATTTGGTACTACCTAACACACTCCGTCACCCAAAACAAACCATCTAAATCCACACTGTCACACCGACACAACGCACAAAACCGTACTCTCACTATCCCTGACAAATCGAAACAATCATTGACTTTTAACTTGATATTGTGCTGAAGAGGGACTAATTCAAGAGAAATGGTTGGCCAGACCATTCTCGTCATCAATCCGGTCTCAACACAGACGCCATTTGGAATACCCCTAGTTTTCAAAAGGATGAAAAGGGAATGGGAATTAAATTTTGGTTTTATTGCATTGTTTTTTTTAAAATGATGTATGTGTTTTGTTTTCTTAATTGATAAATGGTGATTTTCTTTTATTATTTGCTTAATTAATTAAGGGTGTATTTATTTTAGTTTAATTGTTTAAATTAAGTTTGTTCTAAGTTAATTGTTAATTGATTATTGATGTTTTATTTGACGTGTATTTGGTAGCTTATATTTGGTAGTTGTTAATTGGTAGCTATAAAATTTGTTCATCTATTTTCTCTGTTTTATTTAGCTCTTTGAATTAGGGTTTTATGTTTTATATATTCACGTTGGGTTAAGAAGTTAGGTTTAGCCGACTTTTAAGTCATATTGGAATTAGATGTAGGTTTAAATAAAAGTCTATATATAGAACAATATATGTGTCTGCAAGGGTTTGAGTAAACCCTATTCACGTAGTGTTTGGAGAGAGGAAAAATAGAGAGGTTGAGGGGAAAACATGAAGGGAACTGGGAAAGAGCTTTGGATTGAAGCTCATGTCAAGGAGAAAGGTATGGTTACTATGAGATTGAACTGAGCAGTGGGAATTCGTCGGAAACTCCATAAACGGCGTTGTAAGGTTTCAAACCGAAACCTAAAGGCAAGTTTCATTCTATCTCCTTCCTGTAAAATTGTGTTCTGTGCATTCTATATAGTCTCCAGGAATTAATCAAATGTTTAAAACTGGTGTTTGATGCATATTTGTGGGACTGTAAACTGAATAACTGAGGTTTACTTTCTTTGCATAAACTGTTTGGATTATGTTTTAAACTCTGGTAAATTAATTCATAAAGGAATGTAAGGAGTTTCTAGGACTGTTGGGACTTATCTTGCACCTTAGGAACTTTAAGAAAACTTTTGGAATAGAGGATGGAACTTTACCGGAATCAAGGAAGACGAACAGAGAAACATAAACTATTTTTGTTTTCAGTTTAGATTTTTTGTTAATTAATTTCATAATGGAATTGGAGAAGTTTCTAGGAGTATTTGGGCTTAAATTGAACCTTTAAAATTCTTAGGAAGCTTAGAATAGACAGTTGGAATTTCCGCCGGAAGCGAAGACGAAGAACAGAGGAAGCAGAGAGTGAAAAACGGAGGCTGGGAAAGTGGAGGCAGCTCCACACTTCAATGGAGGTGGCTTCATTGAAGTGGAGCTGGCTCCACAAGATGTTGAGGTGGTTCAACCTAAAATTGGAGCCGGCTCAACCTAAAATTGGAGGCGGCTCCAATTTTATAAAGTGCCCAGTACGTGAATTTTGTGATTTCAGGGCTCCAGTGCGTGTTTAAACTTGGTTGGGTGGATTTGAATGATGTTATTAAATAGGATTATACCCAAGAATGATTAATTATACCCAGGAATGATTAATTCCTGTTAGGAACTTGATCAACTTGGGATTTAAAATTAAATTCACATGCGGTTTACGGCTCGGAAGAAATTAAATTGCTTGTCGTGATATTTAAGCAAATTTAATGGAGAGGTTTTAAAATGATGTATTTAATTTATTAAAAGACCTACAATTATTGGTTGAGGCTATGGGAGTGGATGTCATGACTTTTAAATATTAATTAAGCATGCAGTCAAAGAGGGTGGAAGGGTTAATTTCTAGCGTGGTACTAGTAAATTAAACGGACTAAAATAAAAGTTGTTTTTGTGAGGTTATATGAATGAAATATATAATGTATGGGTCCCATGAATGTTGGTTTCTACTATAGTTATAGACATCAAGAAATTTAGATACTAAATTATATGCTGTTAGGAGCAGTGAAAGTTGTAATTGCTAGTCTCGCTTTAGAAAACTAAATGGACTAGCATGGAGGTGGTTTTGGCATTCAAATAAATTGTGTTCAGTTTTTATATCTGAGTATCATTAGATTAGGCTTCGGACTTATAGTTGGGGATTAAATATTCGCCATGAGAATTAAATATTAATTTACATGCCGACAAGGATTGAGGAGGATATATATGTTAGTCTTCGTTTTAATAATGTAAATGAACTTCTATGGATGTATTGGTTGGGAATTCTAGTATAATGTGTAGTTTATAATTCTGTTATTTCTTATATTATGTTATGGATGATAATTGCTGAACTGTCATAATTTCTGTTCTGTTAATTATATGGAAATGGATGGCTTAAATTGTTTTTCAGTACTTTAACAATTTAAAAAGAGGATCTATGATTATAATCATATACTGGATGCATAATAGGATCTTGTCTATATTTGATTGCTATTATGTTTGTTTCTGGATATATTTGATGTTCATTTGAATATGCATCATCTGTGGATCATATGCATGTATGTACCGGTATGGGACGGTGACATACGGAGGGACGGTGACATGGAACTTGCATTTGGGCCTGACCCACCCTTATTTTTTAGGTGTTTGACAGTACCAAGTTTAGAGCTTATTCGTGGGGATACAGATACAGTCACTCACTCTTCTGACTAAATAGGATTTTCTTTCTGACTTTAGTTTTGGATTTTATTTTTGTATTTCATTTACAGTTGAGGATTATTATGGGTCCACTTGGTAGATTCCCGAGTTGTAAGGATTGGAAGGTTTAAATTATATTAAAATTTTATTTGACGGATTTTTCCGTATTTAGAATTCTTTTCAGCTTATTATTATTTTCTTTTATTTTGTTTTGTATTCCTACTTGTTTACATATTAATTGTTTGGTATCCCTCGGATCTGTGCTCGGACTTGATCACCCGTGGCTCTAGAATCGAGAGGTATCACAGTTGGTATCAGAGCACTCCAGGTTCTAGTGTCCTTAGGAGTGTCTTTCGTTAGAAATCTTCAGCGTTGCGTCTCTTAAAAATTTAGAGCCATATTGGGATTCATTGTACTCTTTTACGGTTCGTTAGGAGGAGTTTATGTCAATTATATTTCATCGTTATGGAATGGTTGACACTCGGAGGAGGATGGGGTCTACGGCGACAGCAATTCAGACCCAAAGGAGTAGATGAGTACGTTATCGAGTTCTCTATCAGAAGCAAAACTTGGGATCGAAGGTTTAGTTCTGGTTGGCACTACTTTTAGAAGTATAAGCCATGGAAGAATTTAGGAGAGTGTTTTAGGTCACCATATAACGGGACCAACACGATTTCAGTTATTCTCATAAAAGAGACAAACGAGGATTAGGAGTCCGAAGAGGATTCTAGGGGAGGAGATTTCAACATACCCAAGAAAGAGGGTATTGCATCTGGACAATCAAGGATCATATGAGGGTGATCTGGTTCGCTAATAGTATAGTGAACGATGCTAGTAGAGTTGGTGTGGATCGACCTACATATAGTTAGACTTTCGTTTTACTTTTAAAGGAGGTAAATAAAGGAATTCTTCAGGGGTTTAGGAATCGGATGGAGTGCTTCTCAAAACGAGGCAATGATTTTATATCACGTTCTGGGGAGTATGGGAGTTAGGTTGTGACGGTCTAAGTTATTTCCTTACAGCCACATTAGACGGTTTGCATTCCGTGTATAAGGAAGAGGGTTAAGTCTTTGGAATTTGCTGAGGCAAAGGGATTTTGTTGTGAGCTATGGTTTGAGCTTAGGTTTCGAGGTTGGATGATTACCTCTGAAACTGTAATAAGGAGATTGTGAACCAATCAGGTAAAGTTGATTTCTAAAAGAGATTTTCTTTGCTATGAGGAACGATGTGTTACGTAGATTTTTATTGTGTTTTATGGTGTGTGTGCATTATGTGTTTTCTTTTTGTTAATTAATCAGGATCGGGAATGTGGTTTAGTTGGGGACACAAGTATGTGATCAACCAACTATTGTTTTGGAGGAACAGCGTTAATTAAGCTAGGATTTTGGGCATGGGGTCATAGGATTTGGTAAGTATAGCTACCCTTAGCCAATCTAATGAACCTAGATATGCGTAGTTATATTATGTGTTCAGGATGGGATAAGTAAACCAACAGTTCGAGTCAAATGATATAGATTCATTTGAGAAACTGTAATGGCACGATGGTTTATCGGAGGAACTGACTTGTCTAAATATCTTCTCGAAAGTTTTAAACAGGTGTTTCCAAGTCAGTAGGAGGATTTTGTACTGGTTTAAGTACTTATTAGAATGACACCGACTGAGAATAATAGACGGATTAACTAGTCATCAATAAATTCTTAATCAAGAATTTTAGTTCATAAGGGGGTGTCATTAAGAGGAGTTGCTGGAGTTGCATATCAAGGAGGAAGCAAGGTCTCTTAATTTGCACAAATAATATGGGAATTTTTTTTTTTTTTTTAGGTCACAGTTCGCAACAAATAGTTGTTGCTAGAAATTGTTGACTTCTTGGGAGATATTCCTTGAAGTTAGACAAGAAGTCTAACAGACACTTACTTGTGTTAAGGAAGTAGGATGTCAAAGACTTGAAGGTCAGATTAAACATCTAAATATGGAAGCTGGTGTTACCAGACTAATGATATGGTCGTTAGACAAATTGGAAGGAGGATGTGAGAACTAAGGTTCACAACTCTTAGTTCCTTGTTTATCGTGGAAGAAACACGATGCTTTGTAAAAGGAAGCAGATGTTTGGAAGGCAGGTAGGAGGAGGGACATAATGATTTGTCCTAAAGTCTGATATCTAATAGATAATCTAGATGGACTGTCAGAGATCAGCAGATCCTTACAGCCACTTTTCATATGAGAGCAGGACTAATAGAGTAGTTTCCTGGGATCTAGAGGAGAGATTGCTGATTTTACACAAGGGTGAGGATCCTGATCGGAATCTTGGTTGACTAAAAAAAATTATATCAGCATCGTTTTGTTTATTTTAGAGCTGGTAAGATATCCATTCCTATGAATAGCACGGATCACGAAACGACTTAAATGAATAGATGTGGTGATTCACACTTTACGTTAATTTCATCTGGTGGAAGTAATAGGGAGGAGGATGATTGTATCAACCGATATGGTAATAGAACCTTCGGTGATTTTTGTGAAATCAGTAGCATTTTTACATATGGAAATGCTAACATTTGCTATTACCAGGGACATGGAGGTGGTCAACTTAGAATGTTTGAGCTGCCTCACAGGAGGTTGTACTTTACTACGATGAGTTTAGGGTACTGAAGGAGGATTGGTAGTTGTCATTCTGATTCTAGGAAGGTCGGAGTGACTTTGGTGTAATATTTATAAATTTTACAGTGCAGTCAAATGGATAGGAGTTATAGTACGACTTATCATGTTTGTCTTGGTGAGCCGGTACGGATAAATACATGTATATCACAGTCTCCAAGTGTCACCCGTTAACAAGGTGGAAAGTTGATACTTGGATATCATTGGAGGTTTTAGCCACTCCCTATCTCAACAGGGAAGTAAGACTCATCAGGAGGTGGATGGTTGGTAGACAGTACCGCCATTGGTTGGAACTTTAATTCCATATGGATTAATCGTCGTGGATCAAACAAGTTCGATTGTGGACATTATTGTTAGTCGGGTTTGTTTTGATGTGTTATGTCAGTTCCACCTTGCACTGATAACGGAGTCATAGTATGTGGTTATCTCTTATAAGAGTTAGGCACTGCTATGTCAATGGAGTTTTTGAAGGTGTGGGAGTAACATGTGACGACCCTGGTTTTTAGGCCAGCGTGTCCTGCGATGAACCGTAAGGATGATCCGATAACGGATCCGAATGCAGAAGCAACAATAGAAAACAAGACTCTAAGAAGTCAAAGTGACCTTCCATGAGGTCGTGGAACTCAACAAGAATTGATGCGGAAGCAAAAGATCAAAAATATGACAAATAAGCCCCCAGGGGCAAAATAGTCATTTATGAAAACTGTAGATTTGGGTGCCACCGAGCACACCGCTGGAAGGACAATGAAAAAATAATCAAGATGGACTTAAGAATCACATGATTCGGAGTCTAGACGAAGGAGAAACGGCATGACAAAGAAATACAAGCACTTAACGCAAAAAGGGTAAACTGGTAATTATCTAGGAAGAACCGGGTGCAACACCGTTGGAAAGACAGCAAAAAATTAGTCAAGTTCAAAAAAAAAATTCACTTGAATCGGAGTCCGGACGAAGGAGAAAAGCCCAAAAGAAGAGTTGACATCACGGCGGCCTGACGAGGGGCCATGGCGCACACGGTGCCCATGCGCGAGCCCACTGATAAGCGCTGAATACTGTACATTCAAGCGCCCTAAATTACATTAACAAAGTCCATTAATTGATTATTTTATATAGTTTAACTCCATTTGCATGTTTTTGTGTATTTTCAGGTTAAAGTGCAAAAAGGAAGCAAAAATGATGCCTTGTGGAATTTTGAACAAAAAGGGTGCCAATTCTGAATTTCTGGCAGCAGTAGAACCTGACTTTTGTTTCCATTTTCGACCTAGTAAACTCAAGAACTGGACTTCCATCATAACATGAAAGATTTAGAGCTCTAAATCAGCTTTCCAAATCTTCAAGCGGTTTGTCATTCGGAGTTCAGAGCAGAGAGTTATGATCTTCTTAACAGAGGTGCGCAGAACTGCCTGGCAGCACTGAAGTGCTGCCTTTCTCCCCATTTTCGACCAACCAAACTTGAGAATTGGGTCTTCATCAAAACATTAAGTTTTTAAAGCACTGAATCAGCTCTCCAAATCTTCAAACAGATCATCATTCGGAGTTCGGGGCACAAAGTTATAGCAGTTTTACCAAAGTAGGTCAGTGCTGAGCAAGAAGAGCATGTTGCATATTACACTAATTTAGAGTGCTTGAGACCACTCTTCGAGTGCTCGAAAATCAGGCAGATTGCACTCGAAAATGGCTCAATTTCAGCCACTTGCACATTGGTTTCCTCAATGCCATCTTCCTTCTTTATGAAGTGGTTGGAGGTGTTCCTTGGAGGAGAGAGAGGGTTTTGTTGGAGGACAAAAGGCAACCAAAGAACACACATTTCATATCCTTGAATTTTGGAAGATAGAGGAGAGAGAAGAGAGGAAGAAAGGTGTGTTCTTGGAACCAAGGAGAGGGGAGCTCGAAAATGGAGGTCACGGCTTTGATTCCTCCTTCCTCTAGTGCATCAATGGGTAACTAAACCTCCATCTAGGGAGGTGATGAAGCTCTACCTTGTAAGCATGTCTTGTTTTTGATTTATTTTGGGGAATGAAATGTATATTTGACTAGTTCCATGGTTTAGAGCATGTTACAAATTGTAATGAAGATTTTGAATGTTTGAATGACTATGTTGATTTTCATACTCTTGTTTTAGATTATTTAATCTCATAGTTGTATGGCTTATAGTTTCATAGTGACAATGGAACTAAGATTATGGAACGGTTTTAATGGCATGGTTTTGAGTAGCTTGTTAATCCATAGCTTAAGAATTTCTTTTGATGAGTTAATCTTGTGACTTGATATCATATGCTTCCACCAATTGATTAATTGTTTGACAATATCAAGCTTAGTGAGCATGTCTAGGGTTGCATCTTAGTTTAGGTAACTCAACCATGTAAAGCTTTGATAGGTTGTTCTTACTCTTTAATTAATTGAATTTCTTGAAGATATTATAGTAGTCATGTATTATTATATATCAAGGTCATTTCTACATTAATTCCCCAAATTAATCATATAATTAGCTTGTGTAGAGGTTTGGAGTGGACTCACTTCCCTAGACTTCCTTCTCTAAATCTTCTCTTTTAATCTCCTTCAATTTATTGTTTTATGCATTCTGAATTTGTAGTTTAGTAACAAACAAAACAAACCCTCTATGAACACCCTTTATCACTCTAAAATGACTCTAGACACTTAGGTTGCCATAGATTAGCGCAGTCCTAGTGGTTCGACTTACCCAACCAATAGCCCTATTTTATAATGATTCGTGATATTGCGAAGGTTGATGTATAGTTGATCAACCGATCAATTTTTGGCGCCGTTGCCGGGGACAGCAACCGGTTTAGCAACCAAAGTTTAGGGTTAATTTTAGTTTGATTGTGAATATTGTGTCTTGTGAATATTCCTTGTGTGTTTTGACTATCTTTGTGTTTTAAGTGTTGTAAGATTATAAGGACTCGAAGCTCGCCGTGGGAATGCTAGCAAATTGTAAGTCTAGAGGACCCCAGGTAAGTCTCGTGACTTCTAGTTTCGAATTGTGGATATTGTGCATGTGTTAACTTTAGAAGTAGTTAATTTAGTTGTGAAACCCTTGTAGAGGCTATTATCTTGTTTTAATTTCGTGTTCAAGCATCGGTCCTTGTCGTGGCCATTTATTTTCTATCTTGATAATTGAGGAGAAAGGGAACATCGTATGTGGAGTTGATGATAAAGATTTGTTGTGATGATGTTGTTGTGAATTGTTGATGTTTAACCGTAGGTCACTCTCTCTACCCACACTTGACTCGCCTATTGATATAAATTCACTTGAAAGAACTCTTAGACGGAACCTTAGGGAACCCACTCTTACAAGGGATCTTGAAACTGAATTCAATACAATGGGGGATAACGTAGGAAATCCGGGGAATGAAAGGGCTGAAATTCCTAATGTAGAACCAATGACTCTTAGAGATCATTTCATTCCTACCACCTATGCTTCTCCTTCTTGTATAGTGATGCCAAACATCGATGCAGCTCAATATGAGATCAAGTCTAGTACCATTCAAATGCTTCCATCATTTCATGGCTTTGATAATGAAGATCTATATAAGCATCTTGATGAGTTCCTTGAAATCTGTTCGACCATCCGGTTGAGAGGTTTTCCGGACAATGCACTTCACTTACATCTTTTCCCATTCTCCCTAAAGGATAGGGCAAAATATTGGTTGAACTCCCTCGCTCCCAACTCTATTACTTCTTGGGCTCAATTGCAACAAGAGTTTCTTAAGAAGTATTATCCGGTGAGTAAAACCAACCAAATGAGGCGTTCCATTCTAAGCTTTTCTCAAGTTGATGGAGAACAACTCCACGAGACTTGGGAAAGGTTACAAGATCTTCTTCGGAAGTGTCCTCATCATTTGATCCCAAAATGGCAATTAGTGCAAGCTTTCTATGCCAGCTTGACCGACACCTATAGATTCATGGTTGACTCTTCTTGTGGTGGGATGTTCATGTCCAAGAATGCGGATGAGGCTTGGACCTTACTTGATAATTTGAGTGAAAATTCACTTCAACACAATTCTCGTAGGGCTCCGGCCTCAACCAATGCAAAGAACACCAATCCTTGTCAACAAAAATCAATAAGGGAGGAATCATCTCAAGTGGATGCCATTGCTCATAAATTCTACCAATTGATGGCACCACATCTTCCCCCTTCATTGTCTCAAAATTCGGCAAGTTCGGTTTGTGCCTCATGTAATAGTCCATTTCATCTCTCAGAAGATTGCCCCACACTAGAGCAATTTCCCAATCCCAACCAACAGTAAGCTAATGCCATGTTCTTACGGCCCGGGAACAATCCATATTCCAACACCTACAATCCGGGTTGGCGAGATCATCCGAATTTCTCGTGGCGGCAACAAGCCCCACAAAATTCCCAATTCCAAAACCAAGGGCGGCAAAATCAGCCCTCTTCTCAATATCAAGGTAGACCTTTCTAAGCCTCTTCAAGCTACCGTCCTCCTTACAATCCAAATGTCTCAAATCAACCTCCTGTGTGTCCAACTGATGAGATAGTAGCTGCAAACAAGCAAATGATGGAATCATTAAATAAGCAAATAATGGATGCCAACAAGCAACTCTTGACATCCTTGCAGCCTACTCTCCAAATGGTTCACTCTCATACTCAATCCATAGCTAATCTCGAAAATCAAATGGGCCAAATAGCTAACTCGGTGAATCAATTGCTTCAAAAGGACAAGGGCAAGCTTCCCTCTCAACCTTTTGAAAATCCTAGAGGAATGCATGTGATTGATGAAACCCCTCCTCCAAGTGGGCCGACTCATGAACAAGTTCAAGCTATCACCACCCTTCGGAGTGGTGGAGTGGTTGACAACAAGGTTGATGGAGACACAAGTGAGAAAAACCCTCCTTTGAAAAATCCAAATCCAAGCTCTTCAAATCCAAATTCAAGCTCTTCTAATCCAAATTCTTATCCAAATACCATTCACGGAAATCCCACACATGTCACCCCAAATGTGGAAACTACTTATGAGCCAAAAGCTCCGTTTCCTCAACGTCTTCAAGAGTCGACACATTTTGGGAACAAGAATTGTAAAATTCAAGACATGTGGGAAGTTTTCAAGCAAGTGAAGATTAACTTGCCCCTCTTGGATGCTATCAAGCAAATCCCTCCCTATGCAAAATTTCTCAAAGATTTGTGCACTCAAAAGCGCACTTCTAAAAATCATTTGCCAAAAAAAGTGAGGTTGACTGAAAATGTTAGTGCTATCATTCAGCACAGCACTCCTCCGAAGTATAAGGATCCGGGTGCCCCCACAATCTCTTGCGTCATTGGTGACAGCAAAATCGAGAGGGCCCTCCTTGACTTAGGAGCTAGTGTGAATTTAATTCCATATTCAGTCTACCTACAACTTGGTTTGGGAGATCATAAGCCGACTTCCGTGGTTTTGCAACTTGCCGATAGATCGGTCAAGCATCCACGAGGTATTCTCGAAGACGTTATCATCAAAGTGGACAAATTCTACTTCCCGGTAGATTTTGTGGTTCTTGATACAGAACCGGTCCATGACCCAAAAAAGCACATTCCCGTGATCCTTGGTAGGCCATTTTTAGCCACGGCTAATGCATCAATTAATTGCCGAACCGGGGTGATGGACATTGCTTTTGGAAACATGCAAGTCAAACTCCATATCTTTCATGCAACTCAACATCCCTCCAATGAAGATGATTGTTTTCTTGTGGATGTCATTGATGAAGTGGTCGAAGAATTTCTCCCCTTCATTCTAAGCAAAGATCCTCTTGAAACTTGCATGTCCCATTTTGACTTCTCAAACTTTGATGTTGATCAAGCCATTCAAGAAGTCAATTCCTTGCTTGATATTAATGCTATCATGGATGTACCTCCTTGGAAAATTCCAAAAGAACTACTTCCCTAACTTTCCACCACTCCTCCGGTCCCATCATTGTTATCTCCGCCACAACTTGAGCTTAAGCCGCTCCCGGCCCATCTCAAGTATGTGTTCCTTGGTCCAAAGCAAACCCTTCCGGTCATTATTGCCTCGGACCTTCAAAAAGACCAAGAGACCAACCTTTTAGCGGTGCTCCAAGAGCATAAAGAAGCTATTGGTTTGACAGTGGCAGATTTGAAAGGAATTGACCCCTCCATTTGTATGCACCGTATTCATATGGAGGATGACGCAAAGCTTACTAGAGAGGTCCAACGCCGGTTAAATCCAAATATGAAGGAAGTGGTCATGAAAGAGGTGATCAAATTGCTAGATGCGGGAATCATCTACCCTATCTCTGATAGCAAGTGGGTGAGCCCCACACAAGTTGTCCCCAAGAAATCCGGTCTCACCGTTGTTGAAAATTCAGCGGGTGAGCTCGTGCCACAACGAACCACCACTGGGTGGCGTGTGTGCATTGACTATCGCAAACTCAATTCATCAACTAGGAAGGATCATTTCCCATTCCCATTTATTGATCAAATCCTAGAAAGGTTAGCCGGCCAAAGTTTCTATTGTTTTCTTGATGGTTATTTCGGCTATAACCAAGTGGCAATCACCTCCCAAGATCAAGAGAAAACAACATTCACATGTCCCTTTGGTACTTTTGCCTATCGACGCATGCCTTTTGGTCTATGCAATGCACCGGCAACGTTCCAAAGGTGCATGATGTCCATATTCTCCGATATGGTTGAAAAGTTCTTGGAAGTTTTCATAGACGATTTTTCCGTATTTGGCTCCTCCTTTGACTCGTGTCTCAAAAATTTATCTCTTGTGCTCCAAAGATGCAAAGAGACGAATCTCATTCTAAGTTGGGAGAAAAGCCACTTCATGGTCCAAGAAGGCATTGTTTTAGGACATGTCATTTCTAAGCAGGGAATCGAGGTAGACAAGGCAAAAGTTGAGTTAATCTCTAATCTTCCTCCTCCGAATTCAGTCCGTCAAATTCGTTCTTTTCTTGGCCATGCCAGATTCTATCGTCCCTTCATCAAAGATTTTAGCAAAATCTTACGGCCCTTGTGTAATCTCTCAGCCAAGGATCTTCCGTTCAATTTTGATGACGCTTGCATGGAAGCTTTCATCAAACTTTGCACTCTCCTCTCATCTGCCCCAATCATGAAACCCCCTAATTGGTCTCTTCCCTTCGAGATCATGTGTGATGCATCCGACTATGCATTAGGGGCGGTTTTGGGCCAACGTGTGGATAAACTTCCGCATGTTATTTATTATGCTAGCAAAACTCTCTGCGATGCCCAATTGAACTACACCACCACTGAAAAAGAATTGCTAGCTGTGGTGTACGCCTTGGATATTCACTCTTATCTTCTTGGCTCCAAGGTCATCGTCTTTTCAGATCATGCCGCTCTTAGGCATTTGTTAGCGAAAAAAGAGACAAAACCCCGTTTAATTCGATGGATCCTCTTACTTCAAGAGTTTGACATTGACATCCGGGACAAAAGGGACCGACAATGTTATCGCCAATCATCTCTCTCGTTTGCTTATTGAGAAATCTTCAGAATTCGCAGCCATCCGTGATTCCTTTCCGGATGAGCAACTTCTTCAAGTTTCACATTCTACCCTTCCATGGTTTGCGGATATTGTCAATTATCTTGTGGTTGGCAAAATTCCATCTCATTGGTCCAAACAAGAGAGGGACTGGTTTTTCTCCCAAGTCAAGCATTTCTTTTGGGAAGATCCAGAACTATTCAAGTATTACCCGGATCAAATCATCCGGTGATGCATTCCTGAAACCGAGGCCACAAGCATTCTAAATTTTTGCCATACTCTTGCTTGTGGAGGCCATTTCAGTGCCAAAAAGACCGCTAACAAAGTTCTTCAAAGCGGATTCTTTTGGCCTACCTTGTTTCGGGATGCATACAATTTTTGCAAATCGTGTGAACGATGTCAAAAACTTGGATCCATGTCCCGAAGAGACATGATGCCCCTCACTAACATTTTGATTGTTGAAATTTTTGATGTATGGGGGATTGACTTCATGGGACCATTTCCATCTTCTTATGGCTATGAGTACATCCTTGTAGCGGTGGATTATGTGTCTAAATGGGTTGAAGCCGAGGATACCAAAACCGATGATCATAAAGTCGTGATCTAATTCATTCAGTCCCATATCTTTAGTCGTTTTGGTACGCCTCGAGCAATCATTAGTGATGGCGGATCTCATTTCCGAAATCGTTATCTCAAATCCGTCCTTACCAAGTACTCCGTCATTCATAAGGTTGCTACACCTTACCACCCTCAAACGAGTGGTCAAGTAGAGATTTCTAACTGGGAGATTAAGCACATTTTGGAAAAAATGGTTAGACCGGACCGCAAAGATTGGTCATTAAGGCTAAACGATGCACTTTGGGCTTACCGGACAGCTTATAAGACACCCATTGGCATGTCACCATATCGACTTGTCTTTGGCAAAACATGTCATCTCCCGGTAGAATTAGAGCACCGTGCTTACTGGGCCATAAAAAGGTTCAATTTTGATCTTAAACCAGCCGGCTTTAATCGTGCGTTGTAATTAAATGAACTTGAGGAATTGCATAATGACGCGTATGAAAGCGCAAAAATCTACAAGGCAAATACTAAAGCTTTTCATGACAAACACATCGTCAAGAAGTCTTTTGCCCCCGGACAAAAGGTTTGGCTTTTCAATTCCCGCTTGAAACTCTTTCCCGGTAAACTTCGGTCAAGATGGGATGGTCCATACATTGTCACTACCGTCTTTCCTCATGGAGCAATCGAACTTCGTGATCCTGCAAGTGGATCACTCTTCAAGGCAAATGGCCAACGGCTTAAGCCTTGCATTGACGGCACAATCCTAACCCGAAGAGTTGAGGAAGTCCCCTTGACGGATCCAATTTATGAGGATTAGTGCCTGCTCCAGCTTTGTCTAGCTATCGACATAAAATTTAGCAAAGCAAGGGAAGCAATTCTTTCAATTTCCAAGCTTCCTTCTCTTTGAAATTGCTCGTGCCTTGCAAAAATTTTCAGGGAAACGGTTTAGAAAAGCCAAAAATTTGATTTTTCTTAGACCTTCTCAACTCTAATTTTCATTCCCGGAAGTCTCCATCGCTTTCTAGCAATTTCATTAGATTTTTCAAATGCGACTCATGTGCATCTTTTATCATTTTTAATGAAAAGTCTGAAAATTTTCTCAAAATTCTTCATGCGTTTGAGATGATTAAAAGTTTGAAAAAATTGCACGGTTTCAAAACCAAACTTTCAAAATTTCCCATGCATTGGAATAGAATGAATTTGCAAGTTTAAAATTTTCTCCGGAAATTTCAATCATGCTTTGTGTGATGTTCTGAAAGTTGGCAATTTTTCCATGCATTAGAAATTGCAAAGTTTAAAAAAAAAAAAAAAGGGGGGGGGGGGGGGGGATTTCATCCATTGAAGTATTTAATTTTATTTTATTTTATCTTACTTTATTTTGTTATTATTTTTATTTTTATGTTTATTTTATTTTATTTTATTTATTTATTTATTTATTATTATTTTTATTTATTTTATCATGCATGCATAAGAATGATAAATCTATAGGTTACAATGTTGCATGCATGCATGCCTGTATTGCATTCATGCATTCTTTCATGAGTTCACACATTCAACTTTCATCACGTGATCCCACTTCAATATTGTCTGGCACTACATTTGCATGCATAGAAACATTTTGAAGCCGTGGCACAATCCATCAGCATCCTTGCATGCCTTCACAACTTGCTGCATTGCATGCATAGGTGTCCATGTTGCTTAAATCCTCATTTTTGGAGTGCACCAGCTCAGTCAATGTTGCTTAAATCCTCATGCAAGCTCCTTGCATTCAATTTGGCTGCAACTCACAGGCATTGCACCAGCCATGCCAATCCATGCACTTACCATCCATCCATGCAGGCCAATCCATGCACTCATCTACCATCCCTGCAAGTCCATCCTTGCAAGCTTCAATCCATCCATGGATGGTTCCATGCACTCATCTTCCATCCCTGCAAGCTCATCGATGGTTCCATGGTTTCAAGATCAAGCTCAAGCACAACCTCTTTTAAACCACAACATTCTGAGCCTACTGATCCAATTTTGAGTAATCTACCTTCCCTGTCGCGTGCTCGCTGCTGCCTCCAATCTTGCTTACACCACTGTCCTAATTTCGAGCACTCGAAGACCAAGTTTCGAGTGCTCGCAGCTGCCTACCTTAGTTCCGCGGCTACTGCTTCTAATTCAATCGCTCGAAGACCCCATGTCGAGTGCTCGAATTGCACCCCACTCTCTCCTCACTCAACAGCCGAGCCCTCTGCCAAAATTTTGAGCACCCCAAGCTCTTATTTGGAGTGCTCGAGATTGCTCAACCTCACCACCAAACTCCTCTCTCTCTAACAGCATCACCACCATGCTCACAACAACCCCCTCTCAGCATCTCTGCAGACCAACTTCCACAACCCACCAACCTGCATCCATCTTACAACCTATCTCGGCTGCCTTCAATTCGAGTGCTCGGAGGCTCAGTTCGAGCACTCGAATCAACCTCCTCACCAACCCAGCCTCAATCACTCTCGGCTTATCTCCATGCAAACCGCAACCAACCTCTCATGCAACACTCCACAACCTATATCAAAACCAACCTACCCTCTCCTTAGGCTCCAACCAAACAACTTCACCTGCATACCACCCCCATGCAGCACAAACCCACCAACTCACCCCTAAAATCCCTCTCTCTCGGTAACATACCACACCACCTCTCTCGGCAAATCATCAACCCAACCTCACTTCTATCCATGCACCAACCCACAAATAGACCCCTCGGCATCACTTTCCACCTCCCAACCACCATGCCGAGTGCTCGAACCAAGCTTCCCTCTCTCTTTTAAAACCAAGCCTCTCTCACTCAACCCTCTCGGCCCCCTCACACCCATCTCACACCCTTCCCTCCTCTTCTTCATCCCTCCATCAACCCACTCTGAATGCCACCCCTACACCATGCACCATGAAACAACCTACAAACCCATAAACCCATGCACACCCATGCCTGCCATCAACCTCTTCAGGCCTTCCTTCTTGCTCTCGGATACACTAAAATTCAGGTCTGTGACCTCGTCATTTGTTTTTCTTTTCTTTTGTTTATTCATGGTGTTTTACAAGGAGGATGGGCTTGTAATGTTGGAATTTGGTTCTGTGTTGCTCGTTGTTGATGTTGCTCTATGCTAGAGCCTTGTTTGTGCATAAAATTTTTGGGCTTCATCATCCACCCCACTCATTTTCACCTTCTCCTTTTTGTGGTGCACGCCAGGTGTTCGCCGAAATTCCTCAACCAAGTCCACCTCTCTAAATGTCTCGTGCCGGTCATTCTCGCCCTCCTAGACCCTCTGCGGGTGCCCGTGCTGTCAATCGTGAGCGACCACGTGATCCTTGGGATCGCAAACAACTCAACTACGAGCTTTCTTTTCCGCTCACAGATGCCTTTGATATTCTACCCACAACTTCGTGGGCTGTAGCCGAATTGACTAACCGGCGTCTACAGCACATTTGCGTGCCCCTTGCCAGGGTTGCCTACCCCCGTGTAGTGCGCCTCTTCTACCAGAATCTCCAATGCCCTGAAGAGCCACCCATTTCTCTCACTACATCCATTGATGGCACCACCTATGCTTTCACTATGACTGACATCATTCAGGTTTCTGGTTGCCCCATTGAGTGCCCCGATGACATTGTCAATCGTGAGAATCTCCCTTTATATGAGGAGCTGGATACATTAACTGTGGAGCAGATTGCCGCTGCCATTTGCACTGTTGACGATCCCAATAGGCCACGGTCTTTTATCCGCAAAACCAATCTTCCGGAACGCCTCTGGTTCATTGACACTGTTTTCAAGCATAATGTCTGCCCTTTGGTGCATAGCACCGAGCGTAGGGGCCTCCTTTTGCAAGCCTTATATGCCATGGACCAAGGGCAATGGTTCTCCATCCCAGAGCTCATTTGGACCACATTTATGAAGTTTTGGCATGACGCTCATAATGCATGGGTTCCGCGAGTTGAAAATCGGAAATTGCCTTTACCGTTTTTCATCACTCGGCTCCTTCAGCACAAAGGTTTCGTTTTTCCTCCCCATGAACCAAAAGGCGAAAAGATTAAAATTTTTACCAAGCGCCGGTGGATCAATGTTCTTAGCCATTCTAGTACCCCTCAGCCTGCTGCCCCCCTGTTCATCCAAGCTCCACCTCCTCCTCCTTCTGAGGATGCTTCCACCGCAGCAGCCACTGCATGGGTAAAGCCTCCGGTCGACTCTCACCAGGACCAGGCTTTCATCCGGGCTAGCATTACCGGTATTCATGAGCGGCTGGATAGTTTTGAGAATTCTCTGTCCACGTACACTCGGACTCTGTGTGAGACTTCTTCACGTGCTGAAGAAGATCGTCGTCTTACTGCTGAAGACCGCCGTGTCGCAGCTGAGGAACGTCATTTGGCTTCCGCCGAACGGCGTAAGACTCAATTTCTCCTCCATTCCATCCTCGCCCGTTTACCCTCCGGACCGTAGCTTGTTGCAAGTGTTGCGCCTTCTCTTTTTGTTTCATATGTACATATTTCTCTTGTATCTTTTGTTTTCCTTTTGAACTTCCGGAATTTGCTATGTATAGGTTGCTCTAGTAGACATGATCTATGTACAGCTCTTTTGTAATCATGTAAAAACTCTTTTTGAAATGCAAATTCTCTCTTTTCTGTTAACTTTATGTACATTATTTTTCTATATTTATGCTTGTGCTATTAATGTTTTTTGTGGTTGTTTCTTTTTGTTCTTCGTGATACTCTCCAGGTTGCGCAGTCCAATTCAAGTTTGGGGGTTTTGTCTCCCCCTGCTGTTTCCTCCCCCTGGGTATTTTTGTTCCTTTTTATACTCTTTGTCATTTTTGTCTCTAACTTACATCCATGTCCCACATTAAGGACACTGTGTAGTTTAAGTTTGGGGGTGCATCAAAGCATTCTTGGCATAGTTTTGGTATCATATTTTTGGAAAGCAATGATAGTGTAACTTGGAACTTGTCGGAGACAAAGCATATGTTTAATACCTTGTGTATAGAAGCAATTGAGAAATTTTTGAAAATAAAGAAATTTGAAATTGAAGTGATCATGCAAATACAATGTAGTCTGTATAAATGCCTCAATTAGATTCTTGCTGGATTTACACTCTTATAAGCTTCACAATGCACAGACGCACATTGGAAACTTAACTGTGAGGCATGCAACTTAATCAACCTTGACCTTGTCCTAGTTAATCTGATTTGATGAACCTAATAGATGAATATCTTTGGCATGATTTATGTTGATTAAAAAAAAAAAAAAAAAAAAGAAAAAAAGAAAAAAATGAGAAAGAAAGAAAAAAAAATGACCAGTTGACGTTCGTAGCCTTTCCAACTCGAGCTATTAAGCCCTAGGAGTGTCTCTACACTTAGCACCCTAAAGCCGTCTGGTTTGGGAGTTGTTGGCCTAACGCTTGTTACAAGGGTTGGTTAGAAAGCTTAAAGGACTTAAACATTGCACGGTCATTCAAAAAAAATTGTAATAAACATGGTTCGCTAGAGTTCGTAGCCTTTCCAACTTGAGCTATTAAGCCCTTTGGAGTGTCTCTACACTTAACACCCTAAAGCCATCTGGTTTGGGAGTTGTTGGCCTAACGCTTGCTACATGGGTTGGTTAGAAAGCTTAAGGGACTTTAACATTGCACAACCATTCTACGTTTCGCTAATGAGTTACAATAAATTGTCAACAGGCAACAAAAGTTGCCTTGAAAATAAAATCATGCCTTAGGGACTTCATGTAAAGGGGAATTCATTGATTTGAAAACTTGTGCCTTGGAATTGGAAAAGAAAGTAAAAGCCGCATGTTGAGAATTCAATTCACTTTCACTGGAGTTTGAGTTATTTCCATTTAAGAGATGACAATTGAATTATTTATATGGACTATGATGTTGATGCATGCATGTTGAAATGGTTTTTCCCAATTTTTGTATCAATGCTTCATATATGCAAGGTAGTCTTCCCAATGATCCCGTCTCCAGCTCTTTATCTGTTTCAAGTTGTATTTGAGCTATGTTTATGTTTATTTTTGCCATGGTGAATATTTTTGTAATAGCATTTCCATGTTTTCATTCCATTGAGCTTTGCATTTTGGTTTTGCTAAGGGATTAGCAAAATGTAAGTTTGGGGGTGTGATAAGCACTGAATACTGTATATTTAAGCGCCCTAAATTACATTAACAAAGTCCATTAATTGATTATTTTATGTAGTTTAACTCCATTTGCATGTTTTTGTGCATTTTCAGGTTAAAGTGCAAAAAGGAAGCAAAAATGATGCCTTGTGGAATTTTGAACAAAAAGGGTGCCAATTCTGAATTTCTGGCAGTAGTAGAACCTGACTTTTGTCGCCATTTTCGACCTAGCAAACTCAAGAACTGAACTTCTATCATAACATGAAAGATTTAGAGCTCGGAATTAGCTTCCCAAATCTTCAAGCAGTCTGTCATTCGGAGTTCAGAGCAGAGAGTTATGATCTTCTTTATAGAGGTGCCCAGAACTGCATGGCAGTACTGAAGTACTGCCTTTCTCCCCATTTTTGACCAACCAGACTTGAGAATTGGGTCTTCATCAAAACATGAAGTTTTTAAAGCACTCAATCAGCTCTCCAAATCTTCAAACAGATCATCATTCGGAGTTCAGGGTACAAAGTTATAGCAGTTTTACCTAAGTAGGTCAGTGCTGAGCAAGAAGAGCATGTTGCACATTACATTAATTTAGAGTGCTCGAGACCACTCTTCGAGTGCTCAAAAATCAGGTAGATTGCACTCGGAAATGGCTCAATTTCAGCCACTTGCACATTGGTTTCCTCAATGCCATCTTCCTTCTTTATGAAGTGGTTGGAGGTGTTCCTTGGAGGAGAGAGAGGGTTTTGTTGGAGGACAAAAGGCAACCAAAGAACACACATTTCATATCCTTGAATTTTGGAAGATAGAGGAGAGAAAAGAGAGGAAGAAAGGTGTGTTCTTGGAACCAAGAAGAGGGGAGCTCGAAAATGGAGGTCAAGGCTTTGATTCCTCCTTCCTCTAGTGCATCAATGGGTAACTAAACCTCCATCTAGGGAGGTGATGAAGCTCTACCTTGTAAGCATGTCTAGTTTTTGATTTATTTTGGGGAATGAAATGTATATTTGACTAGTTCCATGGTCTAGAGCATGTTACAAATTGTAATGAAGATTTTGAATATTTGAATGACTATGTTGATTTACATACTCTTGTTTTAGATTATTTAATCTCATAGTTGTATGGCTTATAGTTTCATAGTGACAATGGAACTAAGATTATGGAACGGTTTTAATGGCATGGTTTGGAGTAGCTTGTTAATCCATAGCTTAAGAATTTCTTTTGATGAGTTAATCTTGTGACTTGATATCATGTGCTTCCACCAATTGATTAATTGTTTGACAATATCTAGCTTAGTGAGCATGTCTAGGGTTGCATCTTAGTTTAGGTAACTCAACCATGTGAAACTTTGATAGGTTGTTCTTACTCTTTAATTAATTGAATTTCTTGAAGATATTGTAGTAGTCATGTATTATTATATATCAAGGTCATTTCTACATTAATTCCCCAAATTAATCATATAATTAGCTTGTGTAGAGGTTTAGAGTGGACTCACTTCCCTAGACTTCCTTCTCTAAATCTTCTCTTTTAATCTCCTTCAATTTATTTTTTTATGCATTCTGAATTTGTAGTTTAGTGACAAACAAAACAAACCCTCTATGAACACCCCTTATCACTCTAAAATGAATCTAGACACTTAGGTTGCCATAGATTAGCGCAGTCCCAGTGGTTCGACTTACCCGACTAATAGCCCTATTTTACAATGATTCGTGCTATTGCGAAGGTTGATGTATAGTTGATCAACCGATCACCCACCGGCGTGCATGCCGGCGCCCAAAGACATGACATGGTGGCAGCCCTTGGCTGCTGCTACATTTTTTTTGATTTGCCCAGAACTGAGGCTTGAAACGGAGGTCAAGACGAGTTTTTCTGGAAAAACACGAAGAAGAAAACCCCCCTAAAATCAAGTTTTCTACCCGACATTATGAACGGAATCGAAAAAAACTCACTGTGAAATCCCCAAAATGACCCTAGATCAGAACTGAACAAGAGGGTCATAAAGCTGCTAAATGAAAACTGGAAGCTGAAACTTCACGAGGGATTTCCGGTACCAAGACGACATTTTCTGGAAAAACACAAAGAAGAAACCCCCCCTAAAATCATGTTTTCTATCCAAGCATGTCAAAAAAAGAAAATAAAACTGATGTGAAAGGTCCATAATGCCCCTAGATCAGAATATGCAAAAAAAATGCGAAATGAATTCCCAAGAGGCTCAAAACACAAACGATAAGCTTTTGCCCAGAAACGATCATGCATGTAAATGTAACTTATCTATTTAGACGTGCTACAGTAGTCCATGGCTTAAAAATATAGCCAATACAAAATCCGACCCCCCAACGGGTAAAAAGGCAAAAATGGAACTTGGAATGAAAACTCGGAATCAAAAAATACAAAACGGGATCAAATAACCGTTTGGCCCTTGGCCACACTTCATACAAGATTAATAAGACCCTATAAAAGAATGAAAATGGAATTCCCACACCCGATGCAACCATGGTGAAGTAATGACTTGCGATTTTTCAAGATTTTCACAATATTTCATGAAGTTAAAAAGTACATAGAACACAATATACATGTCATTGGCCTCCGGCCTCATCTCATACATATCAATTACATTGAAAGGAGTGTACTTAAGTACACATTACATACATGGAATCAAATATACATATTTTGACTTATAAGTCTACAAAATGACATTTCATACTAACATTTGCATGAAATGGAAACTTGAAAGCTACACGACATTCAAGGAATGCTAGGCTTCACGAACCAAGTCTTCGTACCTGAAATATGCCCCAGTATCGTAGGGGTGAGTAACATAAAGCTACTCGTAGGAGATGAGCATGCATCGACCTAGCATTTTATAAATTTATCACCTTGAGGTGAAACATGTTAAAGAGGCTCATGCCACCTCACGTCTATGTCCAAGTGAGACTCGGGGAGCATCCTAAGCTACCTTAGAGTCTAAGCAATAAGAATCATGATATACATACGTGTATGAAACGAATCATGGTTGGGATAATCCAAAGAACACGACAAAAAGAATGCTTGAGCATAGATTAACATGAAATGCATTTTCAATACAATTGAACTAGGTCTAGAGTAATTCATACAACATGAGAAAAGCATATTTGAATACAAGTTAACAAGAATCACATTATCCATGCAATTCAGCAACAAAAGAGCATGTTATACAATACAACAAGGTTTAAGTTCTCAAAGCCATCAACTTAAAATCTAAAGCACAAAATAACAGTAGTGGTTTATGCCACCTAACGTCTATGTTATAAATGAATCAATAGGTTCAATCATAAGCTTTATTAGAACGTCAAAACACGATTTTCCATATCGATGCTATTTAACCAACATTGGAACTTCCAATACAACGCATAAAGCACAATTTCGCAAAGTTAACATCTTGTAACTTAAAATGGAATGAAAAATAAGAAACAATAAGTTACAACATCATCTAGTTATCAACTTGAAAATGAAATGCAAAATCAAACAAAGTGGATACTCCGACGTCACGCCGGATCAGACCGATAACAT
Organism: Cornus florida; assembly: GCF_030987335.1. Classification (NCBI taxonomy): domain Eukaryota; kingdom Viridiplantae; phylum Streptophyta; class Magnoliopsida; order Cornales; family Cornaceae; genus Cornus; species Cornus florida. Next base: position 36,527,330 of record NW_026775576.1, on the reverse strand, counting down.
AGTTACTTTAGGGTTACTAGCCCATGGGTAACCTCCCTATGTGCACACTAGACTATATAGAGAGGGACTATCCCCCGTACTAGAACCATGTCCTAGCCATAGCCAAACAATGACATCCCCAAGTTTCCAAAATCAACAAGTTGTGCAACAACGCATATATCAACAGGAATATGCAAGATAATCAACTATCTACTAAGCACAACCAAATTTGGAAACCTATACAATACATGCTCTAAGTCCACAACTAATATAATGTGATGAATGTCGAATCTTTAGTGTGCGATTCGTTACACGCTATGCATGAATGATGTTAAATACGAAGTGTGCAAATCATTACACAAGGCAATAATATATTCAATAAGGAAAACATATTCTCATGAATACAAACATATCAATTATGTTATCCAATGTTCAAACATAACCAAATGAATATACAGCAAGTCCAAGTCCATGATTTGAATATAGAAACCACTTCTAAAACACAACTTGATCATGGAGCAAATTGATAGAATTTAAATAGATAAACACAATTAAATTCTCTAGATTTCCGATTCAATTTCAATTAACCTTAATTTAATACATGTTAAAGGGTATGGCAAGGTCATCACCTATATCCATTCTAAAACTCAATTAGGTTGTTGGAACAATAAAGTAGAACTTTAATTAAATCATGCTAATTTAATCACCAAGATTCTAAAACAACTTCTAATAGTCCCAAATTAATATATACTAGTAAATAAGTCATGGCCAATACAAATATCAAGTTAAAACCTTAATTAAGCTAATGGGACCACGAAATAGATTTTAATTAATTCTTTTAATTAAAATCTCTAGATTTTTTCAAACTTAACCAAATGCTCTCAATTTAACATATCTTAGAGAACATGCCAAGGACTAATGTAATATCACATTTCAAGCTTATGTCATGCAAGTTACACCTATGTAAATTAAACTTTCACTAAAGTTAAATATAAAATAAAGGTTGCAATTCTCATGCAATTAATCCCAATTTCATACATGTGAACAACCACACCAAAGGTTAATTTTCTAGCATGCCACAATTCAATTCGAAGTTGTATATCACCATGAGAATTAAATCTTAAACAAGAAAATTAATTAAATGAAAGGTTTCAAAACGTCACCGAATATTATAAATCAAATATATGTTAAGGTATATGGCATGTAGATCAAGAATATCAAGTCGGAATTCGAATGGAGTGAATAGTGCACTCGGGGCAAATCAATTAATAATTACTAATTTTCAAAATACCTCCAATTACTTTCAAATTCAACTATGTTGAAGAGCATGCTAAGGCCTAATATAATATGCTAACATATATTAATTTCAAGCTAGTTAAGGCCATGCGAATTAATCTTTCACCTAAGATAAATATTAAATAAAATCTTTAATACTTATTCAAATGTTCCAATTTTAATACACGACAATGAGCATATCAAGGGGCAATATAAAATCATGCTACATGTTTAAACCAAGTCATGAGCAACCGGGAAAATTAGATCCCGTACAAGAAAAATAAATAATAAAATCTCTAGATTTTATATTTAATCATGCAAACAAGTAGTATAAGCATCACAAGCATGCTATATAACAAGAATTTAAACCTAAAACATCCCCTACCTCAATTTGAGATGAAAATCCCAAAGGCCCACCAAAATAAAAGTGCTCCGAATTCGACGATACCGAGAGGCTTTGTCGGGGACAACACCGTGAACATAACCCCCATCAAAGCCCCATCAAAATCATAACTTGACCTCAAAACCAAACTCAAGAAATGGTCAAAACTGAATTCTAATAAGGGAGAAAGGCAGAGCACGGCGAGGGGAACAACAAATGTTAAGGCCGAAGACTTTCCATCAAGGAAAAGTGAACCAAAAGAGGAGAGAGAAGATGACAGTACCCCTTGGGCTGCCATGGGAGCTCCAGGTCGTGCATGAAGAGGTGAGAAGATAAAAAATGAAATATCTCACCCCCCTTTTATAGAAATCTCAAAAAGTGCCCCGAACGGGCCCCGCCGGGTCTGAAAAAGTAAAATTTGAGCAGACGTGCTCAAGTGGCAAAACTTTGTGAACAAAAAAGATTCAAAATGATAAAATATGAACAACGGAAGAAATGGCGTTAAAAACTGAGTCCCAAGCAAAAAGTTATGCCCAAAACAAGTTTGGCGCTAACTAGGGTCAGAAACCCTGAAACTGGAAAACATCGACCAGGAGGAAATTCCAAGAGCACACAACTCGATGAAATGTGAAAATGAATCCTGTACGAGGATCCAGGCTCAAAACAAGACATTTTGCAATAACTTTCATTAATTGCATAATGGCCCCTCCAAAAAGTGAAAACTGCACTTATGACCCAGAATGAAAATATCTTCCAAAAATATTTTCTCAAAAACCCCTGAAATAAAATGTCTTCAAAAGATATTTATGAAAAATATCCCAAGAAAAGAAAATAATTTCAAAGAACTTTGCATCCATGCCCCTATGGACACCGGGAGCAACCAAAGTACTTTCTTACAAAAGTAAAGATACGTATTTCGTGGAAACCACTTAAGATGAAGACACGTGAAGTCAAAAACCAACTCCGAGCATGAGAAGTGAGGTTGTGCCAAAAACTGACAAACAGAGATAAGACAGAATAGGGAAAAGGACGAAATAGCGTATAGTGTCGAAAAACGAAAAATGTGAAAATGACTCGGTCCTCAAAGGAAGTTGTCAATCCACGGAAAAAAGTCTCAGGAACCAATTCTGAGCACTCAAGATGACACTAAGTGACACGAAATAGAGCTCAGAAAAGAAATTTAAATGAAAAAATTCATTCGTAAAATTTTAGGAAAAAGGAAAGGAAGGCAAATGACTGGATCGTTACAAACAACTCTGCTTTGCATCTCTAGACAGGAAATTGGATCATGGCAAAACATTATCTTTTGGAGGAAGGTCAGGTTCACGTGTCGCACTGACTCTTCACGATTTTGGTTATTGGTTTAGGCAGTAGCCTATTGTTTAGCGTTACCAACTTGTTAAGCGCTGAATGTATAGGAATTTTATGTGTTTGTTCTATGGAACTAGAAGGAATAGTGATGTTACCCTTCGCTAAATATGGGTCTGATTGGATCATTGATAGATACAACCTAGAAGTTGTACATTTATGCTATTTATTACACATAGAAACTTGGTATGTAGTTGGATAGGTTGGAATTTGGTGAAACTCATCTAAAGAGGTTGTGCCACACGAAAATGGAAATAAATTTTGTAAAGACATTAATTCAGAGTTTCATGAATTCCGAGGACGAAATTCCTTTTGTTAGGGGGGAAGAATGTAATACCCCTTGTTTTCAAAAGGATGAAAAGGGAATGGGAATTAAATTTTGGTTTTATTGCATTATTTTTTTTTTTTAAATGATGTATGTGTTTTGTTTTCTTAATTGATAAATGGTGATTTTCTTTTATTATTTGCTTAATTAATTAAGGGTGTATTTATTTTAGTTTAATTGTTAAAATTGAGTTTGTTCTAAGTTAATTGTTAATTGATTATTGATGTTTTATTTGACGTGTATTTGGTAGCTTATATTTGGTAGTTGTTAATTGGTAGTTATAAAATTTGTTTATTTATTTTCTCTGTTTTATTTACCTCTTTGAATTAGGGTTTTATGTTTTATGTATTCACGTTGGGTTAAGAAGTTAGGTTTAGCCGACTTTTAAGTCATATTGGAATTAGACGTAGGTTTAAATAAAAGTCTATATATAGAACAATATATGTGTCTGCAATGGTTTGAGTAAACCCTATTCACGTAGTGTCTGGAGAGAGGAAAAACAGAGAGGTTGAGGGGAAAACATGAAGGGAACTGGGAAAGAGCTTTGGATTGAAACTCATGTCAAGGAGAAAGGTATGGTTACTGTGAGATTGAACTGAGCAGTGGGAATTCGTCGGAAACTCCATAAACGGCGTTGTAAGGTTTCAAACCAAAACCTAAAGGCAAGTTTCATTCTATCTCCTTCCTGTAAACTTGTGTTTTGTACATTCTATATAGTCTCCAGGAATTAATCAAAATTTTAAAACTGGTGTTTGATGCATATTTGCGGGACTGTAAACTGATTAACGTATAAATAACTGAGGTTTACTTTCTTTGCATAAACTGTTTGGATTATGTTTTAAACTCTGGTAAATTAATTCATAAAGGAATGTAAGGAGTTTTTAGGACTGTTGGGACTTATCTTGCACCTTAGGAACTTTAAGAAAACTTTTGGAATAGAGGATGGAACTTTACCGGAATCAAGGAAGACGAACAGAGAAACATAAACTGTTTTTGTTTTCAATTTAGATTTTTTTGTCAATTAATTTCATAATGGAATTGGAGAAGTTTCTAGGAGTATTTAGGCTTAAATTGAACCTTTAGAATTCTTAAGAAACTTAGAATAGACAGTTGGAATTTCCGCCGGAAGCGAAGACGAAGAACAGAGGAAGCAGAAAGTGAAAAACGGAGGCTGGGAAAGTGGAGGCGGCTCCACACTTCAATGGAGGCGGCTCCATTGAAGTGGAGCCGGCTCCACAAGATGTTGAGGTGGCTTAACCTAAAATTGGAGCCGGCTCAACCTAAAATTGGAGGCGGCTCCAGTTTTATAAAGTGCCCTGTACGTGAATTTTGTGATTTCAAGGCTCTAGTGTGTGTTTAAACTTGGTTGGGTGGATTTGAATGATGTAATTAAATAGGATTATACCCAAGAATGATTAATTATACCCAGGAATGATTAATTCATGTTAGGAACTTGATCAACTTGGGATTTAAAACTAAATTCACATGCAGTTTATGGCTTGGAAGAAATTAAATTGGTTGTCATGATGTTTAAGCAAATTTAATGGAGAGGTTTTAAAATGATGTATTTAATTTATTAGAATTATTGGTTGAGGCTATGGGAGTGGATGTCATGACTTTTAAATATTAATTAAGCATGCAGTCAAGGAGGGTGGAAGGGTTAATTTCTAGCGTGGTACTAATAAATTAAACGGACTAAAAGAAAAGTTGTTTTTGTGAGGTTATATAAATGAAATATATAATGTATGGGTCCCAGGAATGTTGGTTTCTACTATAGTTATAGACATCATGAAATTTAGATACTAAATTATATGCTGTCAGGAGCAGTGGAAGTTGTAATTGCTAGTCTCGCTTTAGAAAACTAAATGGATTAGCATGGAGGTGGTTTTGGCATTCAAATAATAGGTGTTCAGTTTTTATATCTGAGTATCATTAGATCAGGCTTCAGACTTATAGTTGGGGATTAAATAGTCGCCATGAGAATTAAATATTAATTTACTTGCCGACAAGGATTGAGGAGGAAATATATGCTAGTCTTCGTTTTACTAATGTAAATGAAATAGTATGGATGTATTGGTTGGGAATTTTAGTATAATGTGTAGTTTATAAATCTATTATTCATTATATTATGTTATAGATGATAATTGCTGAACTGTCATAATTTCTGTTCTGTCAATTATATGGAAATGGATGGCTTAAATTGTTTATCAGTACTTTAATAATTTAAAAGGAGGATCTATGATTATAATCATATACTGGATGCATAATAGGATCTTGTCTATATTTGATTACTATTATGTTTGTTTCTGGATATATTTGATGTTCATTTGAATGTGCATTATCTGTAGATCATATGCATGTATGTACCGATATGGGACGGTGACATACGGAAGGACGGATTAGATCAAAACGTTAATTCCAACCCAATCATACAAACGGAATGGATTAACTAAAACAGTTAACTCCTACATGGATGCATGCCCTGTCAACTAAAACAGTTGAATGTCATAATGGATGGTTGTTTTATCTTTCTGCATAAAGAAGGAATTTATATATATATACTTATGGTACCGTGATACGAGCTTGAGTCTCCTGATCACGGTTAGGGTGCGTATATCGCCTAGGATTGATAACTAGACCTGATGATGTTTCCCTGGTTGTTCTACTCGGGTTGAGACGGATTATGTGGGCTGGTGAACGTCCTATAGTGTGTACTTATATCTATATGGACTACTTTAGCTATTGTTGAGCTATCTAGGATGTATTTGCGTATCGAGTTTATGTATGGATTGTAGTAGTATGGAACTTGCATGTGGGCCTGACCTACCCTTATTTTTCAGGTGTTTGACAGTACCAGGTTTAAAGCTTGTTCGTGGGGATGTAGATACAGTCACTCACTCTTCCGACTAAATAGGATTTTCTTTCTGACTTTAGTTTTGGATTTTATTTCTATATTTCAATTACAATTGAGGATTATTAGGGGTCCACTTAGTGGATTCCCGAGTTGTAAGGATTGGAAGGTTTAAATTATATTAAAATTTTATTTAAAGGATTTTTCCGTATTTAGAATTCTTATCAGCTTATTATTATTTTCTTTTATTTAATTTTGTATTCCTGCTTGTTTACATATTAATTGTTTGGTATCCCTCAGATCTGTGCTCGGACTTGATCACCCGTGGCTCTAGAATCGAGGGATATCACACCATTCCTATCCTCAGGTCCAAACCTCAAACACACTCCCATAACTCCACAAGGCAACCATGAGATCCACTCACTCTCAATCGATCGCTCTTCCTCAGCTCAACAACTATACAGTCATATACCTGCTCTAAAAATCCAAATTATACTTCAATAAAACAACCATAAAAAGCTAAAAGCTATACGGCACCAAATACTAATGAGCGTTGAAAAGTGCGTATTTAAACCCCTTAAGCTTAGGCATTCTAGTACCTTTATCTGTCTTACTTTACCATTTTAGATTGATTTCGTATTATTTCCATTTTCAAGCACTTATCCCAAAAATAAGCTAACTCAGCCAAATAAGAGTTTAATTGAAGTAATTCTGGGATGAATAAAAGAAATGAGCCAAGTGGAAGCAAAAGGAAGAAAAAGGTGGAAATCAATACCTTCGATCGATCTTAGATCAAAGTTCGATCGATCCAATATGATCGATCTCAGCACTTCAAGATGGATCAGAGCCATAATGAAATTAACAGAGATCTCAAAAGTTTGATCAATCCAACATCATTCTTCGATCGATCGAACTGCTTTGTCCTCATCCAAATGATTGATCTTATCTAGTTGTACCACCCTACCAACCACTTTTGTCCTTTTCCCAAAAATATCTTCAAAATATCTCAGATTTGTCTTTTTCCAAAAAGCGCCACCAATGAAGATCGATCTAGCCTAAGTTCGATAGATCTCAGCCATGTTCGATCGATCCAAGTTCAAGGTTCGATTGATCGAACTTCTTCTAGTGCGAAAAAGTTAAATTTCCAGCTCATTGAAAGTTGTCCTTTATCCAATCATTAGGGAATATTGTGCGCACAACTCCAGCTCATTTTGGGTGTCATTTGACCTACCTATATAAGGATAAGGATTGCTTTTTACAAGAGATAGCTAATATCATATATATCATCTCTTGGAGAGCAAGCTTAGAGGAGGAGGAGGCTAGAGACACAAAGGGGGGAGTTCTTCATCAACAAAGAGCAGATTTCTTCCATAGAGTTAGCCCTTGAGGGTTAGAGCAACATCACCATGAGTGGTTAGACATCCTCTTGGGGTTAGAGTTAGCCCCAAGCATGTTTTCTATATCTTAATCTTGTGTATTATTGAGGGATTAGTGTTGTAATTAATGTTTTGACACTTTGATATATATAGATCTTGATTGTTCAATGATTTATATGGTTAAATGTTTTCAATTGATCATTTCATTCTATCCATATGTCTATGTATGTTAGAATAGATGTTCATGTACTTGTCTCTAGATTTTGTGTTATTGATGCATGTCTATGTGAATTGATGCTATAGATTTAGAGATTGTCAAAGCATAGTGCTTAATGGAATGCTCTTGTGATTTTCTTGATGGTTCATACTTATTCCTTAATGGATTATGCCTCTCCCTTAGTTTATTTTCATGCTAGTAGTATAGATATAGTGTAGTTGTAGTGTAGTGTTCAATGGAAGGACAATCCATGATTGTTGTTTGATGATCCATGCTTTTGAATGCAAGTAGCATATGTCTCTAACCTTGTGTTGTATTTGGATTGTGAGCTTAATGAAAGGATTAATGACTTGTTTTGATCTATTGTGCCTTTCACATGTTCTTTAGACAATATACGCTTCATTGCTTAGATATATTGTGCTTTTCACATGATGTTTAGACAATACATGCTCAACTAGTCATCCGTACTTGTTGAGTCAACCAAACACACACACACACACCAATATTATAACACACCATTTGCCTTCATTAGTTACTTGTCAATGGTATAGAAATGCATTGCTTGGTGGTGATCTCTAAACCCCAAGACTCTTCTCTCTCTTATTTACTCTTAGTTGCATTCTTTTGTTATCACTTAGTTTAATTTAGTTGCTCTCTAATCTAATCAACCAACCAACCAATTGTTTGATCACTTGACCTACTAGCCCTAATAGTGATTCCACAACCTTGTTCGACCCTCACAATCCCTTGGGACGATCCCTACTCACCCTAACTATATTCTTAGTGAAGGTAGTGGTGGCTTCGATAAATGTAAAACTTGGCCCTCGCCTTAATGCACATTCTTTAAGCTTGTGGTAGGACGACGACCACCACCACCAAGTTTTTGGCGCCATTGCTAGGGATTGATTTGATTTGGCAACGTCGGAATTGTGGAATCAATTAGGATTAGTACTCTTTTGATCGTGTCTTTACTTTATTTTTATTTTCTTTTCGGTTACTTATTGTGTTGTTCTTACTTGACTAGGTGCATTGTTGGAGAGGAAGCAAGCAAATGAGCATTCAAGCAAAGCAGAGAAAGTAAAAAGCTAAAAATTTAAAAAAATTTGCTGAGCTAAGCTTTAAATTTGGAGTTGAAGTGCTAAAGGACCTTTGTGAGACTTTCTTTACTCAATCCCTTAGTTAAATCGTCGGCCCGCGTGGAGGCTTGTTTTTAATTGTTCTTTGCATCATTGTTGTTAAAGCATAGGAGTATGGGTCAAGTGTTTGTGGAGGAAGTTTCATTGAAATTGTTATGAAGTTGAAGTGTTTGTTCATTCATTGTGTTTATGTGTTTTCACCTTGTGCATGCATGGTCGTAGATCACTAAGACCAACTCTTGTCTCTCTTGATTTGCATCTTGAATCCGTAGTTAGAAATCCTAGGGGAAGAGGAAGTTCTAGTTCTACCCGATCCATTACATCAATAGAAGGTCATAATGAAGAGAATGTAGAGGACCTTGGTCACATAGACCAACAAGGTATCCTTCATCCAAATGTGCATCATGAGAACATACAAGTACCATTAGGCATGCCTAGGCCATACATTCACTAACCACCACAACAACAAGGCCAAGCTCCAAATGGAATGCTAAGGCCAATGTATGTTCCACAACCTCCCATCATCAATTAAGGAATTCAAAACCAAGGTGTTCATGTTATACCTCAAGTAGCTAATCCACCTCTTGCTTTAAGAGACCATTATGTGCCTAATGAATATAATGCACCCACATAGATTCAATTGCCTCCATTTAGAGCACATCATTATGAAATTAAGCCACAAACCATTCAAATGCTTCCTAACTATCATGGACTTCCAAGTGAAAAACCTTATAAGCATTTGGATGAGTTTTTTGAAGTATGTTCCACCGTAAAATATACGGACATGCTGGAAGAGGTATTAAGACTCAAACTTTTTCCATTCACCTTAAAAGACAAGGCAAAGTATTGGTTTAACAATATTAGGCCTTTTTTAATCACTTCTTGGGCAGAAATGCAACAAGAGTTCTTGAAGAAGTACTATCCGGTTTCAAAAACCAATGCTATGAGAACTTCAATTAGAGAATTTTCACATGGGGATGGAGAAACGTTTCATGAGGCATGGGAATGCTTCAATGAGTTGCTTAGGAAGTGTCCACATCATAACATGCCCAAATGGCAATTAGTTCAATATTTCTTTGAGAGCTTATCGGACAATTATAAGGGTATGGTTGATGCTTCCATGGGTGGCTCATACATTGATAGGCATAAGGATGACGTGTGGCGTCTTTATGAGAGCATGAGTGAAAATTCTTTGCATAGAACATTATCATCCAAGAATGGTAGAAATTCACAAGGTAGGTAGAGTGTTGGCTTACATTAAGTCGACCATTCAAATGAAATAGCCGCCGAAATGAAGTCTTTATCTCAAAGGTTTGATCAATTTTTGATTAACCAAAACTTGGCGAACCAAGTATCTTCCTTCCCTAACCATTCTCATCGTGCATTAAATGAAACATGTATGACTTGTTCTAGTGTTCTTCATTCTACTTCTCATTGTCCTCACGGACAAGTGCAAAATGAACCTAATGAACAAGTCAATGCAGCTTTGTGAACCAAGGGAACAATCCTTATGGTACTCATTATAATCCAAGTTGGAGGAATCATCCGAATTTCTCTTGGAAATACCAAGGAGAAGGCTCAAACCCTTCCCAAGGCGGTTTTTAAGGGAAGTACATTCCACCTCCACTTCAAAACTAAGGATCCCAAAGTTATAAACCTTATCAATCACAAGGGAATCAATTTGCTAATTCTCATTTTCCCAACCAATCTTATTCCCAAGGAAATACTAGAAGTCCCGCCTTTGAAGAAAAAGTTTTAAATACTTTGGGCACTTTAGAGGCTAACACACAATTGCTCCATTCTTACTCTCAATCTATTGCGAAGCTAGAAACCCAAGTAGGGCAAATAGCAAGCACTCTTAATGCAAGAGAGAAGGGAAAAATGCCTATTAATGTCTTACCTAAGCAACAATGTGTTATGGAAACCCATTTCTCATCAGAAGGCCACATCATTGAACATGTTAATACGGTGACCACCTTGTGGAGTGGTAGGGTTGTGGACAATCAAGTAACAGTATCCAATGAAGAGAGTGAACCGGTGCAACCTCAAGTTGTCACCCGTCCCATTTCACATCCCATTCCCCCTTCATTGCATATACATGATCTTGTGAATGAGAAAGTCCTGAAAAATGTGTTTGAAAAAGAAGTTTTGAAAAATGATGTTGAAAAAGTTTTGCTGAAAAATGATTTGAAACAAAGTGATTTGAAAAAATTCTTGTGTTGAAGAGAGTTCAAAAGAAAATTCTGAAAAAGTGTTTGAAAAAGTTCTATTTCTGGATGCCTTAAAAGGGTCCATTTCGAAGGAAAAGCAAAAGGTAAAAACCAATGAAATTATGGAAATGTTTAGGCAAGTAAAAGTTAATCTTCCACTTTTGGATGTAATCAAGAAAATTCCGGCTTATGCCAAATTCTTGAAAGACTTATGCACCAAAAAGCGGAAAAACAAGAGCCAAGCACCAAGAAAAGTGGTTTTGACCGAGCAAGTAAGCTCAATTTTGCAACATAACACTTTGCCAAAGTTTAAGGACCCCGGTTCACCTACTACTTCATGTATCATTGGTGATCATATCATTAATCAGGCGCTTCTTGACTTAAGAGCAAGTGTTAACCTTCTTCTATACTCGGTTTATGTCAAATTGGGCCTAGGTGAATTAAAACCGACGTCGGTAGTTTTGCAACTTGCCGACCGATCTATCAAGAAGCCTAGGGGTGTCATTGAGGATGTTTTGATTAAAATTGATAAATTCTTCTTCCCGGTTGATTTCGTTGTCATAGACACGGAACCGGTCCCCAATCCTTAAAAGCCAAATTCCCGTTATCCTTGGCCGTCCTTTCTTGGCAACCGCTAATGCCAACATCAATTGTAGGATGGGGATAATGAAGATCTCATTTGGCCACATGAAGGTGAAGTTGAATATCTTCAATCCCACACCCAATTCATTTGACAAATATGAAGGAGAGGTTAATGTAGTAGATAAATGTTATGATCTTCAATGTCAAGGAAGTGAGCTTTTGTGTAAGACCAAAACTTCAAAGGAATCATCTTCAACCTTGCATTCTCAAAGTGTTGTTTCAAATTCTTGCTTTGAAATGGCATGGAAGCCCAAAGGTTGTGATTGCATAGACAAAGGATCAAAAGTGTCTTTTGAGCTTAATCCAACAAGTTATTCAAAGAACCATTTGTTGGGTGGAGTTCAAAGCATCTATCACCCCAACAAGGAGGGGATGCATTATAAGATCTTTGATCCGGGCTAAAAGAGCCCAATGTCTTGCTAGAGACGTTAAAGACTAGCAAAAACATTTCGTAGGGTGTCAAAACCCTATTCCTCCCTCATTTCTATCTTAAATTTCATTTCTTGCGAAGTCTAGATACTTGTTTTTGGTTCATATGCATTGATAGGAACTGTGATTAGGATTGCATGAATTTTTGTGTTGTGATTGAGCATTTTGCATAAGTTCGATCGATCTCAAATGAGAGGTCGATCGATCGAACTTCCACCTGCATCCAACACTTAGAAAAAATTTTCACCTGCATCCAAATCACCTCTCTGTCTCATTGTTTGAACTTATTTTTAGATCGATCAGGAGCCTGTCGATCGATCCAACTTCAAAGTTTAATCGATCTCATGATCCAACACTTAGAAAATTTTTGAGACTGCATCAACCTGTATATTTCAGCTCTCTGTCTCATCGATCAAAAACATTTCAAGATTGATCTGAAGTTCTTCAATCGATCGAATATTCAAGTTCGATCGATCTCAAGTTCCAACACTTAGCCAATTTTCTGAGCCATAAACCTGCATATTCTTACTCTCTGTCTGATCGATCGAACTCTTGTTCTGATCGATCTCAGTTCTTTATTTCATTATTTTGACTTTATTTTGATTTTTCAAATTTCAAAAATTCAAAAATATTTTTATTTTTATTTTATTTTATTTTATTTTCATTTCATTTCATTTTATTTTATTTTTCAAAAAGTTTTCAAAAATACAAAAATATTTTAGTTTATTTAGTTTTTAATTATTATTGTTTGTTCAAAAGAAAAAAAAAAGCAAAAAAAAAAAAAGAAAAAAAGAAAAGAGAAAAGACAAAGTTCAATCGATCTTAGTTGAGGTTCAATCGATCGAACTATATCGGGGACTTTTTTTAAAATAGAAACCGAGAGTTGTGAGATCGATTACAAAGATCGATCCAACTCTCTCAAACTCTAACCCCCCTTCTCTCTTTCGTCATCGCCACCGTGCACTCTCCATCTTCCTCATCTCCGTTGACACCTCCGGCGACATCAAGCTCACCCCGAATCTCACTCCCTCTTCATCTCCACTTCTCTCTTTGGTTGAGGTTAGATCCTAGGCTTCATTTAGGTTTTGAAGCTTAGATTTTATACATAGATGATTTACATGTTCAATCCATGCCATTTTCATGAGAAATCTGCCATTGATGAGCTTTGAAACACTGAGTTTATATATGTATATATGTGTATATGCTTTGTATGTATTTATGTATTTAGATTCGATTTTGGGAGTATGGGCCTTGTTTGGGTGATGGTAATTGATGATTTGTTGTGTTGATGGGCCCACGACCATGTCATGAAGGCCTCGTGCCATCCACGTCATAGATCTGGGACCTTTGAGCTTTCACCTTCGTACAGTTCGATCGATTGAACTTGTATCTTAGATCGATCTTGAGAGATCGATCGAACTCATACCTCAGATCGATCGAAGTTTTGAGATCGATCTCAAACCTTTTTGTGATCGATCAAACTTCACAGATCTCATACACACACTTCATTCATCATGCCTTCTGTTCATGCTATCTCATATATGCCCAATGCCTGTGAAATTCCACATTGGATGCATTTCATACTTACATTGTTTAGCATGTTTCATATCTTGTCACTTGTATGGAATACATGTCATATATGTTTTGTCGATCTTATTTGACATGCATGTTTCTATTTTATGCTTTCAATTCTTAATTCTGGCACTAACTCCCCTTGTAAGTTTTTAAATTATTTTTCAGGCTATGACTAAGTGCAAGACTGTTGCCAAGAGGCAACACAGGCCTCAGAGACATATCAGACCACGGATAGAGGAGCCAGTAGAGCCCTCTCATGCACAGGAGGAGCCAGTATAGCCTACTCCACCTCAGTCACCTGCTTATGAGGCTGAGGATGCTCATATTCCATCCACCTCTGTAGCTCAGGCTGCATTTACACCATCTCCATCTCCACCACATGCTGGAGCTGAGCATTCACCAGTACCATCTCCACCACGCCAGCCAGCTCAGCCAGCTCAAGAGCATGATAGGCCAGTGCCTAGATATGCACATATGGCAGTAGACCATGAGTCGGTGTTTGACACAGAATTTTTCTCCAGATTGGTGCTGACCCGATTAGCTTACCATAACATTATTCAGAGGGGCCTTGCAGCTATTCTTGCCCCAGTTACAGAACCAGTCTACCTGCGGCTGGTACGGTTGTTCTTCCAGAACCTCCGACTATCCCCGTGTACCACAGCAGAGCTGGTCACTATCATAAATGGCCATCAGATCACTATCACTATGTACTCGCTAGCCCGCTCTTGCCATTGTCCACACCGATGCCCTCCGGAGCTACAGGAGCTATATCCGAGGCTATACAAGCCTTCTTATTCCGATATGACAGTATTTCTTACAGGTCACCATGCCAATGGCGAGACTTTTGCCACCCGCACATTCCTTCTAGATGACCTATGGTTCTTCGATTCCGTTCTTTTTTGGAATATATATATGGCCGGGCACAAGATCCAGCAGAGAGGAGACTATTTGACAGCCCTCTACGCATTCTACACAGGCCACTGGGTATCTATTCCCGCGCTCATCTAGAGTGTGATGAGGAAGCTATTTGATGAGTATATTAGCAAGGAGAAGCCCGGACGGGCTAAGTCTCTCCCTTTTGGCCACCTCATCACCCAAATTCTGATTGACCAGCGCTACCCTATTCATCCTCGGGAGCACCTTGAGAGAGGTTCCTGTCACTTTTTGAAGAAGAACTGGGACAAGAGCTACAATGCTATCATTACTAGACTGCAGGACCACGCAGTAGTGGCTGTAGAGGAGCTAGAGGCTGAGGAGGCAGAGATAGTAGCAGCAGATCCCGCAACAGACGATGTACCAGTCGGTCCAGCTACCAAGCATATAGATATTGATTTGGAGTGACCTACAGATGACATAGAGCAGCATTCTCCAGCTGGGTCGCTCATTCACGAGCAGGAGTAGACTCAGGATTTTCATTATTTCCATTTTCAGGTACTTATCCCGAAAATAAGCTAACTCAGCCAAATAAGAGCTTAATTGAAGCAATTCTGGGATGAATCAAAGAAAGGAGCCAAGTGGAAGCAAAAGGAAGAAAAAAGTGGAAATCAACATCTTTGATCGATCTTAGATCAAAGTTCGATCGATCCAATATGATCGATCTCAGCACTTCAAGATGGATTAGAGCCTTAATGACATTTTCAGAGATCTCAAAAGTTCAATCGATCCAACATCATTCTTCGATCGATCGAACTCCTTTGTCGTCATCCAAATGATTGATCTTATCTAGTTGTACCACCCTATCAACCACTTTTGTCCTTTTTCCAAAAATATCTTCAAAATATCTCAGATTTGTCTTTATCCAAAGAGTGCCACCAATGAAGATCGATCCAGCCTAAGTTTGATAGATCTCAGCTATGTTCGATTGATCCAAGTCCAAGGTTCGATCGATCGAACTTCCTCTAGTGCGAAAAAGTTAAATTTCTGGCTCATTGAAAGTTTTCCTTTATCCAATCATTAGGGAATATTGTGTGCACGACCCCAGCTCATTTTGGGTGTCATTTGACCTACCTATATAAGGATAAGGATTGCTTTTTACAAGAGAGAGCTAATATCATATATATCATCTCTTGGAGAGCAAGCTTAGAGGAGGAGGAGGCTAGAGACACAAAGGGGGGAGTTCTTCATCAACAAGGAGTAGATTTCTTCCATGGATTTAGCCTTTGAGGGTTGGAGCAACATCACTATGAGTGGCTAGACATCCTATTGGGGCTAGAGTTAGCCCCAAGGATGCTTTCTATATCTTAATCTTGTGTATTATTGAGGGATTAGTGTGATACCCCTCGGATCCGAGACGCGGGTTGATCAAGTCCGAGCCCAAACCCAAGGGATATCAAACAATTAAAGTATTTTAAATCGAACACAGAATACAAAGTGATTAAAGAAATAATATAATGAGTGGAAAGAAACTAAAATAAATCCTCAAATATAAATATTTAAATCTTGACAATCCAAACTCCATAAGTTTAAAAACTCGGGAATCCATCTCTAGTGGACCCCTAATAAAATCCCGAACTGCATGGAAGAAAACTGAAGATAAAATCCAAATCTAATATCTGGAAAGAAGTCCTACGTTGTCGGTAGAATAGAAGTCTGTATCTGCTCTGTACGATCAAACTCTAACCCTGGAACTGACGAGTACCTAAAAAATATAAGGGTGGGTCAGGCCCACATGCAAGTCCTGATCTACTACAATCCAAACAGGAATCCGATACGCAGATACATACTAGAAAGACTCAACAATATCTAGAGTAGTCCATCTATGTATAATTACACACTATAGGACGCTCACTAATCCAAAAAGGTCTATCTTAGCCTGAATTGAGATACCATGCAAATCGCACATACTGTGGTCATGTGTATCTAGACCTACCGAGGAACAACACCTCTGTCTAGCTATCCATCCTAGGCAATATACGCACCCTAACCATGGTCCTGAGACTCAAGCTCATACTATGGCACATATAATAAATATATAAAGTCCGTGTCCTCCTATTACAAAATATCAACCATCTGAAAAGTGGTTTGATAAATGTAAAACAAATCCATCCTGAAACCATATTAAGTCATTCAATTATTTGATTGATATGACACAAGTAGGTGATGGACTTAACTCATAGGGTTAATCCATACCTTAATCCAAATTAGGTAGGATTTAGTGTTTGACTAATCCATACCTAGTATGTCACCGTCCCATACCGGTACACACAATCCTCCATTATAACATAGTTATTAAAATAACAGTATATAATCAACAACCATCCTCCAGTATATGCATTTGTATAAATTCATACATATACCAACATTAGGTATTCACTACAGAACCTAAATATCATGCTCCAATCATTTAAATAGCTAGAATAAGACAGCATTTAAATCCTCCAAAACAGCCAATAATTTGATACAAATTAAATATCAATTTAAATCCAAGCTAAGTATAGTTAAATGTAATTAATTTACTGCACTCATAACACTATAGAAATATATGATTATATATAATTAAATTATATAAAATATCTTTGCCAAGTTACAGTAATTAAAACCAACTAGACAGTGTGCAAGCTACCCGTTTCCTCTTAGGTTCTCCTTGCTCTATCCTTCAATCCAATTATGAATTTATATTTTTCCATCATAATACCAGTCTTATATAGTCTTATACATCACTTAAGACAATTTAAATGAAGTGCAGAACCCAGAAAACCCAAACATCCCCTTAAAACACTACTGTGCGAGGCAAGAATAGAGCAGGCTCAACAAAAACATTGAGCCTGCTATAAAATTCACTTAGAGCCGGCTCCTTCAACATTGAGCCAGCTCCAAGTCCCTTATAGAGCCGGCTCCATCCACTTTGAGCCGGCTCTATTGGTAATTTAGAACCTGCTCCTTTCCCCTTTGCAACCGTTGCCTGATCTAGCTTCGTCTGCTCCAACTTCGGTGATTACAGAGTCTCTGAGATGTTTTTAAATCTTTGTTTTAGTTCAAACTCAGTCCTAGGCATATATTAAACCACTGATATTCAACTAAAACATGCATGGAACACAAGCTTAAAAGCTATGATTACAGAACCTCTGTTGTCCAATTTTAAGCAAATTCCAACAGAATTTACTTCAATTTAATTTAGTGCAATTAAATATTGTTCTAAGCACTTGTTCTAGAGTTCAAACTCAGTCCTAGAGTGATTACAAGACATCTAATCACATCACTAATCCCAACCGCAACAAAACTGAAACATCCACCATACATGATACAAATAGTAGAACATTAAAAATTATTCAAAGCAGATAATTCACGATGTTAATTCAAAGATTAAACTAAATTCATGTATGCATAAAACATGTTACTATGTTGGTTTAAATCTATTTTAACCTTTATTTAACCCCTGGAGTCCAACTAGTCATGCACAGAACACGAATTAACGGGAGAGAGAAGAACAGAACTTGCCTTTGAATTTCATATTTGAAATTCTAATTCACCGTCTCTGTAAGCTATGTTCGTGTCTTATACTGCAAGTCTGCTCCTCCAATGCCTTGGTTCAACCCCAAAAACACCTCTCCTTCCTCCTTCTTGGTCCAACCTTGGTCTAAACCTCCTCTCTTTTCTCTCTATGTATCTCACTATTCTTTGTAGAACTCTGTTACGTAAATAGGTTTTATTGAATTTTCTAAAACCCTAAACCCACATGCGATTATATTTATAGACTTAAACATTAACCCTAATCCATAAATAACTTGGCCCACTGAATATTCTAGGTTTAAAACAGTGTCAGCTAAACTAGAAACATAAAACCCTAAATTCAGATAAATAAAATAAAATAATTAAATTAAAGCAAATAAATAATTAAATGCCCTAAAACAATTTAAAATAATTAAACCACACCAAAGAAATAAACAAATGCAATTTAACCAATTAATTAACTAAAAATACTATTAAACAATTTATTAAATTCCAGGACTGTCCCTTTTAAAATTAGGGGTATTACAATTAGCGTTGTAATTAATGTTTTGACACTTTGATATATATAGATCTTGATTGTTCAATGATTTATGTGGTTAAATGCTTTTAATTGATTATTTCATTCTATCCATATATCTATGTATGTTAGAATAGATGTTCATGTGCTTGTCTCTAGATTAGCAGATGTCTCTAACCTTGTGTTGTATTTGGATTGTGAGCTTAATGAAAGGATTAATGACTTGTTTTGATCTATTGTGCCTTTCACATGTTGTTTAGACAATATATGCTTCATTGCTTAGATATATTGTGCCGTTCACATGATGTTTAGACAATACATGCTTAACTAGTCATCCTTGCTTATTGAATCAACCAAACACACACACACACCCCAATATTATAACACACCATTTGCCCTCATTAGTCACTTGTCAATGGTATAGAAATGCATTGCTTGGTGGTGATCTCTAAACCCTAAGACTCTTCTCTTTCTTATTTGCTCTTAGTTGCATTCTTTTGTTATCACTTAGTTTAATTTAGTTGTTCTCTAGTCTAATCAACCAACCAACCAATTGTTTGATCACTCGACCTACTAGCCCTAATAGCGATTCCACAACCTTGTTCGACCCTCACAATCCCTCGGGACGATCCCTACTCACCCTAACTATATTCTTAGTGAAGGTAGTAGTGGCTTCTATAAATGTAAAACTTAGCCCTCGCCTTAATGCACACTCTTTAAGCTTGTGGTGCGGTGACACACCAAATACCATAGTCAACAACCAGCATAAAAGATTTTTAATTCCCCTCTTAACACCCATACTAGGTAAACAACTCCATATCATTACTCTATTCAATTCTTACTTCATTAAAATACACAATGCAACTATTTCATTCCTGAGATCACAAAACCAAAGTCAATCTTTCCCATTATTTCTCAATGGAATTCCACATTCACTTTATTTAATCACGTAGTTCTAAGGCGACATCGACACTTGTCCTCAAGACACTGCTCGAATTAAATGCCTATAAAACCATCCGAGTACATGACTCACATCACATCACGTAACCATCCTCAAGATTACAGTTCACAACACACCCCTAGCCATCACCGAAAGTATTAGACATCAGAAACATAATCCCAATTCGGCAACTCGTGCTGTTAAAACCACCCTCAAAACAAGCACTACTAAAATCGAAGACTACACCTCCCTTCGTGGGAGTGAGTCAGCCAAATCAACCAACCTTTACTGATGAACTCAGCAACATAACAAATCATACACAGGTCCATCCACCTATGAACGAGTACAACTCCTAAATGAAAAACAAGACTTATGACAAACGACGTCCTTGCTAGAACTAGAATAAAGGTAATAAACCCCGCTCTCATAAGAGACTGACGACTCGCACCTGAATGCACCCGACACCTTGTCACATGCTACATAATAACTGTCCAACCATGGACACCCAATCTCACCTAAGATGAACTAAACTCCTTACACACAAAGAGAAGAACCAAATGGATACCCGTACAGAACTACGAACTCAATTCTAGGCGACCTCACCACTAAAGGACCACTATACACTATCAACATAGAAACCTTGCGTACGATACCCTGCATCGCCCACACCAACCAAAACTAATCAGATCCCTACCACTCATTCGTGGAGTACTAAGATACAACTCACAATATAACCATCAGACAAGAGCATCAATGCTCACAACATACCAACACTAGAAATAATCATAACCTATCGGACACCACATCCCGTCACTCCCAAATGACAACCCATATACCTTAAAATAACATTTTACCACCCGTTCCATTACTATATTCCTAGACGATACTGTCTCAATCACCGTGCACACCCAACTCATGACCTCAGTCATGACAACCCGTTGATTCTTCAAAAGAAAAAGGTGTCTATCTGGCAACATCATCCCCACTGGCCGTAAAAGGCTAAACAGTCCGCAATTGCCTCGACTAGCGCACAACTCCATCATTGACCTAACAATACATAACAAACAACTCATAATCTCTAATCCATCCTCAGATCATACCTAAAACCATTTTGCTCGTTAGCACTAAACATCATGCCATAACGCCTTTACTACCATCATCCTCGAATGACAACTCAAACTTACATCTAATCGACTCAATAGGCTACCGCCAAACGATCTCTCCTTAAGCATCCTTAGGATAACACCATCATAACAAGAGAGTATGCCTCACTCTCGACACTCCCTACAATAACCACTACATACCACTAGGATAGAACCCTTACACGACAATGCCATACCCACAGATCTTAAAGAAAAGGAATGAACACAAAAACTAGAATGTTCAACACCCAACTGTCTACTCAAACCATCTATAACATAATCAGTCACTAACACTTAATCGGCTTCTCCAACCATTCTTCCCAAAATAATTTACATACTCAACTAAAGAAACCTTAAGCCCTAGCGTCAACACCATCACTTTCCCTTTTTACCGTTCCTCTGAACACCCCTAGCCCCGACAAAAGTCAAATAGGGCTACCAACTAAACCTACGAGATCAACCTCATCCCAATCACTCCAATTGTTAGTCTATCTCTTCGAATCCTCAAACAACAAGCACTATCTCCTAATACTCTATACGTAATCTGAAATACAACCCTAATCCACAACTTTCAAATTCTAAATCATAATTAATTTGATAGCACAATACTCACCAGTTATCATTTAATCCACAAACAACCAAACACTCCAATGACCCCATACTACCTGCCTTATTGTGCAATCCTATACTACACAGCTAAAACTAACCACTATACACCACCTCAAGACACTCTAGACAGCCGCGCCCATAATCCCGCTCATCGACCGAGCCATGCAACCGACTCACCGAGAGTCGATTACCTATAGCACACTTCTGTAATTCTCTGAAATGAGAATTACTCCTAAACAAACTAGTCTTTAAAATAGACTCCTACAAGACCATGAAATGATCTACATCCGGCAACCAGTCTTAAATCACCATAAACCTACAGAATCCAACAAGTTCCCACAACAGTCAAAACAAACACACTACCTTAAGCCGTTCCAAAATGCTCGAAATACGCATTTACAATTCATAGACTACATTTGTAATGACCCGGATTTTTTGGATAAATTTTTTTTTCCGTTGTCTTTCCCTTCTGAGTTTGGTTTCTTGTCGATTAGTGTCATCTCAAGTGCTCTGAAATGATCTCTGAGACTCTCTTCTTTGGATTGATAACTTCCTTTGAGGACCAAGTCATTTCCACATTATTCGTTTTTCGATACTATTCACCTTTTTGTCCTTTTCCCTATTTCGTCTTTTTCCCTGTTTTGTCTTTTCCCCGTTTGTGACTTTGTTTGCATAACCACACTTCTTGTGTTCGGATTTGGTTTTTGACTTCACGTATCTTCATCTTGAGTGGTTTCCATGAAATACGTATCTTTACTTTTGCAAGAAAGTACTCTAGTTGCTCCCGGTGTCTGTAGGGGCATGGATGCAAAGTTCTTTGGAATCTTTTTTTTTTCTTGGGGTGTTTTTCGTAAATATCTTTTGAGGATATTTTATTTCAGGGGTTTTTAAGAAAATATTTTTGGAAGATATTTTCATTCTGGGCCATAAGTGCAGTTTTTTCTTTTTGGAGGGGCCATTGTGCAATTAATGAAAGTTATTGCAAAATGTCTTATTTTGAGCATGGATACTTGTACGGGATTCATTTTAAAATTTTGTTGAATTATGTACTCTTGGAATTTCCTCCTGGTCGATGTTTTCCAGTTTCAGGGTTTCTGGCCCTAGTTTGCGCCAAACTTTTTTTGGGCATAACTTTTTGTTCGGGACTCAATTTTTGATGCCGTTTCTTCCTTTGTTCATATTTTATCATTTTGAATATTTTTCGTTCACAGAGTTTTTCCATTTGAGTGCGTCTGCTCAAATTTTACTTATTCGGACCCGGCGGGGCCCGTTCGGGGCATGTTTTGAGATTTTTATAAAAGTGGGGTGAGATATTTTATTTTTTCATCTTCCCCACTCTCTTGCACGACCTAAAGCTTCCATGGCAGCCCAAGGGAGGCTTCCACCTTCTCTCTCCTCTTTTGAGCTTCATTCCTTTGTCAGAACATAGTAAGGCCTTTGCGTTTTGTGTTCGTGTTGACTACGCGCTTCTTTCCTCCTTATTAGAACCCATTTCTAGCCAATTTTTGAGTTTGGTTTTGAGTTCAAGTTGTGATTTTCATGGGGCTTTCATTGGCGTTATGTTCACGGCGTTGTCCCTGACAAAACCTATTAGTTTCGTCAGATTCGGAGCCGTTCAATTTTAATGGCTTTTGAGATTTTTATCTCAAATTAAGGTAGGAAATGTTTTAGGATTTTATACGTGTTGTATTGAGTGTTTCTCATGATTATACAACTTATATGTATGCCTAGTATCAAATTTAGAAAGTTAGTAATTTTTATTTCTTTGTATAAGATTTAAAATTCATGATGATATATAACTTTGATTTGAATTGTGGCATGCTAGAAAATCATATTTTAATATGTTTATTAACATATATTAAATTGGTATTGATTGAATAAAAATTGCATATTTTATTTAATATTTATCTTTTGTAAAAGATTAAATCCCGTGGCCGTACCTTGCATGAAATTGACTTGTGATATGCTTTTAAATTATGTCTTGGCATGTTGTTTAACATACTTTAATTTGAGAGCATTTGAATAAGTATGAAAATATAGAGATTTTAATTAAAATGATTAATTAAAATCTAATTAAGTGTTTAACTTGATATTTGTGATAACTATGACTTATGTTCTAGCATATGTTAATTTGGAACCATTTGATGTTGTTTTAGAAGTTAGGGATTTGATTTCCACTTTGTTGTTCTTATGGCTTAATCGAGTTTTGATGTGGTGTATGTAATGACCATGCTATATTGTTTATCATGTATTAATTGAAGGCTATTTGATTGAGATTTGAAACCTAGGGAATTTAATTAGTTCATTGATTAAATTCTGTTTCTATTGTATTATTGATTAACTCATGTATTTGACATTGATAGTATGTTTAAAGCATGACTTTTGACTTATAATGAATTTATGAGTTTATGTTTTCAATATTGGGTTATATTGTTATAGCGTGTAATGAATCGAACTTTGAAGATTCAACATTGTCATCCTATAATAGTTGTGGATTTAAAGCATGTATTGTGTGGTTATAATCTACTTGTGCATGGAAGGTGACTTCGTGCATTATATAAATCATGTATAAGTTATGAACTTATTTGGCTTATTTTGAAATCACTTGGGACATTGTTTTGTCAGATGGCTAGAGTTTGGCTCTAGTACGGGGACGTGGTAAGTCAAAAGTTCGCGCGTTGGGTAGGCTGCCTGGGGGTTAGTAGCTCCAAATTTTCCTTGTCTCGGTGAAAATCCGAGCTTTGATGTCTAAGTCTTCCACTATTTGTTTTCGCATTCAATTCCAAGTTTACAATAATGTTTATATTGTGACTTGTGGTTTTGGCAATCGGCGATTTGATGTTGTTGAGTACATCTATACTAAATTGTTATGTTTAGTTGATTTCACACTTTTAGATTGCTAGTTGATAACTTAGAGAATCTATGTCTTGATGTGTGGTTTTAGATATTCTAATTATACTAGATTGCTATATTTAGTTGATTTAGTATTTAGATTTCAAGTTGATAACTTTGAGAATCTATATCTAGTTGTTTTGTGTAAGCATGTTTCTATCTAGTTGCTTTGTGTAAGCATGTCATATTTTGTTGCTATGTGTAGCATGCTCTTTTGTTATTGAATTTGCATAAAGGATGTGTTTTATGCTAGAAATGATCTAGGGTAGCTTAGGATGCTCCCGGAGTCTCATCTCGACATAGACGTAGGTGGCATGATCCCCTTTAACATGTTTCACCTTAAGGTGATGAAATTGTAAAACATAGGTCTATGCATGCTCATTTCCTACGAGTAGCTTTATGTTACTCACCCCTATGATACTAGGGCATTTTTCAGGTACAGGACACGAGATTGGAGTTTTGCACTTGCTTTGGGTGAATTGCAGAGTTGAAGTTTCTTTAGAAGCTTTCTTGTTTACATGCGAGTGTTAGCATGTTTGGTTTTACTTATGAAATGTAATCTTCTAACTTAGAGGTTTAACATGTCAAATGTTGTAAATGAACTGTAATAAGGCCATAGGCCATTGTAGTATGATTAAAATGTCATTTTACATTTGCGTGTATGCTCACATCATCATAAGGTAGCATTTAATGAAGTTTAATCATAAAATGGGGGATTCAAATGAGACTTAAGGTCCATTTTTAGAAATTGTGCATAGTAGGTTCATTCTCAGTATTACAATCTATTTCAGTCGATTGGTGGGTTGTTTAAGTCGACCGAACCTCCTCGAACTTCAATTGAACAGTAAAAACTCCATTTCCAGTATCCTTTTTACTGTAGAGGCTTATTTCGGTAGACCTGTTGGTCATTTCGGTCGACCGAAGTGAAGGTTCTTTTCCTTCTTCTTTCTGGCCCATTTTGGCATACCGAAGCTCCATTTCGGTAGAGCGAAATGGAGCTGTCTTGTGAGCTTTGGTTGGTCTGTTGCTCAGGCATGTTCGCTCCATTTGTTGTTTGTATAAAGACTTTGTTTACATCGTTCAAGCCATTTTTGGTGTACTAGGTCTAATTTAAACTAGATCTTGTTCTTTTGGTTGTCATTGGTGCTATAGGGTACTAATTAAACTTTCATTCTAGTTTTAGCTTCCGCATTTCGGATCCGGTATCGGATCATTTTTCGGTTCATCACTGACGCACTGGCCTAAAAACCAGGGTTGTCACAACATTCGTGACTCAAACAACCTACGTCACACCTACCATGACCGGTTTGAAAAGAACCTTCACACCAAACCGTGACCTAAGTCACAAACACTGACCTCCTAAGGTCATACCGAAACCCTCACTCGTACACTTGACCTCCACGGTCACTAGAACCCATACACCAATACATGAAACTCACACACAACAAGGGCACCTTGCCATGAAATACGAACCCATTCAAAAGTCGTGCTCTAAGCAGCGCACAAACTGCAACTAAGAAGATCAGGATGACTACACGCCAAATAGCTTAATCCATAAGCTAGAAGCCTACGCCATTAGTTTGAAAAGAACCGGCACCCAAACAACCCTGGAGCAACAGGGCTCCTCGCTTGCTCAAGTTAAAACTTACACAACTCTTAATGCCGTGATAAGTACCCCAATACATTAGCAACCATCCCAATGCTTAACTGTATAACTACATAAGGATATAGATATATACGTGTACAAAATAAATAAAGCTCACAATAGTTCACGAAACATGTTTGCATATACCATACTCATTACTTGTCACATTAGCATTTAAATTAGAACTGCATACACCATGCCTACCACTTCTCATCACCATATTCCTTATACACAATCAACATGCTTTTCTTTTCTTTAACATTTCATTTACACGGCTAGATCATCTAACTATTCCTCGTACATGGCCATGTAATATTGTAACGACCCGGTCATTTGCCTTCTTTTCCTTTTTTCCTGAAATTTTACGAATGAATTTTTTTCGTTTAATTTTCTTTTCTGAGCTCTGTTTCATGTCACTTAGTGTCATCTCGAGTGCTCAGAATTGGTTCCTGAGACTCTTTTCCGTGGATTAACAACTTCCTTTGAGGACCGAGTCATTTTCACATTTTTTGTTTTTTGACACTATGCACTATTTTGTCCTTTTCCCTATTCTGTCTTATCTCCGTTTGTCAGTTTTTGGCACAACCTCACTTCTCATGCTTGGAGTTGGTTTTTGACTTCACGTGCCTTCATCTTGAGTGGTTTCCATGAAATACGTATCTTTACTTTTGCAATAGAGTACTCTAGTTGCCCCCGGTGTCCATAGGGGCATGAATGCAAATTCTTTGAAATTATTTTATTTTCTTGGGGTGTTTTTCGTTAATATCTTTTGAAGATATTTTATTTCAGGGGTTTTTAAGAAAATATTTTTGGAATATATTTGCATTCTGGGCCATAAGTGCAGTTTTCACTTTTTGGAGGAGTCAATGTGCAATTAATGAAAGTTATTGCAAAATGTCTTATTTTGAGCCTGGATCCTCGTACGGGATTCATTTTCATATTTCATCGAGTTATGTACTCTTGGAATTTCCTCCTGGTCGATGTTTTCCAGTTTCAGGGTTTCTGGCCCCGGTTTTCACCAAACTTGTTTTGGGCATAACTTTCTGCTCGGGACTCAATTTTTGACGCCATTTCTTCCGCTGTTCATATTTTATCATTTTAAATCTTTTTTGTTCACAAAGTTTTGCCATTTGAGCGCGTCTGCTCAAATTTTACTTTTTCAGACCCGGCGGGGCCCGTTCGGGGCACTTTTTGAGATTTCTATAAAAGGGGGGGTGAGATATTTCATTTTTCATCTTCTCCTCTCTTCATGCACGGCCTAGAGCTCCCATGGCAGCCCAAGGGGGGCTGCCATCTTCTCTCTCCTCTTTCGGTTCACTTTTCCTTGATGGAAAGTCTTCGGCCTTAACGTTTGTTGTTCCCCTCGCCGTGCTCTACCTTTCCCCCTTATTAGAATTCAGTTTTGACCATTTCTTGAGTTTGGTTTTGAGTTTAATTTATGATTTTAATGGGGCTTTCATGGGGGTTATGTTCACGGCGTTGTCCCCGACAAAACCTAGTAGTTTCGTCGGATTCAGAGCCGTTCCATTTTGACGGCTTTTGAGATTTTCATCTCAAATTAAGGTAGGAGATGTTCTAGGTTTAAATTCTTGTTATATAGTATGCTTGTGATACTTATACTACTTGTTTGCATGATTAAATATAAAATCTAGAGATTTTATTATTTATTTTTCTTGTACGGGATCTAATTTTCCCGGTTGCTCATGACTTGGTTTAAACATGTAGTATGATTTTATATTGCCCCTTGATATGCTCATTGTCGTGTATTAAAATTGGAACATTTGAATAAGTATTAAAGATTTTATTTAATATTTATCTTAGGTGAAAGATTAATTCACATGGCCTTAACTAGCTTGAAATTAATATGTGTTAGCATATTATATTAGGCCTTAGCATGCTCTACAACATAATTGAATTTGAAAGTAATTGGAGGTGTTTTGAAAATTAGTAATTATTAATTAATTTGGTTAATTAATTTGCCCCGAGTGCATTATTCACTCCATTCGAATTCCGACTTGATATTCTTGATCTACATGCCATATAGCTTCACATATATTTGATTTAGAATATTCGGTGAGGTTTTGAAACCTTTCATTTAATTAATTTCCTTGTTTAAAATTTAATCCTCATGGTGATATACAACTTGGAATTGTATTGTGGCATGCTAGAAAATTAAGTTTTGGTATGGTTGTTAACATGTATTAAATTGGGATTAATTGCATGAGAATTGCAACTTTTAATTTATATTTAACTTTAGTGAAAGTTTAATTTACATGGTCGTAAATTGAATGAAATAAACTTGTAATGTGATATTACATTAGTCCTTGGCATGTTCTCTAAGATATGTTAAATTGAGAGCATTTGGTTAAGTTTGAAAATCTAGACATTTTAATTAAAAGAATTAATTAAAATCTATTTTGTGGTGCCATTAGCTTAATTAAGATTTTAACTTGATATTTGTATTGGCCATGACTTGTTTACTAGTATATATTAATTGTGGACCATTTGAAGTTGCTTTAGAACCTTGGTAATTAAATTAGTATGATTTAATTAGAGTTCTACTTGTTGTTCCAATAACCTAATTGAGTTTTAGAATGGATATGGGTGATGACCATGCCATGTTCCTTAATATGTATTAATTTCAGGTTATTTGGAATTGAATTAGAATCTAGGGAATTTAATTATTTTTATTTAATTAAATTCTATTGAATTGAGCCATGGATTTAATTGCGTTTGAAAGTCGTTTCTATATCAAAATCCTGGACATGGACTTGTTGTATATTCATTTGGTTATGTTTTGAGCAATGGATAACATAGTTGCTATGTTTATACTCTTGAGAATATGTTTTCCTTATTGAATATATTGTTGCCTTGTGTAATGATTTGCACATTTCGCATTTAACATCATTCATGCATAGCGTGTAACGAATCGCACACTAAAGATTCGACATTCATCACATTATATTAGTTATGGACTTAGAGCATATATTGTATAGGTTTCCAAATTTGGTTGTGCTTGGTAGATAGTTGATTATCTTGCATATTCCTGTTGATATATGCGTTGTTGCACAACTTGTTGATTTTGAAAACTTGAGGATGTCGTTGTTTGACTATGGCTAGGACGTGGTTCTAGTACGGGGGATAGTCCCACTATATGGTTTAGTACGCACATAGGGAGGTTACCCATGGGCTAGTAACCCTAAAGTAACTATGTTGTCGGTCTGATCCGGCGTGACGTCCGAGTATCCACTTTGTTTGATTTCGCATTTCATTTTCAAGTTGATAACTAGATGATGTTGTAACTTGTTGTTTCTTATTTGTCGTTCCATTTTAAGTTACAGGATGTTAACTTTGAGAAATTGTGCTTTATGCGTTGTGTTGGAAGTTCTAATGTTGGTTAAATTGCATCGATATTAAAATCGTGTTTTGACATTCTAATAAAGCTTATGATTGATCCTATTGATTCTTTAATAACATAGACGTTAGGTGGCATGAACCACTACTGTTATTTTGTGCTTTAGATTCTAAGTTGATGGTTGGAGAACTTAAACCTTGTTGTATTGTATAACATGCTCTTTTGTTGTTGAATTGCGTGGATAATGTGATTCTTGTTAACTTGTATTCAAATATGCTTTTGTCATGTTGTATGAATTACTCTAGACCTAATTCAATTGTATTCAAAATGCAGTTCATGTTAATCTATGCTCAAGCATTCTTCTTGTCGTGTTCTTTGGATTATCCCAACCATGATTCGTTTGATACACGTATGTATATCATGATTCTTGTTGCTTAGACTCTAAGGTAGCTTCGGATGCTCCCCGAGTCTCACTTGGACATAGACGTTAGGTGGCATGAACCCCTTTAACATGTTTCACCTTAAGGTGATAAATTTGTAAAATGTTAGGTCGATGCATACTCATCCCCTACGAGTAGCTTTATGTTACTCACCCCTACGATACTGGGGCATATTTCAGGTACAAAGACTTGGTTCATGAAGCCTAGCATTCCTTGGATGTTGTGTAGCTTTCAAGTTTCCATTTCATGCGAATGTTAGCATGAAATGTCATTTTGTAGATTATATGCCAAAACATGTATATTTGATTCCATGTATGTAATGTTTACTTAAGTACACTCCTTTCAATGTATTTGATATGTATGAGATGAGGCCGGAGGCCAATGACCATTATATTGTATCCTATGTATCTTTTGATTTCTTGAAAAGCTATGAAAACCTTGAAAAATCGCAAGTCATTGGTTCACCATAGTTGCATCGGGTGTGGGAAGTCCGTTTTCGTTCTTTCATTGGGTCTTATAAATCATGTTTGAAGTGTAGCCAAGGGCCAAACGGTCATTTGACCCCATTTTGTATTTTTGGATTCCGAGTTTTCATTCCAAGTTCCATTTTTGCCTTTTTGCCCGTTGGGGTGTCGGATTTTGTATCGGTGGTATTTTTAAGTCGTGGACCATTGTAACATGTCCAAATAGGTAAGTTACATTTGCGTGCATGGTCGTTTCCGGGCAAAACCTTATCGTTTTGTACTTTGAGCCTCTTGTGAATTCATTTCGCATTTTTTTTTGCACATTCTGATCTAGGGGCATTATGGACCTTTTACATCAGTTTTATTTTCTTCTTTTGACATGGTTGAATAGAAAACATGATTTTAGGGGGGGTTTCTTTTTCATGTTTTTCCAGAAAATGTCGTCTTGGTACCGGAAATCCTTCGTTAAGTTTCAGCTTCCAGTTTTCATTTAGCAGCTTTATGACCCTCTTGTTCAGTTCTGATCTAGGGGCATTTTGGAGATTTCACAATGAGTTTTTTTTTATTCCGTCCACGATGTTAGGTAGAAAACTCGATTTTAGGGGGGGTTTCTTCTTCGTGTTTTTCCAGAAAAACTCGTTTTGACCTCCGTTTCATGCCTCAGTTCTGGGCAGATCAAAAAAAATGTAGCAGCAGCCAAGGGCTGCCACCAGCCATGTCTGTGGGCGCCAGCATGCACGCCGGTGGGCTCGCATATGGGCGCCGTGTGCGCCATGGGCCCTCGTCGGGCCGCCGCGACGTCAATTCTTCTGTTGGGCTTTTCTCCTTCGTCCGGACTCCGATTTAAGTGAATTTTTTTTTGAACTTGATTAATTTTTCGCTGTCTTTCAAACGGTGTACTCAGTTGCACTTGGTTCTTCCTGGATAATTACCAGTTTACCCTTTTGCTTTAAGTACTCGTTTTTTCTTCGTCATGCCGTTTCTCCTTCGTTCGGACTCCGAATCATGCGATTCTTGAGTCCATCTTGATTAGTTTTTCATTGTCCTTCCAGCGGTGTGCTCAGTGTCACGCGAATCTACAATTTTTAGAAATGACCATTTTGCCCTTGGGGGCCTGTTCAGTCTTTTTCTGATCATTCGTTCCCAAATCAATTCTTGTTGAGTTCCACGACCTCTTGGAAGGTCAGTTTGACTTTTTAGAGTCTTATTTTTTGTTTTCGCTTTCGTATTCGGATCTGTTATCGGATCATCCTTACGGTTCATCACAGGACACGTTGGCCTAAAAACCAGGGTCATCACAGGTGGTATCAGAGCGTCCGGGTTCGAATACCTTGGACGACGGGTTTTGGGTGCATATCATGCTCATGTTGTTTTGCTTTGATTTGTCATTTGTATCTTGAAAACATGTCTTGTATGATAACATGTTCACATGTTCAGGTGTTTTGAGACATCTATCATTGGTTAAGCATGCTTTTGTGTATATATGCTTCCTGATAACATGTTCTGTGTCACTATCATGTTCTGGTGTGATAACATGTCTGCGTGCTTCTTGATAACATGTTTGATTTGATAACATGCCTATTTGCTTATGTGGCAACTTGTTTACTACTTGTGTGAGTAAATAGCTATGCTATGTTACATGCTACTTGTTTACTTTATGCCAGGTTTTTGCATTGTCGCTTAGGATCTGTCGTATCCCTTGGATGCGTTCTTGTTTCACGAGTTTCTTCCTTGGATAGGAGAAATTCATTCTGTGAGGACCCATGTAGGGAATCTTCTTATCTGTTCTGTCGGTTGATGTGAGTGAGGCTCATGTGAGCGTAGAATCGCAGTCATTTTCTGGTGGGGTGAGACGTGGGCCAGGGAGGTACTGTTTCATTCCCTTTCATCGTGGCTTCTAGATCTAAGGCCTTAAGCGTATGGTGCTACTGTCATTGTTGTCAGAGTTTTGGGATTTGCTACCCCAACTCTCGCAGATGCCTGGTTCCCGTGGTGCTTTTGGTAATGATCATTTTCGGCATTAATGTCATTGGTATCTAAAAGTTCCCTTCTGGGGGATGTTACGAACTAGTGCCTTATACTGTCATGCTACATTGCTGACGAGTTAGTGTGGGCGGGTTCTGGTCACTGTTCGTACTGCCTTGTCACTCTCTTCTTCTATCATGTTTCAACGTTTCGTTGTCTTGGGATTCTCTCGGTAGTTGACGTTGAGTTAACGTGCCGATTTGTATGAGGTGTTGCATCAGTTCTTCGTTTCGCGTTCCTTTAGTTGATCTTTAGACTTCAGGATTTGTCTTTCAGTGCGTTGTGAGCTGTCCTTTGATTTGACCTTTTGTTCGGTTATTATTCTGTTCTCTCTGGTGTGTTCCTAATTTTGGGGATGAAATTCCTTTAAGGAGGGTAGGTTGTAACGACCCGGTCATTTGCCTTCCTTTCCTTTTTTCTGAAATTTTACGAATGAATTTTTTTCGTTTAATTTTCTTTTCTGAGCTCTGTTTCATGTCGCTTAGTGTCATCTCGAGTGCTCGGAATTGGTTCCTGAGACTCTTTTCCGTGGATTAACAATTTCCTTTGAGGACCGAGTCATTTTCACATTTTTCATTTTTCGACACAATGCGCTATTTTATCCTTTTTCCTACTCTGTCTTATCTCCGTTTGTCAGTTTTTTGCACAACCTCACTTCTCATGCTCGGAGTTGGTTTTTGACTTCACGTGCCTTCACCTTGAGTGGTTTCCACGAAATACGCATCTTTAGTTTTGCAAGAGAGTACTCTGGTTGCTCCCGGTGTTCATAGGGGCATGGATGCAAAGTTTTTTGAAATTATTTTCTTTTCTTGGGGTGTTTTTCGTTAATATCTTTTGAATAGATTTTATTTTTTTGTTTTTAAGAAAATATTTTTGGAAGATATTTTCATTTTGGGCTATAAGTGCAGTTTTCACTTTTTGGAGGGGCCATTGTGCAATTAATGAAAGTTATTGCAAAATGTCTTGTTTTGAGCCTGGATCCTCGTACGGAATTCATTTTCACATTTTGTCGAGTTGTGTACTCTTGGAATTTCCTCCTGGTCGATGTTTTCCAGTTTCAGGGTTTCTGGCCCAAGTTTTCGCCAAACTTGTTTTGGGCATAACTTTCTGGTCGGGACTCGGTTTTTGACGCTGTTTCTTCCATTGTTTATATTTTATCATTTTGAATCTTTTTTGTTCACAAAGTTTTTCCATTTGAGCGCGTCTGCTCAAATTTTATTTTTTCGGACCAGCGGCGCCTGTTCAGGGCACTTTTTGAGATTTCTATTAAAGGGGGGCGAGATATTTCATTTTTCATCTTCTCCCTTGTTCATGCACGACCTGGAGCTCCCATGGCAGCCCAAGGGGTGCTGCCATCTTCTCTCTCCTCTTTTGGTTCACTTTTCCTTGATGGAAAGTCTTTGGCCTTAACGTTTGTTGTTCACCTCGCCGTGCTCTACCTTTCCCTCTTATTAGAATTCAGTTTTGACCATTTCTTGAGTTTGGTTTTGAGTTCAAGTTATGATTTTGATGGGGCTTTTATGGGGGTTATGTTCACGGCGTTGTCCCCGACAAAACTTAGTAGTTTCGTCGGATTCGGAGCCGTTCCATTTCGATGGCTTTTGAGATTTTCATCTCAAATTGAGGTAGGAGATGTTCTAGGTTTAAATTCTTGTTATATAGCAAGCTTGTGATACTTATTCTACTTGTTTGCATGATTAAATATAAAATCTAGAGATTTTATTATTTATTTTTCTTGTACAGGATCTAATTTTCCCGGTTGCTCATGACTTGGTTTAAACATGTAGTATGATTTTATATTGCCCCTTTATATGCTCATTATCGTGTATTAAAATTGGAACATTTGAATAAGTATTAAAGATTTTATTTAATATTTATCTTAGGTGAAAGATTAATTCACATGGCCTTAACTAGCTTGAAATTAATATGTGTTAGCATATTATATTAAGCCTTAGCATGCTCTTCAACGTAATTGAATTTGAAAGTAATTGGAGGTGTTTTGAAAATTAGTAATTATTAATTAATTTGATTAATTAATTTGCCTCGAGTGCATTATTCACTCCATTTGAATTCCGACTTGATATTCTTGATCTACATGGCATATAGCTTCACATATATTTGATTTAGAATATTCGGTGAGGTTTTGAAACCTTCCATTTAATTAATTTCCTTGCTTAAAATTTAATCCTCATGGTGATATACAACTTGGAATTGTATTGTGGCATGCTAGAAAATTAAGTTTTGGTATGGTTGTTCACATGTATTAAATTGGGATTAATTGCATGAGAATTGCAACTTTTAATTTATATTTAACTTTAGTGAAAGTTTAATCTACATGGTCGTAAATTGAATGAAATAAACTTGTAATGTGATATTACATTAGTCCTTGGCATGTTCTCTAAGATATGTTAAATTGAGATCATTTGGTTAAGTTTGAAAATCTAGAGATTTTAATTAAAAGAATTAATTAAAATCTATTTTGTGGTACCATTAGCTTAATTAAGATTTTAACTTGATATTTGTATTGGCTATGGCTTGTTTACTAGTATATATTAATTGTGGACCATTTGAAGTTGCTTTAGAACCTTGGTAATTAAATTAACATGATTTAATTAGAGTTCTACTTGTTGTTCCAATAACCTAATTGAGTTTTAGAATGGATATAGGTGATGACCATGCCATGTTCCTTAATATGTATTAATTTGAGGTTATTTGGAATTGAATTAGAATCTAGGGAATTTAATTATTTTTATTTAATTAAATTCTATCGAATTGTGCCATGGATTTAATTGCGTTTCAAAGTCATTTCTATATCAAAATCCTGGACATGGACTTGTTGTATATTCATTTGGTTATGTTTTGAGCATTGGATAACATAGTTGCTATGTTTATACTCATGAGAATATGTTTTCCTTATTGAATATATTGTTGCCTTGTGTAATGATTTGCACATTTCGTATTTAACATCATTCATGCATAGCGTGTAACGAATCGCACACTGAAGATTCGACATTCATCACATCATATTAGTTGTGGACTTAGAGCATATATTGTATAGGTTTCCAAATTTGGTTGTGCTTGGTAGATAGTTGATTATCTTGCATATTCCTGTTGATATATGCATTGTTGCACAACTTGTTGATTTTGGAAACTTGAGGATGTCGTTGTTTGACTATGGCTAGGACGTGGTTCTAGTACGGGGGATAGTCCCTCTATATGGTCTAGTGCACACATAGGGAGGTTACCCATAGGCTAGTAACCCTAAAGTAACTATGTTGTCGGTCTGATCCGGCGTGACGTCCGAGTATCCACTTTGTTTTATTTCGCATTTCATTTTCAAGTTGATAACTAGATGATGTTGTAACTTGTTGTTTCTTATTTGTCGTTCCATTTTAAGTTACAGGATGTTAACTTTGCGAAATTGTGCTTTATGCGTTGTGTTGGAAGTTCCAATGTTGGTTAAATTGCATCGATATTAAAATCGTGTTTTAACATTCTAATAAAGCTTAGGATTGATCCTATTGATTCTTTTATAACATAGACGTTAGGTGGTATGAACCACTACTGTTATTTTGTGCTTTAGATTCTAAGTTGATGGCTTGGAGAACTTAAACCTTATTGTATTGTGTAACATACTCTTTTGTTGTTGAATTGCATGGATAATGTGATTCTTGTTAACTTGTATTCAAATATGCTTTTGTCATGTTGTATGGATTACTCTAGACCTAGTTCAATTGTATTGAAAATGCAGTTCATGTTAATCTATGCTCAAACATTCTTCTTGTCGTGTTCTTTGGATTATCCCAACCATGATTCGTTTCATACACGTATGTATATCATGATTCTTGTTGCTTAGACTCTAAGGTAGGTTAGGATGCTCCCCGAGTCTCACTTGGACATAGACGTTAGGTGGCATGAACCTCTTTAACATGTTTCACCTTAAGGTGATAAATTTGTAAAATGCTAGGTTGATGCATGCTCATCGCTTACGAGTAGCTTTATATTACTCACCCCTACGATACTGGGGCATATTTCAGGTACGAAGACTTGGTTCGTGAAGCCTAGCATTCCTTGGATGTTGTGTAGCTTTCAAGTTTCCATTTCATGCAAATGTTAGCATGAATGTCATTTTGTAGACTTATATGTCAAAATATGTATATTTGATTTCATGTATGTAATGTGTAGTTAAGTACACTCCTTTCAATGTATTTGATATGTTTGAGATGAGGCCAGAGGCCAATGACCATTTTATTGTATCCTATGTATCTTTTGATTTCTTGAAAAGCTATGAAAACTTTGAAAAATCGCAAGTCATTGGTTCACCATAGTTGCATCGGGTGTGGGAATTTCATTTTCGTTCTTTCATAGGGTCTTATAAATCATGTTTGAAGTGTGGCCAAGGGCCAAACGGTCATTTGACCCCGTTTTGTATTTTTGGACTCCGAGTTTTCATTCCAAGTTCCATTTTTGTCTTTTTGCCCGTTGGGGGGTCGGATTTTGTATCGGTGGTATTTTTAAGTCGTGGACCATTGTAGCATGTCCAAATAGGTAAGTTACATTTGCGTGCATGGTCGTTTCCGGGCAAAACCTTATCGTTTGTGTTTTGAGCCTCTTGTGAATTCATTTCGCATTTTTTTTTTTCACATTCTGATCAAGGGGCATTATGGACCTTTCGAATCTGTTTTATTTTCTTCTTTTGACATGGTTGAATAGAAAACATGATTTTAGGGGGGGTTTCTTTTTCATGTTTTTCCAGAAAATGTCGTCTTGGTACCGGAAATCCCTCGTGAAATTTCAGCTTCCAGTTTTTATTTAGCAGCTTTATGACCCTCTTGTTCAGTTCTGATCTAGGGGTATTTTGGTGATTTCACAATGAGTTTTTTTTTTGATTCCATCCACACTGTCGGGTAGAAAACTCGATTTTAGGGGGGGTTTCTTCTTCGTGTTTTTCCAGAAAAACACGTCTTGACCTCCGTTTCATGCCTCAGTTCTGGGCAGATAAAAAAAAATGTAATAGCAGCCAAGGGCTGCCACCAGCCATGTCTTTGGGCGCCAGCATGCACGCCGGTGGGCTCGCGCACGGGCGACGTGTGCGCCATGGCCCCTCGTCGGGCCGCCGCGACGTCAATTCTTCTGTTGGGCTTTTCTCCTTCGTCCGGACTCCGATTCAAGTGAATTTTTTTTTGAACTTGACTAATTTTTTGCTGTCTTTCCAACGGTGTGCTCGGTTGCACCCGGTTCTTCCTGGATAATTACCAGTTTACCCTTTTTGCTTTAAGTACTCATTTTTTCTTCGTCATGCCGTTTCTCCTTTGTTCGGACTCCGAATCATGCGATTCTTGAGTCGATCTTGATTAGTTTTTCGTTGTCCTTCTAGCGGTGTGCTCAGTAGCACCCGAATCTACTTTTTTTAGAAATGACCATTTTGCCCTTGGGGGCCTGTTCGGTCTTTTTCTGATCATTCGTTCCCGCATCAGTTCTTATTGAGTTCCACGACCTCATGGAAGGTCACTTTGACTTCTTAGAGTCTTGTTTTCTATTTTCGCTTCCGCATTCGGATCCGTTATCGGATCATCCTTACGGTTCATCACAGGACACGTTGGCCTAAAAACCAGGGTCGTCACATGTGGTATCAGAGCGTCCGGGTTCGAATACCTTGGACGATGGGTTTTGGGTGCATATCATGCTCATGTTGTTTTGCTTTGATTTGTCATTTGTATCTTGATAACATGTCTTGTATGATAACATGTTCACATGTTCAGGTGTTTTGAGACATCTATCATTGGTTGAGCATGCTTTTGTGTATATATGCTTCCTGGTAACATGTTCTATGTCACTATCATGTTCTGGTGTGATAACATGTCTGCGTGCTTCTTGATAACATGTTTGATTTGATAACATGCCTATTTGCTTATGTGGCAACTTGTTTACTACTTGTGTGAGTAGATAGTTTTGCTATGTTGCATGCTACTTGTTTACTT
Source organism: Cornus florida (assembly GCF_030987335.1). Classification (NCBI taxonomy): domain Eukaryota; kingdom Viridiplantae; phylum Streptophyta; class Magnoliopsida; order Cornales; family Cornaceae; genus Cornus; species Cornus florida. Next base: position 36,489,106 of record NW_026775576.1, on the reverse strand, counting down.
TATGTCAGGTTTTTGCATTGTCGCTTAGGATTTGTTGTATCCCTTGGATGCGTTCTTGTTTCACGAGTTTCTTCCTTGGATAGGAGAAATTCATTCTGTGAGGACCTATGTAAGGGATCTTCTTGTCTGTTCTGTCGGTTGATGTGAGTGAGGCTCATGTGAGCGTAGAATCGCAGTCATTTTCTGGTGGGGTGAGACGTGGGCCAGGGAGGTACCGTTTCATTCCCTTTCATCGTGGCTTCTAGATCTAAGGCCTTAAGCGTATGGTGCTAGTGTCATTGTTGTCAGAGTTTTGGGATTTGCTACCCCAACTCTCGCAGATGCCTGGTTCCCATGGTGCTTTTGGTAATGATCATTTTCGGCATTAATGTCATTGGTATCGAAAAGTTCCCTTCTGGGGCATGTTACGAACTAGTGCCTTATACTGTCATGCTACATTGCTGACGAGTTAGTGTGGGCGGGTTCTGGTCACTGTTCGTACTACCTTGTCACTCTCTTCTTCTATCATGTTTCAACGTTTCGTTGTCTTGGGATTCTCTCGGTAGTTAACGTTGAGTTAACGTGCCGATTCATATGAGGTGTTGCCTCAGTTCTTAGTTTCGTGTTCCTTCAGTTGATCTTTAGACTTCAGGATTTGTCTTTCGGTGCGTTGTGAGTTGTCCTTTGATTTGACCTTTTGTTCGGTTATTATTCTGTTCTCTCTGGTGTGTTCCTAATTTTGGGGATGAAATTCCTTTAAGGAGGGTAGGTTGTAATGACTCGGTTATTTGCCTTCCTTTCCTTTTTTCTGAAATTTTACGAATGAATTTTTTTCGTTTAATTTTCTTTTCTGAGCTCTGTTTCGTGTCGCTTAGTGTCATCTCGAGTGCTCGGAATTGGTTCCTGAGCCTCTTTTCCATGGATTAACAACTTCCTTTGAGCACCGAGTCATTATCACATTTTTCGTTTTTCGATACTATGCGCTATTTTGTCTTTTTTCCTATTCTGTCTTATCTCCGTTTGTCAGTTTTTGGCACAACCTCACTTCTCATGCTCGGAGTTGGTTTTTGACTTCACGTGCCTTCATCTTGAGTGGTTTCCACGAAATACATATCTTTACTTTTGCAAGAGAGTACTCTGGTTGCTCCCGTTGTCCATAGGGGCATGGATGCAAAGTTCTTTGAAATTATTTTCTTTTCTTGGGGTGTTTTTTGTTAATATCTTTTGAATATATTTTATTTCAGGGGATTTTAAGAAAATATTTTTGGAAGATATTTTCATTCTGGGCCATAAGTGCAGTTTTCACTTTTTGGAGGGGCCATTGTGCAATTAATGAAAGTTATTGCAAAATGTCTTGTTTTGAGCCTGGATCCTCGTTCGGGATTCATTTTCACATTTCGTCGAGTTGTGTACTCTTGGAATTTCCTCCAGGTCGATGTTTTCCAGTTTCAGGGTTTTTGGCCTCAGTTTTTACCAAATTTGTTTTGGGCATAACTTTCTGGTCAGGACTTGGTTTTTGATGCCGTTTCCTCCGTTGTTTATATTTTATCATTTTGAATCTTTTTTGATCACAAAGTTTTGCCATTTGAGCTCGTCTGCTCAAATTTTACTTTTTCGGACCTAGCGGGGCCCGTTCGGGGCACTTTTTGAGATTTCTATAAAAGGGGGGTGAGATATTTCATTTTTCATCCTCTCCCCTCTTCATGCATGACCTGGAGCTATCATGGCAGCCCAAGGGGTGCTGCCATCTTCTCTCTCCTCTTTTGGTTCACTTTTCCTTAATGGAAAGTCTTCGGCCTTAACGTTTGTTGTTCACGGCGTTGTCCCCGACAAAACCTAGTAGTTTCGTCGGATTCGGAGCCGTTCCATTTTGATGGCTTTTGAGATTTTCATCTCAAATTGAGGTAGGAGATGTTCTAGGTTCAAATTCTTGTTATATAGTATGCTTGTGATACTTATACTACTTGTTTGCATGATTAAATATAAAATCTAGAGATTTTATTATTTATTTTTCTTATACGGGATATAATTTTCCCGGTTGCTCATGACTTGGTTTAAACATGTAGTATGATTTTATATTGCCCCTTGATATGCTCATTATCGTGTATTAAAATTCGAACATTTGAATAAGTATTAAAGATTTTATTTAATATTTATCTTAGGTGAAAGATTAATTCACATGGCCTTAACTAGCTTGAAATTAATATGTGTTAGCATATTATATTAGGCCTTAGCATGCTCTTCAACGTAATTGAATTTGAAAGTAATTGGAGGTGTTTTGAAAATTAGTAATTATTAATTAATTTGATTAATTAATTTGCCCCGAGTGCATTATTCACTCCATTCGAATTTCGACTTGATACTCTTGATCTACATGCCATATAGCTTCACATATATTTGATTTAGAATATTTGGTGAGGTTTTGAAACCTTTCATTTAATTAATTTCCTTGTTTAAAATTTAATCCTCATGGTGATATACAACTTGGAATTGTATTGTGGCATGCTAGAAAATTAAGTTTTGGTATGGTTGTTAACATGTATTAAATTGGGATTAATTGCATGAGAATTACAAATTTTAATTTATATTTAACATCATTCATGCATAGCGTGTAACGAATCGCACACTGAAGATTCGACATTCATCACATCATATTAGTTGTGGACTTAGAGCATATATTGTATAGGTTTCCAAATTTGGTTGTGCATGGTAGATAGTTGATTATCTTGCATATTACTGTTGATATATGCGTTGTTGCACAACTTGTTGATTTTGGAAACTTGGGGATGTCGTTGTTTCACTATGGCTAGGACGTGGTTCTAGTACGGGGGATAGTCCCTCTATATAGTCTAGTGCGCACATAGGGAGGTTACCCATGGGCTAGTAACCCTAAAGTAACTATGTTGTCGGTCTGATCCGGCGTGACGTCCGAGTATCCACTTTGTTTGATTTCGCATTTCATTTTCAAGTTGATAACTAGATGATGTTGTAACTTGTTGTTTCTTATTTGTCATTCCATTTTAAGTTAGAGGATGTTAACTTTGCGAAATTATGCTTTATGCGTTGTGTTGGAAGTTCTAATGTTGGTTAAATTGCATCGATATTAAAATCGTGTTTTGACGTTCTAATAAAGCTTAGGATTGATCCTATTGATTCTTTTATAACATAGACGTTAGGTGGCATGAACTACTACTGTTATTTTGTGCTTTAGATTCTAAGTTGATGATTGGAGAACTTAAACCTTGTTGTATTGTATAACATGCTCTTTTGTTGTTGAATTGCATGGATAATGTGATTCTTGTTAACTTGTATTCAAATATGCTTTTGTCATGTTGTATGGATTACTCTAGACCTCGTTGAATTGTATTGAAAATGTAGTTCATGTTAATCTATGCTCAAGCATTCTTCTTGTCGTGTTCTTTGGATTATCCCAACCATGATTCGTTTCATACACGTATGTATATCATGATTCTTGTTACTTAGACTCTAAGGTAGCTTAGGATGCTTCCCGAGCCTCAATTGGACATAGACATTAGGTGGCATGAACCCCTTTAACATGTTTCACCTTAAGGTGATAAATTTGTAAAATGTTAGGTCGATGCATGCTTATCTCCTACGAGTAGCTTTATGTTACTCACCCCTACTATACTGGGGCATATTTCAGGTACGAAGACTTGGTTCATGAAGCCTAGCATTCCTTGGATGTTGTGTAGCTTTCAAGTTTCCATTTCATGCAAATGTTAGCATGAAATGTCATTTTGTAGACTTATATGTCAAAATATGTATATTTGATTCCATGTTTGTAATGTGTACTTAAGTACACTCCTTTCAATGTATTTGATATGTATGAGATGAGGCCGGAGGCCAATGACCATTATATTGTATCCTAAACCTTGAAAAGTCGCAAGTCATTGGTTCACCATAGTTGCATCGGGTGTGGGAATTCTGTTTTCGTTCTTTCATAGGGTCTTATAAATCATGTTGGAAGTGTGGCCAAGGGCCAAATGGTCATTTGACCCCGTTTTATATTTTTGGATTCCGAGTTTCATTTTTGCCTTTTTGCCCGTTGGGGGTCGGATTTTGTATCGGTGGTATTTTTAAGTCATGGACCATTGTAGCATGTCTAAATAGGTAATTTACATTTGTGTGTATGGTCGTTTCTGGGCAAAACCTTATCGTTTGTGTTTTGAGCCTCTTGTGAATTCATTTCGTATTTTTTTTTGCACATTCTGATCTAGGGGTATTATGGACCGTTTGCATCTGTTTTATTTTCTTCTTTTAACATGGTTGAATAGAAAACATGATTTTAGGGGGGGTTTCTTCTTCATGTTTTTCCAGAAAATATCGTCTTGGTACCGGAAATCACTCGTGAAGTTTCAGCTTCCAGTTTTCATTTAGTAGTTTTATGACCCTCTTGTTCAGTTCTAATCTAGGGGCATCTTGGGGATTTCACAATGAGTTTTTTTCGATTCCGTTGACTCTATCGGGTAGAAAACTCGATTTTAGGGGGGGTTTCTTCTTCGTGTTTTTCCAGAAAAACTCGTCTTGACCTCCGTTTCATGCCTCAGTTCTGGGCAGATCAAAAAAAATGTAGCAGCAGCCAAGGGCTGCCACCAGCCATGTCTTTGGGCGCCAGCATGCACGCCGGTGGGCTCGCGCATGGGCGCCGTGTGCGCCATGGCCCCTCGTCGGGCCGCCGCGATGTCAATTCTTCTGTTGGGTTTTTCTCCTTCGTCCGGACTCCGATTCAAGTGAATTTTTTTTTGAACTTGACTAATTTTTCGCTATCTTTCCAACGGTGTGCTCGATTGCACCCGGTTCTTCCTAGATAATTACCAGTTTACCCTTTTTGCTTTAAGTACTCGTTTTTTTCTTCGTCATGCCGTTTCTCCTTCGTTCGGACTCCGAATCATGCGATTCTTGAGTCCATCTTGATTAGTTTTTCGTTGTCCTTCCAGCGGTGTGCTCAGTTGCACCCGAATCTACAATTTTTAGAAATGACCATTTTGCCCTTGGGGTCCTGTTCGGTCTTGTTCTGATCATTCGTTTCCGCATCAGTTCTTGTTGAGTTCCACGACCTCATGGAAGGTCACTTTGACTTCTTAGAGTCTTGTTTTCTGTTTTCGCTTCCGTATTCGGATCCGTTATCAGATCATCCTTACGGTTCATCACAGGACACGTTGGCCTACAAACCAGGGTCGTCACAGGTGGTATCAGAGCGTTCGGGTTCGAATACCTTGGATGACTGGTTTTGGGTGCATATCATGCTCATGTTGTTTTGCTTTGATTTGTCATTTGTATCTTGATAACATGTCTTGTATGATAACATGTTCACATGTTCAGGTGTTTTGAGGCATCTATCATTGGTTGAGCATGCTTTTGTGTATATATGCTTCCTGATAACATGTTCTGTGTCTCTATCATGTTCTGGTGTGATAACATGTCTGCGTGCTTCTTGATAACATGTTTGATTTGATAACATGCCTATTTGCTTATGTGGCATCTTGTTTACTACTTGTGTGAGTAGATAGTTATGCTATGTTGCATGCTACTTGTTTATTTTATGCCAGGTTTTTGCATTGTCGCTTAGGATCTGTCGTATCCCTTGGATGCGTTCTTGTTTCACGAGTTTCTTCCTTGGATAGGAGAAATTCATTCTGTGAGGACCCATGTAGGGAATCTTCTTGTCTGTTCTGTCGGTTGATGTGAGTGAGGCTCATGTGAGCGTAGAATCACAGTCATTTTCTGGTGGGGTGAGACGTGGGCCAGGGAGGTACCGTTTCATTCCCTTTCATCGTGGCTTCTAGATCTAAGGCCTTAAGCGTATGGTGCAAGTGTCATTGTTGTCAGAGTTTTGAGATTTGCTACCCCAACTTTCGCAGATGCCTGGTTCCCGTGGAGCTTTTGGTAATGATAATTTTCGGCATTAATGTCATTGGTATCGAAAAGTTCCCTTCTGGGGCATATTAAGAACTAGTGCCATATACTATCATGCTACATTGCTGACGAGTTAGTGTGGGCAGGTTTTGGTCACTGTTCGTACTGCCTTGTCACTCTCTTCTTCTATCATGTTTCAACGTTTCGTTGTCTTGGGATTCTCTCTATAGTTGATGTTGAGTTAACGTGCCGATTCTTATGAGGTGTTGCCTCAGTTCTTGGTTTCGCGTTCCTTCAGTTGATCTTTAGACTTCAGGATTTGTCTTTCAGTGCGTTGTGAGCTGTCCTTTGATTTGACCTTTTGTTCGGTTATTATTCTGTTCTCTCTGGTGTGTTCCTAATTTCGGGGATGAAATTCCTTTAAGGAGGGTAGGTTGTAACGACCCGGTCATTTACCTTCCTTTCCTTTTTTTTCTGAAATTTTACGAATGAATTTTTTTCGTTTAATTTTCTTTTCTGAGCTCTGTTTCGTGTCGCTTAGTGTCATCTCGAGTGCTCGGAATTGGTTCCTGAGACTCTTTTTCGTGGATTAACAACTTCTTTGAGGACCGAGTTATTTTCATATTTTTCGTTTTTCGACACTATGCGCTATTTTGTCCTTTTTCCTATTCTGTCTTATCTCCGTTTGTCAGTTTTTGGCACAACCTCACTTCTCATGCTCGGAGTTGATTTTTGACTTCACGTGCCTTTATCTTGAGTGGTTTCCACGAAATACGTATCTTTACTTTTGCAAGAGAGTACTCTGGTTGCTCCCGGAGTCCATAGGGGCATGGATACAAAGTTCTTTGAAATTATTTTCTTTTCTTGGGGTGTTTTTCGTTAATATCTTTTGAATATATTTTATTTTAGGGGTTTTTAAGAAAATATTTTTGGACGATATTTTCATTCTGGGGCATAAGTGCAGTTTTCACTTTTTGGAGGGGCCATTATGCAATTAATGAAAGTTATTGCAAAATGTCTTGTGTTGAGCCTGGATCCTCGTATGGGATTCATTTTCACATTTCGTCGAGTTGTGTACTCTTGAAATTTCCTCCTGGTCGATGTTTTCCAGTTTCAGAGTTTCTGGCTCCGGTTTTCGCCAAACTTGTTTTGGGCATAACTTTCTGGTTGGGACTCGGCTTTTGACTCCGTTTCTTCCCTTGTTTATATTTTATCATTTTGAGTCTTTTTCGTTCACAAAGTTTTTCCATTTGAGTGCGTCTGCTCAAATTTTACTTTTTCGAACCCAGCTGGGCCCGTACGGGGCACTTTTTGAGATTTCTATAAAAAGGGGGTGAGATATTTCATTTTTCATCTTCTCCCCTCTTCATGCATGACCTGGAGCTCCCATGGCAGCCCAAGGGGAGCTGCCATCTTCTCTCTCCTCTTTTGGTTCACTTTTCCTTGATGGAAAGTCTTCGGCCTTAACATTTGTTGTTCACCTCGCCGTACTCTACCTTTCCCCCTTATTAGAATTCTGTTTTGACCATTTCTTAAGTTTGGTTTTGAGTTCAAGTTATGATTTTGATGGGGCTTTCATGGGGGTAATGTTCACGGCGTTGTCCCCGACAAAACCTAGTAGTTTCGTCGGATTCGGAGCCGTTCCATTTTGATGGCTTTTGAGATTTTCATCTCAAATTGAGGTAGGAGATGTTCTAGGTTTAAATTCTTGTTATATAGCATGCTTGTGATACTTATACTACTTGTTTGCATGATTAAATATAAAATCTAGAGATTTTATTATTTATTTTTCTTGTACGGGATCTAATTTTCCCGGTTGCTCATGACTTGGTTTAAACATGTAGTATGATTTTATACTACCCCTTGATATGCTCATTGTCGTGTATTTAAATTGGAACATTTGGATAAGTATTAAAGATTTTATTTAATAATTATCTTAGGTGAAAGATTAATTCACATGGCCTTAACTAGCTTGAAATTAATATGTGTTAGCATATTATATTAGGCCTTAGTATGCTCTTCAACGTAATTGAATTTGAAAGTAATTGGAGGTGTTTTGAAAATTAGTAATTATTAATTAATTTGATTAATTAATTTGCCTCGAGTGCATTATTCACTCCATTCGAATTCCGACTTGATATTCTTGATCTACATGCCTTATTGCTTCATATATATTTGATTTAGAATATTCGGTGAGGTTTTGAAACCTTTCATTTAATTAATTTCCTTGTTTATAATTTAATCCTCTTGGTGATATACAACTTGGAATTGTATTGTGGCATGCTAGAAAATTAAGTTTTGGTATGGTTGTTAACATGTATTAAATTGGGAATAATTGCATGAGAATTGCAACTTTTAATTTATATTTAACTTTAGTGAAAGTTTAATTTACATGGTCGTAAATTGAATGAAATAAACTTGTAATGTGATATTACATTAGTCCTTGGCATGTTCTCTAAGATATGTTAAATTGAGAGCATTTGGTTAAGTTTGAAAATCTAGAGATTTTAATTAAAAGAATTAATTAAAATCTATTTTGTGGTACCATTAGCTTAATTAAGATTTTAACTTGATATTTGTATTGGTCATGACTTGTTTACTAGTATATATTAATTGTGGACCATTTGAAGTTGCTTTAGAACCTTGGTAATTAAATTAGTATGATTTAATTAGAGTTCTACTTGTTGTTCCAATAACCTAATTGAGTTTTAGAATGGATATGGGTGATGACCATGCCATGTTCCTTAATATGTATTAATTTGAGGTTATTTGGAATTGAATTAGAATCTAGGGAATTTAATTATTTTTATTTAATTAAATTCTATCGAATTGAGCCATGGATTTAATTGCGTTTGAAAGTCGTTTCTATATCGAAATCCTGGACATGGACTTGTTGTATATTCATTTGGTTATGTTTTGAGCATTGGATAACATAGTTGCTATGTTTATACTCTTGAGAATATGTTTTCCTTATTGAATATATTGTTGCCTTGTATAATGATTTGCACATTTCGTATTTAACATCATTCATGCATAGCGTGTAACGAATCGCACACTGAAGATTCGACATTCATCACATCATATTAGTTGTGGACTTAGAGCATATATTGTATAGGTTTCCAAATTTGGTTGTGCTTGGTAGATAGTTGATTATCTTGTATATTCCTGTTGATATATGCGTTGTTGCACAACTTGTTGATTTTGAAAACTTGGGGATGTCGTTGTTTGACTATGGCTAGGACGTGGTTCTAGTACGGGGGATAGTCCCACTATATGGTCTAGTACGCACATAGGGAGGTTACCCATGGGCTAGTAACCCTAAAGTAACTATGTTGTCGGTCTGATCCGGCGTGACGTCCGAGTATCCACTTTGTTTGATTTCGCATTTCATTTTCAAGTTGATAACTAGATGATGTTGTAACTTGTTGTTTTTTATTTGTCGTTCCATTTTAAGTTACAGGATGTTAACTTTGCGAAATTGTGCTTTATGCGTTGTGTTGGAAGTTCCAATGTTGGTTAAATTGCATCGATATTGAAAATCGTGTTTTGACGTTCTAATAAAGCTTAGGATTGATCCTATTGATTCTTTTATAACATAGATGTTAGGTGGCATGAACCACTACTGTTATTTTGTGCTTTAGATTCTAAGTAGATGGCTTTGAGAACTGACGAGGTCGCTTTCCAATACGCCAAACTGAATGTAGTGAACATGTGGTTCAAGAAAAGCCTTTTATGTCAAATTTGAATTTATAAAAACTACTACCAACACTACTACTAATGGAGCAAGAGTGAGTAGGGATCGTCTCAAGGGATTATACGTGTTGGAATTTCAACTTCGACTCTAGCGTACCAAATGATTGCAAAAGAGAATTGGGTTGGTTGATTACTTCTAGAAAAAAATTAATTAAAATGCATTAAGATAAAGAGTAAGTAAGAAGGAAATGTCTTGGGGTGTAGATATCACCACCAAACAATACTATTCCAAACCATAATCAAGTGACTAATGAGGGAAATGAATGTGTTGCAACAATGTTGTGTGTATAAAAGACATTCAATTGGTAAGGGTGACTCAACAAGTGCAAATTGTCTCAATCAACATGTGTGAGGCCACAATACATCTATTGGTAGAGGAATATATTGTCTAGACATCATGTGAAGAGAACAAAATATCAAATCAAGTCATTGAACCTTTCATTAAGCTCATAGTCCAAGCAATCCATAGGGATGACTTAGTTAAACATGCATTATCTAAACATCATGTGAGAGGCCACAATTTATCTATTGGGAGAGGAATAAATTGTCTAAACACATGTGAAAGATACAACATATCATAACTAGTCATTAATCCTTCATTAAGCTCACAATCCACATACAACACAATATTAGAGGAATATGCCATTTGGACTCACAAGCATGGAACATCAAACATCAAGAGTAGATTGTCCTCCCATCTAACATTACACTATCACTACACTAAATCTACACTACTAGCATGAAAATAAAGCTATCTAGACTAGGGGAGAGGCACAAACCATCAAGAATAGGCATAAACCATCAAATGAACCAAAATAGCATTCATTAAGCATATCATCTTGATAATCTCTAGATCTATAGCATCAATACACATAGACATGCATCAAAAACACTAAATCTAGAGATAAGCACATGAATATCCTACTCTAGCATACATAGACATATGGGTAGAATAGAATAGTCAATTGGAAGCATTAAACCATACAAACCATGAAATAATCAATATTTATATATACATGAATATCAAGATGTATCATATAACACTAATCCCTCAATAATACACAAGATTAGGTAAAGAAAGCATGTTTGGGGCTAACTCTAGCCCCAAGAGGATGTCTAGACACTCATGGTAGTGATGATCCAACCCTCAAGGGCTAACTCCATGGCTGCTCCTTGTTGGTGAAGATCTCCTCCAATGGTGCTCTAGCTTCCCTCCTTCCTCCTCTCCAAGGAGAGCCTCCAAGATGATTTTCAATGTATGACAAGAGACTCTAGGCTCCTCACCAAAAAGTGTATCATATTCCTTATATAGGTAGGTCAAATACACCCTATGATGAGCTGTGGTCGTGCAAGGCATATTCTCCAATGATTGGGTGAAGGACGGAATAAATGAGCTGGACTTTAACTAAGGTCTCTTCCTAATCTCCTCTCTAGACCACACTAACACCACAGACCACTAGGCGCCTCCTAGGCGTCCAGGTTTTCACAAACACTTTTCAAAAAAAAAAATTTCCCCAAAACAATTTCATTGGTTTAAAAAAATTACTTTTCCTCTTTTTATTTCCTAATGGATGCATGAATGCTTCATGTTTCATAATTTACCATAATTTTCACAACATTAAACCTTAATAACATTCCATACTAAAGAATAATTTTCTCATGAAATTATAGCATGTTTTAAGTCAACAAAATTTTTACAATTACACCTATTAAATAAGGACAAATCACAAAAGCATGCTTTCCATATCCAATCAACAAATCATGCACACATATATTACTTACACATAGCACACATAGAAATACACATCATGTATCTAACATCATGGCAATTTCTCGAGAAATATTTACAATAAATCCCATACATTCCATCTACATCATGATTACATTATTAAGGAAAATCCTAACATTTATTTTCATAATTTCAACATCACTTTTTTTAACAATTAAAAATCACGGGGCACCTAAAATGTCAATACTAAGCATGTATCTTCACCACCAAGTATATAATCATAATCATTGGTTCAATTAACACATATAATACGTCCATCACCTTAATTACATACCACCACAACAACATAGGAAAAATTGCTAAAATCAGACATGCTCAGAATCAAATTAAAGAGGAAAACTCATAAAAGATCACGGAAAATATGAATTAGAGCACCCCTACCTCTTAATTGTAGAAAAGCCCCAAATGGGTCCCAATTTTAAAAATTCTTAGAGTGGCCAAAAGCTAAAATTGTTTATATAAACTTGAAGATCTCACCGAGCTCTTCGAATTGCCACAAACAGCACTCAAAATTTCCCACCGGTTGAGAAGTAATCAAGGATACAAGTTGTAGAAGAAAACGAGAATTTTTTTTTTTTCCTATTCCAGCGAAAGAGGCTGGTCATGAATCTGCCGAATGGTAATGGCTTAGCCATTACCTTTGTTATAATGCATATGGGTCCTACCATTTATTTTATTTTATTTTATTTTTTCTACACCACATAATTACATATACACATTTAATAATTCACATCCACACAAATATAATAAATAAGATGCATGATGTGCAAACGGACCGAACTAAAAATCCCTGTATGCAACAGTTCCGGAAGCGGGTCCCACACAGGAACGTTCGGCTCGAAAAACAGAAAAATGAAAAAATAGCAACACTTGCATTTCAAAGAGACCTGAACCCAATAAAATGTCCCAATCAACTCTCAGACAAATCCGGCACACCCCAAGGTGTCCAGCACGTAAAACATGAAAAGATGAAATTACCCTCGAAAAATAAAAAAATTCCAGAAATTAGAAAATGGTAAAATTTGGAAACATTACAACTCGATATACAGAGTAGATCATATTTGTTGATTTATTGTTGATTTTTGCATCATTACTGAAAATTCATCTGTTGATGTTCTATCTTTACCTCCTGTTTTTTATTTTGTCACAAGCATGCAAATTGAGTGGTCAAAGTTTAAAAATGATTTTAAAAATCTATTAGAGAAATTAAATCTTGCGGAACTTGATAGAGATATTTAAAAGTTAGAAGTTTTTGTCTCTAATAAGAACTTGGAAGAAATTGACCATACGAATTTGAATATTCTTCATAAAATTGATTCTCTGGAAAAAGAACTTAAGAAGGTAAATTTGTTTAATAAATCACTGGAGCTTAAAATTGATAATTTAAGTAGTGAATTTGTTAAATCAAAACAGTCTTTTTAGAAAGTTGATAATGACACTTGCAAAATTGATAAGTTGAAAAGAGTGGTTGAGAATGTTATGAGTAATAGAGATGTGGTATCAACTTCAAAGGAATTGTATTTTCAAAAATCAAAAGATATTTTGTGAAAGTTAAAACCAAACCTTGTGTATTTTGAGTTCTCCCGAACTTATTTCAACATGCCATTTTTGTGGTAAAAAAGGGCATATCAAGTATAAGTGTCAGAAAAGAAAAATTGAACTAGGAAAGAAATTGAAAAATCTAGAGAGTTCAAATTTGAGGAAGAAGAGGATTAGGACTGTTGAGCCATGTGACACTTTGCCTAGAACAATAGGAAAATCATTGCATAATGAATCTAAAATTGTTTAGGTTAAGAAAGAGAATTTTAAATGCCTTGCCATGCACACAACACATAGAGCACTTGGTCCATGTGGTTGGTACTTTGATAGTGGTTGCTCTAGGCATATAACGGGGACAGAACATTGTTTACCACTTTTAAGGAATGCTCAGCTGGTACTGTTACTTTTGGTGATGGTAATGCTCCTACTGGAAGTGGTAAAGTTAAGATCAAATTTTCAGGATTTGGGGAGTTAAAAAATGTTCTATATGTTAAAGGTTTAGCTGCTAATCTATTGAGTATTAGTTAAATATGTGATGAGGAGTTTCAAGTCAATTTTACTCAATAAGGGTGTTTTGTAACTAATGAAAAAGGTGAATGTATCTTGAAAGGAACTAGAACTTCTGATAATTGCTATGTTATATTTTCAGATCCTTCACTGATGTGTTTTAATGCAATTACTGATGAGGCAGTTTTATGGCATAAAAGACTTGGACATATAAATTATATTGATTTAGTGAATTTGTCTAACAATGATCTTGTTCGAGGGTTGCCTAAATTAAAGATGCCTAAGAATGAAATATGTGGTCCATGTCAATTAGGAAAACAAACTAGAGTGTCACATAAGAGACTTATTCATAAAGTCACTTCTCGACCTTTAGAATTGATTTATATGGACTTGATGGGTCGCATAAAACCTAATTGTATTGGATGAAAAAGATATAAGCTTGTTATGGTTGTTGATTTTTTTAGATTTACTTTTGTTGCATATTTGAGAGAAAAATCTGATACTTTTGTCAATTTCAGGTCTATTTGCCAACTTATTCAAAATGAGAAGGGATATCGAATTAATCGGATTAGAAGCGATAATAGAGGTGAATTTGAACCTAAAGAGTTTATTGAATATTGTGATAAGAATGGTATTAAGCATGAATTTTCAGCACCTAAAACACCACAACAGAATGGTGTAGTAGAAAGGAAAAATAGGACAATAGCAAGTATGGCTTGTACTATGCTTCATGAAATAAGATTGCTAGTCACTTTTGGGCTGAATCGGTACATATTGCTTGTCACATCCTAAATAGAGTTTATCTTAGGCATGGAACTAACAAGACTTCATATGAATTGTGGTATAATAGAAAGCCCACTGTTAAATACTTTAGACTCTTTGGAAGTAAATGTTATATCCTTAGAGACAGGGAATACTTGGAAAATTTTGACTCTAGAAGTGATGAAGGTGTGTTTTTGGGCTATTCACAAACAAGTCGGGCTTATAGGGTTTATAATCTTAGAACCAAAGTGGTCATGGAGTCTATAAATGTGGTTTTTGATGATACAAAATCTAAGATAAACTCTTCTCAACTTGATGAAGAAGAAACTAATTTTGAAATTGCAGGAAAAAGGAAAGAACCTATAATTCATGAGGAAGAAAGAGTTGAGGATTTACATGAAGAAGGTGAATGGGTTGAAGAAGATGAGGATAAGGAATTAGAGGTCACTACTGATGAACCTATAGGAATTCTTGCACTATCTTTAGACATTTCCATATCTAGTAATTCCAGAGTTAGATTGAGTCATCTAATTGACTATGTGATAGGTGTAATACCCCTAGTTTTCAAAAGGATAAAATTAGAATTTAAATTATTTTTATTTGATTTTAATGTGACTATTTGCTTATATGTTAAATTGTTTATTCTTTATTTGATTTAAATTGTTACTTGTGTATTTGAATTTCCTTATTTGGTTAATTATTTTCTTTAATTGAATTGCAGTTCGTTTAATTACTATTATTTATCTGAGTTAATTGTATTGTTTGTTTTATTTTAAATTGTATTATTGTTTTAATTATTAAGTGGTTTAAATTTAATTGTCTTTAATATGTACTTAAGTGGAAGTTTAATTAACGGTTTTCATTAATTAATAAAATTAGGGTTTTTGTATATTTTCATGGGCTAGCCGACATAATTTATTTAGTATATAGGTTAGGGTTTCAATTGGACCTAAGTTTCAATATTGCCTATAAATATATACGCTATATGTCTGCCTAGGGTTTTAGAACCCTATTCACGACACAGTGAAGACAGAGCATAGCAGAGGCTTGTGAGGACAACTGAGAGATATCAGTGAGGGTTACGGCAATGGATTGAAGGTCGACCTAGGAGAAGGGAAGAGCCAGGGTAGTGGAAGGCTTAACGGTATTCAGCAATTGCCGAAAAATTAGAGACGACGCCGGCATTTCATAACTCAAATCACAGGCAAGTTCTATTTTGTCTCTCTCCCTTTGGCTTGTGTTTTGTGCATTCTTAGATGTTCTCTAGGATCTGAAACAGATATTAAATGGATCAGGCATGCTTAGTATAGATTAAATTAATTATCTGTATTTGTTGAAATTAAACTGAAATCGTTCTTGCAAGTTTGATTTCACTTTTAGATTTTTGAGCATGTTGAAACGGTAATTGTTTAGATTGTTCTGTTAATACAAATTATGGTAAACAAAGGACTGGGTTGATAGTTGGATATTAATGGAATATTACATGCTTAATGAATGATTAATTACTCATCTGTGTGTCTTTAGATTAAACTGTAATGGTTTCTTGAAGTTGAAATATGTTGTTGGTTGTTAAAACATAATTAAATCAGCAAGGGTTTTTATGATTCTTTTTGATGCAAACTAGTTGGAATGAATAACTGTGATATTACTTGATACATATTAGACTCCTAAGGTCAATATAAATGAAGAACAGAGGGGTTGGAATCAGCCAGAAATGAAGAAGACGAAGCGAAAACGGAATAAGGTTCAGAGAGGGAGAGAGATGGCTCCATAAAAGAGGGAGCCAGCTCCCTCAAAGTGCAGAGTCGGCTCTGGGGAGTCAAGAGCTGGCTCCTAGCTCTTAAGAGCCTGCTCTCCCATGTAGGGAGGTTGCTCCAAGCACAAAGAGCCTGCTCCCAAAGTCTGGAGTAGGCTCTCTCTCAATTATAGTTTGCTGAATTTTTTTTTTTTACGAACAATTTTGATATTGTAGAAGTTGTGAACTGTTTGGATTGAGTCTGGGACTTCATAGTGTGATTAAAGAGTCAATCTTGAGTGTTAATAAGAGCTTTAATTGATTATAGTTTACTTCTAAGGAAACAGGACAAACAGTATAAAATTATTAAACATTCTACGCTGCTAACGGGTAGGAACGACTAAATTGCTAAATCTTGTTTTAAAAATATAACGGATTGTGGCATGGACTCTAAAAATGATATTATGCTATATTAGAGCCACATTAAATAAATTAATGTCTTTGGGCTCATAGATTTAACCGTAAGAAAGTATACAACGGTGCAGGCAGTTAACGGATAGAAGGAGTTTAGTTGCCTAATTTAGTTTTAGCAAATTAACGGAATATTTGTATAATTATAAATCTTATTTTGGTTGTGTGCTAGAGTCATTTATTTACCAAGTTTGATATGTGCATAACTTGGATGTTAATTGTTGAAATACAAAATTCTTTTCTGCAATACATGGTTTTAAGCTTGGATTTTAATTGCTGTAATATTAAGTACTATTCTGCAATTATTTGAATTATGGTTTGGACTTAAATTGTTGAACTAACACTTAGGTTCTATCAACCATATGGATGTTGGCTTGGATTTAATTGAAGAATTAATTATATATTTTCTGTTAATTACATGGAGGTTGGACTGGATTTTAAATTGACGAACAATCAAGCATTGTTTCATCAATTCCATGGATTTTAATGTGGATTGTGAGTTGATGAATTGTTTAAATTCTGTATTTATCAACTATATGGATTATGTGGACTTAATTTGATGTACTGCTTAAAATGTTGCATCATTTACGGATCATTTGCATAGTATGCACCGGTATGGGACTGTGATGTTTCCAAATTTCTGCGTTTCTTAATTTTTTTTCGGAATTTTGTTGATGCAAGGGCATTTTGGTCATTTTGCATGTTGCGTTCGAGATTGTGGTTGGGTCCATTTGCAATTGGTGAATTTTAATTTGTGGAATCATGTAGTATATGCTTGGTGGTGTATTTATATGTGTGAGATGAATTTTCAAGTGAAAGAAAAAGTGAAAAGACAATAAAATGATGGTCGGACCCGCCACTATGCACAAAGTGGTCTAGAGACCACATTTTCACTCTCATTTTTCTCTCTCCCCGTCACTTTATCTCTTTTTCTCTTCTTCTTCATTTTCTTTTTCACTTTAGTTTCAAACCTTTGAAGTAAGATTTCTCTCTCATCTCTTGTCGGATTAAGGTGCCGTTTGAGGTAAAACGAAGAGCACGACGAGCTCTATGCATACCTGAAATTCCAGATTTGGTACCTTCCTTGGAGTTCAAATTTGTGGACCCATTTTAAGGTTTTGTGTCAATTTGAGGTAGGGGCTTCCTAATCCGTATATTCTTGCTCCTTTGTGAGTCATTCTACTTGAAATGTGTTAAAGCATGTTTAGTTGTGTTAATTGTTGTTTTAAAAAGCCTTGATTGTATATGTGTGGGTATATGGAGACTTGTCTTGATTATGTTGTGTGAAAAGCATGTTATAGTATGAAATTTATGTCTATTATATTATTTATATGCTATGATTAACGTATAAGAACATGCCTTATTGTATTTTGTAATAATCTTTCATTGATTAAGCATCAAAGGCATGAGCTATACATGTGAATTATGGGGTTGCATGATGGAAAATGTTTTGAAATGAAAATTGGGAATTTTGGGGAAGTGTTTTGATGAAATGGTTTTGTGTAAACCCGATCGCTGCGGGGTTACCAATAGGCCGGAGGTTAATATAACCTAGAGGGGACTAGGGAGTGGCCCTAGCGTGGTTGAGCTAGCTGGGCCCATAATGACGCCGCGGGGTTACTAAGGGTCAGGGACACTAGCCAATCCTCCTTTCGTGTAGCTACGGGGTCACCAAAGGGCGGGCTGTATTAACAGTTTAGAAACGATGGTTTTGGAATATGAAAATGGGGAGCGACACTAGCATGCATTGCATCTCATTGCATTGCATTGTGTATACTTGAGCTTAAATTTTTATACTATATTATCCTAACATAGTATTACCCCGTTCCCTATTGGCCTATACTTTGTTTGGATTCACGGGGCTTTAAGAGGTGCGTTTTAGGCGTCACCTACTGAGCATTACGCTCACCCTACTACATATATCTTTTTTTTCAAGTCTTAGGAAAGAACCGGTGGATGGTAATCCACCTCAATCTTAAGAGATGCTAGAAGAATATTTTTTGCTATTTTTGCAACTAGGCCATTCTTTTGTATAAGGAGCATTCTGGAAATGTAATTAAAGTTGTTTAAATGGCTTTGTAAATTAAGAATGGAACTTACTTTGTTGATATAAATGAATTTGTTGAAGTTATTGTATATATTTGATTCTATGTAATTCAATTAATTGAAGTTGTATTATGATCTCATGTTAGTATTCGAGTTCTTGATCTTAAAACGGAAGATTTTTAGTCGTTCAATTCAAGCATGGACCATTTCCAAGCTTCCATTTCTATTTTCCTTCCCTTTCATAGCACAACTGGTTGGCACTTGGAATTCAGGCTCGGGATCTCCATTTCGGTCACCGAAATGGTGCATCAATTGACCGAAGCAGTTGAGGGTGCTCTCGAGATCTTCATTTTGGTTGACCGAAACGAGGTTCAATCAACCGAACCCCTCTCACCCTCTCAGCATCTTCTCTTCAGACGTCTGAAACAGAGCTTCGGACGACCGAAGCTTTGGAGCTCATTTCGGACGACTGAAGCTCCACTTCGGTCAACCGAAATGATGCTGTTTAGCAAGCTTCTTCTCTCATCCTGGATTTTGTCACTTTGAGCATACCAGTGTTCATGGGAGCGTCTCTATGTGTAACTCAAGTGTTATAATGGTACTTTGACTTTGGAAATATCGTGTTGGACCTAGATCAACTTGGGTTCGAGTAAGGACCCGTGTAGCGGTCTAGGCCTTCTGGTCAGGGTCGTTACAGGGACGGTGGCATAAGGAGGGACGGATTAGGTCACAACGCTAATTCCTACCCATTCATACATACGAAATGGATTAACTAAAATAGTTAAATCCTACATGGTTTCATGTCCTGTCAACTAAAACAGTTGAACGACATATTGGATGGTTGTTGATATTTCTGTAATAGGAAGGATAGGAATTTAATTTAAGCATTTAAATCCTAATTATATGTTATGTTTTTGCGAGGAATAGTTGACTGGCTCAACATTGTATTTGGATGGAATTTATATACATATAATTTATGTTAGTCTGTGCGGCTGAACAAGCTGAACAACTAACTGGTTTTCTTATGGTTGGATAGGATCAGACTTTATATATATATGTATGGTACCGCGATATGAGCTTGAGTCTAAAGATCGTCGGTTTGGGAGCGTATATGCAGTAGGATGCGTACCTGGCTATGGTGGTTGAGGTATACCCTGTTAGGCTTAGGTAGTCATGCCCACTCAAGTTCGTTTTGCATGTTGCCTTCTATTCAGGTTGAGACCCTCATCATATTCTAGTGAGAGTCCTGTAGTGTGTGTGTATATATATATATATATATATATTTATGGACTATATAGATATGGTTGAGACATTTAGGATGTATCTGCGTATCGGGTCTATGTTTGGATTGTAGTTAGAATAAAACTTGTTCGTGTGCCTAACCCATTATTATTTTTCAGGTAATGGATGGTTCCAGGTCTTAGAGCTTATTCGTGCTGAGCAGAGACGGCTACTCATTCTTCCGGTGATATAGGAGTTTCTTTATAATTTAGGATTAGAGTTCTTCAGTTGTTGTTTTTCAGTATTGGAGTTTATTAGGGGTCCACTAGATAGATTCCTGAGTTGTATTAAAAATGGAGAAGTTTGATGTATCAGAATAATTTTCTTATTTATAAAATTTTATCCTGAGGTTTCAGTTTTTTATTATCTTCTTAGTTTCTTTTCAACAGTTTTATTTATTCCTGTTTATCTTAATTGTATTCTGTGTTCATTTATTGCTAATTGGTTTGATATCCTCGGGTAATCGGGTATGGGCCTGGCCAACCCGCATCCAAGAATTCGGGGGTATCGCAGTTGGTATCAAAGCACTCCAGATTCTAGTGTCCTTAGGAGTGTTTTCATTATAAGACTTCCGCGTTACGTCTCTTAAAAACTTAGAGCCATATTAGGATTCATTGCACTCTCTTTACGGTTTGTTAGGGGGAGCTGATGTCAATTATATTCCATAGTTATGGAATGGTTGACACTAGGAGGAGGATGGGGTTCAAAGCGAAAACGATACCGACCCAAAGGAGTAATAGTCTACATTATGGAGTTCTTTGCCAGAAGCAAAACTTGGGATAGAAGATTTAAATTCTAGGGTTGGCATTACTTAGAAAGTATACACCAAGGAAGGATTAAGGTGTAGGTGTTAGGTCACTGCATGTCGGGGCCAACACAACTTCAGTTGTTCTCAAATAGGAGGCAAGCGAGGAGTAGGGTCCGAAGAGGATCTTAAGGGAGGAGATTTCAGCGTATCCAAGAAAAAGGGATACTAAAGCTTGAAGATGAAGGATCGCACGAGGGTGCTCTCATTCACCAGCAGTATAGTGAATGATACTAGTAAAGTTGGTGTGGATGAATCTACAAATGCTTAAATTTTCATATTATCTCTAATGGAAATTGTAAAAAAGGTACTCTTTAGGAGTTTGGGAATCGAATGGAGTTCTTATCAGAACGACGATGTGATTTTATATCACATTTCGAAGAGCATGGGGATTTGGTTGCGACGTTCTAAGTTGCTTGGTAAAGTTGCGATAAACGGTTTGCATTCTGTGTATAAGGAGGATGAGGGTTAAGCCTTTGGGTATTTGTTTAGGCAAACAATTGTGTAATGAAGCTATGTTTAACAGTTAGGTTTCAAGGTTGGATGAATTACCAACAAAACTATGAAATTAACTTTTGTGAAATAATTTGGCAACTTGAGTTGAAAGGAGGTTTTCTTTTCTGGAATGGAGGATGTCTTGAGTAGAATTATATTTTGAATTATAATGTGTGTATCTACGTGTTTCATTTTTGTGATTGTGTGTTTTCATTTTGTTATTACGTGATTCATTTTTGTTAATTAGTCCAGATTGGGAATATGGTTTAGTTGGGGACATAAGTATGTGATCAGCCAACTGTTGTTTTAATAAAATGGAGTAATAACGCTATTTGAGCTAAGATTTTGAGCATATGGTCATAGGAGTTGGTAGAAATACATAATTCTAGCCACTTTATTGGACCTGGGCAAGCATCAATAGTGTATGCTATTTAGGATGGGATAGTTAAACTATCAACACGAGTTAAATAATTTAAAACGATTAATTTGATGGGCTCTATGCTAGGTAGGGATTCATTTTTTTGTAACGCTATAAGAATGGTGGTTGTTAATGTTTTGGGGATTCGTGAGGTTGTGGTAAGTAAATATCACTATAATGCCATTATGGTTTGGATTGAGGATTTCGTACTGGTAGGTACTTATTAGAATGACGCCAAGGGAGGATAGTGGACTGATGAAAGCTTTATCAGTCTATTCGTGATCTAGACATTATTTTACGAGGGTGTCATTTGGAGGAGTTGCTGGTGTTGCACTTGGAGGAGGAACCAAAGTTTCTACACTGTATAAAATGTGGAAATTTTTTTTTAAGGTTATCTTTCAGAACAATTAGTTGTTGTTCTAATGTTAATGACTATATCAAGGATGGAAAAGCTTCATATTCATTTGAAGCGAGATAAGGAGTCGAATTGACATTTACTTGTATTAAAGAAGTAGGGTGTGTCAAGGACAGGAAGGAAAGACCGACCGCCTATATAAGGAAGTGATGCACGGGGTGAGTGGACTTTTGATGAATGGAATTACCGATTGTTTTTATTATCAGTAAGTTTAGCACTAACTGGTGATGCACAGCTACAATTGCAAGGGTAGTTTTTTTTTTTTTTTAGATACTCCAATTTGAACAATGGGTGCAGACGGAAGCTATTAGGATAGCAGTTCATGTGAGTAGAGGGGATTACGAGATGACTTAGATGCATCGAAGTGGTGATTCACACTTTCCATTAAGTTCTGTTTGGTGGAAGGGGAATAGGGAAGGGGACGTTCTTAACAACTGATAGGATTTTCAAATCTTACGATTCTTTGTTGAGTTCGCAGTTACCATTTTAGCTTGGATAATAATGACACTGGCTGTTATCACAGAAATTTTGGAACTAAACTACAAATATTGGGGTTGATCTTTATGGAGGTGTTACTTTACTCAACTGGAGTTTAAGGTACTGACGGAGGAGTAATCGTTTTGTTAGGGTTGTCAGAAGGAATGCGATTTAAAATCGGCACTTCTTCTCAATGCACTCGGACGATTATAAGGTGCATCAGGACATCGATTTTCTGGTCACGTGAACCGGATGATGTAAGACATGTTTAATTTGTCTATTAGGATTGGTTGTTTTAAATTAATGTTATGCGTTTGATATGCATCCTTGGATTATGGGTGATTTAGTTCTTTATTAAGTTTAAAATCGATATATGGTTCAATTAAGGCATGGTTGATTTGTCACATATAATTAAATATACTTAAGGCGGCATGGGTTATTTGCCACAGACATGGTTGAATTGTCGGCATGGTTGATCTGCAAAGGTTTAACACAATAAAAAAAAAACAGGGGCATGGTTTATTTGCCAAAGTATAAATAACTATACTTAGGAAGGCATGGGTTAGTTGCCAAGTTATGACTCCATCTATTCGTACTGATAGAGCTGAGTCCCCAAGAGAATGAAAATGAATTTTAAAGAAAATAATTTGGAGTTTCAGGAATTCCGAGGACAGATTTCCTTTTGTTGGGGAGGGAAGAATGTAATACCCCTAGTTTTCAAAAGGATAAAATTGGAATTTAAATTATTTTTATTTCATTTTGATCTGACTATTTGCTTATGTGTTAAATTGTTTATTCTTTATTTGATTTAAATTGTTACTTGTGTATTTGAATTTCCTTATTTGGTTAATTATTTTCTTTAATTGAATTGTGGTTTGTTTAATTGTTATTATTTATCTGAGTTAATTGTATTATTTGTTTTATTTTAAATTGTATTATTGTTTTAATTATTAAGTGGTTTAAATTTAATTGTCTTTAATATGTGCTTAAGTGGAAGTTTAATTAACGGTTTTCATTAATTAATAAAATTAGGGTTTTTGTATATTTTCATGGGCTAGCTGACATAATTTACTTAGTATATAGGTTAGGGTTTCAATTGGACCTAAGTTTCAATATTACCTATAAATATATACGTTATATGTCTGCCTAGGGTTTTAGAACCCTATTCACGACACAGTGAAGGCAGAGCATACCAGAGGCTTGTGAGGACAACTGAGAGAATATCAGTGAGGGTTACGGCTGTGGATTGAAGGTTGGACCTAGGAGAAGGGAAGAGCTGGAGTAGTGGAAGGCTTGACGGTATTCAGTAATTGCCGAAAAATTAGAGACGACGCCGGGATTTCAAAACTGAAATCACAGGCAAGTTTTATTTTGTCTCTCTATCTTTGGCTTATGTTCTGTGCATTCTTAGATGTTCGCTAGGATCTTAAATGGATATTAAATGGATCAGGCATGCTTAGTATAGATTAAATTAATTATCTGTATTTGTTGAAATTAAACTGAAATCGTTCTTGCAAGTTTCGTTTCACTTTTAGATTTTTGAGCATGTTGAAACGGTAATTGTTTTGATTGTTCTGTTAATACAAATTATGGTAAACAAAGGACTGGGTTGATAATTGGATATTAATGGAATATTACATGCTTAAAAAATGATTAATTACTCATCTGCATGTCTTTAGATTAAACTGTAATGGTTTTTGGAAGTTGAAATATGTTGCCGGTTGTTAAAACGTAATTAAATCGGCAAGGGTTTTTATGATTCTTTTTAATGCAAACTGGTTGGAATGAATAACTGTGATATTACTAAATTCATATTGGACTCCTAAGGTCAATATAAATGAAGAACGGAGGGATTAGAATCAACCGGAAACGAAGAAGACGAAGCGGAAACAGAATAAGGTTCAGAGAGAGAGAGAGATGGCTCCATAAAAGAGCGAGCCAGCTCCCTCAAAGTGCAGAGCCGGCTCTGGGGAGTCAAGAGCCAGCTCCTAGCTCTTAAAAGCCTGCTCTCCCATGTAGGGAGGCTGCTCCAAGCACAAAAAGTCAGCTCCCAAAGTCTGGAGCAGGCTCTCTCTCAATTATAGTTTGCTGAATTTTTTTTTTTTTTTTTTTACGAACAATTTTGAGACTGTAGAAGTTGTGAACTATTTGGATTGAGTCTGGGACTTCACAGTGTGATTAAAAAGTCAATTTTAAGTGTTAATAAGACCTTTAATTGATTAAAGTTTACTTATAAGGAAACGGGACAAACAGTATAAAATTATTAAACATTCTACGCTGCTAATGGATACGAAGGACTAAATTGCTAAATCTTGTTTTAAAAATATAATGGATTGTGGCATGGACTCTAAACATGATATTATGCTATATTAGAGCCGCATTAAATAAATTAATGTCTTTGGGCTCATGGATTTAACCGTAGGAAAGTATACAACGGTGCAAGCGATTAAAGGATTGAAGGAGTTTAGTTGCCTAATTTAGTTTTAGCAAATTAACGGAATATTTGTATAGTTAAAAATCTTATTTTGGTTGTGTGCTAGAGTCATTTATTTATCAAGTTTGATCTGTGCATACCTTGGATGTTAATTATTGAAATACAAAATTCTTTTCTGCAATACATGGATTTAAGCTTGGATTTTAATTGTTGTAATATTAAGCACTATTCTACAATTATTTGAATTATGGTTTGGACTTAAATTGTTAGACTAACACTTAGGTTCTACCAACCATATGGATGTTGGCCTGGATTTAATTAAAGAATTAATTATATATTTTTTGTCAATTACATGGAGGTTGGACTGGATTTTAAATTGACGAACGATCAAGCATTGTTTCGTCAATTCCACGGATTTTAATGTGGATTGTGAGTTAATGGATTGTGTGGACTTAATTTGATGTACTGCTTAAAATGTTGCATCATTTATGAATCATTTGCATAGTATGCACCGGTATGGGACGGTGGCATACGGAGGGACGGATTAGGTCACAACGCTAATTCGTACCCATTCATACATACGGAATGGATTAACTAAAATAGTTAAATCCTACATGGTTTCATGTCCTGTTAATTAAAACAGTTGAACGACATATTGGATGGTTGTTGATATTTCTGTAATAGGAAGGATAAGGCTTTAATTTAAGCATTTAAATCCTAATTATATGTTATGTTTTGGCGACGAATAGTTGACCGGCTCAACATTGTATTTGGATGGAATTTATATACATATAATTTATGTTAGTCTGTGTGGCTGAACAAGCTGAACAACTAACTGGTTTTCTTATGGTTAGATAGGATCGAACTTTATATATATATGTATGGTACCGCGATATGAGCTTGAGTCTCAGGATCGTCGGTTAGGGATCGTATATGCAGTAGGATGCGTTGCTGGCTATAGTGGTTGAGGTATACCCTGTTAGGCTTAGGTAGTCATGCCTACTTAGGTGCGTTTTGCATGTTATCTTCTATTTAGGTTGAGACCCTCGTCATAGTCCCGTGAGAGTCTATATATATATATATTTATGGACTATATAGATATGGTTGAGACATCTAGGATGTATCTGCGTATCGGGTCTCTGTTTGGATTGTAGTTAGGATAGAACTTGTTCGTGGGCCTGACCCACTATTATTTTTTAGGTAACGGATGGTTCCAGGTCTTAGAGCTTGTTCGTGCTGAGCAGAGACGGCTACTCATTCTTCCGGTGATATAGGAGTTTCTTCATGATTTAGCATTAGAGTTCTTCAGTTGATGTTTTTCAGTATTGGAGTGTATTAGGGGTCCACCAGATAGATTCCCGAGTTGTATTAAAAATGGAGAAGTTGGATGTATCAGAATAATTTTCTTATTTATAAAATTTTATCCTGAGGTTTCAGTTTTGAATTATCTTCTTAGCTTCTTTTCAGCAGTTTTATTTATTCTTATTTATCTTAATTGTATTCTGTGTTCGTTTATTACTAATTGGTTTGATATCATCGGGTAATCGGGCGTGGGCCTGGCCAACCCGCATCCTGGAATTCGGGGGTATCACAATAGGTCCATGGGATAAGCATGGTATTAGGAGTACTGTCCGTGATGATATAGGACACTCATTCATTATAGATGGTATAGTTCACTCATGTCATATGGCTTAGTTTGAACCTAAGAATGTTGATGAAACTCTTCAAAGTTCTGATTGGCTTATGGCTATGCAAGAAGAATTGCTTCAATTTGTGAAGAAGATGTTTGGGAATTAGTACCTCGACCTAGTAATGTTAATATCATAGGGACCAAGTGGATCTTTTAAAAATAAACTTGATGAACATGGTCATGTCATGAGAAATAAAGCTAGATTAGTTGCACAAGGATACACTCAAGTTGAAGGAATTGATTTTGATGAAACTTTTGCACCTGTTGCTAGACTTCAGTCTATTCGACTTCTTTTTGCTCTTGCATGTCACTTTAAATTCAAATTATTTCAAATGGATGCGAAAAGGGCTTTTCTAATTGGTATTTTGTAGGAAGAAGTTTATGTAACACAACCAAAAGATTTTATGGATCCACATAATCTTGATTTTGTTTTTCATCTTAAAAAGGCTCTTTATGGTCTAAAACAAGCACCTAGAGCATGGTATGCGAAGTTGACTTCTTATCTATTACACAAGGGTTTCAAAAGAGGAGGAGTGAATAAAACATTGTTTATTTTCAGGAAAGGAAAAGAATTTCTTGTTGCTCAAATCTATGTGGATGATATTGTTTTTGGTGTTATTTGTGATAACCTTGTTTATACTTTTTCTAAAGACATGAGTAAAACTTTTGGAATGAGCATGGTGGGTGAACTGACTTTCTTTCTAGGTCTCCAAGTGAAACAACTTGATGATGATATTTTCATATCTCAATCAAAATATGCTAAGGAGCTAGTTAAGAAATTTGGTTTGAAAGATTCAAAGCATATTCAAACTCCTATGAGTACTTCATCCAAATTGGATAGAGACTCTGATCCTAACAAGTTTAATCATTTCTTGTATAGGAGTATGATTGGTAGCTTGTTGTATTTGGCAGCAATTAGGCCAAATAATTCATTTAGTGTACATGTTTGTGCTAGGTATCAAGCTGATCCTAGAGAATAACACATTCTTGCAGTCAAGCGTATTATTCGTTATGTCAATAGTATATTGAATTATGGATTGTGTTATTCTTCTGAGTCTAACTCTGAGATTGCAAGCTATATTAATGTTGATTGGGCTGGTAACAAGGATGATAGAAAGATCACTTTAGGTGGTTGTTTCTATGTTGCTACTAATCTTATTTCATGGTACAGCAAGAAGCAAAATTGTATATCTTTATTATCTTGTGAGGCTGAATATATTACTATTGGAAATTGTTGTACATAATTGCTTTGGATGAAACAGATGCTTCTGGATTATGGAGTTAATCAAGGTATTATTTCTATCTTTTGTGATAATATTGGTACAATTAATATTTCAAAGAATCCAGTTTTGCATTCTAGAACTAAGCACATTGACATTCGACATCATTTTCTTAAGGAACTTGTTTAACAAAATGTCATGTC
The DNA here is from genome assembly GCF_030987335.1 of Cornus florida. Classification (NCBI taxonomy): domain Eukaryota; kingdom Viridiplantae; phylum Streptophyta; class Magnoliopsida; order Cornales; family Cornaceae; genus Cornus; species Cornus florida. The sequence goes on along the minus strand of NW_026775576.1, from coordinate 36,461,210 downwards.
TTTGCAAAAAGTGCATACTGATCAGAATTTGCCTGATATTCTCACTAAACCATTAGATGCTCCTAAGTTTTCTCATTTTAGGAAATCTATTGGTGTCTGCTGTCTTGATTAGATGCATTGCAAAGACATAGTCTAGAAAGGATTTTTCATGCATATCTTGAGAGTCTAGATTATGTTTTTAGGAAGTTAAGCAAACCATATTGATTAAGTATGTTGAACACAAGGAGTTTCATGACACATGGATTATCTGTGGAAAGCATACAATGGCTATGAATTGATTAAATTGGTTTTGCTTACTTATTTTGTATAGTAAATGAATCATTGATAGTACATTTACTTGAGATATCATTATTTTGGTCAAAGATAATGTTAATATAATTGATCATTGTCTTGGAATTTAAACTTGTTTTATGTGTTTTAGACCAAAAGAGATAAAAGAAAAGAAAAAAATTGAAAAATAGCTTGGAATGAAATAGTTTTTTTAAAGAAAGAAAAATATTTATTGTTTTGAAAAAGATGAGATGGAAAAGGCCACCTTTGGGAATTGTCCAAAAGTTACCTTGACTCGAAACAAATGGGAATAAGAGAATGAGCTGGCTGCCCGTAAGCGTGAAAGCCACCAATATGCAAAAAGAAAAATGGAGCACAAAGAGAGATATAAAAAAAAATTATCTGTTGTACATGTTGATTGTTTAGTTTCTAAGGATATGTAATATCATTGATTTATTATCTGAAATCTGAACAATTGATAGATCATATGTTTTTGGAACTTGGTGGTGATTTTACTACACTTACTAAGTTTGTGGAACTTCAAAGAATTGATCTTGGTTATTTCTATTGATACATATAATCTTGTGTCATCTACTTTCTCATTGGTTTGAATTTACAAGATTCGTATGGTTGCTTGCTTCCTACTTTTAGGTTTTTTCTTCTTTGAGACCCTTGTTAATTTGTGACAGAAAGGGGGAGATAGATTTGAGATTCTTATTATTCAGGGGGAGAAATTCTTTAGAACTTCTTTTTCATTAAGGGGAAGAACTTTTTGCATTGAGGGGGAGAACCATTGTTCATTGCATTACATTGCATTGACATTCACGCATTATTAGCTTTGCTATTTTATGCTTGTGTTTATTTTCTTGATTAAGCTTCACGGGTAGTTGTGTTTGAGCTAATGTGCAAATTATAGGTTGCTACATGTGTTGAAGTTTCATGAGGTCCAAGAAAATTTCGCATTTTAATTCCTTTAACAATTATTGTAATTTACTTTCCTGCTTAGGTAGATTGTTAAATTATTTTTAGGGTTTTGTCACAAAATTGCCAAAGGAGGAGATTGTGAGATATATATTTTGTAATTAACTAATTTTGTTGTCAAAATAAGTCCAATCGAGTTGTAATTTTTCGGTTTAAAATTTCAAAGATTGAAGATTGAATGCGGATTTGAAAAAGTTCAAGTGTTTATGGTTTACAACACTCCGAGATGATGAGAACAATGCTTTAGGAAGGTATATGAGTGAGTGTGAACACGTAGGGAGTTTAGAAGGCTGAAGAAAACTGAAATATTTAATTCTGCCTAGTGGGAACCGGTAAGAGAATCTTTGAACCGGTAGCAAACTTTGGTTCATAAAAGATTTGTTCACTACCAACTTTGAACCGGTACCACAGCTGGGAACCGGTAGCCAAAGTGCATCGGGAAGGCTTCTGACCTTCTTGAATCGGTACCAAATTTGGGAACTGGTAGCAAAAGTCCTGTGATGTTTCCAAATTTTTGCCATTTTTCATTTTTCGGAATTTTTGTCGTTGCAAGGGCATTTTCGTCTTTTGTCGTTTTACGTGCCGAACACCGTGGGGTGTGCCGGTTGTGTCTGGGAGTTGGTTGGGATATTTTATTGAGTTCAAGACTCTTTGAAATGCAAGATTTGCCATTTTTGCATTTTTTCGTTTTTCGGGCCGGACAGTCCCGTATGGGAACCGCTACCGGAATTATTGCATATGGGTATTTTAGTTGGGTTCATTTGTATCATATTTATTTTTATTTATTGTGTTTTAAGAGATTATAAATTAAATGTGTATGCATATATGTATGTGGCGTAAAATAAGAATAAAAGAAAAAGGAAAAAAATAAAAAGAAATTGGTGGGACCCACCACCATTTTTAAGTGGTCATGAGACCACACCCTTGGTCTCATTCTCTCTTTCTCTCCCGCTGCTCTCTCTCACTTTCTCTCAAGCTTCCATTTTTCTTTTCCTTTTTACTTCAAATCTTTAAAGTTTGATATCTCCCTCAATACTTAGAATTTTTGAAAGCCATTTGCTAGCAAATTGAAGCCCATGACGAGACCTACAAGTTGATCAGAGCAATTTCTACTTTGGTGCACTCTAAGAAGTTTGAGATCTAGGGCACAATTTGGGGATTTTAGCTTAGATTGTGGTAGGGGTCTCGAATACTCAAATTCTTGTTCCTTTGTGAGTTTTTCTATTTTTAATTGTTGTCAACCATGATTAAATTGAATTGATTGTTCCTTAGATGATTTAATTGAGTATATGAGCCATGTAATTATGTGTATTTGTTGATTTACTTAAAAAGTATGCTTAATGTGTTAATTTTTTATGCATATGATGCTTAATAATTTGTTAGAAATTTTATATGGAAGCATGTTAATTATGTGATAATAATTCTCTCCATTTCCATAGTATTAAAAAGACATGTGATCTGCATACAAGCATTAGGCATGAAAGAAAAGGGAAAGTGTTTTAAAATGAAATTGAAAAGGGGATTTTAGGGAGAAATTTGAGAAAATGGTTTTGAGAAAACCCGATCGCCACGGAGTCACCAAAGGGCTGGTGTTAATATAGCCTATAAGGAACTAGGGAGATTTCCCTAGCGTGGTTGAGCTATTTAGGCCCCAAATGACGCTGTGCAGGTACCAAAGGTCAGGGACAGTAGCCAATCCTTCTCTTATGTCGCTACAGAGTTACCAAATGGCAAGTTATATTAACAGTTTGTGAAATGATGGAAGTTTTCTAAAAAATGGGGAGTGACATGCATGAAATTGCATTCATGGTACGACATTCTTTTGTTTTAGACTTGAAAATGTATATTGTATTTTTTTCCGGTTTTATATGACCCCATTCCCTATTGTCCTATTCATTGTTTGGATTCATGGGGCTACAAGAGGTTGGTCTTAGGCACTACCTACTGAGCAATTTGCTCACCCTATTACATTTAACATTTTTCAGGATGGCAAGTGGCGGACTCCTCCACAGGGTTCAATGGGTTAGTAGATCGTTTTGACATACTTTGTAGCTATAATCTTATTTTATTATTATTATCTATTTATTTATTATTAATTTTTTTTTTTTTTTTTTATAAACCCAGAATGACACGTATAATATGTATTAACATAGGAAAGAATGGTGTTGTCCCTAGTTAACCTCGGGTTTGGTTAAGGACCCAGCTAATGGTTCGGACCTATGGGTTTGGGTTGTTACAAATTTGGTATCAGAGCAATGGTTCGAATACCATTACGATGACGAGTAGAGGCGTACCTAGGATTGCATGGGAAAGTTGAATTGCATGACTATTTGCTTATGTGTTAAAGTGTTTGTTAATTGAGCAGCATGCTTATTTGATTAAGTGATTATGTGTTCAGGGTTTTGAAATACATGCTTCCTTGTTAAGTGTTCACATGCTTATGTGTTTAAATGTTAAAATATGTGTTACATGGCTAGAATGTTTATGTAATAGTGATTGAAGACATGTCATACGGGATAAGTTGGCAAGTAGTGAGTATGGGTTATGGCATGTAAGTTGTGCATGGTAATGTGATGGATAGTTGAGCACGGGTTATGCAAGTGTGTATTATATGAAATGATAATAAGGATAAACGAGAGGTTTAATTTCACATAATGATTTAATGGACTCGTTATTTAAACTAATGTGATAGGACATGGTCGTGCCAAGGGTTATGTTCCGGTTACTGTATATATATATTATATAGATACGTGTATGTCATGTATATATATCTATATCCATGTGTATGCGGTCAAACATGGGATTGTTGTGTGAGTTTTGACCTGAGTAGGCGAGGAGCTCAGTTGCTCTAGGGTTGTTAGGTGCCAGTTCTTATCGAACGAATGGCTTGGTCTTTTAGCTTGAGGATTGAGCTATTCAGTGTGTAGTCATCCTGATTTTCTTGTTACATTTTGTGCTGTGCTTAGGGCACGACTTTAGAACGGGTTCATATTTCATGGCATGGTATCTTTGTTGTGAGTGAGTTTCATGCATCGGCGGATGGGTTCCTGTGACCGTGGAGGTCAGGTGTGTGAGTGAGGGTTTCGAGAGAAAAACGTATGACCTTAAGAGGTTAGTGTTTATGACTTGCGTTATGGTTTGGTACGGAGGTTCTTTTCGAACCGATCGTGGTAGGTGTGATAGGAGTTGCTTGAGTCACGAGTGTAGTCTATAGATTGTAGACGTGTATTTCAGGTGTTCTGGTACAGTCTAAAAAAGCGTGTTGGTTGTAGTTGGTTAAGGAGTGATTCCTATTCCAGGAAACTGCAGGAGTGTGTCGCGGGTAATTGACTCTTGGATAGTTGATTGCAAGGTTCGGTTGGCGAGCAGGGTTAGGTTGGTATGGTTATTGAGAGCTTCTCGAGGTGGTATATAGTAGTCAGTTTTAGTTTAGTAGTGCGGGATTGCACAATAAGGCAGGTTGTATAAGGTCATTGAAGTGCTCAGTTGTTTATGGATGAAGTGATAACTGGTGGGGACTATGTTACCAAGTGGACTATATTTTACAAATTAAAAGTTGTGGGCTGGAGTTGTAATTCAAGTTGTGTCTGAAGTATTAGGAGATATTGCTTGGTGTTTGAGGATCTGAAAAGGTAGACTGACGATTATAATGATTGGGATGAGGTTGATCTTATAGTTTTAGTTGGTATCCCCATTTGACTTTTGTCGGGGCCAAGGGTGTTCTGAAGAACAGTGCAGAGGAAAGATAATGGTGTTGAACATTGGGTATTAAGTTTTCTTGTTTAGGCATGTAGATTGTCTTAAAAAGAGCGGTTTGAGTAGCTTGTTAAACGTTAGTGATTGATTGCACTGTTGATGGTTTTAAGGAGACAGTTGGGTGTTGAGCATTCTGGAGTTTTGTGCTCATTATTGTTTTGAGGATTTGTCGGCATGGCATTGTCGTATGGATATTCTTTTCTAGTGATAAATAGTGGCCGTTGTAGGGGAATACTGAGAGTGATGCTTATTATCTTGTTATGATGGTGTTATCTTAAGGATGTTGGAAGAAGAATTGTTTGGTGGTGGCTTGATGGTCCGGTGGGATGATAGGTTTGAACTATTGTTTAGAGTGAGTGGCAGTAAAGGTGTTATGGTGTAATGTTTATTGCTGAGGAGTAGAACAATTTGATGTATGATCCAAATATGGTTTGGGGATTGTGAATGTTGTTGTATGTTGTCAGGTAGGTGATGGGATTGTGTGCCAGTTGAGGCGATTGTGGTCGGCTTAGCCCTTAAAGCCAGTGAGAGTAGTGTTGCCATATAGGCATCTTTTTCTTTTAACGAGTCGTGGGTTGATGCGACTGAGGTCACGGGTCTTGTGTGCACGGTGATTGAGGCAGTGTCACCTGGGTAAGTAGAGATGGAATAGGTGGTAAAGTGTCGTTTTATGGCGTAGAGGTTGTCGTTTAGGAGTAACTGATTCTAGGTAAAACGGGACGTGGTGTCCGACGGGCTGTGATTGTTTCTAGTGTTAGGGTGTCGTGAACATTGGTGCTCTTATCTGACTGGTTTTGGTTAGCATGGGTATCGTGGTGTATCGTATGCAAGGTTTCTATGTTGATAGTATAGGACGGTCCGTTAATGGCGAGGTCACTTAGATTGGTGTTCGTGGTCTTGTATGTGTTTCCAAGTTAGTTCTTCTCTTTGTATATAAGGATTTTAATTCATCTCAGGAGAGATTGAGTGTCCATGGTTGGACGAACGATGAGTAGCCTGTGATAGGTTGTCGGGTGCATTTAGGTGCGAGTCGTCAGACTCTTGTGAAAGTGGGGTTTATTACCCTTTCCGTTGTTCTAGTCCTGGCAAGGATGTCATTTGTCATAAGTCTTGTTCTCTGTTTAGGAGTTGTGCACGTCTATGGGCAGACGGATTTGTGAGCGGTTTGTTGCGCTGTTAAAGTTCGTCAATTGAACTCCTGATTGAAGAGGTCGACTCACTCCCATGGAGGGAAGTATAGTCTTTAGTTTTTGTAGTACTTATTCTGAGAGTGGTCTTGAATGGTGGAATATGGGGCAAGAGTTGCCGAATAGGAATTGTGTTTCCGATGTTTGGTATTAGCGGTGGTGGCTAGGGAATGTGTCGTGAATAGTAGTTTAAGGATGATTAAGTGATGGGATGTGAGTTATGTACTCGGATGTTTTTATAGGCATTTAATTCGACCAATGTCTTAAGGACAAGTGTCGATGTTACTTTAGAATTTTGTGATTAGAGAAAGTGAATGTGTGATTCTATTGAGGAATAATAAGAATGATTGACTTTGGTTTTGAGGTTTCAGGTATGAGACAGTCGTATTATGTTTTTTGAAGAAGTAAGAATTGAACTGAATGATGTCATGGAGTTATTTACTTGGTGTGGATGTTATGAGGAAATTAGGGACTTTTAGTGCTGATCGATGATAGTGACGTTTGATGTCATGTTGCTTTTAGCTTTTTATGATTATGTGATCGAGAAATAATTGTCGTGTTGCTTTTAGCATGTTGTTATGTGACTGTATAGTTGTTAAGGTTATGTAAAGTGATGGATAGATTAGAGAGTGGATCTCGTGGTTATTTTGTGGATTGTGTAAGGTTGTGTTTGAAGTTTAAACCTGAGGACAGGAACGACGTCTGTGTTGAGATTGGATTGATGATGAGAATGTCTTGGCCAACTATTTCTCTTGAATCAGTCCCTCTTTAGCACGATGTCGGGTCAAGGGTCAATGATTATTTTAGTTTGTTAAGAACAGTGAGAATATGGTTTTGGACGTTGTGTTGGTGTGATAGTGTGAATTTAGGTGGTTGATCTCGGGTGATGAGGTGTGTTAGGTAGCACCAAGTCTCCGATAAAGGGTTTGTGGTATGATTATTGATTATTAAAGATCTTGTTTTGAGGATTTGTGTCCTGGGTACAAGATCTTGTATTTTACTAATTTGGTGACTATTGTTTATATAGTCATTGGGGGACTTATTGTTTAATCATCTTGTGGTTGTTAAGTACAGTGATTGCCATATAGTGTGATTTGCAGTTGTTTGTACGGTTATGTGGTGGTGTAGCTACGTACTAGATAGCAAGTGTTTGGTCTTCCAGGGTTGTGTAGGTTAGAGTTGAGATTGATCGAAAGATAGATATGATTTCTTGTTTGGGGTTTGGTGTATCCTTTAAAGGATGTGTTGAGGTTGGATGTTGTCATTTTCAGTGGTTTGATAACCATCATTTTCTCAGGTTTTTGAGTCTTTTGTGACTATGTAGAGTAAACTGATGTCTGTTTTGAGTCTGGTGTAAGGTCTAGTTGGTCTTGTGTTATGATAAAGGGAGAGATAGGCAACCGTATAGGGTTTTGGTGGCAGTGATGTGTGATTGCCTGGTGACGTCCGGTATCTAAGGCAATAATGTCGGTGGGTTCATAGTCTTGTTGTTTTGTGAGGTGTTCTTGGAGGAGAGTGTGTGGCTGTAGGCCTTTTTCATAAAGAAGGTAGATTTCAAGGATAAAATCTCTTTAAGGAGGGTAGATTGTGATGTTTCCAAATTTTTGCCAATTTTCATTTTTTAGAATTTTTGTTGTTGCAAGGGCATTTTTGTCATTTGTTGTTTTACGTGCAGGACACCGTGGGGTGTGCCGGTTGTGTCTGGGAGTTGGTTGGGACATTTCATTGAGTTCAAGACTCTTTGAAATACAAGATTTGTTATTTTTGTATTTTTATATTTTTCGGGTAAGACGGTCCCGTGTAGGACCTGCTACTGGAATTGTTGCATACGGGTATTTTAGTTGGGTCTATTCGCATCATATTTATTTTTATTTATTGTGTTTTAAGAGATTGTATGTCACGACCCTAGACTATAATCCAGGTTGTGAACATAAAACAAAACAAAGAAATACTTATATTCAGAATCGTCTAACCGAGCCTTAGAACTCTGTCCAAAATTTTTTTTAGATAAAACTATAATACTCAAGGCTGAAAAATAAGAAAATCCCTTGTTTCAAAAGTCATGTTAAATAAATTACCCTGTCCCAACACACACACACAAAATCCATTTCCCTGTCCACACATTATCAGAAAATATAAAAGTATGTTTTATAATTAAAATCCCATAGCCTTTTAATTACTATATTTTAACACGATTTGTTTTGGAAAAATATTTTCAAATATACATGTTGGTCTCAAAATATACATTCTCTATTGATACAAAAATATATAACCAAATAGAAGCCAACATCCATCCATGGCTATGGAGGAATTTCCTCTACGACCTCTTGTCCATAACCTAAAAAAAATGTATATATAATAGGAATGAGCAACCACAGCTCAGCAGAAAATGCCTAACCACTACTCCTTAATACCCCCATGAATCCAAACAAAGAATAGGAATCAGAAAAGGAGTCATGCAAATCAGGGGAAAAAAAATAATCATCACATCATCATGCTATCTCATAAAATAGTAAACACAGAAGAATATGAAGTACCATATACACAGAGTCTAAACCATTTCCCTTATTACAACATTGTATACAAAGAATCACATTTCTCATTATCCCAACCATCAGTCTGAAGGTATGCCCTGTACTGTGAAAAGACTACCCCTCTATTAAAACCTAAGGTGCCTTTTAGTATTAATGATTTATTGCATCTAGACAAAAGGATAACCACTCATGTCTAATCATAAACACAAACTGAGAATATCCATCTCTATTACTTCATAATTACCACATTCATGCCGGGAGAGAAATAACCACAATATCACATTTATAAACCAAGTCATGAATGGATAAGCCATGCAATGGGTGCAATGTCATGCGATGTCGCTCCCCATTTTTCCAAAACCAACCATCACTTTTCAAACTGTTAATCTGACCCCCTACGGTAACCCCACAGCGCCGACAGAAGGATTGGCTACTGTCCCTGACCCTTGGTACCCCCACGACGTCATTTGCGGCCCAGATAGCTCAACCACGCTAGGGCGATCTCCCTAGTTCCCTCTAGGTTACATTAACTCCACAGACCGTTGGTACCTCCGTGGCGTCCGAGATTTCATAAAAATCATTTTATCAAAAATTCTTCTCCCAAAAATCCCTTTCACTTTCATTTCTAAACACTTTACCCTTTTCTTTCATGCCCAATGCTATGGATGAATGCGCATGCTTCACAATATTATAATACCACATCATTACTCACATCAAAATCCAATTCTATAAACTTACTTTCACAACAAATTTATCATGGCAGCAAGCTTCACAATGACATACTATCACAACCTTCAAGAAATCAACTCAAGCATGTTACCATCTAATCTATACATTATAGAAGTTATTAGACATAGAAAACATATAAAAATTCTACGGACACACTTTTGCATCAAATTTATCATGGCTGCATGTTTTAAAGATAATGTATCATTCAGTTTTTTAACACTATTACAACACCAAACTTATAACAAAATAGCTCCTAATTGAAGTGAACTAAATATATAATTTCCAGCTTGTCAAACAATAACAATACAACCATTGTGATTACTAGAATTTTAGTTTTTAGGCCCATAAACATCAACAACTTTTAAAGAGCACAAATTCCATATTTAAAACACATAACACATCATTTCTATCTAAGCTACAAAATTTTAGATTTGAATTACACAACATGCTTGTAAAGAAATCTAAATTCAAGTCATGTAATGGTTCAATTTAAAGGATTTAATTCACAAGGAAACAAAGGGTATAATAGTTAAAACAACCCCTATTAGTTGTTGACAATTCATACGTAGCTTGTTACCTCCATCTTTGAAAATTCATAACAATTTCAATTCTAAGTCAAACTGAGTGATTCCAAAGCCTAATGAAAGCTTAAACAATGTACTTTGAAAGTGTCAATTTAGTTTAACAAAATCCTTTCCCAATTGGAATAGTTTTGACCCAAAATTTTAAGATAAAATCTGCCTAGAAACTGATTTCCAGCCTATAGTTTCCATCCTTGAAAAATCATAAAAAAATCCAATTCTCATCCAAATTGAGTGAATCCAAAGGTCAATGAAAGCTCAAAGACTATATTTTCAAAATAAAATTTTACTTCACCAAAATATCTTACCATTTAAAGCAAGTTTGATGAGAAAGACTCGGACATAATCTGCCCCAACCCAGAATTTCTAGCGAGAACACTCTAACTTCAAAAATTCATAGTAAATTCATTTCTCAACCAATTTATGTGAAACCAATTCTCAATAAAAGATAATTAAATATATTATCATAATATAAAATCGTCTCTAAATGATAAATTACGAATTTACAGGAATATGAGCAAAACAGTAGCATGTAATTTCAACCAGACAGTTTCAGCATGCTTCAATTTCATTTGTATACACTTTATAACTTAAATTGAAAGAGATTAACTCACAAAGGCAAAGAAATTGAGGGTTAGATAATCCTACCTCAAGGGAGTTTAAACCCTAGGAACAAACAACTCCAAGCTATCCTAAGGATAGATCGAACCCACCAACAAGATGATGAAGATGAAGAACTCTCCATTGAAGCATAACTAAGATCCTCCTCTTTTCAAGGCACTTTCTGAAACCCATGGATTAAGGAATGACCACAAATAATATATCATTGGAAACCTCATTCCCTCTAGGTTATTTTTCATTCACACCTCAACATCAAACTCTCACTACAAGTCTCTTAATTTTGAGCTTCAAAAACTCCTCTAATGGAGGACAAAGATGGACGAACGAAGAAGGCAACTACAGAGACTAAATCCCAACCCACCTTCTGCATAAATGAGTCTTACAAGGTAAGCTAAATGAATGTCATGTGGTGTCCATGTGTCAAGCCCACCATGAGCCAAATGTGTGACCATGATAAATGATAAAAATGTCCCCACCTCTTCACTTAACTACCAAAATGCCATTACAACCTAAAATGACCATTCCACCCTCATGAATTATACAAATGACATCTAAGATGATTATTTTTCAATCAACAAAATAACTCAAATTCCAAAAATTCCGGTGTGGGACCCACACAAGTCGCTCGGCCCAAAAATTCATAAACTGTCCAAACGGTTCAACTAGCATATCCATGCTTCCCAAACTCTATGAAACACTCCAAATCACTATAAAACCTTCGTGACATGCAATCCCAAACATGGGACGCAACCCGAGGTAATGAAATAGACACTTATGCCAAAATGAGAAATGCCCAGAAAAAATTTAAAAAGTGGTGGACATCACAGTCTACCTCCTTAAAAAGATTTCATCCTCGAAATCTACCCTCCTTAAAAAGAAAAGATGATGTGCTTATCACACTCAGAGAACTTACCAGGAAAACTCTAACCAGCATCACCACACAATCTACAAAGCCTATGGATTCACATCATACAACAGACACAATAGTCTATAAAATCCCTCAAACTCTCCAGATACTAACAAGGAGAAGTGGACACAAAATCTCGTGATAAAATGCATCTACTATTAACTGACTCTAATCTGCGAATCCAAAGCCCGACAAGTCGGTGCCCTCAAGCAATAATGGATTTGAATCCCACAAAACAGAGCTAGCTCAAATCATAACTGTCAAGATATTCATAGCATTATTCCTGACGTCTACTCTTATCACCAGTTAAGGTAAAATCAATCTCTAGCATCAATCAATCCTTATTAACAACCAGTATTCAACCGAAATGCAAGTCAATTAAATAATAACCCAAAACATCACCATATTACTCTACTATCGTCACCATCCTTATCCATATTCCAACCCAGGAATTCATAATCATGGCATTCTACAAAATTGAGAAATCCATAAACCAAATCACTGTCGCGAATGCCAATGTGGCAATCCACCAATCCAACATAACACCAATGAAAAATTGTCAATCCTCAACCATCATAATCATTAAAGAATACAGCTTACCATGATCTACTAGTCTGACAAGCAACTAGTGTCTATCAACACATACTCATAAGAATGGTAGCCTCGTCGGCGTCTAAAGCCCGCCCATACATACTCGTCAGCATGGTAACATGGTCGGCAACTAGCGCCCGCCCACAACGTTATATATGTAAAGTGGCATCACCAGTGCCTAATACAATCCCATAACATACCCTTTTCCTAAGACACCTATGACGTCACCTAAAACTGTAAGTGTCTCTGATGACACACCAACCGTCATCCTTGTCAGTGTCTTGATATTGCGTTTAGAGCCGGGTATGGTCCACAATGTCTGGCCTGTCCATTTGGCCATCCCATGCCCAAACAACAATTACATTATCACTGACCCACTTTTAATCAAATCCCAAGTCACTAAGACTCAATTATAGCATTAACTGATACCACTTTTCTAACATCAAGATCCAACTCTGGACTCCTTACCACTAATCACACCTGAACATTCCGCTGTTACATGCATGAAACACCCACATATGCTAAACACTAATCAGTGCACATCAAAACTATATCCTCATTGGTAGAACCTCAGAATACCAGCCAAGTTGTGTCCAATAAGGACATCTAACAACGATACAAAATGTCATGATACCCATACATGCTTATGCTGATAAGCCATCCACAAATGACAACGTACTGGCATCAGTCCTGCCACTCATTTCTCAGACCTTTAAGTGCCTGACCTTTCTTACGAGGTGATATACTACAGCGAAATACAAGTCAACAACAATGACACTATCCATAGTCCCAAACTGACTCATATGGATACAAGTTGTTAAACACATAGCATGCTTCATCTTTAAACAATTAAAAAATTATCATATAAGCACATAAGAATGCTTGCAAAGCCCAAACCAAATAAACACATAGTCACTAAGGCAAGTAAGCATGCTTGCAAAACAAGTAACAAGTAAGCACGTAAGCATGTGAGATAACACAAACCAGAAAACCCTTAATTGTAAATAGACCACTACCCGTCATCCCTAGGTTAGATGAACCATGCTCTGATACCACTTTTGTCACGACCCTAGACCGTAATCCAGGTTATGAACACAAAACAAAATAAAGAAATACTCATATTCAGAAACATCTAACTAAGCCTTGGAACACTGTCCAAAAATTTTTTTAGATAAAACTTTAATACTCAAGGCTAAAAATAAGAAAATCCCCTGTTTGAAAAGTCATGTAAAATAAAGTACCATGTCCCAACACACACACACATAAAATCCATTTCCCTGTCCACACATTATCAGAAAATATAAAAGTATGTTTTATAATTAAAATTCTATAACCCTTTAATTACAATATTTTAACACGATTTCTTTTGGAAAAATATTTACAAATATGTATGTTGGTCTCAAAATATATGGTGTGTGCCATACCGTGTCACCAACTTTGTGTGCAAATTAGCATGGCCAAGTTTTACATTTATAATTTACCACTACTACCTTTCACAAAAAATATAGCAAGGGTGAGTAGGGATCGTCCCAAAGGATTGGTGGGTCGTATTAGGTTGTGGAATCGAGATTAGGGTTAGTAGGTCGAGTGATTAAAAGATTGGTTGGTGATTGAATTACACTAAGATACAATTTAGACTAAAGAAAACAATTAAATGCAATAGATTTCTCCTCTTCTTGGTTGATGGAAGAACTCCAAGCTTATGTCTGTAGCCTCCTCTCTTCTTTTCTTCCTGACTAAGGATATGGAAATTGTATCAAGAGGTTTTTTTTTTTTTTTTTTTTTTTTTTTTTTTGTAAAGGTGGCTCATATTCCCTATATAGTAAGGTCAACTGTCACCCTCAAAATCTAGGCTCGTGCACCAAGATTCCTCCCCAGTGATTGGATATAAGACAACTTTTAATGAGCTAGAAATTGCATTTTCTCAAATTTTGAGAAGTTCGATCGATCGAACTTGTGGTGAGATCGATCGAACATGGCTGAGATCTATCGAACTTAAGCTGGATCGATCCTCTATGGCGGTGCCTTTTTGGATAAAGACAAATCTGAGATATTTTGGAGATATTTTTGGAAAAGAGACAAAAGTGGTAGGTAGGGTGGTACAACTAGATAAGATGGAATCTCTTCGATCGATCTGAAGAAAGTTGGATCAATCGAACTTTGTGGGATCTTTAGATAAGGACAAAATAGCTCAGATCCATCTTGAAGTGCTGAAATCGATCAAAGTTGGATCGATCAAACATTTTTGTGATCGATCAAACTTGCTGAATTTGCACCACTTGCTTCCTTTTTCTCCCACTTTGCTCCTTTATTTGATTCATCTCAAGATTGCTTCAATTATGCTCTTATTTAGCTGAGTTATCTTATTTTGGGGATAACTACCTGAAAAGGGCAATAACATGAAATTAGTCTAAAATAGGAAAGTAAAATAGATAAAGGTCCTAGAATGTTCAAGCTTAAGGGGTTTAAATGCTCACTTTTCAGCGCTTATCACACCCCCAAACTTAAATATTGCTAGTCCCTAGCAATGAAATACAAAGTAAAGGAATGAAATGAACAACTATACAACTATGAATCTAGAAAGCAATAAATGGATAACGCCACTTTCGTAAGGAACACAATTGCATTTAGCATATGCAATAAGCTTTTTAAACCCCTAGGTTACCCCTGGTGGACATGTGAAGTCTCGTGAGGGTTTCCAGAAATGATACCCACAAACATTATGTAACGACCCTAGATTTTTCAACCTAGTGTGTCACCTACAATAACCCAAAATAGGTCCAAGATACGGAAACAAAAGAAGAAAAATGGCCTCAAGGGACGTACGTTATCCCTAAGACACCAAGATGACTCTCCGTTAACCCACGGAACTCAAATGAGCAAAGCAAATGAAGCAAGAATGCCTAACCCGAAAGGAAATGAACCAAGGGTAAAATGGTCATTTCACACTGAAATAGGTGCTGCCGTGCACACCATTGGAAAGAAAATGAAAAATGAACAAAGTTAGACTCAAGAATCACCTGATTCTGAGTCCAAACGGAAAAGATATGAATGAAAACAAAATGGCTTTCTCCGTTTAAGGATTACCACGACCCTATCTCACTAGAACTGGAATAACTCCCACTATAGGTGGAGTTTTGATGAATGGTTTACAGCGTTGGAAAGCTAACTTCGAGCTCTTGAACTTAGAATCAAGAATGACCAAATTTGGATCTGAAATGAAGGAGTTATGACCTTCTGAGGTCAATGCAACAAAGCTGACCAAAGAAAATTTGAAATGGAAAGTTCCAGGGAGGATCGGTCGACCGAAATGCAACCATCAGCCGGCCGAAACTCAACCATCAGTCGGCCAAACCCCAATCATCCATCGGCCAAAACAAGGTTTTTCCTAAAAAGCCTACTGGAATGGTCTCAAGGGAATCGTGAGTCGACCGGTAAAGCCTCATCAGCCGACCGACACATCTGCTGTAGCTATGAAAAGCTGCTACAATGTGTAAAAAGGGTGGTTGGGCCAATCCTAAGGTGCTACATGCTTTCTACATGATCCGAACATGTTTCAAAACACTTTCTAGTCCCATTCAAACATCTAAAACAAGCCAAAGCGAGGAGAAACTCAAAATGACACCCCATAGATGAATTTTTCATGAAAATTCATAAAATCGCCCAAAAATAAGTCAAAAGTTGAAACTCAAGGGTTTTGTGAAATGTGGACATGCACGCACGTGTAAAAAGAAATTTAAGACGCGTCCCAATGTCCGCGACCTCAAAATGATAGGAATGCAAAATATGACATCTCAATGGCCAAAAATGCCTAAAAACACTATAAATGAAACCAAATGCAAAACCTAGAATGAAATGGTGCTTGGCCCTTGGCCACACCTCAAACATGATCATATAAACCCTATGAAACAAAAAGATTGGAATTCCCACCCCCGATGCGAAAGTTATGAAGCAATGTTCAAGATTTTTCACTATTTTCATATTAAACCTTGAAGACGAAAGTGCATAGAATACATGATACATGTCATTGGCCTCCGACCTCATTTCATACATGATGAATATAATAAAAATAGTGTGCTTATGTACACAATACATAAATGGAATCAAAGAATATATGTTTCATACATAAGGCTACAAAAAAGGCATTTCATGCTAACACTTGCATGAAATGGAAACTTGAAGCTATAAGTCATCCAAGGAACGACAAGCATCACGAACTAAGTCTTCATGTGATGGCCCAAGTTTTTCAACCCGGTGCGTCAGTAATGAACCGAAAGTGATCCGATAACGAATCTGAATTGTGGAAGCTAAAGTTAAACCAAGGTCTCTAGAGATAGGAGTCACTCCTAAGACACAAATGTGACCCTCCATGAGGTCATGGAACTTAAAGAGGACAAAAATGGAAACAAAGGTCAAAAAGGACAAAATTTGCTATCCAAGGGGCAAAAAGGTCAATTCGCTATTAAAAGGAGAAAATTGACTCTAAACAAGTAAAACAAGATTAATACAACCTAATCTAATCATTTTGAAACATTCCAAGAGGTTCCATAGATTTTGGCTAAGAATCCCACAAAATGCCCCATCCCGGTTGAAGTAAAAATTGACACTACTTCACTAAAACATACATAACTCCCACTGTGTTTGGACTTTGAGAATGGGATTGGTACCATTGGAAATTTGACTCAAAATTCTTGAGTTTAGGCTCAAGAATCACCCCATTTGGATTAGAAACAAAGAAGTTATGACCCGTTGAAGTCGGATGATCGGTGCTAAAACTCAACAGAGGCAAGGCTAGGGTTCTAGCTATTTCGGTTGACCGAAATGAAGTTTCGGATGACCAAAATGAAGATGTTTAGACCTGAAATCATGAAGAAATGGTTCCAATTGCTTCAGTAGACCAAAATAAAGGTTCGGTCGATCGAAATGACCCTTGAACAGTGTTTTTGGCTACTGGAATGTGATCTTACTGTGCAAACACAAAACCATTAACCATCGATCGACCAAAATGGAGTTTCGATCAACTGAAATACCTCAAAAACCTAATGCTAAACCTGCTATCTGCTGAAGGTGCAAAAGTTCCACTTCAACTTGAATTCCATGATGCTTTAATTCAAAATGAATGCACAAAACTGATTGCTCAATGAAAAATGGATATGTGAACATGCTAACATCGTTGCTATGGATATTTGAGTACAAAATAATGGCCCATGGCCTCATAGACATCATTTACAAGATTTCGACCTCTCAAACCTCAAATTTTGATTAAAAGACATTTAAAGCAAAACTTTGATACAAAAAGTGTCTAAGTACAAAAATTGACATGTTTGAGAGTGATTAATTAAACATCTTTACACATCAAAGAGGTTACATAATCTTCAAAAGAACCATACATATATGGTATACCGAATTATAACTTCAAAAGTTAAGCATGCTAAACACTTGCATGTTAATATACAAAAATGCTTCAACAAGCTCAAAAGCTTCTAAGGATGATGAGCATCCATGAACATAGTCTCTTCACCTGAAAAACAACCCAAACCATTAGGGTGAGTAATCAAGTTACTCGTAGGAGAAGCATATGCGTATACCCTAAAGTTTTAATATCATTGCAAGATCAATATAGACGAATACAAGGTAGCATTCCACCTAACATCTATGTTCAAGGTTTGCTAAGGGATCATCTTAAGCTAACTTGAATGATTATTTAGCAACACAAATCAATATCAACGTTCTTAACAACATCAATTCACCAATAACAAGAACTTCAAGCTACAATAAGCGTTGGTTGTCAACTTGAAATTTAATACGAAAACAAGTAATAGAAGACTTGGACATCACGTCTCAGACTTAACCAAGATCAATACGGTTATTCCGGGCATTAACCCATTGGGAAGACCACCTTAGTGCACGTTATCTCAATTAGGGAGAACTCATACCTCCCGCATTAAAGCCAAACTTTAGTCATGTCACATGTAACAATGTCCCAAGAGATTCCAAAATACATATCAAGTTCAAAACTTATATATATATAATAAGGCATACAAACCACCTTCCATGCACAAGTATTTTGAAACCACACAAACCATGTCTTAGGGTTCCACATCTAGAATGGCATGCCAAATGACAAATTCACATCATGATACTATGCACAATATAATATCACAAATTTATCAATTCAAGTCATGCCTCAATAACAAGCTCTATATGCTAATTATCAACATCATAACAATAAGCTCCTAAATAATTACAATTAGTAATTCACAAGGGCATAGAATTATTGAAACAACAAATATAGCAATTCATATCAATAGAGATTGCATATAACATCAATAATTCTACAAGTGTCCCACATCACTAACGCATTTGAAATTTCTAGAATTTAGCATGCTACTAAATTATATAATCCTCCTACACATGGTTTACACATATCATACATGCTTAATTCAATAAACCCTAAGTCAAGAAGTGAGGGTTTCCTATAATATGCAATACTATCATATCAAAAGCATATACACAATATATATTAAACCACAAGGCCTATAAAACACTTAGAATATAAACATACTACCACCCCTACCTCAATAGAGAATTGAATCTCTATAATCCAAGCTACCAAGCACAAAATGGAAAACAAGGTTAGGATTCTTGAAGGGGAGAGTGATAGGAATCTTTTCTCTCCTAAGGCCAAAAGTCTAGGGTGAGTGGAAGAGTGCCAAATGTGAAGTCAAAGCTCTATACTAAGCTTTCCTCTAATGGAGTCTTTGCTAGGGTTCATGAGAGATAATGGAATGAAGAAGGTAAAGTGTAAAAATGGTCAGTGGAACGGCTAGAAATCCTCCACTCACTATGTGTTCTTGCACTACCTCTCACACACACACAATGCAAGACTAAATGGTGAACCTACACTTGTCACTAATCCAATGCCCCTTCCAATTCCTAATCCTAGACCCACACTTGTCAACAATCAATGGTTACATGTGCACCAATCTAAAGCCAACACATGGATGAATCTCCACTCACCAAATGTCAAGAAGTCATGGTGCCAAGTCTCTTCACCTAAATGCCAACAAATGGCTCCATGAGAGTGTGACACTTCTCACACTTTCCAAAAATTGCAAAATGTTCCTTTTTCAAAATATCTTCCAAAATAAATTGCAAAAAGGTCCCCAAAACGAAAAATAATTATTTTACATAATTACACTAAAACCCCAAAAGTTATAAATAATTATACTAAAGTATGCATTCATGCCCTTTACAAGAAAAGTACCAATCTAGCATGCTTTTCAAGAAAAGTAAAAATACCAATGTCATGAAAATCAAATATCATGAATGCATGCAAAATCGAAAATAAATCCGAGCACAACAAGTGAGGTTATGCAAGGAAAAAATGAAAAACAACTAAAAGACGAAATAAGGAAAAGACAAAATAGGAAAAAGACGAAAAAAGAAAATCGCCAAAAATGGAAAAGGAGGAAAAAGACTGGGTCATTACACGTCGTACCTGAAATAGCCCCCCAGTAACTTCGGGGTGAGTAAACAAGTTTACTCGTAGAGAATGAGCATGCATCAACTCGATTTCTTTTAGATTTTTAGACTTACATGATACAGTTCAAAAGGGTCATGCCACCTAACAACTACGTCAAGATGAGACTCAGGGAGCATCCTAAGCTACCATTGAGTAAAAGCAAGAAGAATCATGATATATCTACATATATGAAGCAAGTCAAGATTGGGATAATCCAAAGAACATGACAAGAAGGATGCTTGAGTACAGATCAACATGAATTGCATTTTCTAATACAATTAAACAAGGTTTGGAATAATTCGTGCAACACGACAAGAAAGTACTAGAATACAAGTATTACATTATTAATGGAATTGAACAAGGTTTGGAACATACCAATTAACACGACAAGAAGTATACTCGAATACAAGTTAACACGAATTACATTATCAATGCAATTAACATGATTGGAGCATTCCAATTAACGCGATAGAAGCAATCCACGAAATCAAGAGTAAGGCATAATATATATGCAATTAAACAAGAATGGAACATTCCATGAAACAGGAAAAGAGTTTTACATGAATCAAGAACAAGGCATAATATCTATGCAAGTAAACAAGATTGGAGTATTTCACATACATGACAAGTTTAAATCTTCAAGGAATACCAACTTGAAATTTAAAGAGTGAAATCAACCAATGTCGAAACTCGGATATCGCCCGGATTAAAACTGTACTCTTGAGATCACTTTAGGACTACTAACCCATGGGTACCTTTCCCCTAGTGTGCACTATAGTGTAAAAAGACATTCCCCCGTACTAGAACCAAGTCCTAGCCATGTCAATTCTTAATTGATATCCCAAGTCCCAAAATCAACAAGTTGTGTAAGTCAAGATTGTATCAAATACAAGAAATGCATTAACCACGTTTCATGCACAACAAAGATTTTGGAACACACAAGTCATGCCCTAAGTTCTCAACTATAATGGCATGTGAAATGTCATTAAATCATAGTGTACATCTATATAGACTATAACCAAGATATATAGCACATGAAATCTATTGAAGTAAATATACCACAAGTATAAGATACATGATTTAATTAATCACTAAACAACATATGTGTAATTAATCCATTCCATGACAAAGATGCATGTTCATTAAGTACATTAATGAAACCTAGATATAAGGAGTCACGATGCTTGATAAAAAGGTGAAAGTACATGAAATACAAATCCAATTCATAAGTTTAACACGAGTTCAATATTAAAGCATAAAACGCGATGGAAGCATATAAGGTAATTTAATCTACTTAAGGGATTAAATTATCAAGATTACAAGGCAAGTCAAGGGTCACGTCAAAGGTAAGTTCAATGTCAAGTTACAAGTTCATTTCATACAAGATATGACCATGTGAATTTAGTTCCATACAAAGGAAATAATTAAATATAAGTTTCAAAACTTATCCGGTTATTCTCAAATTGATACACGTGAGGGAACTTGTCAAAGAAAGCATGATTACCAAATTAGAAACTTAATCAGACCAATGAGTCATTGAATGGATTTTAATTAATTCTCTAGATTTTGAAATTCATCTAAATGATCTCAATTTAATATATGTTATACAACATATTAAAACTTGATTTAAAAACATGATACAAGTGAATTCTATGTAATGTGCGGTCATGAGTATTAAACTTTAATACTAGAAAAATAATAATAAATGAAAAGTTTCAAAACTTGATCAAATATTCTAGATTAAATATATGTTAAACTACATAGCATGCATATTAAGAATATCAAGCCGGAATTCCAATGGAGTGAATAGTACACTCGGAATAAATTAATTAAATATTACTAAATTTCAAAACGTCTCCGATTACTCTCAAGTTCACTTATGTTAAAGAGCATGCTAGGGTCTAATATAATATGCTAACACACATTGATTCGAAGCTAGTTAAGGCCATATGATTTAATATTTTATTCAAGATAAATATTAAATAAAATTTTCGTTACTTGTCCAAATGATCTAGATTTAATATATGTCAATCAACATATCTAGGGGTAATATTCTATTATGCCACATGTTTAAACAAAGCTATGAACAACCGGGAAAATCAAATCTCATACTATAAAATAAATAATCAAAAGTTATAGATTTAATACCCTAGCATAAAAATAAGTTGTATATGCATCACAAGCATGCAATATAACAAGAAAGTAAATTATAACACCCCCTACCTCAATTTGAGATGAAAATCTCAAAAGCCCATAGAAGGAAAAGTGATCTGAATCCGACGATACCGAAGGGTTTTGTCGGGGACAACACGGTGAACAAGAATCTGAAGGAAGCCCCATGAAAATCACAACTTGACTTCAAACCCGAACTCAAGAAATGGTCAGAAATGGGTTCTAATAAGGGTGAAATATGCGCGTCGTCAAGGCAAGCATTAAACGTTAAGGCACTACGATGTTTCACTCGAGGGAAGTGACCGGAAAAAGAAGAAGAAGCATGGAAGCCCCTTGGAAGCCATGGCTGCCGGCCAAGAGAGGGGAGAGGGAGAAGAAAATTTGACTTTTTCTCTTTAAGTCCCCTATTTATAGAAAATCTCAAAAAGTGCCCTAAAAGGGCCCCGCCTGGTCTGGAAAAGTGGAATTTGAGCAAATGTGCTCAAACAAAAAAACTTTGTGAACAAAATGAGAAGACATGAACAACAGAAGAAGCGGCGTCAAAAATAAAGTCCCGAGCAGAGAGATATACCCCGAACAAGTTCGGCGGCAACTAGGGTCAGAAACTCTCAAACTGGAGAAAAACAACTAGAACGGAATTCTAAGCGTACACAACTCGACAAAATGTGCAAATGAATCCTGTATAAGGATCCAGGCTCCAGATGAGGTATTTTTGCAATAACTTTTGTTAATTGCACAATGGCCCCTACAAAAAGTAAAAATTGCACTAATGCCCCGGAATGAAAATATCTTCCAAAAATATTTTCTTAGATACCCCTGAAAGAAGTTGTTAATCCAAACGAAAAAGTCTCAGAAACCAATTCCAAGCACTCGAGATAACACTAAGCGACAAGAAACAGAGCTCAAAAAGGAAAATTAAACGGAAAAAAATTTATCCGTAAAATTTCAGAAAAAGGAAAGGGAGGAAAATGACTGGGTCATTACAACCTACCCTCCTTAAAGGAATTTCGTCCCCAAAATTAGGAACATACCGGAACAAATAGAACAGGGACCGAACAGAAGGTCAAACCATGGACAACTCATAAAGCACTGAAGAACAACTGCAGAAGTCTTAAGATCAATTGAAGGAACGTGAAACCACGAATCGAGATAACACCTCTTACGAATCGGCACTTTAACTTAACATCAACCACCGAGAGAATTCCAAGATAATGAAACGTTGGAACACAACAAAAGAAGAGAGTGACAAGGCAGTACGAACAATGACTACAACCCGCCCACACTTACTCGTCAGTAAGGTAGCATGACAGTATAAGGCACTAGTTCATAACATGCCCCAAACCAAGTCAACTCTGAGAACCCTATTGATACGGATGACATCAATGTCAAAAATGATCATTACCAAAAGCACCATGGGAACCAGGCATTTTGTGAGAGTTGGGGTAGCTAATCCTAAAACTCTGACAACAATGTCATTGGCACCACTACGCTTAAGGCCTTAGATCCAGAAGCCACGAAGGAAAAGGAAATGAAACGGTGCCTCCCTAGCCCACGTCTCACTTCAGCAGATAAGGAAAAGGAAATGAATCGCAGTCCTCTACGCTCACATGAGCCTTACTCGTATCAATCGTCAAACTAAGGTCTCGAAACACCCAACCAAGAAAACAGACAAGAAGGTTCCCAACATGGGTCATTACAGAATAAATTTCTCCTATCCAAGGAAGAAACTCATGAAACATGAACACATCCAAGGGAAATGACAAATCCTAAGTGACAATACCAAAACCAGACAGTCAAGATAAGTTTCTAAACAAGTTGCCACATAAACCAACAGACATGTTATCAGATCAAGGCATGTTATCTAGAAGCACGTAAGGCATGGTACGATAACACATGAGAATGAAAAATGTAAGGTATACCGACATACGTCGCATACAGTAATGCTAACATAAGCACGCAGACATGATAGAAACCCAGATCATGTTATCAAGAAGCACATATACACATCAAGCATGCTTAATAAATAATAGATGTCTCAAAACACCTGAGCATGTGAACATATTATCATACAAGACATGTTATCAAACAAGACATGTTATCAAGATACAAATGACACATCAAAGTAAAACACCGTGAGCATGAGATGCACCCAAAACCCATCATCTAAGGTATTCAAACTCGGATGCTCTGATACCACCTGTAACGACCCTGGATTTATCAACCCAGCGTGTCACTTATGATGACCCAAAATAGGTCCAAGATGCGAAAAAAAAGAAGAAAAATGGCCTCAAGGGACGTACGTTATCCCTAAGACACCAAGATGACTCTCCGTTAACCCACGGAACTTAAATGAGCCAAGCAAATGAAGCAAGAATGCCTAACCTGAAAGGAAATGAACCAAGGGTAAAAGAGTCATTACACATTAAAATGGGTGCTGCTGTACACACTATTGGAAAGACAACAAAAAATAAACAAAGTTAGACTCAAGAATCGCCTAATTCTGAGTCCAAACGAAAAAGATATGAATGAAAACAAAATAGCTTTCTCCGTTTAAGGATTACCACAACCCTATCTCACTAGAACTGAAATAACTCCCACTATAGGTGGAGTTTTAATGAATGGTTGGCACCGTTGGAAAGCTAATTTCGAGCTCTTGAACTTAGAATTAAGAATGACCAAATTTGGATCTAAAATGAAGGAGTTATGACCTTCTGAGGTCAATGCAATAAAGCAGACCAAGGAAAATCTAAAATGGGAAGTTCTAGGGAGGATCGGTCGACCGAAATGCAGCCATCAGCCGACCAAAACTCATCTTTTTATCTCGAGCCTCAAACTAGTCGACTGGTTTGTCACTTCGGTCAATCGAACTGGGAGCTCTTTCTTCTCTTTTCTCCTAGCTCATTTCGGCAGACCGATGCTCCATTTCGATCGACCGAAATGGAGCTTTCTTGTGAGTTTGTTTTGTTTGTTGCCTAGACAGGTTAACCTTGTTTTATTCATTCCCACTTGACCTTGTTGATCTTATTCAAGCAATTTAATGGCATACGTGATCTAGTTTGAACTAGATCTTGTCCTCTTAGGTGTCATTGG
The DNA here is from genome assembly GCF_030987335.1 of Cornus florida. Lineage (NCBI taxonomy): Eukaryota > Viridiplantae > Streptophyta > Magnoliopsida > Cornales > Cornaceae > Cornus > Cornus florida. Next base: position 36,436,266 of record NW_026775576.1, on the reverse strand, counting down.
TGCCATAAGGTATCATTTGACCTTTTCACTTCCAGTTATTTCCTTGAGTTCCGTGATTTCATGGAAAGTCACTTTGGTGTCCTAGGGATGGTTTGTATCTCTAGAGGCCTAGGTTTATCCTTTGCTCCCACGTTTTTGTTTCCTTTGAGTTCCTTGACCTCGTGGAAGGTCATCTTAGTGTCTTAGAGGTGTGTTATGCCTTGGGAGACCATTATCTTGTTTCTTGCTTCCGCATCTGGATCCGTTATCGGGTTAATCTTCGATTCATCACTGATCCACTGGGTTGAATAAAAACCTGGGGTGTTACACATTAAGCTCATTCTCACAAAAGAGGCACTAATATTGCAAACAAGCATTGGGATAAAACTACCTTAAGTATGCAATTTTTCAACCATTTTCAAGCAATCTCCCAAAATTTTAACATGAAGCAAGCAAGTATGGTCCTCCACACATCAAGAAAATGATTATGCAAATCAAAACAACTCTAGAATCCTTTTTGAGTGGACCGGCATCAAGTATGTTGCTATCTTAGCCAACTAAAGAAATGATCACATCCTTACCCTCAAACTAACACACAAATCTAGTACCGATCATCAAGACAAAGAGTGAACCTTTTATTAAAGATTTATTCATCTGGGTGCGCTTATTCTTTTCACTCGAATTTATTTATTTATTTTACTAAGGATCAAAGATGGAAGCATAGTGCAATGTGTTGATCTATTACGCTTTCTAGCGATCCATGAGGTAGAGCGTTAGGTCAATGACTCCCAAACCGGACGGCTTTAAGGCATTAGGTGTTCAAACACCCCTAAGGACTTACAAGCTCAAATCAACTAGGCTACAAATCAAAACAACTTCCATCTGATCATTTCCCACTTCTCACCTTTTGGACGAAGTTCTCACCTTTTTTTTTTTTTTTTTTTTTTTCCAACCTAGAGTTTGGGCCCTCCACCTTTCGGCATGAGAAATTCAATGCTTAATGAGTCTAGAATCCCGGTTACTCAATGAAAAGGGATTCTTATCTACTTTTATCAAAATAAAAGCTTTCAATGCACTACTAGCTCAATTGGGATATAACCAATTCAATAATCAACAAAGCATGTACCCCCACAAATGAATGCCAGTGTGTGCCTGTGCTAGTGTAGAATCCTAGAGTGAATCTCAAGACAATCAGAAAATCAGGATGATGTGGACCACAAGTGCAAGCAAGATATCAATCATTCAAAAAATTTACTCCTAAATGGCATCCATAAGGAATACAAGGAGTATTGGACTCTTAAGTCAAGCAATTTTTAAATTTTAAGCAATATAGTCCTCAAAAGATCAAAATCATAGCTAGTTATGGACCAATCATAGAAAATTCCTCAAATACACAAGTCATGCTCAAAATTTTAAATTAAAAGCAAATACTGCAATTAGCACCATTACCCCCCCCCCCAAACTTAAATAGCACAGTGTCCTTAATGTGCAAAGAGAACAAAGAAAAAAGTACACCAGTGCAACTAAGCAAAGAATGGCCGAGACACAAGTATCCAAAGTGGGTGGCATAGCCCCCCCAAACTTGGAATTAACTGTGGTCCTGAAAAGATGGCACTCAATAAAAGTTCATTAGACAACAAAGGGGATAATAATAGTGCACTGTAGACATACAAGTGTAAATGGGATAAGAAATGAAGTAAGGAGAGAGGAAAAAGGTGGTCCTGAAAAATTCGGCCAGCACTCTCTCTCACTGAAGTTACTGGAATGCACCTGATAAATGGAGTCAGACAGATAGATATATCAATAGACAATCCAGACATCCAAAAATATCATGCATAATATAGAAAATGGAAACAGTATATATAGTACATCACGGAAGTAGGGCCAACAGACTGGCCTAAAAAATATAGCAGTATCAGAAATATCACAGATATGAAATAAGAATAAGATAATAAAATCATGAAGATGTGGTAGGACGGGCAGGGCGGGCTCCGCGGATGCCTCTAGATAGATCTCGCAATGCAGCTATGACATCCGTATGGAGTGAAGTAATATTAGCCCAGATGGAAACCATGCCATCCTCCAGAGTCTGCAGACCCTCTCCGAAGCTGGGTATATGATCTGGAGCCTCAGGTGCTGCTGGATCGGGAGAATGATAATCCTGAGCCTTCTCTTGGAAGTGTACGGGTGACCCAACTAGAGAATGATGCTCTGGGTTATCTGCGGGCTGCTCCAAGTCAATGTCCATATGCACGGTAGCTGGATCGACTGGTACATCATCCGCCGCCTGCTCTACTGCTGCTGCCGCTGCCTCCTACTCCTCAGCTGCCTCTACAGCATCCTCTCGAAGACTCTTGATGAAAGCCTTGTAGCTCTTATCCCAGTCCTTCTTCTGGAAGGAGTAGGCGCCAGACTCAGGATGCTTTTGTGGCTAAAAGGGATAGCGCTAGTCTCTCAGAATCTGTGTGATGAGATGGCTAAATGGTAGAAACTTAGCCCGTCTAGGCTTGGCCTTGCTGATATAATTAGCATACAACTTAATCATAACGCTCCAGATGAGCGCAGGAATGGATAGCCAATGCCCTGTATAGAAGGCATACAGGGCTGTCAGATAGTCGCCGCGCCTTTATATCTTGTGGCCGGCCATGAAAACATTTCAGTATAGCACCATATCAAAGAACCAAATGTCGTCTAGCAGGTAAGTCCGAGTGGCGAAAGTCTCACCACCTGCATAGTGACCTGTAAGTGCCACGGCCATGTCTACATAGGGAGGCCTCCATAGAGTAGGATATGTATCCAGGAGATCTAGAGGGCAAACGTGTGGACATCGGCATGCCTAAAGAGTGTCCACCATGATACTGATATGGTGGCCATCAACTGTAGTCCGCAGCTTCGCCAGGTTACTCGGGGTAGGTCGGAGGTTCTAGAAGAACATCCGGACCAACCTCGGGTACACTGGGTATGTAACAGGGGCTAAGATGGCTGAAATGCCCCTCCGGTCTATATCATCATAAGCTACTCTGGTAAGGATAGACCAGGAGAAGAAGTCGATATCGAACACCGACTCGTGCGCCACTGAAAGGCGTGAGTATCTCGGTGATGGTCAGTCTAAATCCTGGGCTGGCTGAGCTGGTGGTGGTGATGGAGATGGTATTTGCACAGTCTCAACATCAGCCTATGAAGAAGAAGATGCCTTAGCAGAAGACTGTAGTCTACTGTCAGATAGTGGAGACTGAGGTGGAGTCGGCTCTGATGGCTCCTCTGTCCTCTGCCGGACTCTCCTCTGCTCTGGCTCAAGAATGGGGTCCTAGACATAAGATGGACCTGCCTGGTCATATATATATAGTTTATTTTTTTTTGAAAACTTTGAAAACTTCTCTTGTTTTTTTTTTTTTATTTTTGGAAAATAAAATTTAAAATATTTTTAAAAGTTTTATGAAATTGGAATTCAAAGTCAAAGTCAAAGTTAAAAGAGCATAGATCGATCAAACCAAGATCGATCTCAGATAGGCTTCGATCGATCGAACATGCCAAAACTTGCAGACATGTTCGAACGATGAGACAGAGAGGCTTTTGGATGCAGGTATGGATGCAGGTTCAAAATTTTGTAAGTGTTGAGACTGCAGATCGATCCAAGATGAAGTTGGATCGATCGAAGAACTAAAGATCGATCTAGGAACAAGTTTGAATGATGGGATAGAGAGCTGAAATATGCAAGTTTTCTTCGAATGATTGGACAGAGAGGTGATTGGATACAGGTTGGATGCAAGTATTGAGTTTGATCTATCGAACCTCCTTGGAGATCGATCGAACTGATGCAAAATGCTCATTTTCAACATGAAAGTGCATGCAATCCTAATCACAGTTCCTAGCAATGTATATGAACCTAAAGCAAATATTTAGACTTCCTAAGAAATGAAATTTAAAATAGAAATGAGGGAGGAATAGGGTAGTGACACCCTACGAAATGTACTAGTCTTTAACGTCTCTAGCAAGACGTTGGGCTCTTTTAGCCCGGATCAAACATCTTGTAGTGCATCCCCTCCTTAATGGGGTGATAAGTGCCTTGAGCTCCACCCAACAAATGGTTCCCCAGAGAACTTGTTGGATTAGGCTCAAAGGAAATTTTTGGTCCTTGGTCAAAATGATCTTTGGGCTTCCATGCCCTTTCAAAACAAGATTTTGAAACAACTTTCTTGGAATTCAGTGTTGAAGATAAACTTTTTGAAATCTTGGTTTCACACAAAGACTCTATTCTTTCTCTAGAACATTCACTTCTTCATGCTTGTCAAACGAATTCGGGGTTGGATTAAAGATATTCAACTTCACATTCATGTGGCCAAATGAGATTTTCATTATCCTCGTCCTATAATTAATGTTGGCATTCACAGTTGCCAAGAAAGGACAGCCAAGGATAACGGGAATTTGGCTCTTAGGATTCAGGACTGGTTCCGTGTCAATGACAATGAAATCAACGGCGAAGAAAAACTTATCAATCTTAATCAATACGTTCTCAATGATACCCCTAGGCTTCTTGATGGATCGGTCGACAAGTTGCAAAACCACCGACGTCGGTTTCAAATCTCCTAAACCTATTTAATACTATCTTTCGAGATTGAGGTTGTGGAGATTTTCTTCTTTGGTTATGAAAGCAAATTCTGTTAAAAACAAAGGTATGAGGCAAACTATTGATATGAAAATTTGAAACATTTGACTTTTGGCTTGACAACCTGTTGAATGCAGATATTCGATCACATGGAGCTCCTATACGATCGAAGACTAATTTTTGATGCATACTCTGTTGGTCTTGTTCATCGTCAACTTCTTCAAACCCAATGTATAAATTTTTTGACTTCTTATCCTTTTTTGTGATTTGAATTCGAAGTGGCTCAGAAGTTACGAAACTGAGACCGGACTTGGGTGGAATGATCTTATGCCCTTGTTCTTTCAACTTCTTCTGTGTCTCATTGAGGACATGCACTTTCTTGTTGGTGACCTCAGAATTTAGTTTTCCAAGGTTGGCAGGATTTGTAAAATCATACCCCGACTTAGCCATGAGTTGGTATGCTTTAGGATCGAATCCTTCATTAGTCCTTTGTTTTGGAATTCATCCATGATCAACCAAAGATTGAGAAGGCCACACGAACCCTTTTAACAGAGACTTGGATGGCGAAGACTTTTGAATCTTGGTGAGAGTAAGAGTTAACTCTCCTTGCACCTTTTGCATATCTTCTTTTTCCTTGGTTTGTGACATATTCAATTTAAATTCCTTGGTTTCAATTATATCGATGATAGGTGACTACCCTTCTTGTTGTTGAGATTTTGGAACATACTTTAAAATAGGCTTCGTCCGATGTGCTTTTATCAAGACCCCTCACATTTTAGCTACCTTTACAATGTTTGTTACTGAAACATCTAATGAATCACTTAACGCTTCTTTTATTTTTGTAGATTGAATCTCTTGTGTAACGGATGGCTTAGGATAGGCACTTCTAAATGTGTATCAGGATCGATATAGAATTTCGCATCGGCAAAATGAGATTCTACTTCTGTAAATGGTTTATGGTCCGCAACAACCATTTGTACGCCATTCTTATAGAATTTGAAGCACTGATGAAAAGTTGATGGAATGACACCATTACTATGTATCCAAGGCCTTCCCAACAACAAATTATAGGACTTCTTTGCATCAATAACGTGGAATAAGGTTTCATCTTAGAGCTCACCAATAATTAGTTTTGCCCGAATCATGCCAATAGCTCTCTGTCCTCCTTGGTTAAAACCTTGAATAATAAGATGGCTATGATATAACTCGTTGACTGTGATGCCAAGATTTTTCATCGTAAATTTTGGCATGAGATTCATTGCTAATCCATCATCAATAAGAATTCGAGTAACTCTTTGTTCTTTTATGTAGCCGAAAATGAAAAGAGGACAATTATGCGGCTTCGAACCCAATTGAAGATCTTCGTCAGTGAAAATAATTAGTTTGGGCTTCATCTTGATCCTTGCTATTCTTACCATCAGGGCTCGTTTTAGTTGAAACCATGTAAGCTGTCACAAATTTGTCATCCAGATATCCTTCTGGGAAGAACTCTTGCAAAGTAATGGACTTATGGATCCCTTCGCTTATAGAGGTGTGTTTAGTTGACTGTGTCTTCTTGACCCATTTTTTGTTATGGCCAGACTGCTTATGGCGATATTGAAGTTTCTTCTTCCTTTGCCCCTTATCAAAGTAACTAGTCTGAAAAATGTCAGCTCGTTGCTTCCGTGGTTTCTTTCTTGTCACCAAAGTCCATCATTCTTCATCATCCTGAGGAGAGACCCTTCTAAATGTTGAAACGTCTGGTACACTCCCTTGGCTAAGATAGATGGGGATTAATTCTAATGAGCCAAACTGGATGGTTGTGCAATATACCTCAGAAGTTGAAGGTTGAGAACGAGCACTCCCTATGACAGAGGTTGTAAAAGTAGCAGTAACATGATTTAAAGTTACAACTTCTTCCGTGTCCAACAAGATTTTTCCTTATTTTTCCAGATTCATCACCACCTCCTTGAAGATAAAACACTTCTCAATTGGATGACTGATACTACGATGATATTTGCAGTATTTTGGGTCGTTGACACATCCCATCTCTTAAGGGCGTTTGCTTTCAGGGAGTTCTATAATTTTACTTTTGAATAAGCATTCCAATATGCCAGGAACATCAAAATCAGGAAATGGGTATTCCTTCTTCTCTAACTCCTTTAGCGTAGGACGTTGTCTTTCCCTCTCTTAAAACTAGCGAGGCTTTTTATTATCCTTCTTTTCATCTTTAATAGATATCTTGATCGGGGTAGTTGAGATAGCCATGGAATCTTTAGCAACGGTATTCGACGACTTGTCGCCCTTCTTCAAGTCCTTTCTGTCTTTACGTGGTTTTATGGTCACCAGACCTTTGTCGTCATAGGATTTCATACTGATCTCCATGTCATGGGCATGCGTAGCTAATTCTTCAATTATGAGAGGTTTTATGCCTTGCAGAATGTAAAGGAGGCCCCAATGCATTCCCTGCATACACATCTCCACGGAAGAGACTTCTGACAGTCGTTCCTTATAATCAAGAATGAGTGCTCGCCACCGATTAATATAGTCAATTACAGGCTCATCCCTCCATTGCTTCGTGTTAGTCAACTGTATCATACTAATAGTACGACGAGTACTAGAGAACCTATTCAAGAATTCTTATTCCATTTGGTCCTAACTATCAATTGATTCTGACTTTAGGTCGGTGTACCACTCGAACGCGTTTCTCTTAAGGGAGCGAACAAACTGTTTAACTAGTAAGCCCCCCTCTGTCTCGGCATTGTTGCAAATCTCGACAAAATGGGTAATATGTTGCTTGGTGTTACCTTTTCTGTCAAATTGCTGAATCTTCAGAGGTTGGTATCCTACATGCATCCTCATACTGTCGATTCTCCTTGTACAGGGCTTTAAGTACATGAGAGAGATCGGTGAGACGCCATTGTATTGGGCTCGGATTGTATTCGTTATCATATCTTGCAATTGTTCGACAGATAATGAAGAAACTAAAGAAGAGGTATGATTGGTTTGACCAGTCGCCTATTCTATCACCGACGTCTGTTTGGGGTCCTCCGTGCGAGTACCTTGTGCGGCAGAGTTAGGATTCTCCGTGGGCACTATTGTGGAAGATGTAAGATTCCCAGAAGGTGGTGCTGTGGAAGCTGTAGGATGCCCAGATTATACTGGTGATTCACCGAAGGTCTGAACTTCCAATTTGTTCTTCAGTGTAGCGATTTGCAATTCATTCTCTTCAACAGTCTTTGTGAGGTTCCCAATGGCACGAGACATAGTTGCTAGTTGTTCCTCCATCGTGGTAGCTCCAGTCATCATGGTAGCGACCACATCTGAGTATGATAGGTCTTGAGAGTCAACGTTCCTTGAAGTGATTGATTGCTCCAAAGTCTAACGTGGTGAATCTAGGGGTGAACTGACACTAGAGTGAGCATCATAGATGGAATGAGGTAAATTTGGTGGCGGAATCTCCTCTGGAACAGCATCAGGGTTCTTGACATGTTAGGGTTGGCTTTCACCAAGTCTTGCTGATGTTTGGATGAAGCCATCACCTAGGACTTGCTACATGTCACAAGGCCTGCCAAGGTACTTCTATCACTAGCTTTGGCCTTCGTGCCACTTTTCATGGTGGCTTTGGCGTGGACCTTTGTGGTAGAGATGTTCTTTTGGGCTTTCTTCTCTGTCGGAGTCTTAGGGGGGGCCATAAAATCTGATAAAAAAGAAACTTAATGGTAGGAGAAGGAGAAAAGATGAGAGGCAAAGGAGGTTCCACCGGGCATGCCACAAATTTGTACACACAAATTTTGTAAGTCTGCAATAAAAGCAAAATATGGAGTAAATAATATAATTTTATTAATTTAGATAAATGGGGTACAATCCTTTGTAATATCTTCTACAAAAAGAATGGTCCTCTGATTTGATCTCCTTTTTATTGTTGGTTGGATCCAAGGGCTACATGAGCTTGTTCTTGAATCACCGGGGAATTTGATGAAGAACGACACGTCATTAGATGTGCTTGTTGTTGATCACCGTGGAATTTGATGAAGAACGGCACGTCGTTGGATATGCTTATTGTTGATCGCCGTGGAATTTGATGAAGAACGACACGTCGTTGGATGTGCTTGGTGTTCTTCGATTTTGGGTTTGGATGTTAGGGATGACAGTTTCTGTATTTCTCTCTGGAATTCTAGATTTCTGAATTCTAAATATCTGCACCCCTTTCTTCTTCCTCCAGGCCCCTATTTATATGCTTCTTAGATTAATAGGATGATGACACGTGTCATATCCTAATAAGGATAAAATCATAACTGGGCTAGGCCGGTTATATCGCGATAATTATCCTTTAAAATAATTATTCCAAATATATTTTATGAGGAATAATTATCTTTCCATTTAATTATCTAGGTTGGGCTAATTAAATAATTTAAGTGGACAAAGTTTGGGCCAATTAAATAACTTAATTAAACATTAGGCCCATATTTAATGGGTCCATTTGTCAAAACTAAAGCCCACTAAAATTTTAGTGTTTACGGCCTTCTATTCAGGTTGAGACCCCTTTGTAGTCCAATGAATGCCCCTTAGTGTGGATATATGTATATTTATGGACTAGATAGATATTGTGAGATATGTAGGATGTATCTGCGTATCGGGTCACTGTATGGATTGTAGTTAGAATAAAACTTGTTCGTAGGCCTGACCTACTTTTATATTTTTTAACTACCGGATGGTTCCAGTCTTAGGGCATGTTCGGGCTGAGCGGAGAAGGTCATTCACTCTATCGACGATGTAAGATTTCATTCCATGTTTTAGATTTGGATTTTTATTTTCAGTTGTTTATCTTCAGTTGGGATTTTGTTTAGGGTTCCACTAGATGGATTCTCGAGTTATACTCTTGGAGGTTTTAGAGGGTTGGATTATATTAATCTTTATTATTTGAGAATTTTATATTTAGAATTCTTTTAGCTTTATTATTTAATTCTTAAATCTTTTTGTGTTCTATGTTTGTTTATATATTAATTGTTTGATATTCCCTCAGGTTTGGGCTTGGGCATGATCAACCCATGTCTCGGATTCGAGGGTATCACACTACCGGTAATGGCTACAATAAACTTGCTGGTCTTTGATGTTCAGCCTTTACCTGCTGATAGGTAAGGCACTTATCCACAAACTATGCAATATCTTTCATTATTCCATTCCACCAATACTAACGTCTCAAATTGTGATATATCTTGTTGCCACCTGGATGAACTACAAAGCAGGAAGTACGAAACTCCCGTAAGACGTCCTTACAGCAAACTGTGGGAACAACCAACAAACCCCTGAACCGTAGACCTCATTCTGCATGTAAGGTCTAATCCTTCACTATCTCACCATCAGAAATCAAAGTGTGAATGGCATCCAAATCTGGATCCTGCTTTTGTGACTCAATCACTCATCCAACAAGAGTAGGTTGAGCCACAAGACTGAACAAGAATGCTGACTCATTACAACTATCATCGTCAAAATAATACAATCCCATATCTGTCAAATCTTCAAGCATCTTCCACTTTTAAATGGCTAAACTGGCCAAAGTCCTGCAGAATTTTCGACTTAAGGCATCAGCTACCATATTTGCCTTGCCCGGATGATACTGTAATTCAAAGTTATAATCTTCGAAAAACTTAACACATCGCCTTTGTTTGTTATTCAAGTCCTTTTGGGTGAAAAGGTATTTTAGACTTTTGGGGCCCAAGAACACCTAAAATCTTTCACCATATAAATAGTGTCTCCAACACTTCAAAGCAAATAGAACTGCTGCCAACTCCAAATCATGAGTAGGGTAGTTAAGCTCGTAAGTCTTCAACTGTTGAGACCCATAAGCCACTACTCTACCATCTTCCATTAGCACATAACCAAACCATAGCATAAAGCATCACAATAAATTACATAACCCAAGCCATGCTCAGGTATCACCAACACTGGGGCCGTAGTCAACCTTATCTTCAACTCCTAAAAGGAAGATTCAAAGGCTTCATTCTATGTAAATTTGATTCCCTTTTATGTCAATCTAGTTATAAGGGCTGCCAAACGGGAAAAATCCTTCACAAACCGGCGGTAATATCCCGCTAGGCCAAGGAAACTCCGGATCTCAAATATATTTTTGGGGTGCTCCAAATTTATAACTACATTAATCGTTGATGGATCAACTGACACTCTACCTTCTGAGACGATATGTCCTAAAAATTTCACCTCATGTAGCCAAAACTCACACTTTTCATATTTGGCATACAAACGGTGTTCCTGTAGAATCTGCAACACTATACTCAAATGGATCTCATGCTCCTTCTGAGTCTGTGACTGTACAAGTATATCATCTATGAAAACTACCACAAGCTGGTCTAGGTAATTGTGAAAAACAGAGTTCATTAGGTTCATGAATACAGTTGGCACATTAGTCAGACCAAATGGCATAACAAGGAACTCATAATGTCCATACTGTGTAGGGAAAACGGTCTTTGGCAAAGGATACTTATTCTTGATGGTTGCATGATTCAACTTCCGGTAATCAATGCACAACCTCAAAGAACCGTCTTTCTTCTTAGCAAACAAGACCGGTGCGCCCTACGGCGACACACTCGGTTGGATGAAACCTTTCACCCTTGTATCATCAAGTTATTTCTTCAATTCTTCTAATTCAATTGGTGTCATATGATACAGTGCCATAGAGATTGGCGCAATACCAGACATCAAATCAATGGTAAACTCCATTTCTCGATGTGGAGGCAACTCTGTCAAGTCCTCCGGAAACACATCTAGAAAATCGCGCACAACCACTGGATAATTAACCCTACAGAACTCAACATCAGCATCGGCGAAAAGGCTAGCCAAGAAAAACGTCTGTCGATCCCGACCTCTAACACCGTAGAAAGAGGGAATGAGAAAATCACACCAATCTCCCACAAAACAAAATTAATCCCCATTCAGGGTACACACTGAAACTCTACCCCTAAAGCAATCAATAACAGCTCTGAAGTTCGATAACCAGTCCATCCCAAGAATGACGTCAAACCCTGTCATCTTGAGAAGGATAAGATTGAATTCAAGTACACTGGTGTCGGTCAGAACCAAAGCATGCAAAAAGTGTAGTGTGGCCAAGTTTAAATTTATAAAATACCACTACCACTTCTAACTAAAAATATAGTTAGAGTGAGTAGGGATCGTCCCAGGGGATTGGAAGCGTACTTTTGCTTGGAAACAAGGTCCGATTAGTAGGTCGAGTGATTAAAAGGTGGTTTGATTGGTTAATTAAACTACAATTTTAACTAAGTTAAAGCAATATGAGACAACTACATTAAGTAAAGTGTAGAGAATAAGAGAGAGGTCTTGGGACCTAGAGTTCACCACTAAGCACCACCTTCCTAGACATTTAATGTCTATTGGATAAAGAGGAAGCATGTGTTGTAAATGAAATAGTGTGCAATTAATTGAAATAATAGCATGGATGGCTAAGTAAGCATACATTGCCTAACCAATCTAGTGAATAGCACAACATATCAAGTTAAGCCATTATTCCTTCCTTTAAGCCCTCAATCAATACAAATCCATAATTTAGAGAAATATACTACTTGCATTCATAAGTATGGAACATCAAACAACAAGCATGGATTGTCCTCCCATCTAAGAAAGTAAAGCAGCTATACTACAACTAAGCTAGGGACATGAAAATTAAACTAAGTAAACTAAAGAAGAGGTATAATCCATTAAGAAATGAGCATGAACTATCAAACAAATCACAAGAGTATTCCATTAAAGCACCATGCCTTGACCATCACTAGATTTATAGCATCAACACACATAAACATGCATCAATATCACAAAACCTAGAAATAAACATATGAACATCTATTCTAGCATACATAGTGACGGTCGCTTGATATATACGCCAAATTGATGTAGTGAATGTGCGGTTCAAGAAAAGTCTTTTAGGTCAAATTTAAATTTAGAAAAACCACTACCAATACTACTACTAACGTAGCAAGAGTGAGTATGGATCATCCCAAGGGACTGTGAGGATCGAGCAATGTCGTGGAATCACAATTAGGGCTAGTAGGTCGAGTAATCAAACAATTGGTTGGTTGGTTGATTAAAGAGCAACTAAATTAAACTAAGTAATAACAAAAGAGTGCAATTAAGAGTAAGTAAAAGAGAGAGAGAGAGATCTTGGGATCTAGAGATCACCACCAAGCAATGCATTTCTATATCATTGACAAATGATTAATAAGGGCAAATAGTGGGTTGCAATATTGGTGTGTGTGTATTTGGTTGATTCAACAAGCAAGGATGACTAGTTAAGTATGTATTGTCTAAACATCATGTGAAAGGCACAATACATCTAAGCTATGAAGCATATATTGTCTAAACAACATGTGAAAGGCACAGTAAATCAAAACAAGTCATTAATCCTTTCATTAAGCTCACAATCCAAATACAACACAAGGATAGAGGATATATTAATTGCATTCAAAAGCTTGGATCATCAAACAACAAACATAGATTGTCCTCCCATTTAACACTACACTACAACTACACTACAACTACACTACATCTATACTACTAGCATGAAAATAAACTCGAGAAGAGGCACAATCCATCAAGAGATAAGCATGAACCATCAAGAGAATCACAAAAGCATTCTTTTAAGTACAATGTTTTGACAATCTCTAAATCTATAGTATCAATACACATAGACATGCATCAATAATACAAAATCTAGAGATAAGCACATGAACATCTATTCTAGCATACATAAACATATGTATAGAATGAAATGACCAATTGGAAGTATTAAACCATATAAATCATTGAATAAACAAGATCTATATATATCAAAGTGTCAAAACATCAATTACAACACTAATCCCTCAATAATACACAAGTTTAAGATACAGAAAGCATGCTTAGGGCTAACTCTAGCCCCAAGAGGATGTCTAGCCACTCATGGTGATGATGCTCCAACCCTCAAAGGCTAACTCCATGGTTGAAATATGCTCCTTGTTGATGAAGAGTCTCCACTGGTGTCTCTAGCCTCCTTGTTGATGAAGAGTCTCCAATGGTGTCTCTAGCCTCCTCCTCCTCCAAACTTCCTTTCCAAGAGATGATATGAATATTCAATTGGCTCCCCTTGAAAAAGCAATCCTTATCCTTATATAAGTAGGTCAAAATGACACCCAAAAATGAGCTGGGGTCGTGCACACAATATTCCCTAATGATTGGAAAAAGGACAGCTTTCAATGAGATGGAATTTTGACTTTTTTGCACTGGAGAAAGTTCGATCGATCGAACCTTAAACTTGGATCGATCGAAAGTAAGTGAGATCGATCGAACCTTGAACTTGGATCGATCGAAAGTAAGTGAGATCGATCGAACTTAGGATGGGTCGATCCAACTGGCTAAGCTTTTTGGAAAAAGACAAATTTGAGATATTTATGGGAGATGTTTGTGGGAAAAGGACAAAAGTGGTTAGTGGGTGGTACAGTAGTGGATAAGATCAATCATTGGAATAAGGACACAAGTGTTCGATCGATTGAAGGATGGTGTTGGATCGATCAAACTTTTGGAACTTTATGCTTTTGGGTCAAGGCTTGGATCTATCTTGAAGTGCTGAGATCAATCATTGTTCAATCGATCGAACATTGAACTTAGATCGATCGATCTTTCCTGCTTGCCACCTTTGGCTTCATTTGCTTCATTCTTTCTCCACTTTGATATTTTCTTTGATTAATCCCAGAATTGCTTCAATTAAGCTCTTATTTGGCTGAGCTAGCTTATTTTTAGGATAAGTGCCTGAAAATGGAAATAATACGAAATCAATCTAAAACGGTAAAGTAAGATAGATAAAGGTACTAGAATGCCTAAGCTTAAGGAGTTTAAATACACACTTTTCAGTGCTCATCACACCCCCAAACTTAAATATTGTAGTCCCTAACAATGAACTAGAAAGAAAATGAATGAAATAAACAAATATACAAGTATGAATCTAGAAAACAATAAATGGATAACGCCACTTTCGTAGGGAACACGATTGCATTTAGCATATGCAACAAGCCTTTTAAACCCCTAGGTTACCCCTAGTGGACGAGTGAAGTCTCATGAGGGTTTCCAGAAATGGTACCCACAAACATTAAGCTCATTCTTTCAAAAGAGGTACCAATATTGCAAACAAGTATTGGGAGAAAACTACCTCAAGTATGCAATTTTTCAACCCTTTCTAAGCAATCTCCCAAAATTTCAACATCAAGCAAGCAAGTATGGTCCTCCACACATCAAGAAAATGATCAAGCAAATCAAAACAACTCTAGAATCCTTTTGAGTGGACCGGTATCAAATGTGTTGCTATCTAAGCCAACTAAAGAATTAATCACATCCTTGCCCTCAAACTAGCACACAAATCTAGTACCAATTATCAAGACAAAAAGTGGACCTTTTATTAAAGCTTTATTCATCTAGGTGCGCTTATTCTTTTCAATCATTCAATTTCTTTCTTTTATTTATTTATTTTTTATTTATTTATTTATTTTTTTTTTGAGGATCAAAGGTGGAAGTATAATGCAATGTGTTGATCTATTAAGCTTTCTAGCAATTCATGAGGTCGAGCGTTAGGTCAATGACTCCCAAACCAGACGGCTTTAGGGCACTAGGTGTTTAAACACCCCTACAGACTTACAAGCTCAAATCAACTAGGCTACAAATCAAGACAACAACCATCTAATCATGTCCCACTTCTCACTTTTTGAGAGAAGTCCTCACTTTTTTTTTTTTTTTTTTTTTTTTTTCTTGTTATTGCTTTTGTAACATATTTATTTATTTATTTATTTTTATTTTTTATTTTTTTAATACAATTATTAACCTACAGTTTGGGCCCTCCACCTTTCAGTGCGAGAAGTTCAATGCTTGATGAGGCTAGAATCCCGGCTACTTAGTGAAAAGAGGTTGTTATCCACCTTTATCAAGAATGAAAGCTTTCAATGCACTACTAGCCCAATTGGAATATAACCAATTCAATAATTAACAAAGCATGTACCCCATAAATGAATGCTAGTATGCACCGGTGCTAGTGTAGAAGACTAGAGTGAATCTCAAAATAATCACAAAATCAAGATGATGTGGACCACAAATGCAAGAAAGAGATCAATCTTTCAAAAAATTTACTCCTAAATGGCTTCCACAAGGCATACAAGGAGTATTGGCGTCTCAAGTTAAGCAATTTTTAAATTTTAAGCAATATAGTCCTCAAAAGATCAAAATTATAGCTAGATATGGACCAATCATAGAAATATCCCTCAAATACACAAGTCATGCTAAAAATTTGAATTTAAAACTAACACTGTAGAGCACCATTCCCCCCAAACTTAAATTGCACAATGTCCTCAATGTACAAAGAGAACACAGGAAAGAGTATACCAGTGTAACTAAGCAAGAATGATCGAGACTGAAGTATCTAAAGTGGGTGGCATTGCCCCCCCAAACATGGGATGAACTATGGTCCTGAAAATTGGCACTTGAATAAACTTATCAGATAACAAAATGGGATAATCAGTGCACAGTGGTCATGCAAGTGTAAATGGGGTAAATAGATAACGAAATGAGAGAGGTATATGGTGGTCTTGGAAATTGGGTAGCACTCTCTCACTGAAGTCACTGTGATGCACCTGATGGAGTCAAACATACAGATATGAGAATACAATCATATGACATCCATTGCAAAAATAAATATATAAAATAGAGAAAGTGCATGTACAACAAAAATATAAAAGCCAACAGACCGGCTATAAAAATAATACAGTGACAATAATAAAGTATCGAAAGGGGAGAGGGATCATAAGGTAGAAAGGACTAGGAGCTCGGGAAGATGAGGTAGGACGGGCAGGTCCGACTCCGCAGATGTCTCTGGATAAATCTCTGAACATAGTCACGACATCCGTGCGGAAGGTAGCAAACTCAGCTCTGTGGACTGTGAGGTCAGCTCGGATGGTAACAACAACATCCTCAAGCGTCTGCAGACGTACTCCAAAGTCGGGGGTCATATCTGGAGTCTTAGGCTTAGATAAATCAGAAGAAAGCTCCTGAGTTTGCTCCTGCTCATGAATGGACGACCTAGCTAGAGAGTCCAGCTCTGCATCGTCTGCTGGGTGCTCTAAGTCGATGTCTAAATGCTCGGCAGCTGGATCAACTGGTGCGTCGTCTGCTGTGGGATGTGCTGCTGCTGCCTCTGCTGGTGCTTCTGCATGGGCCTGTGCCACCGCCTCCTCCTCTAACTCCAGCTCTGCAACTACCAGTATGGCATGGACCTACAGGCGAGTGCTAATAGCTCTGTAGCTCTTGTCCCAGTCCTTCTTGAGGAAGTGACAGGAACCGCTCTCGGGGTGCTCCTGCGGGTGGATTGGATAGCGCAGGTTAATGAGAATCTGGTTGGTGAGGTAGCTGAATGGAAGAGACTTGGCCTTTCGGGCGCCTATTTGCTGACATACTCATCATAGAGCTTCCTCATCATGCTCCAGATAAGCGTAGGAATAGACACCTAGTGGCTGGTATAGAAGGCGTACAGGGCTGCTAGATAGTCGCCCCGCCTCTGAATCTTGTGTCCCGCCATGTATATATTTCGGTAGAGCACCGAATCTGTAAACCACAGGTCATCCGGCAAGAATGTCCGGGTGGCGAAAGTCTCGCCACTGGCATGGTGACCTATGAGAAAAATCGCCATATCGGCATAAAAAAGCCTGTGGAACCTGGGATATGTCTCCTGTAGCTCGGGTGGGCACCGATGTGGGCAGCGAGTCGAATGGGCCAGAGTATCCACTGTAATGGTGATCTCATGGCCATCGATAGAGGTGATGAGCTCGGCTGTAGTGCGCGGCGACAGTCAGAGGTTCTGGTAGAACAACCGTACCAGTCGTGGGTAGATCAGCTCTGTGACTGGGGCAAGAATAACTGAAAGGCCCTGCTGAATGATATCCTGATAGGTAAATCAAGTCAGCACAGATCTGGAGAAGAATGCAGTGTCGAATGCTGACTCGTGCTCGATAGTCATGTGTGCATATTGAGGCATGAGTCTGTCATGTTGGAGATGAGCTGGCTGAACAGGTGCAGCCGGCTGAGCTGGCTGGTCAGCGCCTCTATGCGGTGGAGATGGTGATGGAGTGAATGCTGGATGAGCCGGCGACTGGGGTGGAGTAGGGTGTGATGGCTCCTCTGTATGAGAAGGCTGCGCAGTCTCCCCAATCTGCTGTCGGACTCTCCTCTGTATGTGCTCGGGGCTAGGATCCCGGACGTGAGATGGACCGGCCCCGTCGTCAAGTCTGCGGCTGGAGCCGTGACAGTGTCTACGTGCTACCGTCTTAACGTGAGCCATAGTCTGCAAATCAAAATTCAAAAGTTAGTGCCAACGTATATAGAATATAAAGCACAATATAGAAACATGTATGTTAAATAAGATAGACAAAACAAAATATCGCATGATTCTGTGCAAGTGGCAGAATATGAAACATGCTAAACAATGTGAGTATGAAATGCATCCAATGTGGAATATCACAGGCATTGGGCATATATAAGGTAGCATGAACATAAAATAAGATGAATGAAGTGTGTATATGAGATCTGTGAAATTCGATCGATCAGAAAAAGAAATGAGATCGATCACAAAAGTTGGATCGATTGAACATTGAGTTGGATTAATCACAAAATTTGGATTGATTGAAAATTAGTTGGATCGATCGCAAATCTTTGATCGATCAAAAATTTGTTCGATTGATCGAACAGTGTGACGATGAAACCTAACAGTCACAGATCTGTGACTTTTGAAGCATGGGGCCCACACGAATGGGTTCGTGGGCCCTCCAACAACATAAATCAAGCCTAAATGCACTCCAAATGGGGCCCAAACACCCAAATCTAAGGAAGGATGTCTCGGATCTTACCTCAAGAGAGCGAGAGAATGGAGAATGAACTGAGATGATCTGAGATGAAGAGGATGGAGATGAACTGAGATTCGAGATGCTTGGATCTCGCCGAAGGAGTTGCCGGAGCTAGGAGAGATGATTCACAGTAAAGAGGGACGAGAGGCTAGGGTTTGGTTAGTGAGATCGATCCAAATTATCGATCTCAAGACCCTTAGATCTGTTTTTAAAAACATTTCCCGACTAGTTCGATCGATCGAAGATGAGTTGTGATCGATCGAACTTTGATGAACTCCTTTCAAAGTATTTTTGGATTTTTGGTTTTTTTTTTAAATTTAATTAATTAAAAACTAAATAAATTAAAATATTTTTGAATTTTTGAAAACTTGTTGAAAATTAAACAAAATAAAATGAGAGTAAAAATAGAATAAAATAAAAATGAAAATATTTTTGGATTTTTGAAAAGTTGAAAAGTCAAATTAAAGTTAAAATAATGAAATGAAGATTGAGATCGATTGAAACAAGAGTTCGATTGATCAGACAGAGAGCAAAAATATACAGGTTTTTGGTTCAAAAATTTGGCTAAGTGTTGAGTCATGAGATCGATAGAACTTGGAAGTTGGATCGATCGAAGGTTTCTTGATCGATCTTGGAGTTGGTTCGAACGATGGGACAGAGAGGTGATTTGGATGCAGGTTTCTGTAGGTCGAAAATTTTTCTAAGTGTTTGATACAGAGAAGAGTTCGATCGATCGAACTCAAGTTTGAGATCGATCGAACTTTGCAGAATGCTCAATAATGACATGAAAGCTTATGGAATCCTCACCAAAGTTCCATGAAATGCATATAAACCAAAAACAAGTATCTAGACTTCGCAAGAAATGAAATGAAAGATAGAAATGGGGGAGGAATAGGGTTTTGACACCCTACGAATGCTTTTTCTAGTCTTTAACGTCTTTAGCAAGACATTGGGCTCTTTTAGCCCGGATCAAAGATCTTATAATGCATCCCCTCCTTGTTGGGGTGATGGATGCTTTGAACTCCGCCCAACAAATGGTTCTTTGGTCCATTATTTATGCAATTACAACCTTTGGGCTTCCATGCCCTTTCAAAGCAAGAGTTTGAAACAAGGTTGAAGATGATCCTTTGAAAGTTTTGGTTTTACACAAAAGCTCATTTCCTTTGCGTTGAAGATCATGACATTCATCTACAATATTGACTTCTCCTTTATATTTGTCAAATGAATTGGGTATGGGATTAAAGATATTCAACTTCACCTTCATGTGGCCAAATGAAATCTTCATTATCCTCATCCTACAATTGATGTTGGCATTAGCGGTTGCCAAGAAAGGACGACCAAGGATAACGGGAATTTGGCTCCTAGGATTGGGAACCTGTTCCGTGTCTATGACAATGAAATCAACCGGAAAGAAGAATTTGTCAATCCTTATCAAAACATCCTCAATTATACCCCTAGGCTTCTTAATGGATCAATCGGCAAGTTGCAAAACTACCGACGTCGATTTCAATTCACCTAACCTCAATTTGATATAAACCGAGTATGGAAGAAGATTAACACTTGCTCCTAAGTTAAGAAGCGCCCGATTAATGATATGATCACCAAAAATGCATGATGTAGTGGGTGAACCAGGGTCCTTAAACTTTGGAAGAGTGTTATGTTGCAAAATTGAGCTTACTTGCTCGGTTAAAACCGCTTTTCTTGGTGCTTAGCTCTTGTTCTTCCGCTTTTGGGTGCACAAGTCTTTCAAGAGTTTGGCATAAGCCGGAATTTGCTTGATTTCATCCAATAGTGGAAGATTAACTTTCACTTGCCTAAACATTTCCATGATTTCATTGGTTTTTGCCTTTTGCTTGTCTTTTAAAATGGATCCTTTTAAGGCATCCGAAAATAGAAGCTTTGGTTTAATTACTTTTTCAAAATTTTCTTTTGAACTCTCTTCAATACAAGAAGTTTTCAAATCATTTTTCAATAAAACATTTTCAACATCCTTTTTTAAACACATCTTTTAAGACTTTCTCATCTACAAGGTCATGTATATGCAATGAAGGAGGAATGGGATGTGAAATGAGACGAGTGACAACTTGAGGTTACACCGGTTCACTCTTGTCATTAGACATTCTAACTTGATTGTTCACAATCCTGCCACTCCGCAAAGTAGTCACCGCATTAACATGTTCAATGGCGTGGCCTTCCGATGAGGAATGGGTTTCCACAACACATTGTTGCTTAGGTGGGGCATTTATAGGCATCTTTCCCTTCTCTTGCATTGAGGGTGCTTGCTATTTGCCCTACTTGGGTTTCTAGCTTTGCAATAGATTGAGAGTGAGAATGAAGCAATTGAGTGTTAGCCTTTAAAGTTCCCAAAGCATTCAAAACTTTCTCTTCAAAGGCGGGACTTCTAGTATTACCTTGGGAATAAGATTGGTTGGGAAAATGAGCATTAGCAAATTGATTCCCTTGTGATTGATAGGGTCTATAACATTGGGATCCTTGGTTTTGAAGTGGAAGTGGAAAGTACTTCCCTTGAAAACCGCCTTCAGAAGGGTTTGAGCCCTCTCCTTGGTTTTTCCAAGAAAAATTTGGATGATTCCTCCAACTTGGATTATAATGAGTACCATAAGGATTGTTCCCTTGGTTCACAAAAGTCGTATTAACTTATTCATTAGGTTCACTTTGCACTTATCCGTGAGGACAATGAGAAGTAGAATGAAGAACACTAGAACAAGTCATACATGTTTTATTTGATGCACGATCAGAATGGTTAGGGAAGGAAGATACTTGGTTCACCGAGTTTTGGTTAATCAAAAATTGATCAAACCTTTGAGACAAAGACTTCATTTTGGCGGCTATTTCATTTGAATGTTCGACTTGATGTAAGCCAACACTCTTCCTACCTTGTGAATTTCTACCATTCTTGGATAATAGTGTTCTATGCAAAGAATTTTCACTCATACTTTCATAGAGACGCCACACGTCATCCTCATGCCTATCAATGTAAGAGTCACCCATGGAAGCATCAACCAATACCCTTTTAGTTGTCCGATAAGCTCTCAAAGAAGTATTGAACTGATTGCCATTTGGGCATGTCATGATGTAAACACTTCCCAAGCAATTCATTGAAGCGTTCCCATGCCTCATGAAACGTTTCTCCATCCCCATGTGAAAATTCTCGAATTGAGGTCCTTATGGCATTGGTCTTAGAAACCAGATAGTACTTCTTCAAGAACTCTTATTGCATTTCTATCCAAGAAGTGATTGAAAAAGGCCTAAGATTGTTAAACCAATACTTTGCCTTGTCTTTTAAGGTGAGTGGAAAAAGTTTGAGTCTTAAAACCTCTTTCGGCATGTCCGTATATTTTACGGTGGAACATACTTCAAGAAACTCATCCAAATGCTTGTAAGGTTCTTCACTTGGAAGTCCATGATAGTTAGGAAGAATTTGAATGGTCTGTGGCTTAATTTCATAATGATGTGCTCTAAATGGAGGCAATTAGATTCATGTAAGTGCATTGTATTTATTTGGCACATAGTGATCTCTTAAAGCAAGAGGTGGATTAGCTACTTGAGGTGCAACATGAACTCCTTGGTTTTGAATTCCTTGATTGTTGATGGGAGGTTGTGGAGCATACATTAGCTTTGGCATTCCATACGAAACTTGGCCTTGTTGTTGTGGTGGTTGGTGAATAAATGGCCTAGGCATGCCTAATGGTACTTGTATGTTCTCATTGTGCACATTGGGATGAAGGATACCTTGTTGGTCTATGTGACCAATGTCCTCAACATAATTATCATTATGGTTATCCATTGAAAGATTGGCTCTATTTGCACTTCCTCTTCCCTTAGGATTTCTAACAATAAATTCAAGATGCAAATCAAGAGGGGCAAGAGTTGGTCTCAATGAACGACGCCCATGCATGCACAATACAAAACACAACAAACACTATGCCTTCACAACAATGCAATTAGACTTCTTCCATAAACATTAAATTCATGCTCCCATACTTTAACTTAATAATGCAAGACAATAAAAAATAAGCCTCCACGCGGGCCGACGATTTAATTAAGTGATTGAGTCAAGAAAATCTCACAAAGGTCCTTTAGCACTTCAACTCCAAATTTTAAAGCTTAGCTTAGCAAAAAAAATTTAAAAGTTTTTTTAACATTTTTCCTTTCTTTGCTTAGCTCCTTTGCTTGAATGCTCCTTTGCTTGCCTCTTACTCAATGCACCTTGTTAAGTAAGAACAACACAATAAGTAACCAAAAATAAAAATAAAAATAAAGTAAAAATACGATCAAAAGAGTACTAATCCTAATCAATTCCACAAATCCGACGTTGCCAAATCTAATCAACAAATCCCTGGCAACGGCGCCAAAATTTGACGGTCGCTTGATATATACACCAAATTGATGTAGTGAATGTGCGGTTCAAGAAAAGCCTTTTGGGTCAAATTTAAATTTATAAAAACCACTACCAACACTACTACTAACGTAGCAAGAGTGAGTAGGGATCGTCCCAAGGGACTGTGAGGATCGAGCAATGTCGTGGAATCACAATTAGGGCTAGTAGGTCGAGTGATCAAACAATTGGTTGGTTGGTTGATTAAAGAGCAACTAAATTAAACTAAGTAATAGCAAAAGAGTGCAATTAAGAGTAAGTAAGAGAAAGAGAGAGAGATCTTGGGGTTTAGAGATCACCACCAAGCAATGTATTTCATTAAGCTCACAATCCAAATACAATACAAGGATAGAGACATATGCTAATTGCATTTAAAAGCTTGGTCATCAAACAACAAGCATAGATTGTCCTCCCATTTAACACTACACTACAGCTACACTACATCTACACTACTAGCATGAAAATAAACTAAGGGAGAGGCACAATCCATCAAGAGATAAGCATGAACCATCAAGAGAATCACAAAAGCATTCTTTTAAACATAATGTTTTGACAATCTCTAAATCTATAGTATCAATACACATAGACATGCATCAATAACACAAAATCTAGAGATAAGCACATGAACATCTATTCTATCATACATAGACAGATGAATAGAATGAAATGACCAATTGGAAGCATTAAACTACATAAATCATTGAATAAACAAGATCTATATATATCAAAGTGTCAAAACATCAATTACAACACTAATCCCTCAATAATACACAAGTTTAAGATATAGAAAGCATGCTTAGGGCTAACTCTAGCCCCAAGAGGATGTCTAGCCACTCATGGTGATGATGCTCCAACCCTCAAGGGCTAACTCCATGGTTAAAATCTGCTCCTTGTTGATGAAGAGTCTCCAATGGTGTCTCTAGCCTCCTTGTTGATGAAGAGTCTCCAATGTTGTCTCTAGCCTCCTCCTCCTCCAAACTTCCTCTCCAAGAGCTGATATGAATATTCAATTGGCTCCCCTTGAAAAAGCAATCCTTATCCTTATATAGGTAGGTCAAAATGACACCCAAAAATAAGCTGGGGTCGTACACACAATATTCCCTAATGATTGGATAAAGGACAACTTTCAATGAGATGGAATTTTAACTTTTTTGCACTGGAGGAAGTTCGATCGATCGAACCTTGAACTTAGATCGATCGAAAGTAAGTGAGATCGATTAAAGTTAGGCTGGATCGATCCAACTGGTTAAGCTTTTTGGAAAAAGACAAATCTGAGATATTTGTGGGAGATATTTATGGGAAAAGGACAAATGTGGTTAGTGGGTGGTACAGTTGTGGATAGGATCAATCATTTGAATAAGGACAAAAGTGTTTGATCGATCGAAGGATGGTGTTGGATGGATCAAACTTTTGGAACTTTATACGTTTGGGTCAAGGCTTGGATCTATCTTGAAGTGCTGAGATCGATCATTGTTTGATCGATTGAACCTTGAACTTAGATCGATTGAACTTTGTTGCTTACCACCTTTGGCTTCATTTGCTTCCTTCTTTCTCCACTTTGCTCTTTTCTTTGATTAATCCTAGAATTGCTTCAATTAAGCTCTTATTTGGCTGAGTTAGCTTATTTTCGGGATAAGTGCCTGAAAATCTAAATAATATGAAATCAATCTAAAACGGTAAAGTAAGATAGATAACGGTACTAGAATGCCTAAGCTTAAGGGGTTTAAATACGCACTTTTCAGTGCTCATCACATAAATATATGAATAGAATGAAATGATCAATTAGAAGTATTAAACTACACAAATCATGGTACAAATAAGATATATATATATATCAAAGGTCAAGACAAGAATTACAACACTAATCCCTATTAATTATAAAACATCAAAGTCTAGGGGACATGCTTAGGGCGAGCTCTAGCCCTAAGAAGATGTTTAGCTACTCATTGATGTTGTCGTCCAACCCTCAAGGGCCATCTCAATGGTTGAAATACTTTTCTTCTCCTTGATGGAAACCCTAGATGAGTGGAAGGACTCCCAAATGGTGTGTGTCTCTCTAATCTCTAGACTCTTCCAACCTCTCTTGTATTATGTTCGTTTCTCCTTAAGATTGTCTATGTGTAAAATGGCTCAAAATCCTTATATAGGTAGCTCAAGTCTCAAACCTAATTGTTAGACCTCGTGCACTAGGACCTCCAAATGATTGCACCACGAGCACACCTTTTAATTGGCTAGAACTTTATTTTTTCTCGCATTTGAGGAAGTTCGATTGATCACAAGGCTGGTCAGATCGATCGAACTATGGTGGCGCCTTTTTGGAGTAAGACAAATCTAAGATATTTTGGAAAAAAGACAAAAGTGGTAGGAGGGAATAAGATCAAGGGTGTTCGATCGATCAGAAGAAATGTTGGATCAATCGGAGAAGGTATTTTGGTAAGGAAAATGACAAAAGGCTCGATCCATCTTAACCTTGTTGGAACGATCATTGTGTGATCGATCTGAGGTTGATATGATCGATCAAAGAATGCTGCTTTCCACCTCTTTGCTTCCACTTTGCTTCTTTCTTCCATTGAGCTAGAGATTGCATCTTTTATGCTCTAATTCAGCTGGATTAACTTATTTTGGGGATAAGTGCCTGAAAAGGGTAATAACATGAAATTAGTCTAAAGCGGGAAAATAAGATAGATAAAGGTCCTAGAATACTCGAGCTTAAGGGGTTTAAATATGTACTTTTTAGCGCTCATCACACCCCCAAACTTAAATATTGATAGTCCCTAGTAGTGAACTACAAAGTAAAGAAATAAAATGAACAACGAAACAATTATGAACTAGAAAGCAATAAATGGATAACGCCACTTTCGTAAGGAACACATTGCATTTAGCATATGCAATAAGCCTTTTAAACCCCTAGGTTACCTATAGTGGACGGGTGTAGTCTCGTGAGGCTTTCCAGAAATGATACCCACAAACATTAAGCTCATTCTCACTAAAGAAGCACCAATATTCCAAACAAGGGAGAAAACTACCTCGAGTATGCAATTTTTCAACCATTTCTAAGCAATCTCCCAAAATCTCAACATCAAGTAAACAAATATGGTCCTCCACACACCAAGAAAATGGTTATGCAGATTAAAACAACTCTATAATCCTTTTAAGTGGACTGGCATCAAATATGTTGTTATATAAGCCAACTAAAGAAATGATCAAATCCTTACCCTCAAACTAGTACACAAATCTAGTACCTATTATTAAAGTAGAGAGTGGACCTTTTATTAAAACTTTATTCATCTAGGTGCGCTTATTCTTTTTTTTTTTTTTTTTTTTTTGCTCTCTCTGATCTTAAGGATTAAAGATCGAAGCATAGTGCAATGTGTTGATCTATTAAGCTTTCTAGCGATCCATGAGGTCGAACGTTAGGTCAATGACTCCCAAACCAGATGGCTTTAGGGCATTAGGTGTTAAAACACCCATAATGACTTACAAGTTCAAATCAACTAGGCTATAAATTAAAACAACCTCTATCTAATCATTTCCCACTTCTCACCTTTTGGAGAAGTCTTCACTTTTTTATTTGCTTTTGCAACTTTTTTTTTTCTTCTTTTTTATTTTTTTATTTTATTTTTTTGTAGCAAGTTCAATTATTAACCTAGAGTTTGGGCCCTTCACCTTTTGGCATGAGAAATTCAGTGCTTGATGAGGTTAAAATCCCGACTACTCAATGAAAAGGGTTTGTTATCCACCTTTATCAAGAATGAAAGCTTTCAATGCACTAGTAGCTCAATTGGAATATAACCAAATCAATAGTCAACAAAGCATGTACCCCACAAATGAATGCTAGTGTGCGCTTGTACTAGTGTAGAATCCTAGAGTGAATCGCAAAACAATCACAAATTTAGGATGATGTGGACCACAAATGTAAGCAAAATATCAATCTTTCGAAAAATTTATTCCTAAATGGCATCCACAAAGCATACAAGGAGTATTGGACTCTCAAGTCAAGCAAATTTTAAATTCTAAGCAATATAGTCCTCAAAACATTAAAATCATAGCTAGTCATTTACTAATCAAAGAAAATCCCTCAAATAAACATGTCATGCTTCAATTAAATGCAAGCAACAAACACAAATTATCATATTACATTTCCCCCAAACTTAAATGGCACAGTGTCTACAATGTGCAAAGAGAACAATGGAAAGAATGGAAAGAATATACCATAGTGGCAAAGACATGAAGCCCGGTAGGGATCCATTGGGAAAGAGTGCACCCCCAAACTTGGAATCAACAACCTACTTGAATAACCACATGATGCGACCCGAGCGTGTGCACAAAATAATGCACAACACGTTAGTTTTGGAAATGGTATCAAGCGGGTATCATAGTTTACATTTATAAACTGCTAGACACTTATATTATGTAGTATGAAGTGATAAGGGGTCGTCCCAAGAGATTGAAAACGTGTTGGAATTAAACTTGATTTTAGTGCCAATGAGATTCAACAAGAGAGAGAGAGAAAGAGAGAGTTGAGAGAAAAAGAGTTTGGTGAAGTGATTAAATAAACTGCAATGCCAGTAAATTAAATTAAATTAAACTAAGAATTAAATAGATAGAAAGAGAGTCTTAGGGTTAGGATTCACCACTAAGCTTATACAATTAACCATATGCTTTCAATTAATAGGGAATTCATTAGTGTAATTATAGATGTGGTCACATTATCATCACAAATCACAATCGTAAGCATAGATTATCAACATCAAGAATGAATTGTCTACCTAATGACAATTAAACTAAAGTGTAGAACTCATTCAAGACTACGTCATAACCCACCATACACATTCACAAATGTTTCCAATAAGAGCACACATCATTCAAGAAGATAATACTAATTGTAATTAGAAGTATGGATTAACATAATCAAGCACAAATTGCCTACTTTACTACAGTTAACTAATGACAATAAACTAATTTGTAGAACAACCTATCAAGATTAAGCCTTTATCCATCAAATTAATTAACAATTGTATCAACTAAGTATCATGCTATGGCCATCACTAAGCACAACTAGAAGAAGTATCTAGTGTAGAGTATAATTCTAAATCAATCACACATAGACATGCAATTTTCATATAGAATCAGTGGAAGAATTAATTTTCAATCATCTAATGAAGACTAAAATACCTAATTAATCATATATAGACATACAATCAACTATAGATTTTAATGGAAGAATTTATCAAAACAAGCCCTAATTTGTCAAATCAAGCATGTATATTTAAAGAAATCACAAGACCATACAGTTAATTACAACATATTAATTCCCCAAGAAAAGAAATGCAAAGGTTTAGGTTACAAGAACTTAGGGCTCATCCTAGCCCTAAGTGAAGAACTAGCTTATGGAGGAGATGATCATGGTGTCAACAAGCCCAATCCCCATCTTTTGGCTCCTTCTTCTTTTTCTTTCAATTGTAGACAGCGCCTCCGTAAAATGTTCTTCCAACCCTAGCTTTCTCCTTTTTCCAGAGAGAACGTAATATCACGGTACAGAAAAATAAAACTTAATAATGATAAAAAATATATATAAAACTATCTCCAAACTAATGAAAAACTAACACTAAAAATAATAGGCTTGTTTCCCTTAAGTAACAAACTCTATTAAAGCCCATAAGTTACAAAAAATAAGCCCAAACAATAAAATACGATAGCCAAGTAAAAGATAAATCCCGTAATGCTGCCAGGGGCTTTGGGATCGATCCCCCAGCCTTGGGGATCGAACCCTAGGGGGTATTTTTTTGCACATTTCTGCCAATAGTAGGGGATTGATCCCCCTAGTGCTAGAAATCTCTTTTAAGCCCCGTATAACTCCATTTGGCCCCTGGGCTAATTGATTTGTTTCTTGATCATTGGGAACATCATCAAAGGCCCGGAAAAAGGTAAAATTGATCGCTTTTAAAGGATGAGCGCACTATACAAACAATGGGCTGCGGCCTCTTTTTGACATTTTCTAAGTTTTATCCAATTGTCTTTGCTTGACTCCAAAAAGGCTTTAATGGACCATTCTTAGCTCGTTTTAACTTTATTGCCCTGAAATACACATAAACATAAATTAGAACTAAAACATGAAATTATGATAGATGCAAAGACTGAAATACCAACTTAGGTGCTGAAATGTGCAACATTTAAGCACTTTTCACCACACTAGCACACTCACATCAAAAATGAAATGGGATAAGAATAACCAAGGCATGCAATTTAAGGCAATATAGCACAAGCTGAACGAGAGATATGAGATCACAATGGTGAAATATTATTATTATTATTATTATTTACTTTATTTTTTATTATTATTATTTTTTTAATGAAAGTATGTACAGTGAAATAAAATGCAAGAGAAAGAAATAAAAATGAAAATGAAAATGTAGGATACAAAAGACACAATGTGTCATATGGGTGCAAAGTTTAACGTCTCTAGCAAGACGGAATGTTACGTTGAAAGATTAATCAAATTTTATTTAATTTATTTATTCATTTATTTTTTTTGTAGTAACAACTATGATCGATCTAGGAATGATCGATCAAACTTCGATCGACCCAAAACCTGAAAGTTTGCAGACAGCTTTGCATGATAGATAGAGAAGTGAAATATGTAGGGGTCCAAAAAAATTGTTTAAGTAAAGAACTACGATCGATCTAAGAGAAACTGGATCAATCGAAAAATTCTTGGATCGATCTGAGATAAAATTTGCACGATACACAGAGAGGTGAAATATGCAGGAAATCTTCGTATGATGGGACAGAGAGATAGGAATATGCAGGGATAGTGTTCGATCGATCAAACTTCTTTTGAGATCGATCGAAATGGAAAAAATTCATGCTTTTATCATTCCACACAAATTAGAGTAAGTTGATGATGATGATGATGACATAGAGAATGAATGGTACTAATGGGGAAATAAATCGAACTCCCCTCGATAACAATAAATGAGTCACTATATCTCTTCATAGATAGGATCCACCAAAAGGGCAGCTTCCATTTGTCGTTTAAAAACTTGTTCCTTAATGTAGGGCTTCAACCTTTACCCATTCACCTTGAATATGGTGCCATTCTTTAAGCTTTGTATCTTAATTGCCCCATGAGGCGTAACAAAAATGATTTTATAGGGGCTTTCCCATTTAGTTCGTAACTTCCCAGGAGAGAGTTTAAGCCTGGAGTTAAAGAGCCATATTTTTTGTCCAGGTTCAAAAGATTTCTTCATAATATGTTTATCGTGAAAAGCTTTTGTTCTTTCTTTATAAAGTTTTGCATTGTCATAAGCATTATGTCTTAACTCTTCTAACTCATTCAAATTGAAGCAAACGATTCTCTCCATCTTTGTCAAGGTCAAAATTGAGCTTCTTGACCGCCCACATAGCTTTGTGTTCGAGCTCAACTAGAAGATGGCAAGGCTTTCCATATACAAGTCTGTTGGCCTAAGGATTTTATCTAAAGGTCAATCTTATGTTTTGCTGATTACAAACCATTAATGATGTTTAAGTACTAATATTTACAGTGAGTGATGTATATTTGATCAACATTCAATCCTCAATGATGAGCTAGAAGATCCATTCCAAGCATTCCAAGCAATTGATTCATGGAAGCCTTAAAAGTTGCAAGACATCAAAGGCATATTCAATCAAAGAAAAACTCAGACTTCAAAGATCATTCAAGCATTTCAAAGAAAGAAAGCAAGTCTTCATCAAGCCTAAACAATCATGGTTAAAGAATGAAGAAAAGGGTAAATAGGATGGTGAGAGCTTAAGATTTAATGTCAAAGTATATTTGAATATATTTTGAAGCTCAAAATTATAGGACCATGCATATCATCATTATCATTCATATATTCCTATAGCAATTGACTATAAACTTCATCACATATGACATGTGGAGTCTTTGCTAAAGAATGAGTTAGTTCAAGCTTGTTTAAGCTTCGAAAGAACTCATCACTTAAACTAGAAATTCTAAGACCATACACATTGATGAGCGCTGAAAAGTGCATATTTAAACCCCTTAAGGTTAGGCATTCTAGTACCTTTATCTATCTTACTTTACCCTTTTAGATTTATTTCGTATTATTTCCATTTTTAGGCACTTATCCCGAAAATAAGCCAACTCAGCCAAATAAAAGCAGAAATAAAGCAATTCTGGGATGAATCAAAGAAATGAGCCAAGTGGAAACAAAAGGAAGAAAAATGTAGAAATCAACATCTTTGATCGATCTCAGATCAAGGTTCGATCGATCCAACAAGATCGATCTCAGCTCTTCAAGATGGATCAGAGCCATGATAACATTTTCAGAGATCTCAAAGTTCGATCGATCCAACATCATTCTTCGATCGATTGAATTACCTTGTCCTTATCCAAATGATTGATCTTATCTAGTTGTACCACCCTACTAACCACTTTTGTCCTTTTCCCAAAAATATCTTTAATATATCTCAGATTTGTTTTTATCCAAAAAGCGCCGCCATTGAGGATCGATCCAACTTCAGTTCGATAGATCTCAACCATGTTCGATCGATCCAAGTCCAAGGTACGATCGATCGAACTTCCTCCAGTGCGAAAAAGTTAAATTTCCAGCTCACAAAAAGTTGTCCTTTATCTAATCATTGGGGAATATTTGCTGTACAACCCCAGCTTATTTTGGGTGTCATTTGACCTGCCTATATAAGGATAAGGATTACTTTTGACATCATAACACATCATATCATATCATACGTTGTAGAACTCTTGGAAAGGAAACTTAGAGGAAGAGGAGGCTAGAGACACCATTGGAGACTCTTCATCAACCAAGGAGCAAATCTCAACCATGGAGTTAGCCCTTGAGGGTTGGATAAGCACTACCATGAGTGGCTAGACATCCTCTTGGGGCTAGAGTTAGCCCCAAGCATGCTTTCTACCACTTGATTTTGTATATTATTGAGGGATTAGTGTTGTAATACATGTTTTGGCACTTTTATATATATAGATCTTGTTTATTCAATGATTTATGTGGTTTAATGCTTCTAATTGATCATTTTATTCTATCCATATGTCTATGTATGCTAGAATAGATGTTTATGTGTTTGTCTCCATTTCTTGTGTTATTCATGCATGTCTATGTGTATTAATGCCATAGATCTAAAGATTTTCAAAATGTTGTACTTAATGGAATGCTCTTGTAATTTTCTTGATGGCTCATGCTCATTTCTTGACGGATTGTACCTTTCCCTTAGCTTAATTAGTTTAATTTCATGTCTTTAGCTTAATTGTAGTGTAGTGGTAGCATAGTTGTTAGATAGGAGGACAATCCGTGCTTGTTGTTTGATGTTCCATACTTTTGAATGCAAGTAGCATATGTCTCTAACCTTGTGGTGTATTTGGCTTGTGAGCTTAATGAAAGGATTAATGACTTACTAGATATATTGTGCTTTTCACATGCTATTTAGACAATATATACTTAATTGCTAGATATATTGTGCTTTTCACATGTTGCTTAAACAATATATACTTAATTGGTCACCCTTACTAATTGAATCAACTAACACACACACACATCAATATTGCAACACATATTTCCCTCATTAGTCACTCGTTAAGGGTGTAGAAAAGTATTGTTTGGTGGTGACCTCTAAACCCCAAGATCTCTCTCTCTCTTACTTACTCTTTATTGCATTCAATTATTTAATTTAATTTGCTCTCAAGTTTAATCAACCAACCAACTATTTGTTTGATCACTCGACCTACTAACTGTAATAATGATTCCACAACCAAATTCGACTCCAATCCCTTAGGATGATCCCTACTCACCCTAACTATATTTTTAGTGAAAGTAGTAGTGGCTTTTATAAATCTAAAACTTGGTGATAAGCGCCGAATAATGTATATTCAAGCGCCCTAAATTACATTAACAAAGTCCAGTTATTAATTATTTTATGTAGATTAACTCCAATTCTATGTTTTTATGCATTTTCAGGTTCATTGGCCAAAATGGAACAAGAATAAGGCCTTGTGGAATCCTGAGCAACAAAAGGTGCCAATGCTGAATTCTGGCAGCAGTAGAGCCTGGACTTTGCTTGCCATTTTAACCTTCCAAACTCGAGAACTGGACTTCCCTTATAACATGAAAGATTTAGAGCTCTGAATCATCTTTCCAAATCTTCAAGTGGTTCATCATTCGGAGTTCGGAGCAGAGAGTTATGATCTTCACAACAGAGGTGCGCAGAACTGCCTAGCAGCACTGATGTACTGCCTTTCTCCCCATTTTCGACCAACCATACTTGAGAATTGGGTCTTCATCAAAACATGAAGTTTTTAAATCACTGAATCAGCTCTCCAAAGCTTCAAACAGATCGTCATTCGGAGTTCGGGGCACAAAGTTATAGCAGTTTTCCCAAAATAGGTCAGCATTGAGCAAGAGGAGCATGTTGCACATTGCACTAAGTTAGAGTGCTCGAAGTCACCAAGCGTGTGCTCGAAAATCAGGCAGAATGCCCTTCGGAAATGGCTCATTTCAGCCCACTTGCACATTGGTTTCCCCAATGCCATCTCCCTTCTTTATGAAGTGGTTGGAGGTGTTCCTTGGAGGAGAGAGGGTATTGTTGAAGCATAAAAGGCTACCCAAAGGCCACATATATGATTGAGCTTTATCTTGAGCAAGAGAAAGGAGAGAGAAGAGAGCAAGGAGAAGGGTGTTCTTGAGTGCTACAGTAGGAGCTCGAAAATGGAGATGAGGATGATGCTTCTTCCTTCTTCTAGTTCACCAATGGGTAACTAAACCTCATCTAGGGAGGTGATGAAACCCCTCCCTTGTAAGCATGTGTTAGTATAGTTTATTTTTGGGGATTACAATGTATTTTTGATAGTCTTTCCATGGTCAAGAGCCTCATTTTTGTTGTAATGAATGTTGAATGTTTTAAATGATTATTGTGAGTTATTCATCTTGTCTTGGATGGTTGCTTTTCTTAATCATATTGCTTGCACTTCCATGGTGACAATGGAAGTTAGATCATGGAATGGTTTTAATGGCATGGAGTTGGAGAACCTAGATAGTTCATGGCTTAGGGTTTCCCTTTGATGGGCTATACTTGATTCTTAGCTTTATGTGCATTCACCATTTAAATTAGGGCTTGATAATCCTTGGCTTAGTAAGCATGTCCTAAGCTACATTTTAGTTTAGGTAGTTGATCATGTGAACCTTTGATGGTTTATTCTTGCCGTTCTAATTAAATGAACTTCTTAAGGATATTATAGCAACCTAGTATTGTTATGTATCATGACTATCATATATGTTGTTTTCCCCTTAAATTAATCTTAACCTAGCATGTGTAGAGGGATGGAGGTGGATTCATTTCCCTAGCCTTCTTTACTTGTACTCACTCCCTTGAATTCTTGCAATTTACTGTTTTATGCACTTTTAATTTCCTAGCTTAAGTGACATCCAACAAAACCTCTATACACCCTTCATCATTCTAAGAATGATTCTAGACATTTAGGTTGTATTAGACTAGCGTAGTCCCTGTGGTTCGACTTACCCGACCAATAGCCCTATTTTACAATGATTCGTGCTATTGCGAAGGTTGATGTTAATTGACCAACCGATCAATTTTTGGCGCCGTTGCCGGGGACTGCAAACGGTTTAGCAACCGAAGTTTCTAGGGTTAAATTTAGTTTGATTGTGAATATTGTGTCTTGTGAATATTCCTTGTGTGTTTTGACCACCTTTGTGTTTTAAGTGTTGTAAGATTCTAGGGACTCGAAGCTCGCCGTGGGAATGCTAGCAAATTGTAAGTCTAGAGGACCCCAGGTAAGTCTCGTGACTTCTAGTTTCGAGTTGTGAATATTGTGCATGTGTTAAATTTAGTTTTAGTTTAGTTGTGAAGCCCTTGTTGAGGCTCTTATCCTGTTTAAATTTTGTGTTAAAGCATCGGTCCTTGTCGTGGCCATTTACATTTTCCGTCTTGATAATTGAGGAGAAAGGGAACATCGTATGTGGAGTTGTGGTTGATGAATTGCTTTGTTGAGTATATGCTTTATTGTTGATGTTCGGTCGTAGGTCACTTTCCTTACCCACAATCGATTCGCCCATTGATATCAATTCTCTTGAAAGAACTCTTAGACGGAACCTTAGGGAACCCACTCTTACAAGGGACCTTGAAACTGAATTCAATATAATGGGGGATAACGTAGGAAATCCGGGGAATGAAAGGGCTGAAATTCCTAATATCGAGCCAATGACTCTTAGAGATCATTTCATCCCTACCACCTATGCTTCTCCATCTTGCATAGTGATGCCAAACATCGATACAGCTCAATATGAGATCAAGTCTAGTACCATTCAAATGCTTCCATCATTTCATGGCTTTGATAATGAAGATCCATACAAGCATCTTGATGAGTTCCTTGAAATCTGTTCAACCATCCGGTTGAGAGGTTTTCCGGACAATGCACTTCATCTCCATCTCTTCCCATTCTCCCTAAAGGATAGGGCAAAATATTGGTTGAACTCCCTCGCTCCCAACTCTATTACTTCTTGGGCTCAATTGCAACAAGAATTTCTTAAGAAGTATTATCCGGTGAGTAAAACCAACCAAATGAGGCGTTCCATTCTAAGCTTTTCTCAAGTTGATGGAGAACAACTCCACGAGACTTGGGAAAGGTTACAAGATCTTCTTCGGAAGTGTCCTCATCATTTGATCCCAAAATGGCAATTAGTGCAAGCTTTCTATGCCGGCTTGACCGAAACCCATAGATTCATGGTTGATTCTTCTTGTGGTGGGATGTTCATGTCCAAGAATGCGGATGAGGCTTGGACCTTACTTGAGAATTTGAGTGAAAATTCACTTCAACACAATTCTCGTAGGGCTCCGACCGCAACCACTCCAAACAACACCAACCCTTGTCAACCAAAGTCAATAAGGGAGGAATCATCTCAAGTGGATGCC
Source organism: Cornus florida (assembly GCF_030987335.1). Taxonomy (NCBI): domain Eukaryota; kingdom Viridiplantae; phylum Streptophyta; class Magnoliopsida; order Cornales; family Cornaceae; genus Cornus; species Cornus florida. The sequence goes on along the minus strand of NW_026775576.1, from coordinate 36,400,409 downwards.
ATCGCTCATAAATTCTATCAATTGATGGCACCACATCTTCCTCCTTCATTGTCTCAAAATTCGGCAAGTTCAGTTTGTGCTTCATGTACTAGTCCATTCCATCTCTCGGAAGATTGCCCCACATCGGAGCAATTTCCTAGTCCCAACCAAGAGCAAGCTAATGCCATGTTCTCGCGGCCCGGGAACAATCCATATTCCAACACCTACAATCCGGGTTGGCGTGATCATCCGAATTTCTCATGGCGGCAACAAGCCCCACAGAATTCCCAATTCCAAAACCAAGGGCGGCAAAATCAGCCCTCTTCTCAATATCAAGGTAGACCTTTCCAAGCCTCTTCAAGCTACCGTCCTCCTTACAATCCAAATGTCTCCAATCAACCTCCTGTGTGTCCAACTGACGAGATAGTAGCTGCAAACAAGCAAATGATGGAATCATTAAATAAGCAAATAATGGATGCCAACAAGCAACTCTTGACATCCTTGCAGCCTACTCTCCAAATGGTTCACTCTCATACTCAATCCATAGCTAATCTCGAAAATCAAGTGGGCCAAATAGCTAACTCGGTGAATCAATTGCTTCAAAAGGACAAGGGCAAGCTTCCCTCTCAACCTTTTGAAAATCCTAGAGGAATGCATGTGATTGACGAAACCCCTCCTCCGAGTGGGCCGACTCATGAACAAGTTCAAGCTATCACGACCCTTCGGAGTGGTAGAGTGGTGGACAACAAGGTCGATGGAGACAAAAGTGAAGAAGTTTCGCCGTTGAAAAATCCAAATTCAAGCTCTTCTAATCCAAATTCTTGTCCCAATACCATTCACGGATATCCCACACATGTCTCCCCAAATGTGGAAACTACTTATGAGCCAAAAGCTCCGTTTCCTCAACGTCTTCAAGAGTCGACACACTTTGGGAACAAGAATTGTAAAATTCAAGACATGTGGGAAGTCTTCAAGCAAGTGAAGATTAACTTGCCCCTGTTGGATGCTATCAAGCAAATCCCCCCCTATGCAAAATTTCTCAAAGATTTGTGCACTCAAAAGCGCACTTCTAAAAATCATTTGCCAAAAAAAGTGAGGTTGACTGAAAATGTTAGTGCTATTATTCAGCACAGCACTCCCCCGAAGTATAAGGATCCGGGTGCCCCCACAATCTCTTGCGTCATTGGTGACAGCAAAATCGAGAGGGCCCTCCTTGACTTAGGAGCTAGTGTGAATTTAATTCCATACTCGGTCTACCTACAACTTGGTTTGGGCGATCTTAAGCCGACTTCCGTGGTTTTGCAACTTGCCGATAGATCGGTCAAGCATCCACGAGGTATTCTTGAGGACGTCATCATCAAAGTGGACAAATTCTACTTCCCGGTAGATGTTGTGGTTCTTGATACGGAACCAGTCCATGACCCAAAAAAGCACATTCCCGTGATCCTTGGTAGACCATTTTTAGCTACGGCTAATGCATCAATTAATTGCCGAACCGGGGTGATGGACATTGCTTTTGGAAACATGCAAGTCAAACTCCACATCTTTCATGCAACTCAACATCCCTCCAATGAGGATGATTGTTTTCTTGTGGATGTCATTGATGAAGTGGTCGAAGAATCTCTCCCCTTCATCCTAAGCAAAGATCCCCTTGAAACTTGCATGTCTCATTTTGACTTCTCAAACTTTGATGTTGATCAAGCCATTCAAGAAGTCAATTCCTTGCTTGATATTAATGCTATCATGGATGTACCTCCTTGGAAAATTCCAAAAGAACCACTTCCCCAACTTTCCACCACTCCTCCGGTCCCATCATTGTTATCTCCGCCACAACTTGAGCTTAAGCCGCTCCCGGCCCATCTCAAGTATGTGTTCCTTGGTCCAAAGCAAACCCTTCCGGTCATTATTGCCTCGGACCTTCAAAAAGACCAAGAGACCAACCTTTTAGCGGTGCTCCAAGAGCATAAAGAAGCTATTGGTTGGACAGTGGCAGATTTGAAAGGAATTGACCCCTCCATTTGTATGCACCGCATTCATATGGAGGATGACGCAAAGCCTACTAGAGAGGTCCAGCGCTGGTTAAATCCAAACATGAAGGAAGTGGTCATGAAAGAGGTGATCAAATTGCTAGATGCGGGAATCATCTATCCTATCTCTGATAGCAAGTGGGTGAGCCCCACACAAGTTGTCCCCAAGAAATCCGGGCTCACCGTTGTTGAAAATTCAGCGGGCGAGCTCGTGCCACAACGAACCACCACCGGGTGGCGTGTGTGCATTGACTATCGTAAACTCAACTCATCAACTAGGAAGGATCATTTCCCACTCCCATTTATTGATCAAATCCTAGAAAGGTTAGCCGGCCAAAGCTTCTATTGTTTTCTTGATGGTTATTCTGGCTATAACCAAGTGGCCATCGCCCCCCAAGATCAAGAGAAAACAACATTCACATGTCCCTTTGGTACTTTTGCCTATCGACGCATGCCTTTTGGTCTATGTAATGCACCGGCAACGTTCCAAAGGTGCATGATGTCCATATTCTCCGATATGGTTGAAAGGTTCTTGGAAGTTTTCATGGATGACTTTTCCGTATTTGGCTCCTCCTTTGACTCGTGCCTCATAAATTTATCTCTTGTGCTCCAAAGATGCAAAGAGACGAATCTCATTCTAAGTTGGGAGAAGAGCCACTTTATGGTCCAAGAAGGCATTGTTTTAGGACATGTCATTTCTAAGCGGGGAATCGAGGTAGACAAGGCAAAAGTTGAGTTAATCTCTAATCTTCCTCCTCCGAATTCCGTCCGTCAAATCCGTTCTTTTCTTGGCCATGCCGGATTCTATCGTCGCTTCATCAAAGATTTTAGCAAAATCTCACGGCCCTTGTGTAATCTCTTAGCCAAGGATGTTCCGTTCAATTTTGATGACGCTTGCATGGAAGCTTTCATCAAACTTCGCATTCTCCTCTCCTCTGCCCCGATCATGAAACCCCCTAATTGGTCTCTTCCCTTTGAGATCATGTGTGATGCATCCGACTATGCATTAGCGGCGGTTTTGGGCCAACGTGTGGATAAACTTCCGCATGTCATTTATTATGCTAGCAAAACTCTCTGCGATGCCCAATTGAACTACACCACCACTGAAAAAGAATTGCTAGCTGTGGTGTACGCCTTGGATAAATTTCGCTCCTATCTTCTTGGCTCCAAGGTCATCATCTTTTCAGATCATGCCGCTCTTAGGCATTTGTTAGCGAAAAAAGAGACAAAACCCCGCTTAATTCGATGGATCCTCTTACTTCAAGAGTTTGACATTGACATCCGGGACAAAAAAGGGACCGACAATGTTGTCGCCGATCATCTCTCTCGCTTACTTATTGAGAAATCTTCAGAATTTGCAGCCATCCGCGATTCTTTTCCGGATGAGCAACTTCTTCAAGTTTCACATTCTACTCTTCCGTGGTTTGCAGATATTGTCAATTATCTTGCGGTTGGCAAAATTCCAGCTCGTTGGTCCAAAGAAGAGAGGGACCGGTTTTTCTCCCAAGTCAAGCATTTCTTTTGGGAAGATCCGGAATTATTCAAGTATTGCCCGGACCAAATCATCCGGCGATGTATTCCTGAAACCGAGGCCACAAGCATTTTAAATTTTTGCCATACTCTTGCTTGTGGAGGCCATTTCAGTGCCAAAAAGACCGCTAACAAAATCCTTCAAAGCGGATTCTTTTGGCCTACCTTGTTCCGGGATGCATACAATTTTTGCAAATCGTGTGAACGATGTCAAAAACTTGGATCCATGTCCCGACGAGACATGATGCCCCTCACCAACATTTTAATTGTTGAAATTTTTGATGTGTGGGGGATTGACTTCATGGGACCATTTCCATCTTCTTATGGCTATGAGTACATCTTTGTAGCGGTGGATTATGTGTCTAAATGGGTTGAAGCCGCGGCTACCAAAACCGATGATCATAAAGTCGTGATCCATTTCATTCAATCTCACATCTTTAGTCGTTTTGGTACACCCCGAGCAATCATTAGTGATGGCGGATCTCATTTCCGAAATCGTTATCTCAAATCCGTCCTTGCTAAGTATTCAGTCATTCATAAGGTTGCTACACCTTACCACCCTCAAACGAGTGGTCAAGTAGAGATTTCTAACCGGGAGATTAAGCACATTCTAGAAAAAACGGTTAGACCGGATCGCAAAGATTGGTCATTACGGCTAAACGATGCACTTTGGGCTTACTGGACAGCTTATAAGACACCCATTGGCATGTCACCATATCGACTTGTCTTTGGCAAAGCATGTCATCTCCCGGTAGAATTAGAGCACCGTGCTTATTGGGCCGTAAAAAGGTTCAATTTTGATCTCAAACAAGCCGGCTCTAATCGTGCGTTGCAATTAAATGAACTTGAGGAATTGCGTAATGACGCGTATGAAAATGCAAAAATTTAGAAGGCAAAGACTAAAGCTTTTCATGACAAACACATCGTCAAAAAGTCTTTTGCCCCGGGACAAAAGGTCTGGCTTTTCAATTCCCGCTTGAAGCTCTTTCCCGGTAAACTCCGGTCAAGATGGGATGGTCCATACATTGTCACTACCGTCTTTCCTCATGGAGCAATCGAACTTCATGATCCTGCAAGTGGATCACTCTTCAAGGTAAATGGCCAAAGGCTTAAGCCTTGCATTGACAGCACAATTCTAACCCGAAAAGTTGAGGAAGTCCCCTTGACGGATCCCATTTATGAGGAATAGTGCCTGCTCTAGCTTGGTCTAGCTATCGACATTAAATTTAGCAAAGCAAGGGAAGAAATTCTTTCGATGTTCCAAGCTTCCCTACCTTCTCAAATTGCTCGTGCCTTGAAATTTTCTGGGAAATGGTTTCGAAAAGCCAAAAATTTGATTTTTCTGAAATGGTCTTCAGTTGTGTTCCGCAATTTTAGACCGGCTTCTTAGACCTTCTCAACTCTTGTTTTCATTCCCGAAAGTTTCCGGCTCTATCAGGCAATTTTCTCGGACTTTCAACATGGCACTCACATGCATAACCTCTCATCTTCAATGCATTGTTGAAATGTTCTTAATCTCATCCATGCATTGAAGAGATGTTCCAAAGTTTGAAAATTTTCTCAAAATCATCCACGCATTGTGTGAGGTTGCAAAAGTTAGGAAATCTTCTTGAAATCATCCATGCACTCATTGAAAAAAAAAAAAAAAAAAATTTGCACAATTTCAAAATTTTTCTAAATTTTCCATGCTGTAAAAAAAAATTTGCACAGTTTGAAGCATTTTCCAAATTTTCCATGCATTGCATGAAGTTGCCAAGTTCTTGATTTCCATCCATGCATTGGTTTGGAAAAATGCATGCAAGGTCTGAAAATCCATCTATGTATTACTTGGCCTCAGGTGCAGCAGTTGCAAAAAAATTTTCCATCTAGTTTGCATAATGTTGCTCACATTGCCAATTCCATCTCCATGTTGCCTAATGAGCTCACTGCCTCATTTTCGAGCCCTCTCAAGTTCCTTTGGAGTGCTCGCAGCCACCTCCCAGCAAACCCGAACTCTCTGGCTTCATTTCGAGCAATCTAAACTCCAATTTGGAGTGCTCGACCTTGTTTGATTTTTAAACCCCAAAGCTGCTGAGGCTACTGGTCCCAATTCGAGCACTCTACTTCCATGCTTAGAGTGCTCGACCACTTCTCTCAACCAAGAAACCCACCACCATCCACCCCTCAACCACCTTTAACCTCCCAAACCTTCACCAATCAACCACCATGCAACAACCCCACCCCAACTCACCTCACCAAACCATGCCACCCTTTCAAACATGTAGCATCAACCACAAACATACCACTACACACCACAACTTAGCTCCCGGCATCTCTCCACCTCACAACCAAAAACAAACCATCCCAACTCTCTGCAACCCACTTCTCAACTCACCCATGCTTGCACCACCTCACCACCTCGCACACATAGAACCATGCCACCATGCATGCATCAACTCAAACCTCAACTCCTATCTCTCTCCTCAACCCAACGCACCCAACCAACCTTCCAACCTTCTCTCTTTCTCGGCCTCTACAAACCAAACATCACCACCTCTTGCAACACAACAGCAACCCACTTCAAACCAAACTCCCCAACCCACCCTCCAACTCATGCTCACCACAACCCAAACCATCAACCTCCTCTCGGCATCTCTGCAGACAACCCCACCAACCCTCCTCTCTCTCTCGGCAACTACACCCACCACCACCCCTCACCTCCATCAACCCACCCCAACCCTCACCTTCTCACTCTCGGCATTCCCACTCTACCTCCCTCATTTTTCTCACCACCCAACCATCTACACCATGCACCATACCAACCCCCACATCCAAACCCACCATCTCTCTCTCTCTCTAAACGACCATCACCACCCTGCATGCATGCATGCACGTCCATGCATGCATGCCACCCCTCACACCCTCACCAACCATAACCACCTTCCATGCAACACCCTCACCACCCCTCACCCTTCCCTGCCACCCACTCCATGCATCCCTCTCACCAAACCTCTCACCAAACATCTCACCTCCCCACCCAACCAATCCCACCACCCCTCCACCTTCCATCAACCCTCACTATGCCATTCACCTCAACCAACTCAAACCCTCACACTGCTCAACTTTCGAGCACTCGAAGACCAAGCTTCGAGTGCTCGAACTCCTCCTTCCCACACCCTATGCCAAACCCAACTCTCTGCCCCCATTTCGAGCACTCGAAGTGGGCCTTCGAGTGCTCGAACCAAGCTCTCTTTTCTCTCTTTTAAAACCCATTCTCTCCCTCGCAGCTCCATCTCCCTCTCAACCCACAAAACGACCACCAACCCCTCTTCCACCTCACGACCAACCTTCCTATCTCTCGGCTCCTCCCTTTCCCAACACCAACCAACCAACCTCCCCACTCCACCTCCCTCTCAACCCATCAAACTCCCACACCCTCACCCCCTCACACCACCTTTCTCTCGGCACACCACCCACCAGCCCACCCACATTGCCACCACCCCTACATCTCTGCAGTTCCCCTTTCATATTCTGTCCCAAGGTATGTGAGCTTCCTTTTTTTTTCTCCTTTCCTTGTCTTTATTTCATCATAAGGAGGATGGGATTACATGTCGGTGATTTTGTTGATGCTTGGGTTGCTTGTTGTTGATGTTGCTCTATGCTAGAGCTTGTTATCTTGCAAAAATTTTTTGGGTTTGCTCCTCCATCCCACTCACTTCCATCTTCTCCTTTTTGTGGTGCACGCCAGGTGTTCGCTGAAATTCCTCAACCAAGTCCACCTCTCTAAATGTCTCGTGCCGGTCCTTCTCGCCCTCCTCGACCCTCTTCAGGTGCCCGTGCTGTCACTCGTGAGCGACCACGTGATCCTTGGGATCGCAAACAACTCAACTACGAACTCTCATTTCCGCTCACGGATGCCTTTGACATTCTACCCACAACTTCGTGGGCTGTCGCCGAATTGACTAACCGGCGTCTGCAACACATTTGCGCACCCCTTGCCAGGGTTGCCTACCCCCGTGTAGTGCGCCTCTTCTACCAGAATCTCCAGTGCCCTGAAGAGCCACCCATTTCTCTCACTACATCCATTGATGGCACCGCCTATACTTTCACTATGACCGACATCATTCAGGTTTCTGGTTGCCCCATTGAGTGCCCCGATGACATTGTCAATCGTGAGAATCTCCCTTTATATGAGGAGCCGGATACATTAACTGTGGCACAGATTGCCGCTGCCATTTGCCCTATTGACGATCCTACTCGGCCCCAGTCTTTTATCCGCAAGACCAATCTTCCGGAACGCCTATGGTTCATTGACACTGTCTTCAAGCACAATGTTTGCCCTTTGGTGCACAGCACCGAGCGTCGGGGCCTCTTTCTGCAAGCCTTATATGCCATGGACCAAGGCCAATGGTTCTCCATCCCAGAGCTCATTTGGTCCACCTTTATGAAGTTCTGGCATGATGCTCATAATGCACGGGCTCCGCGAGTTAAAAATCGGAAATTGCCTTTGCCGTTTTTCATCACTCGACTCCTTCAGCACAAGGGTTTCGTTGTTCCTCCCCACGAACCAAAAGGCGACAAAATTAAAGTTTTTACCCAGCGCCGGTGGATCAATGTTCTGAGCCATTCTAGTACCCCTCCGCCTCCGGCCCCCCTGTTCATCCACGCTCCACCTCCTCCTCCTTCAGAGGCAGTTTCCACTGCCGCAGCCACTGCGCGGGTAGAGCCTTCGGTCGACTCTCACCAGGACTAGGCTTTCATCCGGGCTTCCATTGCCGGTATTCATGCGCGACTCGATCGTTTTGAGCATTCTTTGTCCGCGTGCAATCAGGCTCTGTGTGAGTCTTCTTCCCATGCTGAAGAAGATCGTCGTCTTGCTGCTGAAGATCGCCGTGTTGCTGCTGAGGACCGTCGTTTGGCTTCCGCTGAACGGCGTAAGACTCAATCTCTCCTCCATTCCATCCTCGCCCGTTTACCTTCTGGCCAGTAGCTTGTTGCGCGTGTGGACCTTCTCTTTTGTTTCATCTGTAACTATTTCTCTTGTATATTTTGTTTTCCTTTTAAACTGTAAGAATTTGCTATGTATAGGTTGCTCTGGTCGACATGATCCCTGTACAGTTCTTTTTGTCATCATGTAAACTCTTTTTGCAATGCAAGTTCTTTATGTTCTGTTAACTTTCGATACATTCGTTTTCTGTCTTTATGCTTGTGCTATTAATGTGTTTGTGGTTGTTTCTTTTGGTTCTTCATATTGCTTTCCAGGTTGCGCAGTCCAGTTCAAGTTTGGGGGTTTTTGTCTCAAAATGCCGTTCCCTCCCCCTGGGTATTGTTGTTCCTTTTATCCTCGTTGTCATTTTTGTCTCTAACTTGCATCCATGTCCCACATTGAGGACACTGTGTCGTTTAAGTTTGGGGGTGCATCAAGCATTCTTGGCATATTTTTGGTTCCATAATTTTTGCTAAGCAATGATAGTATAACCTGACACTTGTCGGAGATGAAACATATGTTTAATACCTTGTGTATAGAAGCAATTGAAATTTTTGAAAATAAAGAAAAATTTGAGTTGAAATGATCATGTAAATACAATGTAGTCTGTATAAATGCCTCAATTAGATTCTTGCTGGATTTACACTCTTATAAGCTTCACAATGCACAGATGCACATTGGAAACTTAACTGTGAGGCATGCAACTTGATTGACCTTGACCTTGGCCTAGTTAATCTGATTTGATGAACCTGATAGATGGATACCTTTGGCATGTATCTATTCAAAAAAAAAAAAAAAAAAAAAAAAGAAAAAAAAAAAAAAATTTTGAGAAAGAAAGAAAAAAAATGACCAGTTGACGTTCGTAGCCTTTCCAACTCGAGCTATTAAGCCCTAGGAGTGTCTCTACACTTAGCACCCTAAAGCCATCTGGTTTGGGAGTTGTTGGCCTAACGCTTGCTACAAGGGTTGGTTAGAAAGCTTAAGGGACTTAAACATTGCACGGTCATTCAAAAAAAAATTTAAACTAGTAATAAACATGGTTCGTTGGAGTTCGTAGCCTTTCCAACTTGAGCTATTAAGCCCTATGGAGTGTCTCTACACTTAGCACCCTAAAGCCATCTGGTTTGGGAGTTGTTGGCCTAACGCTTGCTACATAAGTTGGTTAGAAAGCTTAATGGACTTCAGCATTGCACAACCATTCTATGTTTCGCTTATAAGTTGCAATAAATTGTCAATAAGCAACAAAAGTTGTCTTGTAAATAAAATCATGCCTTAGGGACCTCATTTAAAGGGGAATTCATTGACTTGAAAACTTGTGCCTTGGAATTGGAAAAGAAAGTAAAAGCCGCATGTTGAGAATCCAATTCACTTTCACTGAAGCTAGAGTTGATTTCCATTCAAGAGATGATAATTGAGTTATTTATATAGACTTTGATGTTGATGCATGTATGTAGAAATGTATTTAGCCAATTTTTGTATCAATGCTTCATATATGCAAGGTAGTTTTCCCAATGACCCCATCTCCAGTTTTTGTCTGTTTCAAGTTGTATTTGAGCTATGTTTCTATCTCATTTTACCATGGAGGATATTTTTGTAGTAGCATGCCCATGGTTGTCTTTTCTTTATGTTTTTCATTGTAGTTTTGCTAAGGGACTAGCAAAATGTAAGTTTGGGGGTGTGATAAGCGCCGAATAATGTATATTCAAGCGCCCTAAATTACATTAACAAAGTCCAGTTATTAATTATTTTATGTAGATTAACTCCAATTCTATGTTTTTATGCATTTTCAGGTTCATTGGCCAAAATGGAACAAGAATAAGGCCTTGTGGAATCCTGAGCAACAAAAGGTGCCAATGCTGAATTCTGGCAGCAGTAGAGCCTGGACTTTGCTTGCCATTTTGACCTTCCAAACTCGAGAACTGGACTTCCCTCATAACATGAAAGATTTAGAGCTCTGAATCAGCTTTCCAAATCTTCAAGTGGTTCATCATTCGGAGTTCGGAGCAGAGAGTTATGATCTTCACAACAGAGGTGCGCAGAACTGCCTAGCAGCACTGATGTACTGCCTTTCTCCCCATTTTCGACCAACCAGACTTGAGAATTGGGTCTTCATCAAAACATGAAGTTTTTAAAGCACTGAATCAGCTCTCCAAAGCTTCAAACAGATCGTCATTCGGAGTTCGGGGCACAAAATTATAGCAGTTTTCCCAAAATAGGTCAGCATTGAGCAAGAGGAGCATGTTGCACATTGCACTAAGTTAGAGTGCTCGAAGTCACCAAGCGTGTGCTCGAAAATCAGGCAGAATGCCCTTCGGAAATGGCTCATTTCAGCCCACTTGCACATTGGTTTCCCCAATGCCATCTCCCTTCTTTATGAAGTGGTTGGAGGTGTTCCTTGGAGGAGAGAGGGTATTGTTGAAGCATAAAAGGCTACCCAAAGGCCACATATATGATTGAGCTTTATCTTGAGCAAGAGAAAGGAGAGAGAAGAGAGCAAGGAGAAGGGTGTTCTTGAGTGCTACAGTAGGAGCTCGAAAATGGAGATGAGGATGATGCTTCTTCCTTCTTCTAGTTCACCAATGGGTAACTAAACCTCATCTAGGGAGGTGATGAAACCCCTCCCTTGTAAGCATGTGTTAGTATAGTTTATTTTTGGGGATTACAATGTATTTTTGATAGTCTTTCCATGGTCAAGAGCCTCATTTTTGTTGTAATGAATGTTGAATGTTTTAAATGATTATTGTGAGTTATTCATCTTGTCTTGGATGGTTGCTTTTCTTAATCATATTGCTTGCACTTCCATGGTGACAATGGAAGTTAGATCATGGAATGGTTTTAATGGCATGGAGTTGGAGAACCTAGATAGTTCATGGCTTAGGGTTTCCCTTTGATGGGCTATACTTGATTCTTAGCTTTATGTGCATTCACCATTTAAATTAGGGCTTGATAATCCTTGGCTTAGTAAGCATGTCCTAAGCTACATTTTAGTTTAGGTAGTTGATCATGTGAACCTTTGATGGTTTATTCTTGCCTTTCTAATTAAATGAACTTCTTAAGGATATTATAGCAACCTAGTATTGTTATGTATCATGACTATCATATATGTTGTTTTCCCCTTAAATTAATCTTAACCTAGCATGTGTAGAGGGATGGAGGTTGATTCATTTCCCTAGCCTTCTTTACTTGTACTCACTCCCTTGAATTCTTGCAATTTACTGTTTTATGCACTTTTAATTTCCTAGCTTAAGTGACATCCAACAAAACCTCTATACACCCTTCATCATTCTAAGAATGATTCTAGACATTTAGGTTGTATTAGACTAGCGTAGTCCCTGTGGTTCGACTTACCCGACCAATAGCCCTATTTTACAATGATTCGTGCTATTGCGAAGGTTGATGTTAATTGACCAACCGATCACTTGGCCCTCGCCTTAATGCACACTTTCTAAGCTTGTGGTGTAGGATGATAATAGACCACCAGTTTTTCGCGCCGTTGCCGGGGATTAGGCAATGTCATATTTGTGGAATCCATTAGGAATTAGTACTCTTTTGATCGTGTCTTTACTTTATTTTATTTTTTATTTTTTTTGATTACTTATTGTGTTTGTTCATCTTTGACAAGGAGCATTGAGCTAGGAAGCAAGCAAAGGAGCTAAGCAAGAAAGGAAAAATGCTAAAAAAAATTTAAATTTTTTTTACTAAGCTAAGCTAGAAATTTGGAGTTGAAATGCTATAGGACATTTGTGAGACTTTCTTTACTCAATCCCTTAGTTAAATCGTCGGCCCACGTGGAGGCTTATTTTTAATTTCTTAAATAAATCGTGAGCCCGCGTGGAGGCATTTTTAATTATTCTTTGCATTGTTATCAAAGCATAGGAGTATGGGTTAAGTGTTTGTGGAGGAAGATTCATTGAATTGTTGTGAAGTCGAAGTGTTTGGTCATTCATTGTGTTTATGTGTTTTTACATTGTGCATGCATTGTCGTAGATTACTAAAACCAACTCTTGTCCCTCTTGATTCGCATCAAATCTATAGTTAGAAATCCTAGGGGAAGAGGAAGTTCTAGTTCTACCTAATCCATTACATCAGTGGAAGGCCATAAAGAAGAGCATGTAGAGGACCTTGGTCACATAGACCAATAAGGTATCCTTCATCTAAATGTGCATCATGAGAACATTCAAGCACTATTAGACATGCCTAGGCCATTCATTCACCAACCACAACAACAACAAGGCCAAGTTCCATTTGGAATGCCAAAGCCAATGTATGCTCCACAACCTCCCATCATTCAAGGAAATCAAAATCAAGGTGCCCATGTTGCACCTCAAATTGCTAATCTTCCACTTGCTTTAAGAGATCACTATGTGCCTAATGAATACAATGCACCCATATGCATTCAATTGCCACCATTTAGAGCACATCACTATGATATTAAGCCACAAACCATGCAAATGCTTCCTAACTATTATGGACTTCTAAGTGAAGAACCTTACAAGTATTTGGATGAGTTTCTAAAAGTATTTTCCACCGTAAAATATATGGACCTGCCAGAAGAGGTCTTAAGACTCAAACTTTTTTCATTTACCTTAAAAGACAAGGCAAAGTATTAGTTTAACAATCTTAGGCCTTTTTCAATCACTTCTTGGGCAATGCCATGAGAACCTCAATTCTTGAAGAAGTACTATCCGGTTTCTAAGACCAATGCCATGAGAACCTCAATTCGGGAATTTTCACATGGGGATGGAGAAACGTTTCATGAGGCATGGGAACACTTTAATGAATTGCTTAGGAAGTGTCCACATCATGACATGCCCAAATAGCAATTAGTTCAATATTTCTTTGAGAGCTTATCGAACAATTACAAAGGTATGGTTGATGCTTCCATGGGTGGCTCTTACATTGATAGGCATGAGGATGACGTGTGGCGTCTTTATGAGAGCATGAGTGAAAATTCTTTGCATAGAATATTATCATCCAAGAATGGTAGAAATTTATAAGGTAGGAAGAGTGTTGGCTTACATCAAGTCGACCATTCAAATGAAATAGCCGCCGAAATGAAGTCTTTATCTCAAAGGTTTGATTAATTTTTGATTAACCAAAACTCGGTGAACCAAGTATCTTCCTTCCCTAACCATTCCCATCGTGCATTAAATGAAACATGTATGACTTGTTCTAGTGTTCTTTATTTTACTTCTCATTGTCCTCACGGACAAGTGCAAAATGAACCTAATGAACAAGTCAATGCAGCTTTTGTGAACCAAGGGAATAATCCTTATGGTACTCATTATAATCCAAGTTGGAGAAATCATCCGAATTTCTCTTGGAAAAACCAAGGAGAGGGCTCAAACCCTTTCGAAGGCAGTTTTCAAGGGAAGTACATTCCACCTCCACTTCAAAACCAAGGATCCCAAGGTTATAGACCTTATCAATCACAAGGGAATCAATTTGCTAACTCTCATTTTCCCAACCAATCTTATTCCCAAGGAAATGCTAGAAGTCCCGCCTTTGAAGAAAGAGTTTTGAATGCTTTGGGCACTCTTGAGGCAAACACACAATTGCTTCATTCCCACTCTCAATCTATTGCGAAGCTAGAAACCCAAGTAGGGCAAATAGCACGCACTCTTAATGCAAGAGAGAAGGGAAAGATGCCTATGAATGCCCCACCTAAGTAACAATGTGTTGTGGAAACCCATTCCTTATCGGAAGGCCACACCATTAAGCATGTCAATGCGGTGACTACTTTGCGGAGTGGTAGGATTGTGGACAATCAAGTCAAAAAGTTCAATGACGAGAGTGAACTAGTGCAACCTCAAGTTGTCACCCGTCCCGTTTCACATCCCATTCCTCCTTCATTCCATATACATGATCTTGTGAATGAGAAAGCTTCAAAATGTGATTTGAAGAATGATTTTGAAAATGATTTGAAGAAAGATTTGCCGAAAAATGAATTTGAAAAGGCTTTGTTGAAAAATGATTTAAAACAAAGTGATTAGAAAAATTCTTATTTTGAAGAGACTTCAAAGAAAATTTTTGAAAAGAGTTTTGAACCAAAAGCCCTATTTCTGGATGTCTTAAAAGGATCCATTTCAAAAGAAAGGCAAAAGGCAAAAACCAATGAAATCATGGAAATGTTTAGGCAAGTGAAAGTCAATCTTCTACTTTTGTATGCAATCAAGCAAATTCTAGCTTATGCCAAATTCTTGAAAGACTTGTGCACCCAAAAGTGGAAGAACAAGAGCCAAGCACCAAGAAAAAGTGGTTTTGACCGAGCAAGTGAGCTCAATTTTACAACATAACACTTTACCAAAGTTTAAGGACCCCAGTTCACCTACTACTTCATGCATTATTGGTGATCATATCATTAATCGGGCGCTTCTTGACTTAGGACCAAGTGTTAACCTTCTTCCATACTCGGTTTATGTCAAATTGGGCCTAGGTGAATTGAAACCGACGTTGGTAGTTGTACAACTTGCTGACTGATCCATTAAGAAGCCTAGGGGTATAATTGAGGATGTTTTGATAAAGATTGACAAATTTTTCTTCCCCGTTGATTTCGTTGTCATTGACACAGAACCGGTCCTCAATCCTAAAAGCCAAATTCCCGTTATCCTTGACCGTCCTTTTTGGCAACCGCTAATGCCAACATCAATTGTAAAACGGGGATAATGAAGATCTCATTTGGCCACATGAAGGTGAAGTTGAATATCTTTAATCTTACACCCAATTCATTTGACAAATATTAGGAGAGGTTAAAGTTGTAGATAAATGTCATGATCTTCAATGTCAAGGAAGTAAGCTTTTGTGTAAGACCAAAACTTCAAAGGAATCATCTTCAACCTTGCATTCTCAAAGTCTTGTTTCAAATTCTTGCCTTGAAAAGGCATGGAAGCCCAAAGATTGTGATTGCTTTGACAAGGGATCAAAACTTTCTTTTGATATTAATCCAATAAGTTCTTCAAAGAACCATTTGTTGGGTGGATTCAAAGCATTTATCACCCCAACAAGGAGGGGATGCATTACAAGATCTTTGATCCGGGCTAAAAGAGCCCAACATCTTGCTAGAGACGTTAAAGACTAGCAAAACATTTTGTAGAGTGTCAAAACCCTATTCCTCCCTTATTTCTATCTTTAATTTCATTTCTTTCGAAGTCTAGATACTTATTTTTGGTTCGTACGCATTGCTAGGAACTGTGATTAGGATTGCATGAACTTTTATGTTGTGATTGAGCATTTTGCATAAGTTCGATCGATCTCAAATGAGAGTTCAATCGATCAAACTTCCATCTGCATCCAACACTTCGAATTTTTTTTGATCTGCATCCACTTGCATCCAAATCACCTCTCAGTCCCATCGTTCGAACTTATTCTCAGATCGATCTGCAAGTTCCAACACTTAGCCAAATTTTTGAACCAAAAACCTGCATATTTTTTCTGTCTGATCGATCGAATATTTTGTTCAGATCGATCTCAGTTCTTCATCTCACCATCTTTGACTTTGTTTGACTTTTTAATTTTAAAAATCCAAAAATATTTTTTATTCTATTACAAAAATCCCAAAAAGATTTTATTTTATTTAAAAAAAAAAGGATTTTCCTTTATTTATTTCAACAATCCAAAAATATTTTATTTTATTTTATTTTTACTCTTATTTTTCAAAAATCCAAAAATATTTTCTATTTTTCAATTTCAATTTTAATTTTTAATTTTTAATTTTAGTTTTTACTTTCCAAAAATACTTTGAAGAGAGATTATCACAGTTCGATCGATCTGAAATCTCAGTTCGATTGATCGAACTGATCGGGAAAAGTTTTTAAAAATAGACCCTGAGGGTCTCAAGATCGATTCATTAGATCAATCCAACCCTCCAAACCCTTGTCCCTCATTCCTGTCACCATTGTGCACCCATCTTCATCATCTTCTTAGGCGAATCTCCGGCGAGATCGAAACGTTGATTCTCTCTCTCTCCTCTCAGATTTTCATCTCTATTTTCTTCTCATCTTCTCTCGCGACTTGAGGTAAGATCCGAGCCACATCTTGTGATTTCAAGCTTCAACTTGTTCAATACATGTTGCTTACTGTTAGATCTAGGATGTATGGTGATGATTTACCTCCATTGTTGCCGGCTTGAAGCTTTATATATATATATGTATATATGGTTATATATTTTTGAGTTTCGATTTGTTTTGTGTGAGTATGGGCTTTGTAAAGTGAGTAGGATTGAGGAATTATTGTGTTGATGGGCCCACGACACTGTTCGTGTGGCCCCCGTGCTTCCAAAGTCACAGAGTTGTGACCTTTCAATTTTCGTCTTCACACAAGTCGATCGATCAAACTTCTATCTCAGATCGATCTTGAGAGATCGATCGAACTCATCTTTTTCAGTTTCTCAGATCGATCGAAGTTTTGAGATCAATCTCAATCTTTTTTATGATCGATCGAACTTCACAGATCTCATACACATACTTCGTTCATCATGTATTATGTTCATGCTATCTCATTTATGCCCAATGCCTGTGATATTCCACATTGGATGCATTTCATACTTACATTGTTTAACATGCTTCATATCCTGTCACTTGCATAGATTCATGCCATCTATCTATTTTGTCTTATTTGACATACATGTTTCTATTTTGTGCTTTCAATTCTTTATTCTGGCACTGACTCCCCTTGCAAGTTTTTAAATTATTTTTTAGGCCATGACTAAGCGCAAGACTGTTGCTAAGAGGCAACACGGACCTCAGAGACATATCAGACCTAGGATAGAGGAGCCAGCAGTGCCCTCTTATGCACAGGAGGAACCATTAGAGCCTACTCCACCTCAATCACCTGCTCATGAGACTGAGGATGATCATATTCCATCTACTTCTACGGCTCAGCCTGCGTTTACACCATCTCCATCTCCATCACATGCTGAGGCTGAGCATTCACCATTACCATCTCCACCACACCAACTAGCTCAGCTAGTTCGAGAGTGTGATAGGCTCACGCCTATATATGCACATATGACAGTGGATTATGAGTTAGTGTTCGACATAGATTTTTTCTCCAAATCAGTGTTGACCCAATCAGCTTATCATGATATTATCCAGAGGGGCCTTCCAGCTATTCTTGCCCCAGTTACTGAGCCAGTCTACCCGTGGCTAGTACGAATGTTCTTCTAGAACCTCCGACCGTCCCCGCGTACCACGGCAGAGCTGGTCACTACTATAGATGGCCATCATGGAATACAGGCCTTTATATGTCGACATGGAATAGGTCACCATGTCGATGGCAAGACTTTCGCCACCCGCACTTTTTCTTCCAGATGACCTGTGGTTCTTTGATTCCGTTCTCTTTTGGAATATATATATGGCCGGGCACAAGATTCAGCGGCGAGGAGACTATCTGACAGCCCTCTACGCATTTTATACAGGCCATTGGGTATCTATCCCCGCGCTCATCTGGAGTGTGATGAGGAAGCTCTTCGATGAATATATCAGCAAGGAGAAGCCCAAAAGGGCTAAGTCTCTTCCATTCGGCCACCTCATCGCCTAGATATTGATCGATCAGCGCTATCCTTTTCATCCTCAAGAGCATCCTGAGAGAGGTTCCTGTCACTTCTTGAAGAAGGACTGGAACAAGAGCTACAAAGCTATTATCACCAGACTGCAGGACCACGCAGTAGTGGCTGCAGAGGAGCTCGAGGCTGAGTAGGTAGAGGCAGTAGCAGCAGACCTCGTAGTGGATGATGTACCAATAGGTCCAGCTGTCGAGCACATAGACATCGATTTAAAGTGACCTGCAGATGACGCAGAGCAGCACTCTCCAGCTAGGTGGCCAGTATATGAGGAGGAATAGACTCAGGATCTTTCTTCTGATTCATCCATTCTTGAGGCTCTTAGTTAGACCCCCGGCTTTGGAGAGCGTCTTCAGGCTCTTGAGGATGCAGTGGTTGCTATCAGAGCTGATACTGCTGCCATTCGAGCCGATGTTGTAGCCCATCGAGCTGATTTTGCTACATTCCGTACGGATGTCATGACTGCACTCTAAGATTTATCTAGGGATATCCGCGGAGCTCGCCCTGCCCTTCCTGTCTCGTCCACCTGAGATTCCCAGTTTTCTCTATCTTTTTATACTACACCTCTGTGATCTATACTTCATTTTTGTCACTATATATTATTTGCAACCGAATATGTCAGCTTTGCTCTTTTGATGTACTCTATACTTTATTTTCTTTATATATGTTTTTGCTATAGATGTCGTCTATTATGTTCTCATATCTATCTGTTTGACTCCATTAGGTACATCACAGTGACTTCAGTGAGAGAGTGCTACCCGATTTTCAGGACCACCCTTATACCTCTCTCACTGCTTTATTTCATTTACACTTGCATGTCCACTGTGCACTAATTATCTTTTTTTGTTATCTAATGAATTTATCTGAGTGCCAAATTTTAGGACCACAGTTAATCCCAAGTTTGGGGGGGCCATGCCACCTACTTTGGATACTTCAGTACCATTCATTCTATGCCTTAGTTGCACTAGTATACTATTTCCTTTGTTCTCTTTACACATTGAGGACATTGTGCTGTTTAAGTTTGGGGGTAATGGTGTACTTTACAGTGTTAATTTTAAACTTCAAAATTTTGAGCATGACTTGTGTATTTGAGAGATTTTCTATGATTGGTCTATATCTAGCTATGATTTTGATCTTTTAAGGACTATATTGCTTAAAATTTAAAAATTGCTTGACTTGAGAGTCCAATAATCCTTGTATGCCTTATGGATGCCATTTAGGAGTAAATTTTTCGAACGATTGATATCTTTCTTGCACTTGTGGTCCACATCATCTTGATTTTGTGATTGTTTTGAGATTCACTTTAGAATTATACACTAGTACAAGCGCACACTAGCATTCATTTGTGGGGTACATGCTTTGTTGATTATTGAATTAGTTATATCCCAATTGGGCTAGTAGTGCATTGAAAGCTTTCATTCTTGATAAAGGTGGATAACAACCCCTTTTCACTAAGTAGCCGGGATTCTGGCCTCCTCAAGCATTGAACTTCTCGTGCCAAAAGGTGGAGGGCCCAAACTCTAGGTTAATAATTGAATATAAAAAAAGAAATAAAAAAAGTTACAAAAATAATAAAAAAGTGAGGACTTCTCCCAAAAGGTGAAAAGTGGGAAATGATTAGATGGAGGTTGTCTTGATTTGTAGCCCAGTTGATTTGAGCTTGTAAGTCCGTAGGGGTGTTTGAACGCCTAATGCCCTAAAGCCGTCTGGTTTGGGAGTCATTGACCTAACGCTCGACCTCATGAATTGCTAGAAAGCTTAATAGATCAACAAATTACACCATGCTTCCATCTTTGATACTAAAAAAAAAAAATTTCGAGTGAAAAGAAAAAGAACACCTAGAATAATAAAGCTTTAATAAAAGGTTCACTTTTTGTCTTGATGATCGGTACTAGATTTGTGTGCTAGTTTGAGGGTAAGGATGTGATTAATTCGTTAGTTGGCTAAGATAGTAACATATTTAATGCCGGTCCACTCAAAAGGATTCTAGAGTTGTTTTGATTTGTATGATCATTTTCTTGATGTGTGGAGGACCATACTTGCTTGCTTGATGTTAAAATTTTGGGAGATTGCTTAGAAATGTTTGAAAAATTGCATACTTGAGGTAGTTTTCTCCCAATGCTTACTTGCAATATTGGTGTCTCTTTTGAAAGAATGAGCTTAATGTTTATGGGTATCATTTCTGGAAATCCTCACGAGACTTAACTCGTCCACTAGGGGTAACCTAGGGGTTTAAAAGGCTTGTTGCATATGCTAAGTGCAATTGTGTGCCCTACGAAAGTGGCCTTATCCATTTATTGTTTTCTAGTTCTTAGTTGTTTAGTTATTCATTTCATTCCTTTACTTTCTAGTTCATTGCTAGGGACTAGCAATATTTAAGTTTGGGGGTGTGATGAGCGCTGAAAAGTGAATATTTAAACCCCTTAAGCTTAGGGAATCTAGTACCTTTATCTATCTTACTTTACCATTTTAGATTGATTTCGTATTATTTCCATTTTCAGGCACTTATCCCGAAAATAAGCTAACTCAGCCAAATAAGAGCAGAAATGAAGCAATTCTGGGATGAATCAAAGAAAGGAGCCAAGTGGAAGCAAAAGCAAGAAAAATGTGGAAATCAACATCTTCGATCGATCCAACATGATCGATCTCAGGACTTCAAGATGGATCAGAGCCATAATAACATTTTCAGAGATCTCAAAAGTTCGATCGATCCAACATCATTCTTCGATCGATCGAACTACCTTGTCCTTATCCAAACGATTTATCTTATCTAGTTGTACCACCTTACCAACTACTTTTGTCCTTTTCCCAAAAATTTCTTCAATATATCTCAGATTTGTTTTTATCCAAAAAGCATCACCATTGAGGATCGATCCAACTTCAGTTTGATAGATCTCAGCTATGTTTAATCGATCCAAGTCCAAGGTTCGATCGATCGAACTTCCTCCAGTGCGAAAAAGTTAAATTTCTAGCTCACAAAAAGTTATCCTTTATCCAATCATTGGGGAATATTTGCTATACGACCCCAGCTTATTTTGGGTGTCATTTGACCTACCTATATAAGGATAAGGATTAATTTTTACATCATAACACATTATATCATATCATACCTTGTAGAACTCTTGGAGAGTAAGCTTAGAGGAGGAGGAGGCTAGAGACACCATTGGAGACTCTTCATTAACCAAGGAGCAAATCTCTACCATGGAGTTAGCCCTTGAGGGTTGGAGAAGCACTATCATGAGTGGCTAGACATCCTCTTGGGGCTAGAGTTAGCCCTAAGCATGCTTTTTACATCTTGATTTTGTGTATTATTGAGGGATTAGTGTTGTAATACATGTTTTGGCACTTTTATATATATAGATCTTGTTTATTCAATGATTTATGTGGTTTAATGCTTCCAATTGATCATTTCATTCTATCCATATGTCTATGTATGGTAGAATAGATGTTCATGTGTTTGTCTCCATTTCTTATGTTATTGATGCATGTCTATGTGTATTAATGCCGTAGATCTAGAGATTGTCAAAACATTGTGCTTAATGGAATGCTCTTGTAATTTTCTTGATGGTTCATGCTCATTTCTTGATGGATTATACCTTTCCCTTAGCTTAATTAGTTTAATTTCATGTCTTTAGCTTAATTATAGTGTAGTGGTAGCACAGTTGTTAGATGGGAGGACAATCCATACTTGTTGTTTGATGTTCCATAGTTTTGAATGCAAGTAGCATATGTCTCTAACCTTGTGGTGTATTTGGCTTGTGAGCTTAATGAAAGGATTAATGACTTGCTAGATATATTGTGCTTTTCACATGCTATTTGGACAATATATACTTAATTGCTAGATATATTGTGCTTTTCACATGTTACTTAAACAATATATACTTAATTGGTCACGCTTGCTAATTGAATCAACTAACACACACACACACATCAATATTGCAACACACATTTCCCTCAATAGTCACTTGTTAAGGGTGTAAAAAAGTATTGTTTGGTGGTGACCTCTAAACCCCAAGATCTCTCTCTCTTTTACCTACTCTTTATTGCGTTCAATTATTTAGTTTAATTTGCTCTCTAGTTTAATCAACCAACTAACTATTTGTTTGATCACTCGACCTACTAACCCTAATAGTGATTCCATAACCAAATTCGACTCCAATCCCTTGGGATGATCCCTACTCACCCTAACTATATTTTTAGTGAAGGTAGTAGTGGCTTTTATAAATGTAAAACTTGGCCCTCGCCTTAATGCACACTTTCTAAGCTTGTGGTGTAGGACGACGACAGACCACCACACATTAATCATAATATTTATTTTGGTCTCTAGAAAGTCAATGAAATGGCATTGAAATTAATGTTTCATCTTTAAAGCCCTTGTTACCATAATTTGGTAAATGACTCTCGGACACGGCGCACTTGAAATTTATCATCTTCATATGTCCCTAGACTGTTAGAAATTGGATTTGAACTGAATTGAACCATACTAAAACTGTTATACTCAAAGTCCTAGGTGCTAAAAAGATGGCTATCTCATAAAAAGCAATTTTCAGACAAAAAAATTTCCAAACTAGCCTATACTAAAACTGCTATAACTATTTTTTTAGCTGGAGTTTTTAAGTAAGGCTAGGTGCATTAGAAATCTGACTTTGAGCGCTTAACATTTCAGTAGGCTTTTTTAACGAAAAATTAATTGTTCCAACTAAAGAGCATGCTCCCAAAAATAAGGAGCAAGCTCTCAGAGGCTGGGCGCCGGCTCCATGCAATGGAGAGCTGGCTTTTAAGGCTAGGGAGCTGTCTCTTCTTGTTTTACAAGAGCCGGATCCTTCTGGGGTTTTGAACTCTAACGGAAACTTTTTCATTTATTAATCCCCAACCACCTCTAACAGCTATATTAAACTCCGCTTATCTATAAATACAGAGGGTTGGTCTGCAATATAACACACCACTTGAAAGAGCATTCTTCTACCTCTCAAAAGCATTAAAGATAATTCATTGAGCTTTCATTTTCTCTCTAAATCTCATTCACTCATATACTATTTTGAGAGATTCAATTAAGCATTCAAAGGGCTTTTGCTCTTGTTTTAATTTTTATAGAGTTTGTGCTCTATCATACACTTGAGAGATTATAAGAGCTTATATTCTTCACTTATATCATCCTCTCTCATTCATATTTTCATAGAGTATTGATCTTCATTTATATTCATATATATTTTACTTGTAAACTTTGATTTACATATCAATCTTTGAGAGATATATTTGTATGCAACAAATTTGATATTCAATTGTAAAGGCTTGTGTGGCCCAAAGAAGAAGAAGCAAGCTAGCTTCAATTTGTAAGGGTTGGTGTGACCCAAAAGAAGACTAAGAGAGGTTGTCTCTTAGTAAGGTGAAGCAACGAGTTGTTTCATGTAAAAGTTTGCTCTCCACCTATAAGGAGAAGCTATAGTGGATTGGGAAGTCTCAAGAGGGGTCTTGAGCCGAGGAGTAGGAATTTCCGAACCTTATTAAAATCACCGAGTTATTGTTTGCAATTTCTCTTCCCTTTTCTCTTTTACAATTATGTTATAAATTATTTACTTTCATATCTTGATCTTATATCTTAATTATTGCATAATTGCTTAAATTGTTGAGTAGAAATTTTATTATATAAATTGTGAAAATTGGCTATTAACTCTATTCACCCCCTCTAGAGTCAATTCTTGGGTAACGAAGTCTATATGGAGACATGCCAATAGGAGTCTTATATGCTGTTCGGTAAGCCCACAAAGCATCATTCAATTTGCATGACCAATCCTTCTGGGTTGTGTTTACTAGTTTTTCAATAATATGATTAATTTCTCGGTTTGAAACTTCTACTTGCCCACTTGTTTGAGGATGGTAAGGGGTGGCAACTTTATGAGTAACGGAGTACTTAAGAAATAATTGCCTTAAAAATTGATTGCAAAAATGCTTTCCTCCATCACTAATAATGGCTCTTGGCATGCCAAAAGGGGTGAAAATGATGGATTTAATGAATTGAACGACCACAGAATGGTCAATGGTTTTGGTAGTATAAGCCTCCACCCATTTAGAAACATAATCAACAGCAAGTAAAATGTATTGAAATCCATAAGACATAGGAAAAGGACCCACGAAATCAATGCCCCAACTATCAAAGATTTCAATACGAAGAATATTTGTCAAAGGCATTATGTCTCTTCGTGACATTGATCCCATCTTTTGACACCATTCACACTCCTTACAAAAATTATTGGCATCTCTATGAATTATGGGCCAAAATAGCCCACTTTGAAGAACCTTCAAGACGGTCCCGGATGTTAGCAAAGAAATGGTTCTTTTCTTGCCTTAACCAAGTAGTCGAAAGTTTGCCAATTGCCAAAAATTTCACAATGTCGGAAAACCAAGGCATTTTTCCATTGGAAATTTGGAAGTGTTGTTTATCTAGAAATGAATCATGAATTGGTGGGCTTGGGGAAGATTTTACCATCAATCTGGAAAGGTGATCAGCAACCACATTTTCGGTGCCTTTCTTATCTTTGATTTCGAATTCTTGGAGAATCAAAATCCATCTTATTAGACGGGTTTAGTTTCTTTCTTACTCAAAAGGTGCCTTAAAGCAGTATAGTCAGAATAAACAATGACTTTTGATCCTAAGAGGTACGATCAGAATTTATCAAGAGCAACACTACGACAAGTAATTCCTTCTTGGTAGTGGAGTAATTCAATTGAGCTCCTGAGAGGGTCTTACTCGCATAGTATACGGCACATGGAGGTTTTCCTACCCTTTATCCTAAAACAGCTCCCATAGTATAATCAGAGGCATTACACTTGATTTCAAACGGTAATGACCAATTAGGAGGTTGTATAATAGGAGCAGATGACAATAAGCCACGAAGTGTATGGAAAGAATCATGACATGCTTGATCAAAGACAAAATGAGTCTCCTTGGTGAGAAGATTACATAAGGGTCTAACAATTTTGCTAAAGTCTAGAAGCTGGCATAACCTAAAAAGGAGCGAACTTCTCTCACCGTAGAAGGTGGAAACAATTCAGAAATGAGCTTAACTTTTGCTCTATCCACCTCAATACCCCTTTTGGAGATGACATGACCCAAAACAATACCTTCTTGAACCATGAAATGGCTCTTTTCCTAACTAAGGACAAGATTTATTTCACGACATCTTTTAAGCACTAAAGATAGATTTTCAAGGCATGCATGAAATGAAGACCCAAAAATAGAAAAATCATCCATAAAGACCTCTAGATACTCTTCCACCATGTCTGAGAAAATTGACATCATATAGGTTTGGAATGTAGCAGGAGCGTTGCACAATCCAAAAGGCATCCGTCTATAAGCAAATGTGCCAAAAGGACAAGTAAAGGTGGTTTTCCCTTTGTCTAAAGGGGGCTACTTGATTGTTACCAGAATAGCCATCAAGGAAACAATAATATTGTTGCCCGGCCAATCTATCTAGAATTTGATCAATGAATGGCAAAGGGAAGTGATCTTTTCTAGTGGTGGTATTTAATTTTCGGTAATCAATGCATACATGCCATAAATTGGTAGTACGCTTAGAAATTTCCTCACCTTTTGAATTTTCAATCACTGTAATCCCCAATTTCTTGGGAACAACTTGAGTTGGATACACCCATTTGCTATCAGAGATTGGATAAATTATACTGGCATCTAAGAGCTTAACAACTTCTTTCTTAACCACCTATTTCATGTTTGGATTTAATCTCCTTTGGGCATCTCTAAATGGTTTTGCATCCTCTTCCATAAGTATGCGATGCATACAAATAGAAGGATCAATTCCCTTTAGATCCTCTACACTCTATCCAATAACTTCCTTATGTTCTTTAAGCATATTTAAAAGATTATTTTCTTAGTCCTCTTCATGGTTTGAAGATATGATAACCGGAAGAGTCTCTTTTGGGCCCAAGAAGGCATACTTAAGATTGGAATGAAGAGTTTTAATCTCAAGAGTGGGTGGAGAGACTAAAGATGGGATTGGTCGAGTGCTAGAGAGTAGAGGAAGAGGTTATTTTGGAGTTTTCCAAGGTAGAAAATTCAAGCTTGCAACAGATTCCATTAAATCATTTACTTCATTTTATTAATCCTTCATTATCAAACCCACAATTACCATACATTTCAAGGAGACAAGATACAAGAGGATCCTCGGAGATAAGAGATGAAAGATTGTCCTTGGTTGAATTTTTCATAATTATGGAAGGAACGGACTCCTCAATTACCTCATCTAAGACATCTATGAGACAACACTCGTCTTCATCTATAGGATGTCGACTTGTATTAAAAACATTAAGCTTAACCATCATGTTACCAAAAGAAAGGTCCATAACCCCGGATCTACAATTAATGATAGCATTTACAGTAGCAAGAAATGGCCTTCCTAAGATGATTGGGATGTGGTTGGTGGGATTAGCAACCAGTTCGGTATCAAGGACCACAAAATCAACCGGGAAGTAGAATTTTTCAACCTTAATAAGTATGTCCTCAACCATGCCCCTAGGTGTTTTGACGGATCTATCGGAAATTGAAGTACCACCGAGGTTGGCTTCAATTAATTCAATACTAGTTAGACATACATAGAGTAAGGAATCAAATTAACACTTGCTTCTAAGTCACGAGGAGCTCTATAAACTTCATGGTTTCCAATCACACATGAGATGGTCGGAGCACCGGGATCTTTAAACTTAGGTGGAGTGTTATGTTGAATGATGGAACTCACATGCTCTATGAGGAACTCTTTTTTAGGGCCTTGTCCTTTGTTCTTTCTCTTTTGTGTACAAAGGTCTTTCAAAATTTTTACATAAGGCGGAATTTGCCTAATTGCATCCAAGAGAGGAAGATTTATGTTAACTTGCTTAAACACTTCCATCATGTCATGAATTTTCCCTTCTTGCCTCCCAAAAGGCGAAGTCTCTCTTAAAGCATATGGAAATGGAGCTTTTGGCTCATAAGACTTTGTAACTTGAGGAGATGATGGAAAAACTTAAGAATTCTTATTAGGACCAATTTCATCTAAGGAAGTAGGAGTAGGATTGGAAACGGGATGGGTGCTAACCTTGGGTTGCATCGGTTCACTAGCTTCATTTGGTTTTTCAACCCTATTGTCAATTTGCTTGCCACTTCTCAAAGTAGTGATGGCTTGCTTTTTTTCTTGGGAAGGACACCCCAATGTAGAGTTTACTTCCATAAAGTGTTAGGCTTTTGGGTTCCTTTTAGGTTGGTTAGGCAATTTACCAATTTCTCTTACATTCAATGCATTAGCTATTATCCCGATTTGAGATTCAAGCTTTGATATCTATTGAGAATGAGAAAGCAACAAATTGGTGTTCATTTCCAAACTACCCAAAGCCACCAAAACCTTATCTTCAAATGTGGAATTACTAGAAAGTGCATGAGAATGATTAGAGCCACCCTGAGAATTATAAGCTTGAGGATGAAAAAAATGATTCATTCTTTGATGATAAAAAGACGATGAAACAAATCCTTAAGAACCTTTATTTCTTTCATGAGGTGGAATGTATCAGTTTTGAAAATTTTTAGCCTAAAAAGGGTTTGAATGTTCACTCCACACTGGAATATAAACATTTGAATGAGGGTGAGCAAATGTGGCATTGACTTGTTCATAGTGTTTACCAAGCATTTGTCCATGAGGACAATTAAATGTAGTATGTAGCACACTTGAACATGTTATGCAAAGCTCACAATAATGGTGAAGATGATGATCATGACAAGGAGATGGTTGAATTGTCGGTTTTTGACTCAATAAAAATTGATAAAGTTTTTTAGTGAGAGTTTTGACCTCGGTAACAATCTCCATTGGACTTTCAATTTGGCACGCTTTCAAATTTTTCCTTTTGTCAATAATAGCATGACTCAACTGAGAAGTGTGAGATTTATGCTATAAATTTTCACTCATTTTTTCAAAAAGATGCCAAACATCATCTTCATGTTTTCCAAAATATGAACCTCCACATGAAGTATCAACAATGTCCTTCTGAATGTCGGATAGGCTTTTATAGAAATATTGAACTACTTACTATTTAGGAATGCCATGGTGTGGGAATTTCCTTAGTAAAATCATTTAATCTTTCCCAAGCCTCATACAAAAGTTCTCCTTCCCCTTGAGAAAATTCTCTAATGGCGGTTCTCATTAAATTTGTCAAACTTACGGGGTAAAACTTTTTCAAAAATTTATTTTGCATTTGTATCCAAGAAGTTATAGAATTTACCCCCAAATTATTGAACCAATGCTTTGCCTTATTTTTAAGAGTGAAAGGGAAGAGAAGTAACCTAAGAACTTCTTCTAGGACATTCATATACTTCACGGTGGAGCATATTTCAAGAAATTTATCAAGATGTTTATATGGTTCCTCACCATCTAAGCCATAGAAAAGTGGACACATTTGAATAGTCTCGGGCTTAATCTCATATTGATCGGCCCCAAAATTAGGGAGCATGATGCAAGTTCGTGCATGGTATTCATAAAGGTTGTAATGATCACAAAGGACCATTGGAGGGATTGGGGCTTAAACTCCGGGAGGAAATTGGTTGACTAGAGGATGTTCTATGAAATTTAGGCCTAAATAACCAAGATGACCCTCTAGATTTTCCATCGATACGATGAAGGGTTGAATAAGATTGCACAAAAATCAAACAACACAACAACAAAATCAACAAAGCAAGCACTTCGCCCCCACAACAAATCAATCAACAAATCTCCACATACAATGTTCCCATACTCCCATGCTCTAAACAAGATGCAAGTAAAATAAAAATTGCCTCCACGTGGGCTCATGATCTATCTAAGAAATTAAAGACCTACATCCACGTGGGCTCATGATTTAACTAGAGATTGAAAATGTACTTTTACTTGGAAACAAGGTCAGATTATTAGGTCGAGTGATCAAAAGGTGGTTTGATTGGTTAATTAAACTACAATTTTAACTAAGTTAAAGCAATGTGAGACAACTAAATTAAGTAAAGTGTAGAGAATAAGAGAGAGGTCTTGGGACCTAGAGTTCACCACTAAGCACCACCTTCCTAGACATTTAATATTTATTGGATAAAGGGGAAACATGTGTTGTAAATGAAATAGTGTGCAATTGGTTGAAATAATAGCATGGATGGCTAAGTAAACATACATTGTCTAACCAATCTAGTGAATAGCACAACATATCAAGTTAAGCCATTATTTCTTCCTTTAAGCCCTCAATCACTACACACCCACAATTTAGAGAAATATACTACTTGCATTCATAAGTATGGAACATCAAACAACAAGCATGGATTGTCCTCCTATCTAAGAAAGTAAAGCAACTATGCTACAACTAAGCTAGGGACATGAAAATTAAACTAAGTAAACTAAAAAAAGAGGTACAATCCTTCAAGAAATAAGCATGAACCATCAAATAAATCATAAGAGTATTCCATTAAACCACCATGCCTTGACCATTACTAAATTCATAGCATCAACACACATAGACATGCATCAATATCATAAAACCTAGAAATAAACACATGAACATCTATTATAGCATACATAGACATATAGATAGAATGAAATAATCAATTGGAAGTATTAAACTACACAAATCATAGTAGAAACAAGATTTATATATATCAAAGGTCAAGACAAGAATTACAACACTAATCTCTATTAATTACAAAACATCAAAGTGTAGGGGACATGCTTAGGGCTAGCTCTAGCCCCAAGAAGATGTTTAGCCACTGATTGATGTTGTCAACCAACCCTCAAGGGCCATCTCAATGGTTGAAATGATCTTCTTCTCCTTGATGGAAACCCTAGATAAGTGGAAAGACTCTGAAATGGTGTGTGTCTCTCTAATCCCTAGACTCCTCCAACCTCTCTTGTATTATGTTCCTTTCTCCCTAAGATTGTCTATGTGTAAAATGGCTCAAATCCTTATATAGGTAGCTCAAGTGTCACACCCAATGGTCAGACCTCGTACACTAGGACCTGCAAATGATTGCACCACGAGCACACCTTTTAATCGGCTAGAACTATTTTTTTTCTCACACTTGAGGAAGTTTGATCAATTACAAGGATGGTCAGATTGATCGAACTATGGCGGTGCCTTTTTAGAAAAAGATAAATCTAATATATTTTTTAGATATTTTAGGAAAAAGACAAAAGTGGTAGGTGGGAATAAGGTCAAGGGTGTTCGATCGATTAGAAGAAATGTCAGCTCGATCGAAGAAGATAATTTGGTGAGGAAAATGACAGAAGGCTCATTCCATCTTAGCCTTGTTGGAATTATCACTGTGTGATCAATCTGAGCTTGGTATGATTTATCAAAAAATGCTATTTTCCACCTCTTTGCTTCCACTTTGCTCCTTCCTTCCATTGAGCTGGAGATTGTATCTTTTATACTCTAGTTCAGCTGGATTAACTTATTTTGGGGATAAGTGTCTGAAAAGGCAATAACATGAAATTAGTCTAAAACGGGAAAAATAAGATAGATAAAGGTCATAGAATACTCGAGCTTAAGGGATTTAAATGCGCACTTTTCAGCGTTCATCACACACGTCTGGCAATGGTAATGGAACAACCTCGACAAACTCTACAAAGAGTGACTGAACCCCTAATAGGCGTGCCAACACAAAGCGGTCTGTCTAACTGACTGACCTCCAAACCTAATGCCCGTACAAATGATGAAGTAATGAATGAATAGGAAGCACTAGAATCAAACAGTACTCGAGCCCAATAATAGGACACAAGAAATATACCCTTAATAACTGAAGGACTGGATGATGGTTTAGCTAGAGTAATTGCATACACATGACCTTAAGTCATCTACCTACCCGGTCGAGAACTCTGAGATGTCATAGCTGGCTAAGATGGCTGAGGTGGTGCTGGCGGTCGAAAGCCTCACTGAACTGTGGCAGACTGCATTTGCCTCTATTATAAACCTACACCCCTGCCTGAGCCTCTGCTCTACTGTGGACAATCTCTCATCCGGTGGCCCTACTAGCCGTACCCAAAACATCCACCAGACGCCACTTGAACCTGCAGGCATTGAGACTTGAGATGCCCCGTTTGCCCACACTTCAAACAAACCACCTAAGCCTGAGTGCACTAGGACTTGTAATATCCTGATTTCCTGCATCTAAAATAAATAACATTCAGCCTAGAAGAACCAATAGATACTGAAGCTGTGGGTATGGATCTGGCTGATTGCTATCCCCTGAACCCCGACTATTCGTTCTTCTACTTCTTATGTGATTGACCCTAGAGATAACACTCATGCTCCTACTATATTTATAGGACTCCCTAATAGCTTTGCTGTCCTTGCTTTCAGCCTCAACTGCTAAGGCCTTTCGCACTACTTTTGCATGCTCGGTCAATTCTGCGGCGGCCACAATTAGCCTAATGGTGAGATCTAAGCCATCTACAAATTTTTCTATCTTCCCTTCCCCATTCTTAGGGATCTCTGGTGCAAACTTCAAAAAAGATGTCAACTTGTTCTCATATTCAGTAACTATCATATTTCCTTACTTTAAGCCATCAAACTTTTTCTTCAACTCCCTAGAAAATACTTCTCATAGAAAAGTCTCTTAAAAGAATCATATGTTATGGTATCCACATTATGGGTAAGAGATATGGTCTTCCACTAAATCTCTGCATCCCTAATATAATTATACGTCGCCAATGTGATCTTTAACTTGTCCGATGCCAAATTCATGGCATTAAGATGTTTCTCCACCCTATCCATGAAACTATCCGCAACAAGAGAATCTGAACCGCCCTTAAACAGAGTTGCCATCAATTTCACAAACTTTACAATATGGTAAAGAGTCTCATCTGGCTCATTTTTCTTTGGAGGTGGTACAGATGGTGGCACAACTTGTGAAGATGATGCCAGTGCCGCCCGAAACATATCATGATGGCAGCCTGTACAGCTAACTTAAGCTGCTCCTCACTTATTTGAAAAGGTGGATAAACAGTTCCCCTAGCTTGTCCCCCTTTTGGTGGGACTAAATCCTGCAACAACACATCTTCCTCAACCTGCTCCTGATCCCTCTCTGTGGGATTGGAGCTAGAGCTTTTCCCTAGATCCTTTCTTGGTGGTATGACGCTATAAGATAAAAGAATGGATCAAAACAAAGACATTAGAATACACACGAGAATTGAGTCCTCATGTGAATGACTCAATAGGAAATGACAACAGTTAAACACTTTCCATACTCCCGTAACACCCAACCAATGATGAGTATGAGCATGTAAGCAATATACATCATCTTTAAACAATTAACATGCAATCACCTAAATAAGTAAGCAAGTAGGCATGCTTCTCAAATAATTTAACACCTTGCACATAAGCAGATAAACATACAATTCAATTTCCCCATGCAATCCTAGGTAGGCCTCTACCCGTTATCCTAATGGTATTTGAACATCGCTCAGATACCAATTTTATAACGACCCAAACCCATGGGCCCAGACCATTAGCCGGGTCCCTACCTGAACCCGAGGTCAATAAGGGTATAACAGTTATTTCCTAAGCTCATCGGTAATACTCAATTCATTCGAAAATACAAAGTGTACTCCAAATTACAGTTCAGGTGGAAAAGTCGAAGGTCAACTGGGTCATTGGGAAAGTTAACCAGCTGGAGGCCCTTCGTTAGCCGGTTAAAAATGCATGGTCGGCCGACTGACTGAGATGGTCAGTCGACCAAAACAAACCTCAAAACCACATACTCTCGAGACTTTACTGAAATAACTCATCAACCAGCTGAAAATGAGGTTCGGCTGGCTGAAAGTGAGGTTCACTAGGCTGATCCACAAGGTCGGTCAGCTGAAACGATCTCCCAAAATGAATGCTTTTGCGACTTTAGAAAAGTGGACTATCAGCAAACCAAACATCCAACGTCAGCCGACTGACAAGGGGGGTTTAGTCGGCTGATAGATGATAAGCGCCGAATATTCCATATTCAAGCGCCCCTAGTTGCATTAGTTAAGTCCATTAATTGATTATTTTATGCCGATCATATTCATTTGCATGTTTTTATATATTTTCAGGTTTTTTTCCCAAAAAGGAATAAAAATGATGTTTTAATGAGTTCTCGAATATCAAAGTGTGCAATGCTGAAGTTTACAGCCTGGCAGCAGTGGAGTTCGGATTTGCTCGTCAGTTTTAACCAAACAAACTTAAGAATTGGACTTCTATTAAAACATGGAATACTTATAGCATTGAATTAGCTTTCTAAATCATCAAATGGTTCTTCATTTGGAGTTTGGAGCAGAGAGTTATGGCCTTTTAACCAAAGGTGCACAGAACAGCCTGGCAGCAGTGAAGTTTGACTTTTCTCTTCATTTTAGACCCTCCAAACTTGAGAACTAGACTTCCATAAAAACATGATGTACTTATAGATTTGAGTTATCTTTTCAGATCATCAAACGGTTCATCATTTGGAGTTCAGAGCAGGGAGTTATGGCCTTTTTACCAAAGTAGCTTAGAGGAGAACAAGTAGAAGAATGCAATCTGTTGCATCTTCGAGCACTCGAAGAAGGACCTTCAAGCACTCGAAATTTGGGCAGAATCATTTTGAGCATCTTCGAGCAATTGAAGCCACTTCTTTGAGCGCTCGAAGGAACATTTTTGGCCCACTTGTGTCTTGAATCCTCCAACTTCGGATTTCCCTCTTTTATGAGTTGGTTGGAGATGTGTTTTGGAGGGAGTTAAGCCTCATTTTGAGGGGTTTTGTTAGGCTTATTGTCTACAAAAAGAGAGGGGAACCAAGAGATTAGATATCATCATATATATCATTTTTGCAAGATTTGTGGAGAGAGAAAGGAGGGAGA
Organism: Cornus florida; assembly: GCF_030987335.1. NCBI lineage: Eukaryota > Viridiplantae > Streptophyta > Magnoliopsida > Cornales > Cornaceae > Cornus > Cornus florida. The sequence continues at coordinate 36,366,494 of NW_026775576.1, read as the reverse complement.
AGATAGAGTTTTTGTATCTACAAAGAGGGAGCTCAAAAATGGCGGTTGGAGGAAAGCTTCTTCCTTCTTATAAGGCATCCATGGGTAACTAACTCTTCCTCTAGGGAGGTGATGAAGCCCTCCCTTGTAAGCATATTCTAGCTTGGTTCTATTTTGGGGACATCAATGTATATTTTTGGTCTTTTCATGATCTAGAGCCCCATGTTTGTTGTAATGGATTTTAAATGTTTATAAATGATTATTTTGATTCATTCATCTTATCTTAGATGGTTAGCTTTCTTAATCATATTGCTTGCACTTTCATAGTGACAATGGAAGTTGGATCATGGAACCTAGATAGTCCATTGCTTAGGGTTCCCCTGTGGTGGTCTATACTTGATTCTTAGCTTTATATGCTTTCATCATTTAATTTAGGGCTTGATAATCCTTGGTTTAGTAAGCATGTTCTAGACTACATTTTAGTTTTGGTAGTTAATCATGTGAATCTTTGATGGTTTATTCTTGCCTTTTTATTTAATGAACTTCTTGAGGATATTATAGCAACCAAGAGTTGCTACGTATTATGACCATCATTTATGTTGTTTTTCCCCCAAATTAGTTCTAATCTAACATGTGTATAGGGATGGAGGTGGATTCACTTCCCTAGTCCTCTCTACTTGTATTTCATCTTTTCAATTTCTTGCAAGCTATTGTTTTCTGCATTTCAATTCCTAGCTTTAAGTGACAAACCAAAAAATCCTCATTACCCCTCCATCACTCTAAAAATGATCCTAGATACCTAAGTTGCTATAAACTAGCAGTCCCAGTGGTTCGACTTACCCGACCAATAGCCCTATTTTACAGTGATTTGTGCTATTACAAAACGGGTTGATTTATAATTGTAATCGATCCGTCGATCAATTTTTGGCACTGTTGCCGGGGATTGTAAATGTTTTAGTAACCAAAGTTCTAGGGTTAACTTTGGTTTGATTGTTAATATTATGATTTGTTAATATTTCTTGTGCGATTTTGACCATTTTGATGTTGAAAGTTGTTTGTGAGATTCTAGGGACTTGATGCTCGCCGAGGGAACGCTAGCAAAATTTGTAAGTCTAGAGGACTCCAGGTAAGTCTCTCGATCTTCTAGTTTCGAAGTTGTTAATATCGTGCATGTGTTAAATTTAACAATAGTTAAGTTGTGAAGCCCTTGTCGAGGCTAGTTTCTTATTTATTATCAATTGCAAGCATCGGTCCTTGTCGTGGCCATTTATTTTCTGTCTAGTTGAATTGAGGAGAAAGGGATCATTGCATGTGGATGTTTTAGTGAAGGGTTGTTGTGTATCTTATTTGTGTTGTATATATGTTATGTGTGAAATTTTTTTTATGTATCTCAACAAGAGGTCGAATTAGTCCTAAAAGGAGGGTAATTTTCCTTCAACTCAATTTTACACACCACATGAGTTTTATGCAGTTTACTCTAGTTATACCTATCATATAAGAGATTGTCCTCCACCGGGACAATTTTTAGATTTTTATCTAGAGCAACCAAATGAAAATTTCTTTGAACCGGGTAATGATCCATATTTCAATGGTTATGACTCGGGTTAGGGAGATCATCAAAATTTCTTGTGGCATGACATGGGAAATTCAGCCCCATAATCTCATGGGCAACATTTTCACGCCAATTTTCAACCCAATGATCATTATTTCCAGCCCTCTTCTCTTTTTCCACCATCTCAATTGGATGAGTTCATTGCTGCCAACAAACAAATGATAGAGTCTATCAACAAGCAAATGATGGATTCCAACAAGAAAATGTTGGATGACACTGTTAGCATGCAATCCACCACCTATTGTCATTCCCAATCTAGAGTTGAGTTAGATGACCAAATTGCTCAAATTCAACAAATGGTTAATGCTCTAAATCATGAAAAGGAAGAAGAATTTTCCATTGAACTTGTGGCCAATCCAAAAGAAAATTCTATGAATGATGAGATTACTCCTAGTAACTTTCATCATGATAATGATCAAATGGTTACCATATGTGAAAATGAAGAAATTGTGGTTGAAGATCAAATTATTGCAACACAAAAAATTGAAGAATTTGTGGTTCAAAATGAGGAAAATAATGATGAAGAGATTGTCTCCTTTAAAAATCCAAACCAGCCCCTAAAGAATCCTTCGCGTGATACACCTCTTTCAACGGAGGATCCTCTAAAAACTTGCTTGGCTCATTTCAATTGTGAGGATTTTGATGTTGACAATTCTATTTGAGAGGTAAATTCTTTGCTTGATATTCCTTCCCCTATTCACTCTCTTCCTTGGGCAACATCAAATGTATCTCTTTCTTGGGAGCTTACATCTCCTCCCATTCCCTCTCTTGAGTTATCACAAACTGTTGAGCCCGAACCACCGGATAAGTGTAAGGAGGATGTTGAAAGTGTGAAGGATATTTTTTCGAAAATTCCCGCGCTAAATATGACCCTTCACAAGTCTTTGCTTAATGTGCCCTCACTTGATCCACCTTCCTATAATCTAAAGCAGCCCCATAGTCCAAAGTTCTTCATTGAGGATGAAGAGTGGGTTGAGGTCTTTCCGTTACCTATTTTTAAATCTTATCTTCAAGCGCTTTTTCCTCCACTTTTAAAAGAACTTTCTTATTTGGGGAAACATAACTCTCTAGAGAGACTTAGTGTAGTGTAAAGCCTACTTTGAGATTCGTAGTTAGATTTTATTTTATTTTATTTTAGATTTTATCTTATTTCATTTTAATTTTTAGATGTTTTGATTTTACTAGACAATTTTTTATTTGATTTCATGAACTTGTGGATATGCATAGTTTAGTTTCCTTTGCCCATTTTTAGTTTGTTTTTGTGTGCCTATGCTTTTATACTTGTGTGCTTTAGTGTTGTTTTGATAGGTTCTTATGTCTAAGTTTGGGGGAAGATCATCTTGGCATCTCTTCACGGGATTGCATGCGGCCACAATGCTAGAGTTGCCTCAATCACTTGGTATTATTGTTCCTTTTATCCCCTATGCTCTTTATTTATACATCTTTGTCTCACACATTGAGGATAATGTGCCATTCAAGTTTGGGGGTATAGTGTATGGTATTGTGTATTGTAGAGTGTTTGCATTTTTATTTTGTTCAAATAGATTTGTATAAAACTGAAAATTTAAAAAAAAAAATGGAAGCAATGATTTTGGAATTTTGGAATTTGTTGGAGATTGAAGCATGTGTTAAATACTTTGTGTATAGATGTAAATGATAGTTTTGAATTGAGGAAAATCTATTGAACATATGGATTCAAAAAGGTTTGTATAAATGCTTTAATTAGATTATCTTCGAGTATCATACTCTTTTATGCTTCACACTGCACAGATGCACGCCGGAAACTTAATTGTGAGGCATGCAACATGATTGACCTTGACCATGACTCAGTTGATTTGAATTGATGACCCTAATGAATGGATATCTTTGGCATGAACTTTAAAATAAAATAAAATAAAAAAGTTACAATAAATAATGATAATGACCAGTTTAAGTTCGTAGCCTTACTGACTCGAGTTATTAAGCCCTTAGAGTGTCTTTACACTTAGCACCCTAAAGCCATCTGGTTTGGGAGTTGCTGGCCTAACACTTGCTACATGGGTTAGTTAGAAAGTTTAAGGGACTTAGGCATTGCACGGTCATTCATGAAATAAAAATAAATAAATAAATATGATTCGTTAGAGTTCGTAGCCTTGCCAACTCGAGTTATTAAGCCCATGGAGTGTCCTTACACTTAGCACCCTAAAGTCATCTGGTTTGGGAGTTGTTGGCCTAACACTTGCTACATGGGTCGGTTAGAAAGCTTAAGGGACTTTGGAATTGCACGACCATAATATGTATGTACAAAAAAAAAAAATTTGTGTATTTTGAATAAATCATGCCTTAGAGACCTCATTTAAAAGGGAAAGTCAATGATTTGAAGACTTATGTTTTGAAATTGAAAAAATAAGGTAAAAGCCACATATTGAGAATTCGGTTCACTTTTAATGAAGCTTGAGATGATTTCTATTATAGATATGACAATTGAAGTATTTATATAGACTATGATGTTGATACTTGAGAATTGAAAGATTATTAGCCATTTTGTTCTATCAATGCTTCATATACACAAGGTAGTCTTCATAATAATTCCATCTCCAATGTTCTCTATGTTCCAAGTTTGAAAATGAGCTTTGTGCATCTTCATGCACCATGTTTGATGTTTGTGGGTAACATTCCTATTAAACCCTCACGAGACTTCAGTCATCCTTTAGGGACGCCTAGGGGTTTAAAAGGCTTGTTGCATATGCTAAATGCAACCGTCGCTCTCACAAAAGAGGAGATTTGTTGTCATTTCATCAAGTGTTTTCATTCTAGTTTTGCTAAGGGACTAGCAAAATGTAACTTTGGGGGTGTGATAAGCGCCGAATATTGCATATTTAAGCGTCCTTAATTGCATTAGTTAAATCCATTATTTGATTATTTTATGTAGATTATCTTCATTTGCATGTTTTCATATATTTTCAGGTCTGTTTCCCAAAAAGGAATAAAAATGATGTTTTGATGAGTTCTTGAATATCAAAGTGTGCAATGCTGAAGTTTACAGCCTGAAAGTAGTGGAGTTCAGCTTTGCTCGTCAGTTTTGACCTAACAAACTTGAGAACTGGACTCCATTAAAACATTGCATACTTAGATATTTGAATTATCTTTCCAAATCATCAAACGGTTCTTCATTTGGAGTTTGGAGCAGAGAGTTATGGCCTTTTAACCAAAGGTGCGCAGAACAGCCTGGCAGCAGTGAAGTTCGACTTTGCTCTTAATTTTAGACCCACCAAACTTGAGAACTGGACTTCCATCAAAACATGAAGTACTTAGAGCTTTGAGTTATCTTTCCAAATCATCAACGGTTTGTCATTTGGAGTTTGGAGCAGGGAAGGACCTTAGAGCGCTCGAAACTCGGGCAGAATCACTTTGAGCATCTTCGAGCACTTAAAGCCATTTCTTTGAGTGCTCGAAGGAACATTTTTGGCCCACTTGTGTCTTGAATCCTCCAACTTCGGATTTCCCTCTTTTATTAGTTGGTTGGAGATGTCTTTTGGGGGGAGTTGAACCTCATTTTGAGGGGGTTTGGTAGGCTTATTGTCTACAAAAAGAGAGGGGAACCAAGAGATTAGATATCATCATATATATCATTTTTGCAAGATTTGTGGAGAGAAAAAGGAGGAGAAGATAGAGTTTTTGTGGCTACAAAGAGGGAGCTCGAAAATGGAGGTTGGAGGAAAACTTCTTCCTTCTTCTAAGGCATCCATGGGTAACTAACTCTTCCTCTATGGAGGTGATGAAGCCCTCCCTTGTAAGCAAGCTTGGTTCTATTTTGGGGACATCAATGTATATTTTTGGTCTTTTCATGATCTAGAGCCCCATGTTTGTTGTAATGGATTTTAAATGTTTATAAATGATTATTTTGAGTCATTCATCTTGTCTTAGATTGTTACCTTTCTTAATCATATTGCTTGCACTTTCATAGTGACAATGGAAGGTAGATCATGGAATGGTTTAATAGCATGGAGTTGGAGAACCTAGATAGTCCATTGCTTAGGGTTCCCATTTGACGGTCTATACTTGATTCTTAGCTTTATGTGCTTTCATCATTTAATTTAGGGCTTGATAGTCCTTGACTTAGTAAGCATGTTCTAGACTACATTTTAGTTTAGGTAGTTGGTCATGTGAATCTTTGATGGTTTATTCTTGTCTTTTTATTTTAATGAACTTCTTGAGGATATTATAGCAACCAAGAGTTGTTACATATCATGACCATCATTTATGTTGTTTTTTCCCCAAATTAGTTTTAATCTAGCATGTGTATAGGGATGGAGGTGAATTCACTTACCTAGTCCTCTCTACTTGTATTTCATCTTTTCAATTTCTTGCAAGCTATTGTCTTCTGCATTTCAATTCCTAGCTTTAAGTGACAAACCAACAAATCCTCATTACCCCTCCATCATTCTAAAAATGATCCTAGATACTAAAGTTGCCATAAACTAGCAGTCCCAGTGGTTCGACATACCCGACGAATAGCGCTATTTTATAGTGATTTGTGCTATTGCAAATCGAGTTGATTTATAATTTTAATCGATTTGTCGATCAATAGAGCTTATCAACTGGCTAAAACAACTTCCACATTGAAAAAACCTACTGGAATACCAAAATTTGCACTATTAACTGGCTGATGGTACTGGTCAACTGGCCAACTGACCTTGGGATGCTGCTATCTGTAGCTAAAACATCAAAAATGGCTAGGCTCTTTGTGAGTCAACCTATGCTAAACTTGATGTGAAATAATCCCGAATTCATAGCAAACACTATACAACAATAATACACAACATTCAACAATCATAGATATCCAAGATTACACAAATAAATATGTTTCCCATTCATTACAATATGCCGACATAGTTCTCAATTTACATAAAACTACATCTAGTGTTATATTTACAGTATGTGGCCATACTATACGAAACGAATACATTCTGAAATTGTAGGCTTTAGAAAAGAAATGATTTCAAGTACGCAAAAGGTAGCAAAATAAACTTCAAGTCCTCGAACTAAACTTGTGGTGGACCATCATCCACTACTTCTTTCCCGGGACCTAAAAAATGTTAAAGTAATGGGGTAAGCTAAATGCTCAATAGGAAGTGTCAAAGACACACTTCTTATGACTCCGTGAATTCACATATAGAATAGAAAACAAGAGATTAGGGTCATGTCTTGGGAAGCAAGTAAACACAAGTACAGCATCACAAATATGCATACAAGTCATCCAACAACTTAGTACACACAATGCACTATGAAATTTCATGTTATGCAATGTTGTTTCTCATTTCTGAAACAATGCCGTTTCACTTACCAAAAACTGTTGGTGTAATCTGACCCAAGACCCCTCCAAGGCATCACGAAAGGAGGATTAGCTAACCATCCACGACTACAAGGCATCTCCAAGGCATTGTATCCGACATAGTTAGCTTAACCACACTAGGTTCTCTCCCTAGTCCCCTCTAGACTACATTGATACCACAGACCACTAGGCACCTCCTAGGAGTCCGATTTTCATAAACACTTTTCAACAAAACCATTTCCCAAAAAAAATTTCCTTCAGCTTAAAACATTTTCCCTTTTTCCTTCCCAATGAATGCATAAATAAAACTTGAATTCTAATAATTGACTCAACTATGGAATTTCACACATACTTTGCCAATTAAATCACTAAGATAAATAATTTATACTTTCATTTAACATAGATCTAGTATGGTAAACATATACGTCATGAATTTAACTTCATATAGGCACATTAAATCACCATAAGAAAACTAATAAGTAGTTACATGTTCCATACTTAACATTTAAACCATTTTTGCAAGAGTTTATACAAATTGAGCATGCTAGACATCAATTCAAGCAAGAAAACTCACAAAAGCACAAGAAATTATGCATTAGAACACCCCTACCTCAATTTGATGAAAAGCCACAAATTTGCCCAATCCAAACCCTAGAATTTTAAATTCCCCAAAGGTAGCCAAAAACACTTTTGCTCTGATCAAAACGTAGATCTTGGCGAGGTCTTTGATTTGCCGCAAATGGCACTAAAAATCTCTCAAAAATGAGAGAGAGAGAGCAAGATTTGAAGTTTGTATAGAAAAGAGAAAATAAAAAGAGAATTGAGGGAGAGAGAGAGATTCTTAGGTCGAGAGAGAAAGAGAAATAAAAAATGAGGCCAAAAATTGGCCTCTTGGCCTTTTTCTAAAAAAAATGTTGGTCCTACCTTTAAAAATATTTTTTCCATTTAATTTCTACCACAATTATATATATAGATATATACACAACTATAATAAATCTGAACCACATAAAACACATTAAATAAAATGCATATGATGCAAATGTACTCAACCATAATTCCTGTACACAACAATTCTGGTAGCAGGTCCCACGCGGGACTTTTCGGTTCGGAAAAAGAATAAAATACCGAAATGACAACTGTTGCATTTCTAGGAGTCCTGAACTCAAAGAAATGCCCCAACCAACTCTCGGACACACCCATCATATCCCACGATGTCCGGCACGAAAGACAAGAAAAGACTAAAATGCCCTTGCAAAAACAGAATATTCCAGAAAAAGAAAATGGCAAAATTCATAAACGTTACAGTAAATATGATTAAAAAAAAAAAAAACAAGGAAGCTTATAGTGCAAATGGTAATTATGGTATAACAAAATAAGGGATGATGTATTAATTAATTAGCTTAGGGATTTTTTTTTTTTCATTCACATTAAAGAAAAAAGAAAAGTGGAATGCGAATGTTTAAAAGTGGTCCCTAAATTTACATGATATATAAGTATGTATTGTATTTTAATTATGAAAATTATGATCACATATAGATACTACTATATGGAAAATGTTATTTTTGATGATAAATATATACCAATAAAAAACCAACTTCCACTTGGCAACAGACTATTTGCGCATAACACTCTCTCTTCCTCTGCTCATAGCCCTTCCCTCTCACTCCTCTGCCAAACCCTCCCCTCTCTTTTTTCACGTGTTTTGCAATGATGGGTTGAAATTTGAGCAAGGATTCCAGCCACAACAAGGAAGAATTTGTGACTGACGTAGTGATATCATCGGATCCGTAATCGGATTCTGACTAGAGACTGAGCTCGCTCTAGATCTGTGACTGACATGGTGATTCCGTCAATTTCTTCTATTTCCAGTGATAACCAATTGCTTTGGTGGAAAATAATATAAACCGGTGGAGAAAAAAAAAATGAAACCCTGTACAGTGATTTTAATGGGCCATAGACACATCTACGTAGGAATCAATTTTTGTCGGGTGTTTATTAGTTGGGGGGAAATAGTAGCTCTCTTTTTTTATTTAGTTTCCTTTTCTAGTGTAAGAGGGCAAAACATCCATAATGGGGAAGCTTAAAAGTTACGCCAATTTCTCTGCAATTTCTCTTTTCTCTCTTCTTCTTCTTATTTTTCTTGTGTCACTGCGCGTTCCTCTCTAAGATTTTAGGTATTTTTCTTTGATTTCGTAAAATCAAAGAGAGAAACCAGGTGCTGAAATTGAAGTGATCTTCTACTAGATTGCAATGATTCTATTGATCATTTATTTTGGTTTGTGCTTTTACTTCTCAAGTTTGGTTGTGGTTTTTTTGTTGTTGCAAATAGAAGGAGCTCCTGTAGTTGGAGTCTATTTCTAGACTTGAACTGGTTTATTATGCTGATATGAAGTGGAAGCAATAAGGAGTTTTTTTACTTTTATTATTTGGTGGAATAAGAGAATTTTAGTATTTAGTGGAATGAGAGAAATAGAAGGTTTCCAGTCCTAAATTATAATACCTAACAATTGAAGGCTGCCAATCTACTAGAGATAATTAAAGCTCTGTTTATATGTTTTTTTTTTTTTTTTTTTTTCCATTGGATTTTATGAAACTACAAAAATCCCTTAAAATTTTACAAACAACAACTTCTCTATTTTCTCTCTTTGAGATAAATCCCTTAAAATTTACGAACGACAACTTCTTTGTTCTCTCTCTCTTTTCGATTTTGAGAAATCAAACTGAGGCCCATAATGAGGAACGAGACCAGAGAGCAAGAAAGGAGGAGGAAGAGAGGTAAGAAGAGAGAGAAAGATAGGGCATGCTTAGTTTGTAACTATGAAAATAATTTTCTATTCTAAAAAAGCTAAAAATAAAAAATATGTAGTAGTACAAAAATCTAAAATTGTTTTTGAAAACTTAGTTATAAAAATGCCTCTTTTTAGAAAACTATACAAAATTGGTCTGGCTTGGATTGAATTTATAAAAACAGTTCTAAAGAACAATTTTTAGAGAATCAGAATTTATAAAAATGCTTATTTTCAGATAACCATTAAAGATTGGGTTTTACTTGGATTGCATTTATAAAAACAGTTCTCAAGAACAATTTTTAGAGAATCAGAACAGAAAATAGTTTTTAATTTTTTAGATTTCAAACCTGCTTGGTTAAGAAATTTATAATACAGTTTCCGAAAAACAAAAACTCATAAAACTACTTGGTTGTATTTGTTGAAAATAGTTTTCTGAACTAAGAAAATAAATAAAAAAAAATATTTTACTTCACTCTTTTATTTCTTTAATTTATTATATTAACTATTAATGTAAATATTTTTTTAAAAAGTGTTGGAAGTGAATTCATTTTAGTTAGTATTCTTAATTTAATAAATGTTGCACAAATACAATATATCAAGTTTAATTGTGATGAGCGCTGAAAAGTGCACATTTAAACCCCTTAAGCTCGAGTATTCTAGGACCTTTATCTATCTTATTTTCCCGTTTTAGATTAATTTCGTGTTATTTCCTTTTTCAGGTGCTTATCCCCAAAATCAGTCAACTTAGCCAAATTAAGCATAAAAGAAGCTATCTCAAGCTGAATGGAAGAAAGGAGCAAAAACGAGCAAAGTGGTGGAAAAACATCAAGGTTCGATCGATCAGACATATCTTCGATTGATCTCGCAGTGATCGATCCAGCCTCACTAAGAAAGATCAAATTCCTTGTCCTTATCATCTTGAATTCCCATCTTCGATCGATCTCACTTTTATTTTGATCGATCGAACTCCTTTGATCTTATCTCCACCTACCACTTTTGTCTTTTTCCCAAAATATCCCAAAAATATATCAGACTTGTCCTATTCCAAAAAGGCGCTGCCAAGGTTTGATCGATCCAGCCAAACTTTGATCGATCTGTCCATTATTTAATCAATCTCATTATAATTCGACCAATTGAGCTTCATCAAATCAGAAATAAAATAGAGTCTAGCTCATTAAAAGATGCATCGTGGTGTAATCATTGAAATGACCCTAGTGCACGAGACCTGACCATTGGGTGTGACACTTGAGCTACCTATATAAGGATTTTGAGCCATTTTTACATAAGAGGAGAGCATACGAAGAAAGGATCATCATATATCATTTTAAAGCTTAAAGATTAAAGAGAGATACACACACCATTTTGGGGAGTTCTTCCACTCATCTAGGGTTTCCATTAAGGAGAGGAAGATCAACTGTACTATGGAGATGGCTCTTGAGGGTTGGATGACTACATCAATGAGTGGCTAAACATCTTCTTGGGGCTAGAGTTAGCCCTAAACATGCCTTCTAGATCTTGATGTTTTGTATTATGAGGGAATTTATGTTGTAATTATTGTCTTGACATTTAATTTATATATGAATCTTGTTTCTACAATGGTTTATATTGTTTAATGCTTCTAATTGATCATTTCATTCTATTCATATCTTTATGTATGCTAGAATAGATGTTCATGTATTTATCTCTTGGTTTTATGATATTGATGCATGTCTATGTGTGTTGATGCTATGAATCTAGAGATTGTCAAGGCATGGTGCTTTAATGGAATACTCTTGTGGCTTGTTTGATGGTTCATACTCATTTCTTGATGGATTATGCCTCTACCTTAGGTTAAATAGTTTAATTTGCATGTCCTTAGTTTAGTTGTAGTTTAGTTGCCTTATTTTCTTAGATAGAAGGACAATCCGTGCTTGTTGTTTGATGTTCCATACTTATGAAGGCAAGTAGTATAATTCTCTAGCTAGTTAAAGAAAGGAATAATGGCTTAGTTTGATATATTGTGTTATTCATCAAGTTGTTTAGACAGTGTATGCTTAATTAATCATCCATGCTTATTGATTTAATCAATCACACATTTGGATAATGGAACGTATATTCCCCTTATTTATTACACATTGAGTATCTAGAAAGGTGATGTTTAGTGGTGACCTCTAAATCCCAAGATCCCTCTCTCTTGTTCTCTACCCCTTTATTTACTCTAATTGCTTTGTATTGAATTTATTTACATTGTAGTTTAATCAACCAATTAAGCCATCTTTTGATCACTTGACCTACTAGTCTGACCTTGCTTCCATAATATTTTACCCCAGATCCCTTGGGACGATCCCTACTCACCCTAACTATATTAGTAGTTAGAGGAAGTAGTGGCACTTTATAAATTTAAACTTGGACACTCTTTAGCACATTTTAGCTTATTGGTTCACGACGACACCAAGTTTTGGCATCGTTGCTGGGGATCAATTTGGTAATGCCATGTTTTGGAAACAATTATGAATTAGTACTCTTTTGATCGTGTCTTTACTTTATTTTATTTTGGTTACTTACTGTGTTTTGTTCTTGATTGCCTGGGTGAATTGAGCAAAAGAAAGTCAAGCAAGGGAGAATTGAAAAGCAAAGAGCTAAGCTAAACATAAAAAGGCTAAAATCTAAAAAATTTGCAAAGCTAAGCGAAAATGGAAAAATGAATTGAAGTTGCTTAAGGACTCTTTGTGAGCTTTTCTTAACTCAATCTCTAGTTAAATCGTCGGCCCGCGTGGAGGAGAGTTTTTCATTTCTTAGATAGATTGTGAGCCCACGTGGAGGCAATTTACTTTTCTTTGCATATTGTTGAAAGCGTGGGAGTATGGGACAAATATAGGTGGATGATATTTGTTGATTGATTTGTTGTGGGGGCGAAGTGATTGCTATTTGATTGATTACTTGTCATTTGTTTTGTTAGTGCATGCATGGTCGTAGATCATTAAATCCTACTCCTGTCCCACTTGATTTCCATCTTGAATCGGTTGTTCGTAATCCTAGGGGAAGAGGTAGTTCTCATCACTTAATTTCATCAATGGAGGAACAACATGACGACCATATAGAGGACCTTGGTCACGTAAACCAACAAAGCATCCTCCACCCTAATGTGCATCATGACAACATTCAAGTATCATTAGGCATACCTAGGCCATTCATTCCACCACAACAATAAGACCAAATTCCATTGGGAATGCCTCGGCCAATTTTTACTCCACAACCTCCCATGGTTCAAGTTAATCATGGTGTTAGTTTAGCACCACCGGTTGGGAATCCTCCCATTGCTTTGCGAGATCATTATGTGCCAAACGAATACAATGCACCGACATAGAGCTCACCATTATGAAATTAAACCACAAACTATTCAAATGCTTCATAACTATCATGGACTTCCAAGTAAAGAACTTTACAAGCATTTGGATGAGTTTCTTGAAGTATGTTCCACCGTGTAATACACGGACACACTGGAAGAGGTTTTGAGACTCAAACTTTTTCCTTTTAGCCTTAAAGACAAAGCAAAATATTGGTTCAACAATATTAGGCCTTTTTGGATAACTTCTTGGGCAGAAATGCAACAAGAGTTCTTAAAGAAGTACTATCCGGTATCAAAGACCAGTGCTATGAGAACTTCCATTCGTGAATTTTCTCAAAGGGACGGGGAATTGTTTCATAAGGCATGGGAAAGATTTAATGATTTGTTTAGGAAGTGTCCATATCATGACATTCCTTAATGGCAATTACTCCAATACTTCTTTGAAAGTTTGCCGGACAATCAATAAGGAATAGTAGATGCATCTATGGTTGGTCCTTATCTTAATAAACATAAAAATGATGTTTGACAATTGTATGAAAGTATAAGTGAAAATTCCATGCATTGATCTTTGTCCTCTAAAAATTATAGAATTCTAGGTGGAAGGAAGAATGTTGGCTTATATCAAGTTGACAATTCCAATGACATAGCCGCCGAAGTCAAATCATTGTCTCAATGGTTTGATCAACCAAAATTCAGTGAATCAAGTGTCTTCCTCCCCTAATTATGTTCATCATCCATCTAATGAAACATGCATGACTTGTTCTAGTGTCTTACATTCTACTCTCAATTGTCCACATGGACATATCCATAGTGAGAATCATAAACAAGTTAATGCCACATTTGTTAATTATGGACTAATCCCTATGACACACACTACAATGCCTGATGGAGGAACCATCTAAAATTTCTCTTGGAAAAGCCAAGGGGAAGGCTCAAACCCTCCACAAGGTGTTTTTCAAGAAAATTATGTTCCACCTCCAATGCAAAGCCAAGGTTCCCAAGGTTATAGATCTTCGTTTCAATCATTACATGGAAACCAACTCTCTAATTCTCATTTTCCTAATTAATCGTCCTATTCTTAAGGAAATTCTAGGAGTCCCGCTCTTGAAGGGAAAGTGTTGACCGCTTTAGGTACCCTAGAGGCAAACACTCAATTGCTTCATTCCCATTCTCAATCTATTGCTACGCTAGAAACCCAAGTAAGGCAAATAGCTAGTTTTGAATGCTAAAGAGAAAGGGAAGATGCCTCTAAATGCCCTACCAAAGTAATAATTTGTTGTGTAAACCAATAAAGGTCACACAATTGAACATGTTAACGCGGTGACAACCTTAAGAAGTGGGAAAATTGTGAACAATCAAATTGGTGTTTCCAATGAAGAGAGTGAACCGGTGCAACCTAAGGTTGTCACCCATCACGTTTCACATTCTATCCCTCCTTCATTGTATGTGCATGATCATCTTGTTGAAAAAGTGGTGAAAAATGATGTGAAAAATGATTTAAACAATGCATTAAAAGCTTCTTGTGTTGAAAGTGATCCAAAGAAAGACTTTGAAAATATTTTTTTGCCAAAGGCTCCATTTTCGGAAGCCTTGAAAGGATCCATTTCTATTAAGAAACAAAAATACCAAAGTGAATGAAATCATTGAAGTGTTTAGGCAAGTGAAGATCAATCTTCCACTTTTGGATGTAATTTAGCAAATTCCAACTTATACCAAGTTTTTAAAAGATCTTTGCACTCAAAAGAGGAAGAACAAAAGCCAAGCACCAAAGAAAGTGGTCTTAACCGAGCAAGTAAGCTCCATCTTACAACACAACACTCTCCCAAAGTTTAAGGACCCCGGTTCACCTACTACTTTTCGTGTCATTAGTGACCATGTTATTAATCGGGCTCTTCTTGACTTAGGAGCAAGTGTTAACCTTCTTCCATACTCAGTATATGTTAAATTAGGCTTGAAGAGACTTGAAATCGACGTTGGTAGTTTTGCAACTTATCGAATGATCCATCAAAAAGCCCCGGGGTATTATTGAGGATGTTTTGATTAAAATTGAGAAGTTCTTCTTTCCCATTGATTTCGTTGTCATTGACACGGAACCGGTTCCAAATCCCAAGAGCCAAATTCCCGTTATCCTTGGCCGTCCTTTCTTGGCAACTGTAAATGCCAACATCAATTGTAGGACGGGGATAATGAAAATATCATTTGGCCATATGAAAGTGAAGTTGAACATTTTTAATCCAACCCCGAGTTCAATGGACAAACATGAAGATGTGTGTGTTGTGGAAGAATGTCTTGACAATGAATTTGCTAAAGTTGAATGTTTACTTACAAATGAAATTTCAAAAGGTTTGCCTTCCAAAAAAGATGTCAAAGAATGTTGAGTGTTGAAAGGGCATGGAGGCCTAAGAATTACATAGACCGAGGACCATCAATCTCTTTTGAATTGAATCAAACAAGTTCTCTAAGGAACCATTTGTTGGGAAGGATTCAAAAATCCATTCACCCCGTCAAAGAGGGGACGCATCATAAGATCTTTGATCTGGGCTAAAAGAGCCCAATGTCTTGCTAGAGACGTTAAAGACTAATGGATTTCATAGGGTTTTACAACCCTATTCCTCCCTCGTTTTTATTTTACCTTTCATTTCTTGCGTCATCCAGATATATTCTAGGTTCATACACATTGCTAGGGACTTTGGTTGAGAATTTTCAAATTAAGCATTTTGTGCCTGTTCGATCGATATAAAAAAGAGTTCGATCAATCGAACATCATCCTTGCATCCAATTATCACTCTATCCCATTGTGTGAACATACCCTGCATATTTTAGCTCTCTGTTCCATCGTGCGAACTTCATATCCGATCGATCCAAGTATTCTTTAATTAATCCAGTTTTCCCTTGGATCGATCTTCATTTCATACTTATAAAAAATTTTGAACCCATGAAAAATCACCTCTGTGTGATCGTTCGAACATGTCTACAGGTTTTCACCAGTTGGATCAATCGAGCTTTGGTCGATCTATGTTCGATCAATCTGAATGCAACTATTGACTTTGAATTTCTTTTGAAATTCAAAAATATTTTATTTTATTTTCATAAAATCCAAAAAAAAAAAAAAAAAAAAAAAAAAATTTCTTTCTATTTACATTTTATAAATATTTCCAAAATATAACAAAAAATAATGAATAAAAAAAAATTCAAAAAATAAATAAATAATAAAATAACAAAAATCCAAAAATATTTTGTTTTAATTTTAATTTTAATTTTCAAAAATTCAAAAAATTTCAAAAAATACTGTGTCGTTTTGAAAGTTCGATCGATCTTAGTTCCTTTAGATCGATCTAAGTTTGATCGATCTCATCTTTTTCAGATCGATCGAACATGCCAGAGACTGTTTTTAAAAATATAACCTAAGGGTCATTTGGATCGATTTAAAGATCGATCCAAGTCCCCATCTCTTCCCCCCGCTGTTCATCATCTCTCCCACCTCTAGCGAGTCTCAGGCGAGCTTCCATAAGCTTTCCAATCTCTTCCTCGCTCCTAGATCTACTCTTTCTCTCGGTCTCCACTTCTCTCATTCGATTTCGTAAGTTTTAGATTCTATTTTTAGGTTTTGTGCTTCAATCTTGAGTTTTTATGTTTGCCATGCCTAGATCTAAGCCTTCAATGTTCCATTATTGCCATTTTCGACTTTACAAGCATGTATATATATATGTACACATATTTTTGTATATATATTTCATTCTGATTTTGATTTAGGGGCTCATGTGCCTAGTTAAGTGACCAATATTGACTTGTTGATGTGTAGAGGGACCTACGAGCTTACTCGGGTGCCCCCCGTGTCGTCCACGTCACAAATCTGTGACTTTTCGTATTTTCGCAGAGTTTGATTGATCACATTTTTCTCTGATCGATCAGAGAAAGATCGATCTCAACATATCCTGATTGATCCAACTTGGATTGATCTTATCTTTTCCTAATCGATCAAATTTCATTACTTTGCATATTTATACCCTTGCACCATCCATAGTGTTCATGCTAGTTATTTATGCCCAATGCCTGTGTTTTCTACATTAGATGCATTTCATACTTATATTGTTTAGTATGCTTCACTTATCTGAATATTCATTATTCATACTTGGTTGCATGATCACTTGCATAGATTCATGTGATTTATTCTGAGTTGTCTGTCTTACCTGACAAACATGTTTCTATTTGCGTGCTTTAAATTCTATATTTTATATGTTATTCCTATTACTGACTACAATTGCAAGTGTTTCTTTTTTTTTGCAGACCATGGTTCAAGTAAAGACTGTTACCAACCAGCGGTATGAGCGCCAAGTGCACCAGCAAGTAGAGGAGCCGGAGGAGCACGAGAAGCCAGCTCCAGCTTAGTCCGAACGCTCCACCTCTTCTGCATCTACCTCTTTATCTTCTTCATTGGTAGATGAGGCTGAGCATATTCCACCTTCTTTACCACCACCATCTCAGCCAGGCCAGGTTTGAGACAGAGCTATCAGGAGATACTCACGTCTGACAATGGCGCATGAGTTTGTTTTCGACACTGCCTTCTTTTCCTGGTTAGTTTTGACCAGGGTCGCCTTTGATGAGATAGAGTGACTCGACATTTCAGCCATCCTTGCTCTAGTAACTTACCCGGTTTACTGATTGGTCATCGACTATCACAATAATAATCAACCCTTTGCAATAGCACAAATCATTGTAAAATAGGGCTATTGGACGGGTAAGTCGAACCACTGGGACTGCTAGTTTATGGCAACCAAGGTCTTTAAATTCACTTTTAGCTTGATGAAAGGGGTATAGAGTTTTGGTTTGGTTTGTCACTTAGTACTAGAATTGAAATGCACATAAAACAATGCATGCAAGGAATTCAAGATAAAGAAATCTAAAAAGAGAGGTCTAGGGAAGTGAATCCACTACCTACCCTATTAACATGCTAGCTGATATTAACTTGGGGAAACAATATATATATGTGATCATGGAATGCAACAACACAAAATTGCTACATTACCTTCAAGAAGCTCATGAAATTGATAGGCAAGAATAACCTATCAATGGTTTACATGCTTTAACTACCTAAACTAGGGTGTAGCCTTAAACATGCTCACTAAGCTAGAGATTATCAAGCTTTCAATTAAATGATAGGAGCACATGAAGATAAAAATCAAGATTAATCCATCAAAGGGGAATCCTAAGCCATAGACTAATAAGGTTCTCATACAACATGCCATTAAAACCATTCCACAATCTCACTTTCATTGTCACTAAGAAAAGTAAAGTAATACAACCATGAGAACATAAATTTTAAGACAAGAACATAGATTCAACATGATCATTTATATCAAATTCAATTCATTACATCAAGTGCAAGCTCTAGATTATGGAACACCTATATATATATACATCATTTTCTGTAAAATAAACCAAGACTAGAACATGCTTACTAGAGAGGGCTTCATCACCTCCCTAGATAGGGAGTTAGTTGCTCATGGATGCAAGAGAGGAAGGAGAAGATCTCATCATCCCTACCATTTTTGCCCTAGGAGCTCCAAAACACACAAACTCTCAAGCTCACAACCTTTCTCTTTCTAGAAACTTGCTAAAATGTGAGATATCTTTTCCAAAACCTCTAGCCCCTTATTTAGCCACTCCATCCTCCTTTTCCCTCCATTTTTGTGCCTACTACAACCCTAGGAGCAATCAGGACCACACAAAAAGGGTCAAGGGGACAGCATTGGAAGAACAATGCAGCCATACCCATTTGTCTGCAGATCGGCGGGCACCCGCGGGGCGCTGACGGGCACCCGCGGGTGCTTGAATGTCGAAGGCGGCTAATAGAGGATTTGGCGGGCGCCCTCAGTGCTTAATGGCGGGGGCCCGTGAGACACGGTGAGGCCCCACAGTGACGAGAAGTTACTAAAGTGATTGGCGGGCGCCCGCGGATCTGCGGCGGGCACTTCCGGTGCTGCATCTACCTTTCACCATATCGTCATCTACTGATCTTAGATTAGCCCGTTCACATAGTCTTTCTCTTGGGTGTAGTACAGTAAATCTCATCAGCTCAATGAATCCCTTAGCTTGGCCAAAATGGCGGTTTCCAACAACGACGCGCTTCGATTTTTCAAGAAATCCTCAAAACTGCATTAATAACCATTTTTGGGGAACCAACCTGACAAAAGATAGAAGCATAAAAAATAAAGCTAAAATGTATATTAGAATCAACTAAATGGACTTAGCTAATACAAATATGGGCATTTGAATATGCAATATTCGACACTTATCACACCCCCAAACTTACATTTTGCTAGTCCCGTAGCAAAACCAAAATACAGAACCTAACAAGAATGACAACATTTTAAATGCCTTCAACATGTAGTACAAAGCTCAAATGTAACTTGGGACATACAGAATGACAGAGACAGGATCATTAAGTAGACTAGTTTGCATGTATGAAGCTTTGATAAATAAAATGGCAAAACATACTTCAACTTTCATGCATCAACTATCACAGTCTATATAAACACTTCAATTGTCATCTCTTAAATAGAAATCAACTCTAACTTCAGTGAGCGTGAACCGGATTCCCAATATGCAGCTTTTACCTTCTTTTTCCAATTTCAAAACACAAGCTTCAATTCATTGAATTTCCCTTTAAAATGAGGTCTCTAAGACATGATTTTATTCACAATACAATTTTTTTTTTTTTTTTTTTTTTTTTTTTTGTTTTTTAAATGATACATATTATGGTCGTGTAATGCCAAAGTCCATTAAGCTTTCTAACCAACCCATGTAGCTGGCGTTAGGCCAGCAACTCCCAAACCAGATGGCTTTAGGGTGCTAAGTGTAAAGACACTCCAAGGGCTTAATAACTCGAGTTGGCAAGGCTACGAACTCCAACAAACCATATTTATTTATTTATTTTCTTATGAATGACTGTGCAATGCCTAAGTCCCTTAAGCTTTCTAACCAACCCATGTAGCAAGCGTTAGGCCATCAACTCCCAAACCGGATGACTTTAGGGTGCTAAGTGTAAAGACACTCCTAGGGCTTAATAACTCGAGTCAGTAAGGCTACAAACTTAAGCTAGTCATTATCAAAATATGCCAAAGATATCCCTTCATTAGGGTCATAAATTCAAATCAACTGAGTCATGGTCAAGGTCAAGTAGGTTGCATACCTCACAATTAGGTTTCCGATGTGCATCTGTATAGTGTGAAGCATAGAAGAGTAAGAATTCCGATGAGAATCTAATTGAAGTATTTATACAAACCAATGTGAATTAACATGAACATTTCAGATTTTTCTTTTATTTTCAAAACTATCTTGGCTTCTATACACAAAGTGGTCGTCGTCCTACCATAAGCTTAAGAGAGCGTGCATTAAGGCGAGCGCCAAGTTTTACATTTATAAAAGCCACTACTACCTTCACTAAAAATATAGTTAGGGTGAGTAAGGATCGTCCCAAGGGATTGGAGTCGAATTTGGTTGTGGAATCACTATTAGGGTTAGTAGGTCAAGTGATCAAACAAATAGTTGGTTGGTTGATTAAACTAGAGAGCAAATTAAACTAAATAATTAAATGCAGTAAAGAGTAAGTAAAAGAGAGAGAGATCTTAGGGTTTAGAGGTCACCACCAAACAATACTTTTTTACACCCTTAACAAGTGACTAATGAGGGAAATGTGTGTTGTAATATTGATCTGTGTGTGTGTTTGGTTAATTCAATTAGCAAGGCTGACCAATTAAGTATATATTGTCTAAGCAACATGTGAAAAGCACAATATATCTAACAATTAAGTACATATTGTCTAAATAGTATGTGAAAAACACAATATATCTAGCAAGTCATTAATCCTTTCATTAAGCTCACAAACCAAATACACCACAAGGTTAGAGACATATGTTACTTGCATTCAAAAGTATGGAACATCAAACAACAAGCATGGATTGTCCTCCCATCTAACAACTATGCTACCACTACACTACAATTAAAGCTAATGACATGAAATTAAACTAATTAAGCAAAGGGAGAGGCATAATCCATCAAGAAATGAGCATGAACCATCTATAAAATTACAAGACCATTCCATTAAGCACAATGTTTTGACAATTTCTAAATCTATGGCATTAATACACCTAAACATGCATCAATAACACAAGAAATAGAGACAAACACATAAACATCTATTCTAGCATACATAGACATATGGATAGAATGAAATGATCAATTGGAAGCATTAAACCACATAAATCATTGAATAAACAAGATCCATATATATAAAAGTGCCAAAATATGTATTACAACACTAATCCCCCAATAATACACAAAATCAAGATGTAGAAAGCATGGTTGGGGCTAAGTTTAGCCCCAAGAGGATGTCTAGCCACTCATGGTTGTGTTTCTCCAACCCTCAAGGGCAACCTCCATGGTAGAGATTTGCTTATTGGTTGATGAAGAGTCTCCAATGGTGTCTCTAGCCTCCTCCTCCTCTAAGCTTCCTCTCTAGGAGTTCTACAAGGTATGATATGATATGATGTGTTATGATGTAAAAAGTAATCCTTATCCATATATAGGCAGGTCAAATGACACCCAAAATAAGCTAGGGTCGTATAACAAATATTCCCCAATGATTGGATAAAGGACAACTTTTTGTGTTGGAAATCAACTTTTTCGTACTGGAGGAAGTTCGATCGATCGAACCTCAGACTTGGATCGATCGAACATGGTTGAGATCTATCGAACTGAAGTTGGATCGATCCTCAATGGCGGCACTTTTTGGATAAAAACAAATCTGAGATATTTTGAAGATAATTTTGGGAAAAGGACAAAAGTGGTTAGTAGGGTGGTATAACTAAATAACATTAATCATTTGAATAAGGACAAGGTAGTTCGATCGATCGAAGAATGATGTTAGATCGATCGACCTTTTGAGATCTCTAAAAATGTCATCATGGCTCTGATCCATCTTGAAGTGCTGAGATCGATCATGTTGGATCAATCGAACTTTGATCTAAGATCAATCGAAGATGTTGATTTCCACCTTTTTCTTCCTTTTGCTTCCACTTGGCTCCTTTCTTTGATTCATCCCAGAATTGTTTCATTTCTGCTTTTATTTGGCTGAGTTAGCTTATTTTCGGGATAAGTACCTGAAAATGGATATAGTACGAAATCAATCTAAAATGGTAAAGTAAGATAAATTAAGGTACTAGAATGCCTAAGCTTAAGGGGTTTAAATACGCAATTTTTAGCGCTCATCACACCCCCAAACTTAAATGTTGCTAGTCCCTAGCAATGAACTAGAAAGTAAAGGAATGAAATGAATAACTACATAACTATGAACTAGAAAGTAATGAATGGATAACGCCACTTTCGTAGGGAACACGATTGCACTTAGCATATACAACAAGCCTTTTAAACCCCTAGGTTGCCCATAATAGACGAGTGAAGTCTCGTGAGGGTTTCCAGAAATGATACCCACAAACATTAAGCTCATTCTCACAAAAGAGACATTAATATTGCAAATAAGCATTAGGAGAAAACTACCTCAAGTATGCAAATTTTCATACATTTCTAAGCAATCTCCCAAAATCTCAACATCAAGCAAGCAAATATGGTCCTCCACACATTAAGAAAATGATCATGCAAATTAAAACAACTCTAGAATCCTTTTTGAGTGGACCGGCATCAAATGTGTTGCTATCTTAGCCAACTAAAGAAATGATCACATCCTTACCCTCAAACTAGCATATAAATCTAGTACCGATCATCAAGACAAAAATTGGACCTTTTTATTAAAGCTTTATTGTTCTAGGTGCGCTTATCCTTTATGAGTGCACTTAGCATATGCAGCAAGCCTTTTAAACCCCTAGGTTAACCCTAGTGGACGAGTGAAGTCTCGTGAGGGTTTCCAAAAATAATACCCTTAAACATTAAGCTCATTCTCACAAAAGAGACACCAATATTGCAAACAAGTATTGGGATAAAACTACATCAAGTATGCAATGTTTCAAACATTTCTAAGCAATCTCCCAAAATCTCAATAACAAACAAGCAAGTATGGTACTCCATACGTCAAGAAAATGATCATGCAAATCAAAACAACTCTAGAATCCTTTTGAGTGGACCGGTATCAAATATGTTGCTATTTAAGCCAACTAAAGAATTAATCACATCCTTACCCTCAAACTAGCACACAAATCTAGTACCGATCATCAAGACAAAAAGTGAACCTTTTATTAAAGCTTATTGATCTAGGTGCGAGTATTCTTTTCACTCGATTTATATATATATATATATAGAGAGAGAGAGAGAGAGGATCAAAGATGGAAGCATGGTGCAATATGTTGATCTATTAAGCTTTCTAGCGATTCATAAGGTCGAGCGTTAGGTCAATGACTCCCAAACCAGACGGCTTTAGGGCATTAGACGTTCAAACACCCCTATAGACTTACAAACTCAAATTAACTAGGCTACAAATCAGAACAACCTCCATCTAATCGTTTCCCACTTCTCACCTTTTGGGAGAAGTCCTCACTTTTTATTGCTTTTGCAACTTCTTTTTCTTTTTCTTTTTTTTCTTTTTTTTTTTTCTAATTCAATTATTAACCTAGAGTTTGGGCCCTCCACCATTCGACACGAGAAGTTCAGTGCTTGATAAGGCTAGAATCTCGGCTACTTAGTGAAAAGGGGGTTGTGATCCACTTTTATCATGAATGAAAGCTTTTAATGCACTACTACTCTAATTGGGATATAACCAATTCAATAATCAACAAAACATGTATCCCACAAATAAATGCTAGTGTGCGCCGGTGCTAGTGTAGAATTCTAAAGTGAATCTCAAAACAATCACAAAATTAAGATGATGTGGACCACAAGTGTAAGCAAGATATCAATCTTTCAAAAAAATTACTCCTAAATGGCATCCATAAGGCAAACAAGGAGTATTGGACTCTCAAGTCAAGTAATTTTTAAATTTAAGCAATATAGTCCTCAAAAGATCAAAATTATAGCTAGATATGGACCAATCATAGAAAATCTCTCAAATACACAAGTCATGCTCAAAATTTTGAAGTTTAAAGCTAACACTACAACATACACCATTACCCCCAAACTTAAACGGCATAATGTCCTCAATGTGTAAAGAGAACAAAAGGAAAGAGTATACCGGTGCAATTAAGGCAAAGAAAGGCTGGGACTGAAGTATCCAAAGTAGGTGGCATAGCCCCCCCAAACTTGGGATTAACTATGGTCTTGAAATTTCGCACTCGGATAAATTCATCAGATAACAAAAAAGGATAATCTGTGCACAGTGGACATGCAAGTGTAAATGAAATAAAATAGTGAGAGAGGTATAAGGGTGGTCCTGAAAATTGAGTAGCACTCTCTCACTGAAGTCACTATGATGTACCTGATGGAGCCAAACATACAGAGATAAGAATATAATAGATAACTTCCATAGCCAAAACATATATAAAGAAAATAAAGTATAGAGTACATCAAAAGAGCAAAGCCGACATATCCGGTTGCAAATAATATATAGTGACAAAAATGAAGTATAGAGCACAAAGATGTAGTATAAAAAGATAGAAGAAATTGGAAATCTCAGGTGGACGAGGCAGGACGGGCAGGGCGAGCTCCACGGATATCCCTAGATAGATCTCGGAGTGCAGTCATGACATCCGTGCGGAATGTAGCAAAATCAGCTTGGTGGGCTATAACATCATCTCGAATGGTAGCAATATTAGCTCTAAAAGCAACCACTGTATCCTCAAGAGCCTGAAGACGCTCTCCAAAGCCGGGGGTCTGACTAGGAGCCTCAGGTACGGATGAATCAGAAGAAAGATCTTGAGTCTGCTCATCCTCGTGTACTGGCAACCCAGTTGGAGAGTGCTGTTTTGCGTCATCTGTAGGTCGCTCTAAATTAATATCTATGTGCTCGACAGCTGGACCTACTAGTACATCATCCGCTGTGGGGTCTGCTGCTGTTGCCTCTGCAGCTGCCTCTGCCTGCTCAGCCTCGAGCTCCTCTACAGCCACTACTACGTGGTCCTACAGTCTGGTGATAATAGCATTGTAGCTCTTGTTCCAGTCCTTCTTCAAGAAGTAACAGGAACCTCTCTCAGGATGCTCCTGAGGATGAAAAGGATAGCGCTGATCGATCAATATCTAGGTGATGAGGTGGCCGAATGGAAGAGACTTAGCCTTTCTGGGCTTCTCCTTGCTGATATACTCATCGAAGAGCTTCCTTATCACGCTCCAGATGAGCATGGGGATAGATACCTAATGGCCTATATAAAATGCGTAGAGGGCTGTCAGATAGTCTCCTCGCAGCTGAATCTTATGCCCGGCCATATATATGTTCCGAAAGAGAATGGAATCAAAGAACCATAGGTCATCTGGAAGAAAAGTGCGGGTGGCGAAAGTCTCACCATCGGCATGGTGACCTGTCAAGAAAACTGCTATGTCAGCATAAGAAGGCTTGTATAGCCTCGGATATAGCTACTGTAGCTCCAGAGGGCATCGGTGTGGACAATGGCATGATCTGGCTAGCGTGTCCATAGTAATAGTAATCTAATGGCCATCTATGGTAGTGACCAGCTCTGCTGTGGTATGCAGGGATGGTCGGAGGTTCTAGAAGAACATTCGTACTAGCCGCAGGTAGACTGGCTCAGTAACTGGATAATATCATGATAACCTGATCGGGTCAGCACCAATCTGGAGAAGAAATCTGTGTTGAACATCGACTCATGGTCCACTATCATATGCGCATATCTAGGCGCGGGCCTGTCACGCTCTCGAGCTGGCTAAGCTGGCTGGTGTGGTGGAGATGGTAATGGTGAATGCTCAGCCTCAGGCTTCAGCTTGTGATGGAGATGGAGATGGTGTAAATGCAGGCTGAGCCTTAGAAGTAGATGGAATATGATCATCCTCAGCCTCATGAGCAGGTGACTAAGGTCGAGTAGGCTGTAATGGCTCCTCCTGTATATGAGAGGGCTCTGTTGGCTCCTCTATCCTAGGTCTGATATATCTCTGAGGCCTGTGTTGCCTCTTGGCAACAGTCTTGCGCTTAGTCATGGCCTGAAAAATAATTTAAACCTTGCAAGGGAAGTTAGTGCCAGAATAAAGAATTGAAAGCACAAAATAGAAACATGCATGTCAAATAAGATAGACAAAACATATAGATGACATGAATCTATATAAGTGACAGGATATCAAGCATGCTAAACAATGTAAGTATGAAATGCATCCAATGTGGAATATCACAGGTATTGGGAATGAATGAGATAGCATGGACAAAATACATGATGAATGAAGTGTGTGTATGAGATCTGTGAAGTTCGATCGATCACAAAAAAAATGTGAGATCGATCTCAAAACTTCGATCGATCTGAGAAACTGAAAAAGATGAGTTCGATCGATCTCTCAAGATTGATCTGAGATAGAAATTCGATCGATCAAACTGTGCGAAGATAAAAACTGAAAGGGCACAGATCTGTGACTTTGGAAGCACGGGGGCCACACTAACAGTGTCGTGGGCCCATCAACACAATAATTCCTCAATCCTACTCACTTTACAAAGCCCATACTCCCACAAAATAAATCAAAACTTAAAAATATATAACCATATATACATATATATACACATATATACAAAAAGCTTCAAGCCGGCAACAATGGAGGTAAATCATCACCATACATCCTAGATCTAAGAGTAAGCAACACGTATTGAATAAGTTGAAGCTTTAAATCACAAAATGTGGCTCGGATCTTACCTCAAGTCGCGAGAGAATATGAGAATAAGATGGAGATGAAAATCCGAGAGGAGAGAGAGAGAATCAACGTTTGGATCTCGCCGGAGAAGATGATAAAGATGGGTGCACAATGGTGACGGGAATGAGGGACAAGGGTTTGAAGGGTTTGATCGATATAATGAATCGATCTTGAGACCCTCAGGGTCTATTTTTAAAAACTTTTCCCGATCAGTTCGATCGATCGAACTGAGATTTCAGATCGATCGAACTGTGATGATCTCTCTTCAAAGTGTTTTTGGAATTTTTAAAATTTTTGAAAAATTTAAAACTAAAATTAAAAATTAAAAATTAAATTGGAATTGAAAAATAGAAAATATTTTTCGATTTTTGAAAAATAAGAGTAAAAATAAAATAAAATAAATTTTTTTTTGATTTTTGAAATAAATAAAGGAAAATCCCCCTTTTTTTAAATTAAATAAAATCTTTTTAGGATTTTTGAAATAGAATAAAAAATATTTTTGAATTTTTAAAATTAAAAAGTCAAACAAAGTCAAAGATGGTGAGATGAAGAACTAAGATTGATCTGAACAAAATGTTCAATCGATTAGACAGAGAGCAAAAATATGCAGGTTTTTGGTTCAAAAATTTGGCTAAGTTTTGGAACTTGTAAATCGATCCAATGATGAAGTTGGATCGATCGAAAAACTTTAGATTGATCTTGAAATATTTTCGATCGATGAGATAGAGATCTAAAATATACAGGTTGATGTAGGCTCAAAATTTTTTCTAAGTGTTAGAGCATGAGATCGACCGAACTTTGAAGTTGGATTGATCTAGGGTCTTCTGATCGATCTGAGAATAAGTTCGAATGATGGGACAGAGAGGTGATTCGGATGCAGGTGGATGCAGGTCAAAAAAATTTCTAAGTGTTGGATGCAGATGGAAGTTCGATCGATCGAACTCTCATTTGAGATCAATCGAACTTATGCATAATACTCAATCACAATATAAAAGTTCATGCAATCCTAATCACAGTTCCTAGCAATGTGTATGAACCAAAAATAAGTATCTAGACTTCGCAAGAAATGAAATTAAAGATAGAAATGAGGGAGGAATAGGGTTTTGACCCCCAACGAAATGTTTTGCTAGTCTTTAACGTCTCTAGCAAGACGTTAAGCTCTTTTAGCCCAGTTCAAAGATCTTGCAATGCATCCCCTCCTTGTTGGGGTGATAGATGCTTTGAACTCCACCTAACAAATGGTTCTTTGAAGAACTTGTTGGATAAAGCTCAAAAGAAACTTTTGATTCCTTGTCAATGCAATCACAATCTTTTGGATTCCATGCCCTTTCAAGGCAAGAATTTGAAATAAGACTTTGAGAATGTCAGGTTCAAGATAATTCCTTTGAAGTTATGGTCTTACACAAAAGCTCACTTCCTTGACATTGAAGATCATGACATTTATCTACAACATTAACCTCTCCTTCATATTTGTCCAATGAATTGGGTGTGGGATTGAAGATATTCAACTTCACCTTCATATGGCCAAATGAGATCTTCATTATCCCCGTCTTACAATTGATGTTGGCATTAGCGGTTGCCACAAAAGGACGGCCAAGGATAACGGGAATTTGGCTTTTTGGATTGGGGACCGGTTCCATGTCAATGACAATGAAATCAACGGGGAAGAAAAATTTGTCAATCTTTATCAAAACATCCTCAATTATACCCCTAGGCTTCTTAATGGATCGGTTGGCAAGTTTTAAAATTACCGACGTCGGTTTCAATTCACCTAGGCCTAA
The DNA here is from genome assembly GCF_030987335.1 of Cornus florida. Lineage (NCBI taxonomy): Eukaryota > Viridiplantae > Streptophyta > Magnoliopsida > Cornales > Cornaceae > Cornus > Cornus florida. Next base: position 36,337,906 of record NW_026775576.1, on the reverse strand, counting down.
TTTGACATAAACCGAGTATGGAAGAAGGTTAACACTTGCTCCTAAGTCAAGAAGCGCCCGATTAATGATATGATCACCAATAATGCATGAAATAGTATGTGAACCGGGGTCCTTAAACTTTGGTAAAGTGTTATGTTGCAAAATTAAGCTCACTTGCTCGGTGAAAACCACTTTTCTTGGTACTTGGCTCTTGTTCTTCCGCTTTTGGGTGCACAAGTCTTTCAAGAATTTGGCATAAGCCGAAATTTGCTTGATTGCATCCAAAAGTGGAAGATTGACTTTCACTTGCCTAAACATTTCCATGATTTCATTGGTTTTTGCTTTTTGCTTTTCTTTTGAAATGGATCCTTTTAAGGCATCCGGAAATGGGGCTTTTGGTTCAAAACTCTTTTCAAAATTTTTCTTTGAAAACTCTTCAACACAAGAATTTTTCAAATCTCTTTGTTTCAAATCATTTTTCAACAAAACCTTTTCAAATTCATTTTTCGTCAAATCTTTCTTCAAATCATTTTCAAAATCATTCTTCAAATCACATTTTGAAGCTTTCTCATTCACAAGATAATGTAAATGCAATAGAGGAGGAATGGGTGTGAAATGGGATGGGTGACAACTTGAGGTTGTACTAGTTCACTCTCTTTATTGAAATTTTTGACTTGATTGTCCACAATCCTACCACTCCGCAAGGTAGTCACCGTATTAATATGCTCAATGGCATGGCCTTTGGATGAGGAATGGGTTTCCACAACACATTGTTACTTAGGTGGGGCATTTATAGGCATCTTTCCCTTCTCTTTTGTATTAAGTGTGCTTGCTATTTTCCCTCCTTGGGTTTCTAGCTTCGCAATAGATTGAGAGTGGGAATGAAGCAATTGTGTGTTAGCCTCTAAAGTGCCCAAATCATTCAAAACTTTTTCTACAAAGGTGGAACTTCTAGTATTTCCTTGGGAATAAGATTGGTTGGGAAAAAGAGAATTAGCAAATTAATTCCCTTGTGATTGATAAGATCTATAACCTTGGGATCCTTGGTTTTGAAGTAGAGGTGGAATGTACTTCCCTTAAAAACTGCCTTGGGAAGGGTTTGAGCCCTTTCCTTGGTTTTTCCAAGAAATTAGGATGATTTCTCCAACTTGGATTATAATGAGTACCATAAGGATTGTTCCTTTGGTTCACAAAAGCTGCATTGACTTGTTCATTAGATTCATTTTGCACTTGTCCGTGAGGACAATGAGAAGTGATGAGCACTGAAAAGTGCGTATTTAAACCCCTTAAACTTAGGCAATCTAGTACCTTTATCTATCTTACTTTACCGTTTTAGATTGATTTCGTATTATTTCCATTTTAAGGCACTTATCCCGAAAATAAGCTAACTGAGCCAAAGAAGAGCTTAATTGAAGCAATTCTAAGATTAAACAAAGAAAGGAGCAAAATGGATAAAGAAAGAAGTAAAATGAAGCAAAGCAGCAAGTTCGATCGATCCAAGTCCAAGGTTTGATCGAACGAACATTGATCGATCTCAGCACTTCAAGATAGATCCAAGCCTTGACCGAAAGCACTTAAGTCTAAAAGTTCGATCGATCCAACATCATTCTTCGATCGATTGAACACTTTTGTCCTTATTCAAATGATTGATCATATCCATAGCTGTACCACCCACTAACCACTTTTGTCCTTTTCCTATAAATATCTCCCATAAATATCTCAGATTTGTCTTTTTCCAAAAAGCTCAGCCAGTTGGATAGATCCAGCCTAAGTTCGATCGATCTCACTTACTTTCGATTGATCGAACTTCCTCCAGTGCGAAAAAGTTAAAATCCCATCTCATTGAAAGTTGTCCTTTATCCAATCATTAGGGAATATTATGTGCACAACCCTAGCTCATTTTGGGTGTTATTTTGACCTACCTATATAAGGATAAGGATTGCTTTTTCAAGAAGAGCCAACATTATCTTTCATATTATCTCTTGGAGAGGAAGTTTAGAGGAGGAGGAGGCTAGAGACACCATTGGAGATCTTCATCAACAAGGAGCAAACCTCTTCCATTGAGTTAGCCCTTGAGGGTTAGAGCATCCTTACCATGAGTGGCTAGACATCCTCTTGGGGCTAGAGTTAGCCCCAAGCATACTTTCTATATCTTAATCTTGTGTATTATTGAGGGATTAGTGTTATAATTAATGTTTTGACACTTTAATATATATATATAACTTGTTTAATCAATGATTTGTGTGGTTTAATTCTTCCAATTGATCATTTCATTCTATTCATATGTCTATGCATGCTACAATTGATGTTCATGTTCTTGTCTTTAGATTTTGTGTTATTGATGCATGTCTATGTGTTTTGATGCAATAGATTTAGAGATTGTCAAAACATTGTGCTTAAAAGAATGCTTTTGTGATTCTCTTGATGGTTTATGCTTATCTCTTGATGGATTGTGCCTCTTCCCTAGTTTATTTTCATGCCAGTAGTGTAGATATAATGTAGTTGTAGTGTAGTGTTAAATGGGAGGACAATCTATGCTTGTTGTTTGATGATCCAAGCTTTTGAATACAATTAGCATATGTCTCTAATCTTGTGTTGTATTTGGATTGTGAGCCTAATGAAAGGATTAATGACTTATTTTCATTTATCGTGCCTTTCACATGTTGTTTAGACAATATATGCTTCATTACTTAAATATATTGTGCCTTTCACATGATGTTTAGACAATACATGCTTAACTATTCATCCTTGCTTGTTGAATCAACCAAACACACACACACACCAATATTGCAACACCCTAATTGCCCTCATTAATCACTTGTCAATAATATAGAAATGCATTGCTTGGTGGTGATCTCTAACCCCCAAGACTCTTCTCTCTCTTATTTACTCTTAATTGCACTCTTTTGCTATTACTTAGTTTAATTTAGTTGCTCTTTAATCAACCAACCAACCAATTGTTTGATCACTCGACCTACTAGCCCTAATTACGATTCCACAATCAACTCCGACATTGCTCAATCCCCACAATCCCTTAGGACGATCCCTACTCACTCTTGCTACGTTAGTAGTAGTGTTGGTAGTGGTTTTTATAAATTTAAACTTGACCCAAAAAGGCTTTCCTTGAACTGCACATTCACTACATCAATTTTGGTGTGTACGAATGGCCATCGCTCCGTCAAATTTTGGTACCGTTGCCAAGGATTTGTTGATTAGATTTGGCAACGTCTGATTTGTGGAATTGATTAGGATTAGTACTCTTTTGATCGTGTTTTTACTTTATTTTTATTTTCCTTTTTGGTTACTTATTGTGTTGTTCTTACTTAACTAGGTGCATTGTTGGAGAGGAAGCAAGCAAAGGAGCCATTGAGCATTCAATTCAAGCAAGAAAAGAAAGGAAAAATCCTAAAAACTTTAAAAAAAATAAAAATTAGCTAAGCTAAGCTTTAAAATTTGGAGTTGAAGTGCTAAAGGACCTTTGTACGATTTTCTTTACTTAATCCCTTAGTTAAATCCTCAGCCCGCGTGGAGGCTTATTTTTTATTGTCTTGCATCATTGAGTTAAAGTATGGGAGTATAAATTTAATGTTTGTGGAAGAAGTCTAATTGCATTGTTGTGAAGGCATAGTGTTTGTCATTCTTTGTGTTTGTTGTGTTTTGTATTGTGCATGCATGGGCATCGTTCATTGAGACCAACTCTTGCCCCTCTTGATTTGCATCTTGAATCTATCGTTAGAAATCCTAGGGGAAGAGGAAGTTCAAATAGAGCCAATCTTTCAATGGATGACCATAATGATGACCATATTGAGGACATTGGTCACATAGACCAACAAGGTATCCTTCATCCTAATGTGCACAATGAGAACATACAAGTACCATTACGTATGCCTAGGCCATTCATTCACCAACCACCATAACAACAATGCCAAGTTCCATATGGAATGCCAAGGCCAATGTATGCTGCACAACCTTCCGTCATTAATCAAGGAATTCATAACCATGAGAACATATAAGTACCATTAGGCATGCCTAAGCCATTCATTCACCAACCACCACAACAACAAGGCCAAGTTCCATATGGAATGCCAAGGCCAATGTATGCTCCACAACCTTCCGTCATTAATTAAGGAATTCATAACCAAGGTGTTCATGTTGCACCTCAAGTAGCTAATCCACCTCTTGCTTTAAGAGATCACTATGTGCCTAATGAATACAATGTACCCACATGCATTCAATTACCACCATTTAGAGCACATTATTATGAAATTAAAGCACAAACTATTCAAATGCTTCCTAACTTTCATGGACTTCCTAGTGAAGAACCTTACAAGCATTTGGATGAGTTTCTTAAAGTATGTTCCACTGTAAAATATATAGACATGCCGAAAGAGGTTTTAAGACTCAAACTTTTTCCATTCACCTTAAAAGACAAGGCAAATTATTGGTTTAACAATCTTAGGCCTTTTTCAATCACTTCTTGGGCAGAAATGCAACAAGAGTTTTTGAAGAAGTACTATCCGGTTTCTAAGACCAATGCCATGAGGACCTCAATTCGAGAATTTTCACATGGGGATGGAGAAACATTTCATGTGGCATGGGAATGCTTTAATGAATTGCTTAGGAAGTGTCCACATCATGACATGCCCAAATGACAATTAGTTCAATACTTCTTTGAAAGCGTATCGGACAACTATAAAGGTATGGTTGATGCTTCCATTGGTGGCTCTTACATTGATAGGCATGAGGATGATGTGTGGCGTCTTTATGAAAGCATGAGTGAAAATTCTTTGCATAGAACACTATCATCCAAGAATGGTAGAAATTCACAAGGTCGGAAGAGTGTAGGCTTACATCAAGTCAACATTCAAATGAAATAGCTGCCGAAATGAAGTCTTTGTCTCAAAGGTTTGATCAATTTTTTATTAACCAAAACTCGGCGAACCAAGTATCTTCCTTCCCTAACCATTCTCATCGTGCATCAAATGAAACATGTATGACTTGTTCTAGTGTTCTTCATGCTACTTCTAATTGTCCTCATGGACAAGTGCATAATGAACCTAATGAACAAGTCAATGCAGCTTTTGTAAACCAAGGGAACAATCCTTATGGTACTCATTATAATCCAAGTTGGAGGAATCATCCGAATTTCTCTTGGAAAAACCAAGGAGAAGGCTTAAACCCTTCCCAAGGCGGTTTCCAAGGGAAATACATTCCACCTCCACTTCAAAACCAAGGATCCCAAGGCTATAGACCCTATCAATCACAAGGGAATCAATTTGTTATTTCTCATTTTCCCAACCAATCTTATTCCCAAGGAAACACCAGAAGTCCCACCTTTGAAGAAAAAGTTTTAAATGCTTTAGGGACTCTTGAGGCTAACACACAATTACTTTATTCTCACTCTCAATCCATTGCTAAGCTAGAAACCTAAGTAGGATAAATAGCAAGCACTCTTAATGCAAGAGAGAAGGGAAAAATACCCATTAATGCCCCACTTAAACAACAATGTGTTGTGGAAACCCATTCCTTATCGGAAGGGCATACCATTGAACATGTTAATGCGGTGACTACCTTGCGGAGTGGTAGAGTTATGGACAATCAAGTTAAAATATCCAATGGAGAGAATGAACCGGTGCAACCTCAAGTTGTCACCCGTCCAGTTTCACATCCCATTCCTCCTTCATTGCATACACTTGATCTTGCAAATGAGAAAGTTTTGAAAAATGTGTTTGAAAAAGAAGTTTTGAAAAATGATGTTGAAAAGGTTTTATTAAAAAATGATTTGAAAACTTCTTGTGCTAAAGAGAGTTCCAAAGAAAATTCTGAAAAAGTGTTTGAACCAAAGGTTCCATTTCCGGATGCCTTAAAAGGATCCATTTCAAAAGACAAGCAAAAGGAAAAAACCAATGAAATCATGGAAATGTTTAGGCAAGTGAAAGTTAACCTTCCACTATTGGATACAATCAAGTAAATTTTGGCTTATGCCAAATTCTTGAAAGACTTGTGCACCCAAAAGCGGAAGAACAAGAGCCAAGCACCAAGAAAAGTGGTTTTAACCGAGCAAGTAAGCTCAATTTTACAACATAACACTCTTCCAAAGTTTAAGGACCCTGGTTCACCCACTACATCATTCATCATTGGTGATCATATCATTAATCGAGCACTTCTTGACTTAGGAGCAAGTGTTAACCTTCTTCCATATTCGGTCTATGTTAAATTGGGCCTAGGTGTATTGAAACCGATGTCGGTAGTTTTGCAACATGCCGACCTATCCATTAAGAAACCTAGGGGTGTTATTGAGGCTGTTTTGATCAAGATTGATAAATTCTTCTTCCCGGTTGATTTCGTTGTCATTGACACAGAACCAGTTTCCAATCTTAAGAGCCAAATTCCCGTTATCCTTGGCCGTCCTTTCTTGGCAACCGTTAATGCCAGCATCAATTGTAGAACAGGGGTGATGAAGATTTCATTTGGCCACATGAAGGTAAAGTTGAATATCTTTAATCCCACACCCAATTCACTTGACAAGTATGAAGGAGAGGTCAATGTTGTAGAAAAATGTCATGATCTTCATTGCCAAGGAAATGAGCTTTTGTGTAAAACCAAAACTTCTAAAGGATCATCTTCAACCTTGCATTCTCAAAGTATTGTTTCAAATTCTTGCTTTGAAAGGGCATGGAAGCCCAAAGGTTTTAATTGCATAGACAAAGGATCAAAAGCTTCTTTTGAGCTTGATCCAACAAGTTTTTTAAAGGACCATTTGTTGGGTGGAGTTCAAAGCATTTATCACGCCAACGAAGAAAGGATGCATCACAAGATCTTCGACCCGGGCTAAAAGAGCCCAACGTCTTGCTAGGGACGTTAAAGACTAGCAAAGGCATTCGTAGGTTGTCAAAACCCTATTCCTCCCCCATTTCCATCTTTCATTTTGTTTCTTGCGAAGTCTAGATACTTGTTTTAGGTTCACATGCATTGAAAGGAACTTTGGTGAGGATGGCATAAGCTTTTATGTCATAATTGAGCATTTGGCAAAGTTCGATCGATCGAACTGTGGATTGCACTCCAATACTTAGAAAATATTTCGACCTGTAGAAACCTGCATCCAAATCACTTCTCTGTCCCATTGTTCGAACCAACTCCAAGATCGATCAAGAGACCTTCGATTGATCTAACTTCCAAGTTCGATCGATCTTAGGACTCAACACTTAGAAAAATTTTTGAGCCTGCATAAACCTGCATATTTCAGCTCTCTATCTGATCGTTCGAAACATTCCAAGATCGATCTGAAAGTTCTTCGATCGATCCAACTTTCTAGTTCGATCGATCTCATGTTCCCACTTAGCCAAATTTTTGAACCAAAAACCTGCATATTTTTGCTCTCTGTCTGATTGATCGAACTCTTTTTTCGATCGATCGGAAATCTTCATTTCATTATTTTAACTTTAGTTTGACTTTTCAACTTTTAAAAAATCCAAAAATATTTTCATTTTTATTTTATTCTATTTTCACTCTCATTTTATTTTGTTTTAATTTTCAAACAAGTTTTCAAAAATTTGAAAATATTTTAATTTATTTAGTTTTTGATTAATTAAATTAAAAATAAAAAAATAAAAAAAACCAAAAATCCAAAAATACTTTGAAAGGAGTTCATCAAAGTTCGATTGATCAGAACTCATCTTCGATCGATCGAACTAGTAGGGAAATGTTTTTAAAAACAGATCCAAGGGTCTTAAGATCGATCATTTGGATCGATCTCATTCACCAAACGCTAGCCTCTCGTCCCTCTTCACTGTGAATCATCTCTCCTAGCTCCGGCAACTCCTCCGGCGAGATCCAAGCATCTCAAATCTCAGTTCATCTCCATCTTCTTCATCTCAGATCTTCCCAGTTCATTCTCCATTCTCTCGCTCTCTTGAGGTAAGATCCGAGACATCCTTCCCTAGATTTGAACTCTCATGCATCAATACTTGTTTCAAATGTCGTAATCATGTTACTCTCATGTTGAATCTTCCATTCTCAAAGCTTTAGTATCAATGTCTATATATATATGTGTGTGTGTGTGTGTGTGTGTGTGTGCATAGATTTTGAAGATTTTGTTAGATTTGGGTGTTTGGGCAACGTTTGGAGTGCATTCAGGCTTGATTTGTGTTGTTGGAGGGCCCACGAACTCACTCGTGTGGGCCCCATGCTTCAAAAGTCACAGATCTATGACTGTTAGGTTTCATCGTCGCACTGCTCGATCGATTAATCGAACAAATTTATGATCGATCGAATATTTGCGATCGGTCCAACTCAACCTTCAATCGATCCAACTTTTGTGATCGATCTCATTTCTTTTTCTGATTGATCGAATTTCACAGATCTCATATACACACTTCATTCATCTTATTTTATGTTCATCCTACCTTATAAATGCCCAATGCCTGTGATATTCCACATTGGATGCATTTCATACTTACATTGTTTAACATGTTTCATATTCTGCCACTTGCATAGAATCATGCGATATTTTGTTTTGTCTATCTTATTTAACATACATGTTTCTATATTGTGCTTTATATTCTATATATGCTGGCACTAACTCTTAAATTTGTATTTGTAGATTATGACTCGCGTTAAGACGGTAGCACATAGACACCGTCACGGCTCCAACCGCAGACTTAACTACAGCGCCGGTCCATCTCATATCCGGGATCCTAGCCCTGAGCACACACAGAGGAGAGTCCGACAGTAGACTGGGGAGACTATGCAGCCCTCTCATACAGAGGAGCCATTACACCCTACTCCACCCCAGTCGCCAGCTCGTCCAGCATTCACTCCATCACCATCTCTACCACATAGAGGCGCTGAACAGCCAGCTCAGCCGGCTCCACTTGTTCAGCCAGCTCATCTACAGCGCGATAGGCTCACGCCTAGATATGCACACATGACTATCGAGTACGAGTCAGCATTCGACACCGCATTCTTCTCCAGATCGGTGCTGACTCGATCTACCTATCAGGACATCATTCAACGGGGCCTCTCAGCTATTCTTGCCCCAGTCACAGAGCTGATCTACCCGCGACTGGTTCGGTTGTTCTACCAGAATCTCCAACCATCGTCGTGCACTACAGCTGAGCTCATCACCTCTATCGATGGCCATGAGATCACCATTACAGTGGATACTCTGGCCCGTTCGACTCGCTGTCCACATCGGTGCCCGCTAGAGCTTCAAGAGACCTATCCCAGGCTCCACAGGCCTTCTTACACCGATATGGCAATTTTTCTCACGGGTCACCATGCAGGTGGTGAGACCTTCGCCACCTGGACATTCTTGCCGGATGACTTGTGGTTTACAGATTCGGTGCTCTACCGAAACATATACATGGCAGGACATAAGATTCAGAGGCGGGGCGACTATCTAGCAGCCCTAACACCTTCTATACCGGCCATTGGGTGTCTATTCCTATGCTTATCTAGAGCGTGATGAGGAAGCTCTACGATGAGTACGTCAGCAAGGAAGCGCCCAGAAGGGCCAAGTCTCTTCCATTCAGCCACTTCATCACCCAGATTCTCATTGACCAGCGTTATCCCATCCACCCGCAGGAGGACCCCGAGAGAGGTTCCTGTCACTTCCTCAAGAAGGACTGGGACAAGAGCTACAGAGCTATTACCACTTGCCTGCAGATCCATGTCGTACTGGCGGCTGTAGAGCTGGAGTTAGAGGAGGAGACGGCAGTACAGGCAGCCCTGGCACCAGTAGAGCCAGCAGCAGCAGCTCCCGCAGTGGACGATGCACCAGCCAATCTAGTTGTCGAGCATGATGACATTGATATAGACATTGACTTGGAGCATACAGCGGATGACGCAACTTAGCATTCTCCAGCTAGGTCACCTATCCACGAGCAGGAGCAGACGCAGGAGCTGTCTTCTGCCTCATCCATACTAGACTTGACCCCTGGTTTCGGAGTGCATCTACAGACGCTCGAGGGCGCTGTTGTTGCCATCAGAGCTGACCTCACGGCCCATAGAGCGGAGTTCACTACCTTCCTCACGGATGTCGCGACCATATTCAGAGATTTATCCAGAGACATTCACGGAGCTAGACCTGCCCATCCTACCTCATCTTCCTGAGCTCCTAGTCTTTTCTATCTTATGATCCTTCTCTCCTTTTGATACTTTATTATTGTCATTATATTATTTTTACAGCCGGTTTGTCGGCTTTGATATTTTTGTTGTACCTGCACTTTCTCTATTTTATATATCTATTTTTGCTATGGATGTCATATGATTGTATTCTTATATCTGTATGTTTGACTCCATCAAGTGCATCATAGTGACTTCAGTGAGATAGTGCTACCCAATTTCCAGGACCACCCTTATACCTCTCTCATTTCATTATCTGTTTATCCCATTTACACTTGCATATTCACTGTGCACTGATTATCCCATTTTGTTATCTGATAAGTTTATCCAAATGCCAATTTTTAGGATCACAGTTCATCCCAAGTTTGGGGGGGGACAATGCCACCCACTTCGGATACTTCAGTTCTGATCATTCTTGCTCAGTTTCACTGGTATACTCTTTCCTTTGTTCTCTTTGCATATTGAGGACATTATGTAATTTAAGTTTGGGGGGAATGGTGCTCTATAGTGATAGTTTTAAATTCAAACTTTTCGCATGACTCGTATATTTGAGGGATATTTCTATGATTGGTCCACACCTAGCTTTAATTTTGATCTTTGGAGGACTATATTGCTTGAAATTTAAAAATTGCTTGACTTGAGAGTCCAATACTCCTTGTATGCCTTATGAATGCCATTTAGGAGTAAATTTTTTGAAAGATTGATATCTTGGTTGCACTTGTGGTCCACATCATCTTGATTTTGTGATTGTTTTAAGATTCACTCTAGTCTTCTACACTAGCACCGGCTGATAAGCGCCAAATATTGTATATTTAAGCGCCCTAAATTGCATTAGTTAAGTTCTTTATTTGTGTATTTATGTAGATTATCTCCATTTCCATGTTTTTATGCATTTTCAGGTTCATTGGCCAAAAAGAAGCAAGGTTGAAGTTTTGTTGTAATTTTGGATAAGAAAGGCACAATACTGAAGCCTGGCAGCAGTGGAACCTGACTTTTGTTGCCATTTTCGACCTAGCAAACTCAAGAACTGGACTTCCATTATAACATGAAATATTTAGAGCTCTGAATCAGTTTTCCAAATCTTCAAGCGGTTCATCATTCGGAGTTCGGAGCAGAGAGTTATGATCTTCTTATTAGAGGTGCTCAGAACTGCCTGGCAGCAATGAAAGTCTGCCTTGTTCTTCAATTTTGACCAACCAGACTTGAGAATTGGATCTCCACCAAAACATAAAGTTTTTAGAGCTCTGAATTAGCTTTCCAAATCTTCAAACAGTTCATCATTTGGAGTTTTGAACGCAAAGTTATGGCTGTTTTACCAAAGTAGGTCCGGGCGGAGCAAACCAAACATAGGGCATTCTGGCCAATTTTCGAGTGCTCGAGGCCTTATTTTGAGTGCTCGAAATTAGGGCAGATTGTTTCATGAGATCAGCCACTTGTGCTCAGAAATTTTCTAACTTTGGATGCTCTCTTTATGAGTTGGTTGGGGATGTTTCTTAGAGGAGAGAGAGGGCTTTTTGGGTGGAGTAACATGTCTACAAACGGGGGGAGCCACACATTACTTAGGATTATCCTTCATTTTGACAAGAGGGAGGAGAGAGAAGAGAGCAAAAGAAAGGTGTGTTCTTCAAGCTCCAAAGAGGGTGCACGAAAATAGAGATGAGGATGATGCTTCTTCCTTTTTCTAGCTCACCAATGGGCAACTAAACCTCATCTAGGGAGTTGATGAAATCCCTCCCTTGTAAGCATATGTTAGTATAGTTTATTTTTGGGGATTACAATGTATTTTTGATAGTCTTTCCATGATCAAGAGCCTCATTTTTGTTGTAATGAATGTTGAATGTTTATAAATGATTATTGTGAGTTATTCATCTTATCTTGGATTGTTACTTTTCTTAATCATATTGCTTGCATTTCCATGGTGACAATGGAAGTTAGATCATGGAATGGTTTTAATGGCATGGAGTTGGAGAACCTAGATAGTTCATGGCTTAGGGTTTCCCTTTGATGGTCTATACTTGATTCTTAGCTTTATGTGCATTCACCATTTAAATTAGGGCTTGATAATCCTTGACTTAGTAAGCATGTTCTAAGCTACATTTTAGTTTAGGTAGTTGATCATGTGAACCTTTGATGGTTTATTCTTGCCTTCCTATTTAAATGAACTTCTTGAGGATATTATAGCAACCTAGTAATGTTATGTATCATGACTATCATATATGTTGTTTTTCCCTTAAATTAATCTTAACCTAGCATGTGTATAGGGATGGAGGTGGATTCATTTCCCTAGCCTTCTTTACTTGTACTTCACTCCCTTGAATTCTTGCAATTTATTGTTTTATGCACTTTTAATTTCCTAGCTTAAGTGACATCCAACAAAACCTCTATATACCCTTCATCATTCTAAGAATGGTTCTAGACATTTAGGTTGTATTAGACTAGCGCAGTCCTAGTGGTTTGACTTACCCGACCAATAGCCCTATTTTACAATGATTCGTGCTATTGCGAAGGTTGATGTATAGTTGATCAACCGATCAATTTTTGGCGCCGTTGCCGGGGACTTGCATACGGTTTAGCAACCAAAGTTTTAGGGTTAAACTTAGTGTGATTGTTAATATTGTGTTTTGTGCATATTTCTCGTGTGGTTTAACCATTTTTCGTGTTGTAAGATTCTAGGGACTCGACTCTCGCCGTGGGAACGCTAGCAAAGTGTAAGTCTAGAGGACCCTAGGTAAGCTTCTTGACCTTTTTGTTTTGCATTGTTATATTTTGTGCATGTGTTAAGCTTAGAAGTAGTTAATTTTTTTTGCAAGCCCTTGTTGAGGCTATGTTATTATTTTAATTTCGTGTTCAAGCATCGGTCCTTGTCGTGGCCATTTATTTTCTGTCTTAATAATTGAGGAGAAAGGGAACTTCGTATGTGGAGTTGTGGTTGATGAATTGCTTTATTGAGTATATGCTTTGTTGTTGATGTTCGGTCGTAGGTCACTTTCCTTACCCACAATCGATTCTCCCATTGATATTAACTCTCTTAAAAGAACTCTTAGACGGAACCCTGGGAACCTACTCTTACACGGGATCTTGAAACTGAATTTAATACAATGGGGGATAATATAGGAAATCCGGGGAATGAAAGGGTTGAAATTCCTAATATCGAGCCAATGACTCTTAGAGATCATTTCATCCCTACCACCTATGCTTCTCTATCTTGCATAGTGATGCCAAACATCGATGCAGCTCAATATGAGATCCAATCTAGTACCATCCAAATGCTTCCATCTTTTCATGGTTTTGATAATGAAGATCCATATAAGCATCTCGATGAGTTCCTTGAAACTTGTTCGACCATCCGGTTGAGAGGATTTCCTAAAAATGCACTCCACTTACATCTTTTCCCATTCTCCCTAAAGGATAGGGCAAAATATTGGTTGAACTCCCTCGCTCCCAACTCTATTACTTCTTGGGCTTAATCGCAACAAGAATTTCTTAAGAAGTATTATCCGGTGAGTAAAACCAACCAAATGAGGCGTTCCATTCTCAGCTTTTCTCAAGTTGATGGAGAACAACTCCACGAGACTTGGGAAAGGTTACAAGATCTTCTTCGGAAGTGTCCTCATCATTTGATCCTAAAATGGCAATTAGTGCAAGCTTTCTATGCCGGCTTAACCGACACCCATAAATTCATGGTTGACTCTTCTTGTGGTGGGATGTTCATGTCCAAGAATGCGGATGAGGCTTGGACCTTACTTGAGAATTTGAGTGAAAATTCACTTCAACACAATTCTCGTAGGGCTCCGACCTCAACCACTCCAAAGAACACCAATCCTTGTCAACAAAAATCAATAAGGGAGGAATCATCTCAAGTGGATGCCATTGCTCATAAATTCTACCAATTGATGGCACCACATCTTCTCCCTTCATTATCTCAAAATTCGGCAAGTTCGGTTTGTGCTTCATGTACTAGTCCATTCCATCTCTTGGAAGATTGCCCCACACCGGAGCAATTTCCCAATCCCAACCAAGAGCAAGCTAATGCCATGTTCTCAAGGCCCGGGCATAACCCGTATTCCAATACATATAATCCAGGTTGGAGGGACCATCCAGATTTTTCACGGAGGCAACAAGCCCCACAAAATTCCCAACTTCAAAATCAAGGGCCTCAAAATCAGCCCTCTTCTCAATATCAAGGTAGGCCTTTCCAAGCCTCTTCAAGCTACCAACCTCCATACAATCCAAATGTCTCCACTCAACCTCCTGTGAATCTAATTGATGAGATAGTGGCTGCAAACAAGCAAATGATGGAATCATTAAATGTGCAAATGATGGAATCATTAAACAAGCAAATCATAGATTCCAACAACCATCTCTTGACATCCTTGCAACCTACTCTCCAAATGGTTCACTCCCATACTCAATCCATAGCTAGGCTCGAAAATCAAATGGGACAAATAGCTAACCAAGTGAACCAACTTCTTTAAAAAGACAAGGGTAAGCTTCCCGCTCAACCATTTGAAAATCCTAGAGGGATACATGCAATTGATGAAACCCCTCTTCCGAGTGGGCCGAGTCTAGAGCATGTTCAAGCTATGACCACCCTTTGGAGTGGTAAAGTGGTTGACAACAAGGTCGATGGAGACAAAAGTGAACAAAATCCTCCTTAAAAAAATCCAAATTCAAGCTCTTCCAATCCAAATCCAAGTTCTTCTTGTCCAAATACCATTCACGGAAATCCCACGCATGTCACCCCAAATGTGGAAACTATTTATGAGCCAAAAGCTCCGTTCCCTCAACATCTTCAAGAGTCAACACATTTTGGGAATAAGAATTGCAAAATTCAAGACATGTGGGAGGTCTTTAGGCAAGTAAAGATCAATCTTCCTCTCTTGGATGCTATCAAGCAAATTCCTCCCTATGCAAAATTCCTTAAGGATTTGTGCACTCAAAAGCGCACTTCTAGAAGTCATTTACCAAAGAAAGTGAGGTTAACTGAAAATGTTAGTGTGATCATTCAGCATAGCACTCCTCTGAAGTATAAGGATCCGGGTGCCCCCACAATCTCTTGTGTCATTGGTGATAACAAAATCAAGAGGGCCCTCATTGACTTAGGAGCTAGTGTGAATTTGATTCCATATTCGGTTTACCTACAACTTGGTTTGGTAGATCTTAAACCAACTCCGATAGTATTGCAACTTGCTGATAAATCTATTAAGCAACCACGGGGAATCATTAAAGATGTTATCATAAAGGTGGATAGGTTCTACTTCCCGGTAGACTTCATGGTTCTTGATACGGAACCAGTCCACGACCCAAGAAAACACATTCCCATAATTCTTGGACGTCCTTTTCTAGCTACAGCTAATGCTTCTATTAACTGTAGAACCGGATTGATGGATATCTCTTTTGGGAATATGAATGTTAAGCTCAATATTTTCAATGCTGTGCATCTTTCTCTGGATGAGAGTGAGTGTTTTGCAATCATTATTGCTGATGAACTCATTGAAAATCCAATTCCACCTCCTTCAACGGAGGATCCCCTACAAGCTTGCTTGGTCCACTCTGATTTTGAGGATTTTGATGAGGAAAAATCTATTCGGAAAGTCAACTCCTTACTTGATATTCCATCACCATTTTCCTCTCCTTTATGGGTAGCACCAAACCCATCTCTATCTTGGGAATGTCCATCTCCTTCCATTTCTTCACCGGAGTTACCTCAACATTTTGAGGGTGAACCACCGGACAAAGGTAAGGCGAATGTTGACAAGTTGCTGGAAATTCTTCCAATCATTCCGGCCCAATCTAGAATCATTGTCCATGATACTCAACTTGTGAACAAACCATTTGAGTACAATGAGGTATATGACTTAGAGATTGCAAATATGAAAGGTCATGATCCTCCCATTGTTAGTCAAGACAATAACATTCAACGAGCCTCCATAATCTCGAACAAGCAACACCTTTGCTTAAATCTAAAAATAAAAGAAGTGAGATTAAAAGCGATGCTCAAATCCTCTAAGGCCAAACTTGTTTCTCTTCAGAAGGATCAATATCCCTCATCATTCATTGATCCAAGTTTAAGCCCATATGAAGGAGGCAAGTTGCATACGGAGCGTTAAGGATCCATCTTTCCAATGGATCCTGATCCTGGTTCGTCTAGCTATCGACATTAAATTTAGCAAAGCAAGGGAAGAAATTCTTTCGATGTTCCAAGCTTCCCTACCTTCTCAAATTGCTCGTGCCTTGAAATTTTCTGGGAAATGGTTTAGAAAAGCCAAAAATTTGATTATTCTGAAATGGTCTTCAGTTGTGTTCCGCAATTTTAGACCGGCCTCTTAGACCTTCTCAGCTCTAATTTTCATTCCCGAAAATTTCCATCGCTTTCTAGCAATTTCATAGGATCTTTGGCATGCAACTCATGTGCACAACCTCTCATTTTCAACGCATTGTTGGATCATGGTTCCCCAAAAATTTTCCATGCATTGGAGATGAAGTGCAAGGTTTAAAAAAAAAATTCCTACATTCATCCATGCATTTGAAGAGACCAAATCCCATCCATGCATTGAAGAGATGTTCCAAGGCTTGAAAATTTTCTCAAAATCATCCATGCATTGGAAAGGTGTTACATTTTGAAAAATTTTCCAATTTAATCCATGCATTAGAAAGAAGTTGAAAAGTTTCCCAAATTTTTCTAAAAATCCATCCATGCATTGGATTGGAATAATGTGTCAAGTTTCAAATTTTCCATGCATGGCTTGAAGTTAGGACTGACATGCAAATTTTTAAAAATTCTCTATGCTTAAAATTTTCATTTTTGGGAATTCTATCCATTTTGCATCATGTTGAAATGTTTTAAGCTTGAAATTTTCATTTTTGAGAATTCTATCCATTTTGCATCATGTTGCAAAAAGCTTGAAAATTTTCTTAAACTCATCCATGCATTGTGTGCAGTGCAAAGTTTGAAAAAAAATTTCATCCATGCATTACATTGGAATGAATTTACAAAGTTTTAAAATTTTTCTCCAGAAATTTCATTCATCCATGCTGTGTGTGATGTTGTGCAAGTTGGAAATTTTTCCATGCAATTGAAATTCATGCATGCATCATTAAAGAAAAAAAATTTCCATGAAAAAAAATTTCCATGAAAAATTTCAATTTTTCCATCCATGCAACATTTCAACTTTCAAGCCAATGCATCCAGGCAAATTGCAAATTGCATCATGTATACACAGTCTATCTATGCATAGGAATTTTGCATGCATTCGCAAGGCATAAGAATAAAAAAATTCATGCATGCATCCATGATGAAAAATTTTGCATTCAATGCATAAGAATGGATTCATGCATGCATAAGAATGAAATTTTTTTGGATGCATCCATGGATCCATGTCGGATAAAGAATTCAACTTCCATGATGCTTAAAACCCCTCACCTTTCTGTGCTCATTTCGAGCAATCCAAAGGCCCTTTGGAGTGCTCGCAGCTGCACACTAATGTCAGCACATCATCCTGAGGCTACTGTCTCCATTTCGCGCACTCAAAGTCCATTTTCGAGTGCTCAAACACTTCATGCATCACAACCCGAGACACTGCCTTCAATTCGAGTGCTCGCAGGCTCAGTTCGAGCACTCGAATCTGCAACCCTCTCCTCTCGCAAGCTCTCCATCCAACCCCTCCCTCACAAACCCAAATCATCCTCAACCATGCACCATGCCGAGTGCATCTCGGCATCTCTCATACCAACCAAACCAGCTTCTCCCCCCAAACTAACTCACCCCTAAACTCCCTCTCTCTCGGCAACATACACCACCACCCATTAAACCATCCTGCATGCCATCCCTCACATTCTCTCCTTCTCGGCTCCACCACCCCAACCCTCCTTACCACCATCTCTCTCTCTTCAACCGAGCTCATCTCTCACCTCAAAACCAACCATCTCTCACCTCAAAACCAACCATCTCTCATCAACCCACAAACCACACCCAACCTAAACCACCACACCTCATCCTCACCCTTCCCTGCAAACCCACTTCCATGCAACCCAACTCACCAATCCCTTCACCCTCACCTCACCACCACCCCCCCACACTCTCGGCCACCACTCAACTTCAGCATCACCAACCCAACACAAACCCAACGCCAAGCCCTCTGCTAAAGCTTCGCGCACTCGCCGAGCCCATTCGAGTGCTCGAAGCTAACCTATCTCCTTCACTTTCCTTTAGAACCCAAAACCATCTCTGCAACACCCCATGCACATCCCCACCCTCCATTCTCACCTCACACACACCATTCCCATAAACCACCACCCTCTCACCATCTCCCACCCCACAACCTCATCTCCATGCAACCCACTCCCATGCATGCCCCTTCCCTCACCACCATGCAAGCATACCCCAACCCCACCACCCACCCAACCGAGCACCAACTCTCCCCATGCATTGCTCAACCTCACACCTCAACCAACCCCATGCGAGCTCACTTCTAGTGCTCGCTGCAGCAACTCTCTCTCTCGGCTTCTCTCTCTCTCACTAACCAATTCACCATCCTTGCTTCCTCTACCACCCCTCGCTGCACCAACCAACCCCACCATCCCAACCCTCTCCAACACCCCAAACCCATCTCGGCTTCAACCTCCAAAACCCACCACCCATCCAACCTTCTTGCATTCTCTAAAAAAAATAAAAATAAAAAAAAAATTATTATAGATTTCTATCTTTTATTACAATTCCTGTTAGACCTATTTTTTTGTCTGTTCTCGTTCTCCTTACGAGACCAATGCTTTTACCTGTATATTTTAGTTGTGTTTTGATAGGTCTTCATATCCAAGTTTGGGGGACGCCGTTGCGCACTCACATGGCTGAACATCTACGTCATCATCACTCGACTTGGTATTATTGTTCTTTAACCCTCTCTGTTCTTATTTTCATTCACTTGTCTTCTCACATTGAGGACAATGTGACATTCAAGTTTGGGGGTGCATTTATGCATTTTTGGTTTCATAATTTTTGCTAAGCAATGATAGTATAACTTAACACTAGTTGGAAATGAAGCATATGTTTAATACTTTGTGTATAGAAGCAATTGACATTTTTGAAAATAAAGAAAAATTTGAGTTGAAATGATCATGTGGATTCAAATTAGTCTGTATAAATGTCTCAATTAGATTCTCACTAGATTTGACACTCTTTTAAGCTTCACAATGCACAGATGCACATTGGAAACTTAACTGTGAGGCATACAACTTGATTAACCTTGACCTTGGCCTAGTTAATCTGATTTGATGAACCTGATAGATGAATATCTTTGGCATGATCTAAGTTGTCTAAAAAAAAAAAAAAAAAATGAGAAAGAAAGAAAATAATGACCAGTTGAAGTTCGTAGCCTTTCTAACTCGAGCTATTAAGCCCTATGGAGTGTCTCTACACTTAACACCTTAAAGCCGTCTGGTCTGGGAGTTATTGGCCTAACGCTTGCTACATGGGTTGGTTAAAAAGCTTAAAGGACTTAAACATTGCACGGTCATTCAAAAAAAAAAAAATTGTAATAAATATGGTTCGTTGGAGTTCGTAGCCTTTCCAACTTGAGCTATTAAGCCCTAGGAGTGTCTCTACACTTAACACCCTAAAGCCATCTGGTTTAGGAGTTGTTGGCCTAACGCTTGCTACATAGGTTGGTTAGAAAGCTTAAGGGACTTCAGCATTGCACAACCATTCTATGTTTCGCTTATGAGTTACAATAAATTGTCAACAAGCAACAAAAGTTGTCTTGTAAATAAAATCATGCCTTAGGGACCTCATTTAAAGGGGAATTTAATGATTTGAAAACTTGTGCTTTGGAATTGAAAAAGAAAGTAAAAGCCGCATGTTGAGAATCCAATTCACTTTCACTGAAGCTAGAGTTGATTTCCATTCAAGAGATGATAATTGAGTTATTTATATAGACTTTGATGTTGATGCATGTATGTGGAAATGAATTTAGCCAATTTTTGTATCAATGCTTCATATATGCAAGGTAGTCTTCCCAATGACCCCATCTCCAGCTCTTTTTCTGTTTCAAGTTATTTTTGAGCTATGTATATATCTCATTTTACCATGGATGATATTGTTATAGTAGCATGCCCATGGTTGTCTTTTCATTAAGTTTTTCATTGTAGTTTTGCTAAGGGACTAGCAAAATGTAAGTTTGGGGGTGTGATAAGCACCGAATATTGTATATTCAAGCGCCCTAAATTGCATTAGTTAAATTCTTTATTTGTGTATTTATATAGATTATCTCCATTTCCATGTTTTTATGCATTTTCAGGTTCATTGGCCAAAAAGAAGCAAGGTTGAAGTTTTGTTGTAATTTTGGATAAGAAAGGCACAATGCTGAAGCTTGGCAGCAGTGGAACCTGACTTTTGTCGCCATTTTCGACCTAGCAAACTCAAGAACTGGACTTCCATCATAACATGAAAGATTTAGAGCTATGAATCAGTTTTCCAAATCTTCAAGCGGTTCATCATTTGGAGTTTGGAGCAGAGAGTTATGATCTTCTTATTAGAGGTGCTCAGAACTGCCTGGCAGCAATGAAATTCTGCCTTGTTCTTCAATTTCGACCAACTAGACTTGAGAATTGGATCTCCACCAAAACATAAAGTTTTTAGATCTCTGAATTATCTTTCCAAATCTTCAAACATTTCATCATTTTGAGTTTGGAGTACAAATTTATGGCCATTTTACCAAAGTAGGTCCGGGCAGAGCAAACCAAGTATAGGGCATTCTGGCCAATTTTTGAGTGCTCGAGGCCTTATTTCGAGTGCTCG
Source organism: Cornus florida (assembly GCF_030987335.1). Classification (NCBI taxonomy): domain Eukaryota; kingdom Viridiplantae; phylum Streptophyta; class Magnoliopsida; order Cornales; family Cornaceae; genus Cornus; species Cornus florida. Next base: position 36,317,010 of record NW_026775576.1, on the reverse strand, counting down.
AAATTAGGGCAGATTGCTTCACGAGATCAACCACTTGTGCTCAGAAATTTGTTAACTTTGTATGCTCTCTTTTTGAGTTGGTCGGGGATGTTTCTTAGAGGAGAGAGAGGGCTTTTTGGGTGGAGTAACATGTCTACAAAAGGGGGGAGCCACACATTACTTAGGATTATCCTTCATTTTGATAAGAGAGAGGAGAGAGAAGAGAGCAAAAGAAAGGTGTGTTCTTCAAGCTCCAAAGAGGGTGCACGAAAATGGAGATGAGGATGATGCTTCTTCCTTCTTCTAGCTCACCAATGGGCAACTAAACCTCATCTAAGGAGGTGATGAAACCCCTCCCTTGTAAGCATATGTTAGTATAGTTTATTTTTGGGGATTACAATGTATTTTTGATAGTCTTTCCATGATCAAGAGCCTCATTTTTGTTGTAATGAATGTTGAATGTTTATAAATGATTATTGTGAGTTATTCATCTTGTCTTGGATGGTTACTTTTCTTAATCATATTGCTTGCACTTCCATGGTGACAATGGAAGTTAGATCATGCAAAGGTTTTAATGGCATAGAGTTGGAGAACCTAGATAGTTCATGGCTTAGGGTTTCCCTTTGATGGTCTATACTTGATTCTTAGCTTTATGTGCATTCACCATTTAAATTAGGGCTTGATAATCCTTGACTTAGTAAGCATGTTCTAAGCTACATTTTAGTTTAGGTAGTTGATCATGTGAACCTTTGATGGTTTATTCTTGCCTTCCAATTTAAATGAACTTCTTGAGGATATTATAGCAACCTAGTATTGTTATGCATCATGACTATCATATATGTTGTTTTTCCCTTAAATTAATCTTAACCTAGCATGTGTATAGGGATGGAGGTGGATTCATTTCCCTAGCCTTCTTTACTTGTACTTCACTCCCTTGAATTCTTGCAATTTATTGTTTTATGCACTTTTAATTTCCTAGCTTAAGTGACATCCAACAAAACCTCTATATACCCTTCATCATTCTAAGAATGATTCTAGACATTGAGGTTGTATTAGACTAACGCAGTCCCAGTGGTTTGACTTACCCGACCAATAGCCCTATTTTACAATGATTCATGCTATTACGAAGGTTGATGTATAGTTGATCAACCGATCACCAGCGCACACTTGCATTCATTTGTGGGGTACATGCTTTGTTAATTATTGAATTGGTTATATCCCAATTGAGCTAGTAGTGCATTGAAAGCTTTCATTCTTGATAAAGGTGGATAACAACCCCTTTTCACTAAGTAGCCGAGATTCTAGCCTCATCAAGCACTGAACTTCTCGCGCCGAAAGGTAGAGGGCCCAAACTCTAGGTTAATAATTGTTTAATTAAAGGAAAAAAAAAAAGCAACAAAAGTGAGGACTTCTCTTAAAAATTGAGAAGTGGGAAATGATTAGATGGTTGTTGTCTTGATTTGTAGCCTTGTTGATTTGAACTTGTAAGTCTGTAGAGGTGTTTGAACACCTAGTGCCCTAAAGCCGTCTGGTTTGGGAGTTATTGACCTAACGCTCAACCTCATGAATCGCTAGAAAGCTTAATAGATCAATACATTGCACTATGCTTCCATCTTTGATCCTCTAAAAAAAAAAATGAGTGAAAAGAATAAGCGCACCTAGAATAATAAAGCTTTAATAAAAGGTCCCCCTTTTGTCTTGATGATTGGTACTAGATTTTTGTGCTAGTTTGAGGGTAAGGATGTGATTAATTCTTTAGTTGGCTAAGATAGTAACACATTGATGCCGGTCCACTCAAAAAAATTCTAGAGTTGTTTTAATTTGCATGATCATTTTCTTGATGTGTGGAGGATCATACTTGCTTGCTTGATGTTGAGATTTTGGGAGATTGCTCGGAAATGTTTGAAAAATTGCATACTTGAGGTAGTTTTCTCCCATTACTTGTTTGCAATATTGGTACCTCTTTTGAAAGAATAAGCTGAATGTTTATGGGTACCATTTCTGGAAACCCTCACGAGACTTCACTCGTCCACTAGGGGTAACCTAGGGGTTTAAAAGGCTTGTTGCATATGCTAAATGAAATCGTGTTCCCTACGAAAGTGGCGTTATCCATTTATTGTTTTCTAGTTTATAGTTGTATTGTTGTTCATTTCATTCCTTTACTTTTTAGTTCATTGCTAGGGACTAGCAATATTTAAGTTTGGGGGTGTGATGAGCACTGAAAAGTGCGTATTTAAACCATTTAAGCTTAGGCATTCTAGTACCTTTATCTATCTTACTTTACCGTTTTAGATTGATTTTGTATTATTTCCATTTTCAGGCACTTATCCCGAAAATAAGCTAACTCAGCCAAATAAGAGCTTAATTGAAGCAATTATGAGATTAAACAAAGAAATGAGCAAAGTGGAGAAATAAAGAAGCAAAATGAAGCAAAGTAGCAAGTTCGATCGATCCAAGTCCAAGGTTCGATCGATCAAACATTGATCGATCTCAGCACATCAAGATAGATCCAAGCCTTGACCCAAAGCACTTAAGTCCAAAAGTTCGATCGATCCAACATCATTCTTCGATCGATCGAACACTTTTGTCCTTATTCAAATGATTGATCCTATCCACAATTGTACCACCCACTAACCACTTTTGTCCTTCTCCCATAAATATATCAGATTTATCTTTTTCCAAAAAGCTCAGCCAGTTGGATCGATCCAGCCTAAGATCGATCGATCTCACTTACTTTCGATTGATCGAACTTCCTCCAGTGCGAAAAAGTTAAAATCCCATCTCATTGAAAGTTGTCCTTTATCCAATCATTAGGGAATATTGTGTGCATGACGCCAGCTCATTTTGGGTGTCATTTTGACCTACCTATATAAGGATAAGGATTGCTATTTCAAGAAGAGCCAACATTATTTTTCATATCATCTCTTGGAGAGGAAGTTTAGAGGAGGAGGAGGCTAGAGACACCATTGGAGATCTTCATCAAAAAGGAGCAAACCTCTTCCATGGAGTTAGCCCTTGAGGGTTGGAGCATCCTTACCATGAGTGGCTAGACATCCTCTTGGGGCTAGATATAAATCTTGTTTAATCAATGATTTGTGTGGTTTAATTATCTCAAATTAATCATTTCATTCTATTCATATGTCTATGTATGCTAGAATTGATGTTCGTGTTCTTGTCTTTAGATTTTGTGTTATTGATGCATATCTATGTGTATTGATGTCATAGATTTAGAGATTGTCAAAACATTGTGCTTAAAAGAATGATTTTCTGATTCTCTTGATGGTTCATGCTTATCTCTTGATGGATTGTGCCTCTCCCCTAGTTTATTTTCATGCTAGTAGTATAGATGTAGTATAGTTGTAGTGTAGTGTTAAATGGGAGGACAATCTATGCTTGTTGTTTGATGATCCAAGCTTTTGAATGCAATTAGCATATGTCTTTAATCTTGTGTTGTATTTGGATTGTGAGCCTAATGAAAGGATTAATGACTTGTTTTGATTTATTGTGCCTTTCACTTGTTGTTTAGACAATATATGCTTCATTACTTAGATATATTTGTGCCTTTCACATGATGTTTAGACAATACATGCTTAACTAGTCATCCTTACTTGTTGAATCAACCAAACACACACACACCAATATTGCAACACCCTAATTGCCCTCATTAATCACTTGTCAATAATATAGAAATGCATTGCTTGGTGGTGATCTCTAAACCCTAAGACTCTTCTCTCTCTTATTTTCTCTTAATTGCACTCTTTTACTATTACTTATTTTAATTTAGTTGCTCTTTAATCAACCAACCAACCAATAGTTTGATCACTCGACCTACTAGCCCTAATTGCAATTCCACAATCAACTCTGACATTGGTCAATCCCCACAATTCCTTGGGACGATCCCTACTCACTCTTGCTACGTTAGTAGTGGTTTTTATAAATTTAAACTTGACCCAAAAAGGCTTTCCTTGAACCGCACATTGACCACATCAATTTTGGCGTGTAGGAACGGCCATCGCTCCGTCAAGAAGTGGAATGAAGAACACTAGAATAAGTTATACATGTTTCATTTGATGCACGATGAGAATGGTTAGGGAAGGAAGATACTTGGTTCACCGAGTTTTAGTTAATCAAAAATTGATCAAACCTTTGAGATAAAGACTTCATTTTGGCGGCTATTTCATTTAATTGAAACACACTGCAGCAGAAAAAAGACAACAATAGCAGAACCTTTAATGAAATGACACTATAACACGAATAGAGCACCATCTTCTCTATAAATCAAGCAAACAACTCTAATAGTCCTTCCTTTAAACTTAAACCTGCTCAACCCACACCATCTGGAAAGGAAACCATAAGATCAGGAAGAGTAACAGAAAAATAATTCTGAACCTCCCAAACAATTCCATAAGCAGCCACAGAAGCTAACTCCTCATACTCCACCATGTAGCACATCTTCTTTGCTTTACCAAAAGTTGGAAAAATGAAGTTCCTTTATCACCCTCTTTTTGCTACTAAGCTCAAGTCATTGATTTCTGGATAAAACAAAAAATTTAAAAAGTCATTGATTTCTTGGTATGTGACAACTTGAGAGTAATATAAAAAATTATTTTTTAGAATATTTAAATTAATTCAAATTACTGAATGAACAGTAGGTCCACTTACTCTATTCCATCAACAACATATTTTTATTAAATGGTACTAATTGATCTTCATTTTTAGAAGTCTAAAGTTAATAGAATAGGAAAAATTTAATTAATAGACTTAAATATTGCCTAAACCTAATGAATATTTGCTGAACACGGATAATTATGAAGTTATTAACTAAGAATTGTTTTGCATGAACAAAGATAACAATGAAGTTCTTTTAATTGTGAATGAAGAACTTGTAACTATAAAATAATGATATATGAGACTCTGGTCATATGCACCATCCAACTCTTAATGTATCTGTGTTTTTGGAATAAATAAAACACCATTGATGAGTGGATTACGTGTTTTCTTAATTTATTTGACAGTATAGATGGTAGAAGACTTTGATGCTAATTAATTATTTGCTCATTTGTCAAAATGCACAAGGTGACCATTTATATGGAGTATGAAACAGATATTAATCTTATCCATGAAGGAAATACTACCACTATGGTGTCCCAAATGAAATTGATTTTATTGAAGTAAGCAAAAGAAGTTATGGCCTCTTGGTGCAGGGTGTTGCCAACTAGATTTTGGAGGAAGAGTTCCTAGTTATTAAGGGAATGGTGCACGATGTTGCCACCTAGTGTTGGACGAGGAGTTTGTCAGTTGCTTATTAAGAAGAAATTGCTATTGATGTGAGTTGTTATTGTCATAGTAGTCAGGTGGTGCAACTTTATGTTATTTTTGTAGTATCTCTACAGGTGTAATTGGATGAAATTGTTGAATTTTTCGAGTCTGTCATTCATTGACTGTATAAATTTTCTATTGCAAAAGAATGGTTATGATCACACATTTGCTAAGTTGATTCTATTTAGCTTTGTTTGTTGAATAAAATCATTCGTTGATGAAATTTTGTGTTTTAATAGTAATGACATAGAATATTATATAGCATCGGCAGATTCAATGATGTTAAATGTCATATGTTGGTTGAGGTTTTCCGTATTAATGTCAACAGTAAAACCAATTGATTGAGTTCATGGCTATACATTATTATATTGGTATCCATCACAAGGGTATTTTGGTCTTTACACTTATGTGTGTGACAATGGATTAGCATTTGTCTAAGTTCTGTAAAATATCATAGGGTTCATAGTGTGGTTTGTATTTATACACAGGTGGCAGCAAATACAGCATTGTTGTGAGGGCATTTCAGGTATTACATTGGTATTTCTAGTGCAATGAAGGACTCATAGGTTTCTGCAGAAACAAGCAGAGAGCAGTTTTTCAGGCTGAATTTAATAACCTTATTCATGTGCTTTGCTCCCGAGATTTTGTGTGAAGTGAACTAAGTATGTGAGAGTATATTCCTGAAGGGTGTGTGGTGCATTCGTTGAAGGGTGTGTGGTGCATTCCAAGGATGTGATTGCTAAACCTTATGTTTTGGTGTTTTTACACTTGTATTGAAGCTGAGCTTACAACTTTTGAATATCTAGCTATACTGATTGTTATTTTCTATTAACCAAGATTGTACAAGTGTTACAAGTCTAGAAGTGGAGCTTGGAAGCTATATTGTAGAGTTGATAATTAATGCAAATACATATATTTCATTTATCCTTATATTTTTATACATAAATTTTAATAATTTATATAAAACATGGCCAAATGAAAATAATCAAAATACAACTCTCAAGTGATCCATTTATGCAAATGCATATGTTCTATTGATCCTTACATGTTTATAAATAATATCGTTAATAACAAACATCCTAATAAATTTATAATACAATTTTCAAGGCCCAAAGGAAATCATCCAAATATAACTCGCAACTGATCCATTTATGCAAATACATCTGTTCAATTTATCCTATATTTTTATACCAATTTATAGAAAACATCACAATAAATTTGTAAGATAATTTCCAAGGCCCAAAGAAAAAGCATCCAAATATAACTCTCAAGTGATCCAGTTATGCAAATATATATGTTCTATTTATCCTTATATTTTTATAACTAATTTCGTTACTAGTTTATAGAAAACATCCCAATAAATTTGCAAGACAATTTCGAAGGCCTAAATGAAAATCATCCAAGTACAACTCACAAGGAATGAAGTAATCAAATACATATGTTCCATTTATCCTATATTTTAATAGATTATGTCATAATAGTTTATGGAAAAAAATCCCAATAAATTTGTAAGACAATTGCCAAGGCCCAAAGTAATAGAATCCAAATAGAATGCTCAAGTGATCCACTAATGGTGATCCACTAATGCAAATACATTGATGACATGGCAATAATGTATTGCCATGTCATAAATGTAGTGTGATGGTTAAGCTTCCACATTAGTAACGACATTATTTATAAAAATAGAAGGACAAATATAACATATGTATTTGCATAAATGGATCACTTAAGAGTTGTATTTCAATGATTTTCATTTGGGCCTTGGAAATTGTGTTACAAATTTATTGGGATGTTTATTATAAATTATTAACAAAATTACCTATAAAAATATAAGGATAAATAGAATATTTGTATTGGAATCCAAATACCTCTCAAGGGATCCATATATGCAAATATATATGCATAACTTATACTGATAGTTATATAGACATTATCGTTAATCATTTATAAGAAACATCCCTGTAGCGACCCGAGTTTTTCAACCCAGTTCGTTAGTGATGAACCGAAAATTGACCTAGTAACGAGTCCGAAATGCGAGAACAAAAGGTAACTCGAAGTCTTTAGAGATATAAAGCATCTCTAAGACACCAATGTGACCTTCTATGAAGTCACGAAGCTCAATGACAACGAATGCGGAAACAAAGGGTCAAAACGGACAAAAACCATAACCAAAGGGCAAAATGGTCAACTCACCATTAAAAGGAGAAACTTAACTCTAAAAAAGTCAAATAAGGTGGAAACAACCTAAATTGATCATTTCATGACTTTCCAAGAGGTTCTAAGAACATTGGACAAGAATCCCACAAACGCCCATTCCCGGTTTAAGCGAAGACCGACACCCTCTCACTAAACTTGAATAACTCCCACTGTGAGTGCAATCTGAGAATTTTATTGGTACCATTGGAAAGCTGACTCAAAATCCATGAATTTAGGCTCAAGAATCACCCCATTTGGATTTAAAATGAAGGAGTTATAGTCATTTGAAGTCGGAAGAACAGTTCTGAAACTAGACTGAAGCTACTCTCGGGATCTAGCTATTTTGGTCGACCGAAATGACCCATCGGATGACCAAAATGAACAAAATTTGTGCTGAAAACATGTTTTTAAGGCTTAGTTGGTTTGATACACCAAAAGGAACCATCAGTCGACCGAAATGACCCTAAATGCTGACTCTGGCTACTAGAAAGTGAAGTTTCAAGGTTCAAACAAAACCCAAAAGGCATCGGTCAACCGAAATGACTCGAGAAAGTGCAAAATTTTCATGTTATGCACTCGAGGCTGAAAGTCTACTTGAAATCCCCCATGGCATGTTCAATTCACAAAATATGCAAGTGTGTGATGATGTGAACATGCACGCAAGTGTAAAATGGATGTTTAAACACGCTACAATGGCCCACGGCCTTATTACACTCCATTTACAAATTTTGCCATGCCAAACCTCAAAGTTGGAAAAGTTTACAATTCAAGAACAAAACTTGCAATTTAAACACATACACTTGAATCTTTAAGTTTGTGGCCCTTGGCCACACGTCATACACATCAAATACACTGGAAGGAGTGTACTTATGAACACTTTACATGATTAGAATGAAATATACATGTTTTTGACAGATAAAGCTACAATGGCATTTCAAGCCAATCCTCACCAAAATGGAAACCTTCAACTCCCCAAGTCATCCAAGCATAATATAAATCTCAACTTTAATTCTTGTACCTGAAAAAATGTCCCCATTACGTGGGTGAGTAACATAAAGCTACTCGTATGAAATGAGCATGCATCGACCTACGTTTTACAATTTCATCACCTTAAGGTGAAACATGCTAAAGGGGCTCATGCCACCTAACGTCTATGTCAAAATGAGACTCAGGGAGCATCCTAAGCTACCCTAGACCAGTTCTAGCATCAATCACCTCATTCATGCAATTTCAACAACATAGGAGCATGTTTGCATAAAGCAACAAGATAAAAACATGCTTACACAAAGTAACTAGATATAGATTTTCCAAGTAATCATCTTAAAATCAAAAATGCGAAATCAACTAAATATAGCAATTTAGTATAATTAGAATATCTAATACCACACATCAAGACATAGATTCTCTAGACTATCAACTAGAAATCTAAAATTGTGTAATCAACTAAATATAATAATTTAGCATGGATGTACTTAACAACATCAAAATCACCAATAACTAAAACCATAAGTCAATAAGATAAACATGATTGTCAACTTGGAATTGAATGCGAAAACAAATAATGAAAGACTTGGACATCACGTCTTAGATTTCTGCTGAGAACACTTGTATTGAAGCTAAGCTTACAACTTTTGAATATCTTGTTATACTGATTGTTATTTTCTATCGACCAAGATTGTACAAGTGTTACAAGTCTAGAAGTGGAGTTTGGAAGCTATATTGCAGAGTTGATAATTGATGCAAATACATATATTTCATTTATCCTTATATTTTTTGCAATACCCCTAGTTTTAAAAAGGATAAAATTGGAATTTAATTATTTTTATTTCATTTTTATGTGACTAGTTGCTTGGGTGTTCAACTGTTTTCTTTCATTATTTGATTTAATTGTGTAATTTAATTAGCTATTTGATTTAATTGAATTGGTTTATGTGGTAAGTTGATTTAAATGATGTAGTTTTAATTCTTTGATTTACTATTTTAATTTAATTATTTGTTTTCATTTCTTTATTTAAGATTAGGGTTTTATTGGGACATCATATAGGTATCTACTATATATGTATATGATTAGGATTTTATCGGCTGACTCTAGTTTGATTAGGGTTTCTGTCTTAGCTCTAGTTTAATTAGGGTTTTCTAAGTGCCTATATATATACGTGTATGAGTTTTTACTGAGGGTTGGGAGAACCTTATTTACGGCACAGTGGAAATAAAACAGAACAAAGAGAGAGTTGAGAGAACAGAGGAAATCATAAGAGCTACTAAGGAGAAGAATAGAGAAGATCAAGGGAGGGTTGTGGTGGATTAAGTCAAACCCATAGGAGGCTTGAAGGAAGCTAGCAGTTGCCGAAAACTTAGAGACGACGCCAAGATTTTATTACTGAAATCACAGGCAAGTTATTCTCTTCCTCCTTCCCTCTGGCTTGTGTTCTGTGCACCTAGATAATCTCTAGGGTTTAATTAATTTTTAAATCAGAAATTACACGTTTGCTATATAATATATTGATGATCTTTACGTGTTAAATTTGATTATGGTATAATGCGTGCAAGCTTGTTTCAAGCCTTGATCAGTTTTCTCTTTTAAGCATGTTATGTTGTTAAGCAATTGTTAGTCTTTGTAATTGTCTTTAACCTCTGTAAATAAATCATGGGGATGTTACTATGATGATATAAGATCTTTAGGTTCAGGTGTAAAGAGGAACAGAGGAGTTAGAATGGAATGGGCGTTGCAAGTTAGCTTAAGTTTCGTACTGTAAACATGCTAGTTTAATGGCTAAATCTAACCTCTGTAATTGGTCCCAGTTATTGTAAACAACCTTGGGGATGCTTCTAGACTCAATTAAGACTCCTAAGATTAGTTTTAGAACCCAGCAGAGTGGTAGGAATTGATCAGAGAGGAAGCAGACGGACTGAAACAAAGCACCGGGGACTGAAGGCTCTCAAAGGAGGTGAGAGCCGGCTCCATAGAAGTGGGAGCCGGCTCCCACAACAAGTAGAGCCGGCTCCAAGGAGTCCTAGAGCCGGCTCTAGGCTAGAAAAGAGCCTGCTCCAAAATTTGGAGCAGGCTCCCTTTTTATTTTACGATTTGTTTTAAATTTTTTTCTTTTCTACGAACTGTTTGGATACTGTTGGAGCATGGGAACGTTTCTGTTGACTCTGGGGTTTTACAGAGGGATTAGAGGGTTGGCTTTGAGAGTTATTAAGTCCTTAATTTGAGTAAGGTTGACCTCTAAGTGAATGAAATTAACGGTGCGCTAATTTAACAACTATGCGTACGGTTAACGGCTGGAAGGAGATTTGTTGTCTAGTTTTAATTTGACAACTTAAGGTGCTATATAATGATTCTAAATTAAGATTAAAAGCACAGTGAAGTCTTTTAAATTAATAATTTGGACTTGGGGCATAGGGCATGGCTCTGTGCTAAAAGACAAGACATAATACAAGTATGCAACTTAGTACGCTGTTACCGGATAGAAGGAATTAAATTGCTTAAATTAATGTAGCGATTTATTGGACTATAATATGATTATAGAATCTATTTTAATGCTTGATAGAGTCATTGATATATTAGATTTGATCTATGTATGCTCTGGATGGTAGTTGCCGAATTATTAATTGTTTCCTGCAACTTTATGGTTTAACTCTTGGATTTAAAATGTGGAAATGCTAAATACTCTTCTGCATTTATTTAGGAGGGTTTTAGATTGTAAATTGCTAAACTGTTAATTATATGTTGTAATTTACGTGGTTTGGATGTTAATTTTGGACTCTTATATATTATTCTACAATTAATTGGATTATTGGTTTGAACTGTACATATTGTAATATCACATATACTATGCTGCAGTTATTTGGATTTTTGGTTTTGGACTGTAAATTACTTACTGATTTATGTTTTGTAATTTACATGGATATCGAGGATTGTATGCACCGGTATGGGACGGTGACATACTGGGGACGGTTTAGCTCAAAACACATAAACCTAACCTAATGGATTAATGGAATGGATTGAAAGATATCGAATCCTAATTGGGACTAAGTCAGATCAGCTGTAACCAAGTTGGATGACTTCCTGGATTAACGGATAGTAGTTAAGTCATATCAACTGAATAAGTTGAGTGACTAACTAGTTGTTTTATTGTATGTCAGTTTAATAAATAGTTGAACTGCATACCCTGGGTTCTGGACGGACTTTATATATATGTTTATGGTACCACGAGATGAGCTTGAGTCTCAGACTCGTTGGTTAGGGTTCGTATATGCAGTGGATACGTAGCTGGCTATAGTAGTTGAGGTGTACCCTGTTAGGTCTAGGTACTCATGCCCACCTTTGGGTGCGTTTTCGCATGTTGCCTTCTATTCAGGTTGAGACCCCTACTGTAGTCCAGTGAATGTCCCTTTGTGTGGATATATCTATGTGTATGGACTAGATAGCTATTATTGAGATATCTAGGGTGTATCTGCGTATCGAGTCATTGTTTGGATTGTAGTTAGAGAAGAATTTGCATGTGGGCCTGACCCACTCTTATTTTTATAGGAGTTTGTTAGTTCCAGACTTGGAGCTGAATCGTGCTGAGCAGATACAGTTATTCACTCCACCGATGACCAGGGTTTTTTTTCATGGTTTAGACTTGGGTTTCATTTACAATCTTTTGAGTATTTTAGGGGTCCACTAGATGGATTCCCGAGTTGTAATAGAAATGGAGAAGTAAGATGTATCAGAATCATTCTTTGTTAGTTAAATTTTATTCTGAGGTTTTGGATTATTATTCTAGTTTTCTTTTCAGCAATTTATTTGTTCTTGTTTTTCTTATTTATATTCTATGTTCGATTATTGCTAATTGGTTTGATATCCTCGGGTAATCAGGCGTGGGTCTGGCCAACCCACATCCGGAAATTCGGGGGTATCACAGTTGGTATCAGAGCACTCCCGGTTCTAGTGTCCTTAGGAGTGTTTTCATTATAAGTCTTCCGCGTTGTGTCTCTTAAAACTTAGAGCCATGTTAGGATTCGTTGTACTCTCTTTACGGATCGTTCGAAGGAGTTGATGTCAATTTCCATAAATGGTTGACACTAAGAGGAGGATGGGGTTCAAGGCGAAAGCGATACGGACCCAAAGGAGTAAAGGAGTAGGTTGTCAAGTTCTTTGCGATAAGCAAAACTTGGGATCGAAGGTTTAGTTCCAAGGTTGGTATTACTTAGAAAGTATACACCATGGAAGGATTACGGTGTATGTGTTAGGTCACCGCTTATCGGGACCAACATAACTTCAGTTGTTCTCAAAAAGGAGACAAGTGAATAGTAGGATTTTGAAGAGGATCCTAAGAGGGGAGATATCAGCGTCCTCAAGAAAGGGGATATTGAAGCTGGAAGATGAAGGATCGCACGAGGGTGCTCTCATTCACCAGCAGTATAGTGAATGATACTGGTAGCGTTAGTGTGACCCAATCTACATATGGATGAATTTTCATGTCGTCTCTCAGAGAGTTAATTAAAAAGTACTCTTTAGGCGTTTGGGAATCAAATGGAGTTCTTATCAGAACAAAGATGTGATTTTATATCATATTTTGGAGCGAATGGGGATTAGGTTATGACGTTCTACGTTACATTGCAAAGCCACGATAGATGGTTAGCATTCCGAGTATAAGGAGGATAAGGGGTAAGCCTTTGGTATTTGCTTAGGCAAAAGAATGTTGTTGTTAAGCTATGGTAAATGGATAGGTTTCAAGGTTAAATGATTACAAACAAAACTACGAAATGACCTTTTGTGACCTAGTTTGGCAACTTGATGTCAAAGGAGGTTTTTCTTCTCTGGAATGGAGTATGTCTTAAGTAGAATTACATTTTGGTTGTTTTGTTGTATTGTGTGTATCTATATGTTTGAATTTGTTATTTTATGTTGCATTTTGTTGTTACGTGTTTAATTTTTGTTAATTGGTTTAGGATTTGGAATAGGATTTAGTTGGGGCACAGTATGTCAGCCAACTATTATTATAATAACATGGAGTAATAGCGCTATATGCGCTAGGATTGGTGGATATAGGGTCACAGGATTAGGTAGAGATACAAACTTCTAACCCATCTATTAGACCTGGATATGCATTAATACGATATGCTACTTAGGAAGGGATGGTTACACTACTAATATGAGTTAAATAATCTACAATGATTAGTTTGATATGCTCTATGCTAGATAGGGATTCGTTTTTACAACGCTATAATAATGGTGATTGTTAATGCTTTGGGGATTCGTGAGGATGTGGTAGGTGAAGATCACTGTAATGCCATTATGGTTCAGATGGAGGATTTTGTGCTGGTAGGTACTTATTAAAATGACGCCGAGAAAAGATAGTGGATTGATTAAATCTTCATCAGCCTATTCATAGTTATGACACTATTCATAAGGGCGTTATTTGGAGGAGTTGTTGGTGTTGCTTACCAAGGTAGGGTGTGTCGAAGATAGGATGGTGAGACCAGTCACCTATCATAAGGGAGCGGTACACGATGTCCGTGAAAAAGTCATATTTAGTTAACTATCAGTGAACAGAATTACCGATTGATTTTCTATATCGGTAAGGTTATCACGGTTCCGTATCTACATGTTTGTTTACGGAGTTAGTTTGGTAGATGCTCCGATTTATATAATGGGTGCAGATGGAAACTAGTGGTACCAAACTAATGCTACTTTCGGTAGGCAGGATAGGAGGAGGATGCAAGGACTGAGGGTTACAACACTTAGTTCTTTCTTCATTCTGGCAGATAATATGATGCACTCACGGTCTGAAGCAGTTTTTAAGGGTCAGGAGGAGGGACAAAGTGGTTTTCTTCTAGTCTAACAAAATTAGATGGTCGAGATGGATCATCAGAGATCACAAAATCCTTGCAGTTATTTTCTGTACTGAGGTGGAAATGATAAAACATCATTACAGATTTAGTTGAGGGTTGACTTATAAATTAAATCAGCTTAGATCTTGTTTATTTCGACCTAGTGAACTATCAGTTCATATGAATAGAAGGGATTACAAGATGACTTAGATGCATCAACGTGGTGATTCGCACTTTGCGTTAAGTTCTGTCTGGTGGAAGGGAACATGGATGAGGACACTTGTAACAACCGATAGGAGTTTTTCGTTAGTTGTTACATTAGGAGTTGGGGGTCTTAGTTTGTGAACTAAGGACACTTGCTTTTATCAAGAAAATTAAGGGGGGTCAACCTCCAATGTCGGAGCTGACCCTGGAGGCAGTGTTACCTTATTCAGAAAAGAGCTTAAGGTACTAGGGGAGGATTCGTTGATTCAGTGAGTGTTATCGGGAGTGACTGAGGTGTAAAATTCGTAGAAATTTTCTCGATGCACACGGACGGTTATAAGGAACATCAAGACATCAAATGTCAATTCTAGTAAATGGATAACCAAATCTCATTAGTGATTTTTGTCATTGCCTAAATTAAAATGGGAGTAGGACTAATCAGAAGTGGAAGGTTGGTAGAACTTGTCAGTATTTATTGGAATTTTAATTCCATACGAATTAAGAGTGGCGGATTGAGCAAGTTTGCTGCTAGACATAATTCTCGTAATGTTCACTTTGGTATTTCGCATTAGTTCTACATTGCATTTATAACGGAGGTATAGTTGTGCTTCATATCTCTCGACGAGGGATTGAATCGGGAATGTATATTCGATCATGGAGGAGATACTTGGGATAGGTATCCTAGGTTTTTATGGGAAGTTGGAAGTGCTTATTTCACTTCTCATATTGTTCGCACAAGGAGGATAGTATGACAACGTAGAAGGTTTTGTATTTTATATGGTGCAGACCTCTTACCTGTTGGTTTGACATGGAAGCGGGGGTTATACAATTAGACCCTAACTTCATTTAATGATACGTTTGAGAGATATATGCTTCTTTATGTTGGATTGCGCGCAGTTTTGAGGCGGTAGTAGGATGTGGTAACTAGTTCCGCTTGTACACTATAGTTTTCCTATCAGGAAACAGTTGATTTGGAATGTCTTCCATATCGAAAGCAAGGAGCGTTATTAAGAAAGGTCAGTTCTTATGTCTTAATTAAATTGACTTCTCATTGATGGTTTCTCTTCATTTAGGCGGTAGCCTATTGGTTAGTGTTTTCAACATTGGGATGGGCTACATAGAAGTTTTACATATCTATGCTATGGAATTTGGCGGAATATGGATATTTACCCTATATCAAAATTTGGGTCAGAATGCATAGTTGCTACATACAATTTAAGTGTTGAATAATTTTTGTGTTTCCTTTATATTGGACCCATAAATTGTTCGTGGAAGATTTGGAATGTGGGGAAGCCTATTCACAGAGGCAGAGTCCACAACGAAATGGAAATGAATTTTAAAATAATTCAAGGTTTCGTGAATTTCGAGGACGAAATTCCGTTTGTTAGGGGGGAAGAATGTAATACCCCTAGTTTTAAAAAGGATAAAATTGGAATTTAATTATTTTAATTTCATTTTTATGTGACTAGTTGCTTGGGTGTTTAATTGTTTTCTTTCATTATTTGATTTAATTGTGTAATTTAATTGGTTATTTGATTTAATTGAATTGGTTTACGTGCTAAGTTGATTTAAATGATGTAGTTTTAATTCTTTGATTTACTATTTTAATTTAATTATTTTTTTTCATTTCTTTATTTAAGATTAGGGTTTTATTGGGACGTCATATAGGTATCTGTTATATATGTATATGATTAGCATTTTATCGGCTGACTCTAGTTTGATTAGGGTTTCTATCTTAGCTCTAGTTTAATTAGGGTTTTCTAAGTGCCTATATATATACGTGTATGAGTTTTTACTGAGGGTTGGGAGAACCTTATTTACAGCACAGTGGAAATAAAACAAAACAAAGAGAGAGTTGAGAGAACAGAGGAAATCATAAGAGCTACCAAGGAGAAGAATAGAGAGGATCAAGGGAGGGTTGTGGTGGATTAAGTCAAACCCATAGGAGGCTTGAAGGAAGCTAGCAGTTGCCAGAAACTTAGTGACGACGCCGAGATTTCATTACTGAAATCACAGGCAAGTTCTTCTCTTCCTCTTTCCCTCTGGCTTGTGTTCTGTGCACCTAGATAATCTCTAGGGTTTAATTAATTTTTAAATCAGAACTTACATGCTTGCTATATAATATATTGATGATCTTTACGTGTTAAATTTGATTATGGTATAATGCGTGCAAGCTTGTTTCAAGCCTTGATCAGTTTTCTCTTTTAAGCATGTTATGTTGTTAAGCAATTGTTAGTCTCTGTAATTGCCTTTAACCTCTGTAAATAAATCATGGGGATGTTACTATGACGATATAAGACTTTAGGTTCAGGGGTAAAGAGGAACAGAGGAGTTAGAATGGAATGGGCGTTGCAAGTTAGCTTAGGTTTCGTACTGTAAACATACTAGTTTAATGGCTAAATCTAACCTCTGTAATTGGTCCCAGTTATTGTAAACAACCTTGGGGATGCTTCTAGACTCAATTAAGACACCTAAGATTAGTTTTAGAACCCAGCAGAGTGGTAGGAATTGATCAGAGAGGGAGCGGACGGACTGAAACGAAGCACTGGGGACTGCAGGCTCTCAAAGGAGGTGAGAGCCGGCTCCATAGAAGTGGGAGCCGGCTCCCACAACAAGTAGAGCCGGCTCTAAGGAGTCCTAGAGCCGGCTCTAGGCTGGAAAAGAGCCTGCTCCAAATTTGGAGCAGGCTCCCTTTTTTTATTACGATTTGTTTTAAATTTTTTTCTTTTCTACGAACTGCTTGGATACTGTTGGAGCATGGGAACGTTTCTGTTGACTCTGGGGTTTTACAGAGGGATTAGAGGGTTGTCTTTGAGAGTTATTAAGTCCTTAATTTGAGTAAGGTTGACCTCTAAGTGAATGAAATTAACGGTGCGCTAATTTAACAACTGTGCGTACGGTTAACGGCTAGAAGGAGATTTGTTGTCTAGTTTTAATTTGACAACTTAAGGTGCTATATAATGATTCTAAATTAAGATTAAAAGCACAGTGAAGTCTTTTAAATTAATAATTTGGACTTGGGGCATAGGGCATGGCTCTGTGCTGAAAGACAAGACATAATACAAGTATGCAATTTAGTACGCTGTTACCAGATAGAAGGAATTAAATTGCTTAAATTAATGTAGTGATTTATTGGACTATAATATGATTGTAGAATCTTTTTTAATGCTTGATAGAGTCATTGATATATTAGATTTGATCTATGTATGCTCTGGATGGTAGTTGCCGAATTATTAATTGTTTCCTGCAACTTTATGGTTTAACTCTTGGATTTAAAATGTGAAAATACTAAATACTCTTCTGTAATTATTTAGGAGGGTTTTGGATTGTAAATTGCTAAACTATTAATTATATGTTGTAATTTACATGGTTTGGATGTTAATTGTGGACTCTTATATATTATTCTACAATTAATTGGATTATTGGTTTGAACTGTACATATTGTAATATCACATATACTATGCTGCAGTTATTTGGATATTTGGTTTTGGACTGTAAATTACTTACTGATTTATATTTTGTAATTTACATGGATATGGAGGATTGTATGCACCGGTATGGGACGGTGACATACTGGGGACGGTTTAGTTCAAATCGCTTAAACCTAACCTAATGGATTAATGGAATGGATTAAAAGATATCGAATCCTAATTGTGACTAAGTCAGATCAGCTGTAACCAAGTTGGATGACTTCCTGGATTAACGGATGGTAGTTAAGTCATATCAACTGAATAAGTTGAGTGACTAACTAGTTGGTTTATTGTATGTCAGTTTAATAAATAGTTGAACTGCATACCCTGGGTTCTGGACGGACTTTATATATATGTTTATGGTACCACGAGATGAGCTTGAGTCTCAGACTCGTTGGTTTGGGTGCGTATATGCAGTGGATGCGTAGCTGGCTATAGTAGTTGAGGTGTACCCTGTTAGGTCTAGGTACTCATGCCCACCTTTGGGTGCGTTTTTGCATGTTGCCTTCTATTCAGGTTGAGACCCCTACTGTAGTCCAGTGAATGTCCCTTAGTGTGGATATATCTATATGTATGGACTAGATAGCTATTATTGAGATATCTAGGGTGTATCTGCGTATCGAGTCATTGTTTGGATTGTAGTCAGAGAAGAATTTGCATGTGGGCCTAACTCACTCTTATTTTTACAGGAGTTTGTTAGTTCCAGACTTGGAGCTGAATCGTGCTGAGCAGATACAGTTATTCACTCCACCGATGACCAGGGTTTTATCTCATGGTTTAGACTTGGGTTTCATTTACAATCTTTTGAGTATTTTGGGGTTCACTAGATGGATTCCCGAGTTGTAATAGAAATGGAGAAGTAGGATGCATCAGAATCATTCTTTGTTAATTAAATTTTATTCTGAGGTGTTGGATTATTATTCTAGTTTTCTTTTCAGCAATTTATTTGTTCTTGTTTTTCTTATTTGTATTCTGTGTTCGATTATTGCTAATTAGTTTGATATCCTCGGGTAATCGGGCGTAAGTCTGGCCAACCCGCATCCTAAAATTTGGGGGTATCACATTTTTATACATAAATTTTAATAATTTAAATAAAACATGGCCAAATGAAAATAATCAAAATACAACTCTCAAGTGATCCATTTATGCAAATACATATGTTCTATTGATCCTTATATGTTTATAAATAATATCGTTAATAACAAACATCCTAATAAATTTATAATACAATTTTCAAGGTCCAAAGGAAAATCATCCAAATATAAGTCGCAACTGATCCATTTATACAAATACATCTGTTAAATTTATCCTATATTTTTAGATCAATTTATAGAAAACATTCCAATATATTTGTAAGACAATTTTCAAGGCCCAAAGAAAAAGAATCCAAATATAACTCTCAAGTGATCCAATTATGCAAATATATATGTTCTATTTATCCTTATATTTTTATAACTAATTTCGTTACTAGTTTATAGAAAACATCCTAATAAATTTGTAAGACAATTTCCAAGACCCAAATGAAAATCATCCAAATACAACTCACAAAGAATGAAGAAATCAAATACATATGTTCCATTTATCCTATATTTTTATAGATTATGTCATAATAGTTTATTGAAAAAAACTCCCAATAAATTTGTAAGACAATTGCCAAGGCCTAAAGTAATAGAATCCAAATAGAATGCTCCAGTGATCCACTAATGGTGATCCACTAATGCAAATACATTAATGACATGGCAATAATGTATTGCCAAGTCATAAATGTAGTGTGATGGTTAAGCTTCCACATTAGTAACGACATTATTTATAAAAATAGAAGGATAAATATAACATATGTATTTTCATAAATGGATCACTTAAGAGTTGTATTTGAATGATTTTCATTTGGGTCATAGAAATTGTCTTACAAATTTATTGGGATGTTTATTATGAATTATTAACAAAATTATCTATAAAAATATAAGGATAAATAGAATATTTGTATTGGAATCCAAATACCTCTCAAGGGATCCATTTATGCAAATATATATGTATAACTTATACTAATAGTTATATAGACATTGTCGTTAATCATTTATAAGAAACATCCCGGTAGCAACCCGAATTTTTCAACCTAGTTCGTCAGTGATGAACCGAAAATTGATCCGATAACGCGTCCTAAATGCGGGAGCAAAAGATAACTCAAAGTCTTTATAGATATAAAGCATCTCTAAGACACCAATGTGACCTTCCATGAAGTCACGAAGATCAATGAGAACAAATGCGGAAACAAAGGGTCAAAACGGACAAAAACCATAACCAAAGGGCAAAATGGTCAACTCACAATTAAAAGGAGAAATTTGACTCTAAACAAGTCAAATAAGGTGGAAACAACCTAACTTGATCATTTCATGACTTTCCAAGTGGTTTTAAGAACAATGGACAAGAATACCACAAAACACCCTTTCCTGGTTTAAGCAAAGACCGACACCCTCTCACTAAAACTTGAATAACTCCAACTGTAATTGGAATCTGAGAATGCAATTGGTATCATTCAAAAGCCGACTCAAAATCCATGAATTTAGGCACAAGAATCACCCCATTTGGATTTAAAATGAAGGAGTTATGGTCATTTGAAGTCGGAAGAACAGTGCTGAAACTGGACTGAAGCTACTCTCGGGATCTAGTTATTTCGGTCGACCAAAATGACCCATCGGACGACCGAAATGAACAAAATTTGCGCTAAAAACATGTTTTTAAGGCTTGGTTGGTTTGATACACCAAAAGGAACCATCGGTCGACCGAAATGACCCTAAATGCTGACTTTGGCTACTGGAAAGTGAAGTTTCAAGGTTCAAACATAACCCAAAAGGCTTTGGTAGACCAAAATAGACCGAAATGACTCGAGAAAGTGCAAAAATTTCTTGTTATGCACTTAAGGCTGAAAGTCTGCTTGAAATCCCCCATGGCATGTTCAATTCACAAAATATACAAGTATGTGATGATGTGAACATGCACGCAAGTGTAAAATGGATATTTAAACATGCTACAATGGCCCATGACCTTATTACACTCCATTTACAAAATTTTCCATGCAAAACCTCAAAGTTGGAAAACTTCACATTTCAAAAACAAAACTTGCAATTTAAACACATACACTTGAATCTTTAAGTTTGTGGCCCTTGGCCGCACGTCATGCACATCAAGTACAATGAAAGGAGTGTACTTATGTACACTTTACATGATTAGAATCAAATATACATGTTTTTGACATATAAAGCTACAATAGCATTTCAAGCCAATCCTCACCAAAATGGAAACCTTCAACTCCCCAAATCATCCAAGCATAATATGAATCTCAACTTTAATTCTTGTACATGAAAAAATGTCTCCACTACGTGGGTGAGTAACATAAGGCTACTAGTAGGAAATGAGCAAGCATCGACCTACATTTTACAATTTCATCACCTTAAGGTGAAACATGCTAAAGGGGCGCATGCCACCTAACGTCTATGTGAAAATAAGACTCAGGGAGCATCCTAAGCTGCCCTAGATCAGTTCTAGCATCAATCACCTCATTCATGCAATTTCAACAACATAGGAGCATGGCTACACAAAGCAACAAGATAGAAACAAGCTTTCACGAAGCAACTAGATATAGATTTTTCAAGTAATCATCTTAAAATCAAAAATGCGAAATCAACTAAATATAGCAATTTAGTATAATTAGAATATCTAATACCACACATCAAGACACAGATTCTCTATACTATTAAGTAGAAATCTAAAAGTGTGTAATCAACTAAATATAATAATTTAGCATGGATGTACTTAACAGCATCAAAATCACCAATAGCCAAAACCACAAGTCAACAAGATAAACATGATTGTCAACTTGGAATTGAATGCGAAAACAAATAATGAAAGACTTGGACATCACGTCTCAGATTTCTGCCGAGAACACTTGTATTGAAGCTGAGCTTACAACTTTTGAATGTCTTGCTATGCTGATTGTTATTTTCTATTAACCAAGACTGTACAAGTGTTACAAGTCTAGAAGTGGAGTTTGGAAACTATATTGCAGAGTTGATAATTGATGCAAATACATATATTTCATTTATCCTTATATTTTTATACATAAATTTTAATAATTTATATAAAGCATGGCCAAATGAAAATAATCAAAATACAACACTCAAGTGATTCATTTATGTAAATACATATGTTCTATTGATCCTTATATGTTTAAAAATAATATCGTTAATAACAAACATTCTAATAAATTTATAACACAATTTTCAAGGCCCAAAGGAAAATCATCCAAATATAACTCGCAACTGATCCATTTATGTAAATACATCTGTTTAATTTATCCTATATTTTTATACCAATTTATAGAAAACATCCCAATAAATTTGTAAGACAATTTCCAAGGCCCAAAGAAAAAGCATCCAAATATAACTCTCAAGTGATCCAGATATGCAAATATATATGTTCTATTTTTCCTTATATTTTTATAACTAATTTCGTTACTAGTTTATAGAAAACATCCCAATAAATTTGCAAGACAATTTCCAAGGCCTAAATGAAAATCATCCAAATACAACTCACAAGGAATGAAGAAATCAAATACATATGTTCCATTTATCCTATATTTTTATAGATTATGTCATAATAGTTTATGGAAAAAAATCCCAATAAATTTGTAAGACAATTGCCAAGGCCCAAAGTAATAGAATCCAAATACAATGCTCAAGTGATCCACTAATGCTAATACATTTATGACATGGCAATAATGTATTGCCATGTCAGAAATGTAGTGTGATGGTTAAGCTTCCATATTAGTAACGACATTATTTATAAAAATAGAAGGATAAATATAACATATGTATTTGCATAAATAGATCACTTAAGAGTTGTATTTCAATGATTTTCATTTGAGCCTTGGAAATTGTCATACAAATTTATTGGGATGTTTATTAGAAATTATTAACAAAATTATCTATAAAAATTTATGGATAAATAGAATATTTGTATTGGAATCCAAATACCTCTCAAGGGATCCATTTATGCAAATATATATGTATAACTTATACTGATAGTTATATAGACATTGTTGTTAATCATTTATAAGAAACATCCTTGTAGCGATCCGAATTTTTCAACCCAGTTCGTCAGTGATGAACCAAAAATTGACCCGGTAACGAGTCCGAAATGCAGGAGCAAAAGATAACTCAAAGTCTTTATAGATATAAAGCATCTCTAAGACACCAATGTGACCTTCCATGAAGTCACGAAGCTTAATGAGAACGAATGCGGAAACAAATGGTCAAAACGGACAAAAACCATAACCAAAGGGCAAAATGGTCAACTCACAATGAAAAGGAGAAACATGACTCTAAACAAGTCAAATAAGGTGGAAACAACCTAACTTGATCATTTCATGAATTTCCAAGTGGTTCTAAGAACAATGGACAAGAATCCCACAAAATACACTTTCCCGGTTTAAGCGAAGACCGACACCCTCTCACTAAAACTTGAATAACTCCAATTGTGATTGGAATCTGAGAATGCAATTGATACCATTCGAAAGCCAACTCAAAATTCATGAATTTAGGTTCAAGAATCACCCCATTTGGATTTAAAATGAAGGAGTTATGGTCATTTGAAGTCGGAAGAACAGTGCTGAAACTAGACTGAAGCTACTCTCGGGATCTAGCTATTTCGGTCGACCGAAATGAACAAAATTTGTGCTGAAAACGTGTTTTTAAGGCTTGGTTGGTTTGATACACCAAAAGGAACCATCAGTCGACCGAAATTGTAATACCCCGTAATTTTAAAGAATGTATTTAAATTAATTTTGTGTTAGGTTAATTAATTTTATTTATTTGTGCATACTACATTATTATATTATGTTCATTTAATTGTGCATGTAAAGTAATTGTGTATGTTAAAATAGTAAATTTATTCATTTAATTATGCATGTATTATTAATAATAATTTTATTTGTTGGTTATGCTTATATTAATCATTATTAGCTAATTAAAGTATTATATTTGTGTTATATAGTATTATGATATTATAATGTATTCTTTTGTAATAATAATAATTATATTAGTTTAATAATAATAATAAAAAAATAATAATATAATAATCATATAATAATAAAAGTTTATTAATAATAATATTAGTAATAATAATAATAATAGTTATAATAAATCAATGTAATGATGGAAAATTAAATACTAGGATAGAATTTCATTTACTATGGTAGAATGGTGGATCAAATATCTTGATTAAAGATAGCATTGTCTTAAAGCCATATAGGTAGGAATATGAGAAATGGGTGAGAAGTTATTATAAATTAGATATTTGTAATATTTATATTATATATTTTGTGTATAAATTAACTAGCTTGCCTTAGAAAAAAATAAAAGGGAGTTAGAAGCAAAGTATAAATTCTAGAGAGCTATTTTATAAGAGTGAAAGGAAAAGAGAAAGAGAAAGAAGCTTGGACCGGTGTAGGCAATTTTACCCGACTACGCGCAGACCGGCGGATTTATTTTAAATCCAAAAAGGCAAGTTATTATCTACTTTTCCCCTTTGAATTAATAAATTAATTGTTTAGCTTATTTTTATGCATAGAGCCAAGGTTTGGAGGTTAATAAATTATTAATTTTATTTTATTAAATTAATGGAATTTTAATTATATAGGATGGTATATATTTATTTAATGTCCTATGAAATTAATAATGGCTAAAAATAATTAAATACGACTTTAGGGATTTTTCTAGAATTTTCTAGATTTTTCCGGGCATTTTCTGCAATTTCCGGCGACCTTCCGGCGAGTTTTCCGGTCGCCGGCAGTGGGGGAGACGACCGGAGTGATCCGGTGCGACGCGGCACACCATAGGAGGGTGTACGCGCGCATCCTGGCCATTAGTGGAGTCTGATTGATCCGGTGCATCGCGGTCCATGATACCGCGGTACACCCGGATCTGTGGGCGTTGGATGGAGGGAAGATAGGGTGAGATGATCCGGTGTGACGCGAGTACGGAATCCGGATGCAGCCAACCAACCAGGAAGTGACACGTCAGCAAGGCACCCTTAGTGCGCGCGTGGCAGCGCGTGCGCGCGCGTGGGAGCGCGTGGCTGATGCCAGACGCGCGTGGAGGCGCGTGGGAGAGTGGGGAAGGTTGGGCTGCGCGTGGGGAGGCTCTGGGAGGCGCGTGAGGGCGCGTGTGGGGTCCCTACAGCTGCTGGAAATTACCAGAATACCCTTAGGGCCTGTTTTGTAAATTCCAGAACCTTAAACTTGGATTTTTAGGTACTGTGTTGGTAATTACGGGTTAACGGGCCACGAAATTATTATTTTAACACCCGTTACTTATTCTTATGGCTGATTAATCTTTTCTAAGCATTTATTGGCTCGTTCGCAGTACGGATACTAATGTGATTTATTTAACGACATTGTTAAATATAAATAGTGTTATTATCGTATTTAATGGTATCAAACATTACTGTTAAATTAAATAAGGCCATGGTTTTAATCAGATAAATTATCCATGATATCTTATAGGATGTTTATACTGTTAATTGATATATAAACCATGATTATTATGCTGTGTGCATTTCAGGAAATAAATGGACTGTTTAATTATGTCGCATTTATATTATATGGATGTGTTGCCATATAGAACCATATGAGCTGGCTAATAAGTTTAGACTCATTTATACCTTATGCATTCGTTGCGATAGACAGATGTGTGGCTGTCGGGGTATGTGGTTTAATATTATTGGCATGTGTTGCCTAATTGACATACTCGGTATATTTATTAATATTATTGGCATGTGTTGCCTAAATTGACATTCTCGGTACATTTATTAATATTGTTGGCATGTGTTGCCTAATTTATATGCTCAGTATATTCATCAGTACCTTGCGAGGTGTTATCACTGTGTAGTTCGTTATAGTCTGCGTTGTCAGTACCGTACACCATGTATAATAGCTGATTTCCCGGGTAGGGAAAGGCGACACTTGACCACCTAGTGTGAGTCTAAGTGATCACCGTCTATTCTGGTTGAGGTCATGTTATACATCGGATAGTTCCCGTAGGATGTATACAGATATAGTACTCATCCGATTCATAATGATTAATTTATTTGATTCTCTGATTTGGGTCATAGTAGAGAGGACTTGCTCGTGGGGTTGACCCACCATTGTTGTTATTTCAGGATACGGTCAGTATCCGTTTCAAGGCTGAGGTTAGCAGTGTGGGACCATCATCCGAACTCATCTACTCCTACGATCCAGTGCAGGGTAGAAGTTTTATGTAGTATTTCAGTTTCAGTTTTTATTTACTTTTGACGTTGAACTCTCAGGGTTATATTTAGGGATCCCTGACGTAGGATTTCCAAGTTGTAATGAAGTACTGTATTAAATAAAGGATGGATGGATGTTGTATTATTTAATGTTTCTTTCCTGTCTAAATTCTTTTAATTCCATCATTTTGTATTCCATGCTTGTATATTGCCAATTGTTTTGATATCCCTCGTTTTTCGTGTATAAGCCTGATCAACTTATGCGTGAAAAATGTGGGGGTGTTACAGTTGGTATCAGAGCATTCCAGGTTCGAGTGTCTTAGGGATCTGTGATTACTATACTTCCGCGTTGTGTATTCTGATAATTAGAGCCTAAGTATTAGGGTTCTTTGTATTCTTTTAGTCGGTCCATGATAATGTACTGACGTTAGATTCTTTCTGAATTTAATAGAAGGATGTCTCGGCGTGGGACAAGGAATGCGAACCGTCATCGCAGTATTTCCCCAACTCAAAATGAGAATCAAGAATTTTCTCCTCAAGTTGCTGATATCATTGCACGAGCGGTGGCAGCAGGAGTAGCATCTGCTCTACGAAACCAGCAACCTCCTCCGATAGTACCTGTTCCTGAACCAGTGGCACAGCCAATGTCATGGGACAAAGTTCGTCACTCGTTCATCCGGGGAAATCCACCGACATTTGCGGGGTCCACAGATGTC
This sequence comes from Cornus florida, assembly GCF_030987335.1. NCBI lineage: Eukaryota > Viridiplantae > Streptophyta > Magnoliopsida > Cornales > Cornaceae > Cornus > Cornus florida. The sequence goes on along the minus strand of NW_026775576.1, from coordinate 36,289,997 downwards.
TTGTTAGCATATCAGTGGAAACAGGAGAGCGAGCGTCATCTTCGGATGGTAATCTGTACCGAAGTGCAGAAACAGAGGCTGGCTACGTTTATGCTGATAGGCAATGCATTGCAGTGGTGGGAGTCTGTTACTACTGTCGAAGACAGGACCAGATTGACGTATGCTGAATTTCAGACTCGCTTTGACGACAAGTATTTTCCTATGTCAGTAAGATCAGCGATGAAGACCGAATTTCTGGATCTGCAACAGGAAGATATGACTGTGGCTGAGTATGAACAGAAGTTCATAAATTTGTCATTATTTGCACCAGAGGAGGTCAATACGGAAGAAAAGAAGAGAGACCGCTTTGTGAAGGGGTTAATATGGCCGATTAAAGTGGTGATCTTAGGTAGTCCAGCATATACTACTTATATCCAGGTGGTTAATGCCGCCTTACAGCACTGCCAGATGAGGAGTGATTACCGGAAGTCCAAGGGAGATAAGCGGACTAACCGAGACTACCAGACAGTGGAGAAAGGAAGCAGCAGTGGTACCAGGTCCAATGATCGGGGCAGATTTCAAGGACATCAACCTTGGAAGAAAAACAAAGGAAACCTAGATGTGCAGAGGGATGGAGTCCCTAATCAGGGTAGACAAGGTGGGATACCTCAGACCGGACAGGAACAGTGGTCGGGAAATCAACAGAGAAGGCAGGCAGGACCTTTTACGGGACGTTGTTATCACTGTAGAGAGATTGGGCATCCGGCCAAGATGTGTCCCAAAGCTAAGCAGGGACAGTATGGGCAGCCGAGACCTAATCAGCCGTTACCTCTACCGGCCCCACCGATGCCACGTGGGCAAGTTCAGAATTTTCCGGCACTTCCAGCACCACCATTTCCTCCGGGACAACCTCCACAGCAGTTGCACCATGGCAGAGTTTATAACTTCATGCCACATAATACGCAGGCTCCTCAGGCTATTGAGGGTATGTTTTCTATACATGGTAGAACTGCTCGTATACTGTTTGACACTGGTGCATCACATTCTTTTGTGTCTAGATCTTTTGTTATCTTATCTGGTATGACGACTCAGTTATGTGACCAACCTCTTAATATTTATACACCATTGGGAGTTGGCGCAATTTTACGAGAGTATAGCGGTGATATCCTTATAGATATGGGCCGGCTTCGATTTCTTGCAAATTTGTTAGTGTTAGATATGCATTCGTATGATGTTATACTTGGGATGGACTGGTTATCTCAGTACCATGCTCAGGTTAACTGTTACGAAAAGTCTATTGTATTTTCCATACCAGGACAGGAGATGTATCTTCTTGTTGTACCACAACCTGATAGAGGGCCTAGCACTTATTTATTCGTTCTTGAGGAGGACTCACAGGAAGCGACTGCGGTATCTCTTGACAGCATCCCGGTAGTACAGGAATTCCAGGATGTATTCCAGGAAATTCCAGGCTTGCCACCGAGTCGAGAGATAGATTTCGTTATTGATTTAGCTCCAGGCACTACGCCTATTGCTAAGGCGCCGTACAGAATGGCACCAGTGGAGATGCGAGAGTTGAAAGATCAAATTCAACAGTTGCTCAGCCAGGGATTTATTCGCAGGAGTACTTCACCATGGGGAGCACCAGTACTGTTTGTAAAGAAGAAGGATGGATCTCTTCGTCTTTGTATTGATTACAGAGAACTGAACAAGGTCACTATTCGCAACAAGTACCCGTTGCCCAGAATTGATGACCTGTTTGATCAGTTGAAGGGAGCTACTTACTTCTCAAAGATCGATTTGAGGTCTGGTTATCATCAGCTACGAGTCAGAGAACAAGATGTTCCAAAGACAGCATTTCTCACGAGGTACGGATCTTATGAGTTTCGTGTTATGCCTTTCGGTTTGACGAACGCTCCAGCTGTCTTTATGGACTTGATGAATAGAGTATTCAGAGAATACTTAGATCAGTTTGTCATTGTTTTCATTGATGATATTCTGGTTTACTCTAAGTCGGAGAAGGACCATGCCAGACATTTACGCACAGTATTGCAGACACTTCGAGAACATCAGTTGTTTGCGAAGTTTGAGAAGTGTGAATTTTGGCAGAAAGAGGTCAAATTTCTGGGACATGTAGTGTCAGAAGAAGGGTTAGCAGTAGATCCAGCCAAGGTTGCGGCCGTTATGGAGTGGGGACAGCCTACCTCACCGACAGAGATTCGCAGTTTTCTGGGATTAGCGGGGTATTATCGCCGGTTCATCCAGGGATTTTCCAAAATTGCGGGTCCACTTACTCATCTAACTAAGAAGAATGTACCATTTGTATGGGATGATTCTTGTCAGACTGCTTTTGCTGAATTGAAGAGTAAGTTAACTTCTGCACCTGTCTTAGCCACACCTCAGAGTGGAATCGAGTATTTAGTATTTACCGACGCTTCTCTGAAGGGTTTGGGTTGTGTGTTGATGCAAGAAGAGCGACCAGTTTCTTATGGGTCTAGGAAGCTTAAGCCTCATGAGCTTAATTACCCGACTCACGACCTAGAGCTCGCCGCAGTGGTTTTTGCCTTGCGTATTTGGAGACATTATCTTTTGGGGGAGACTTTTCGATTGTTTAGCGATCATAAGAGTCTACAGTATTTGTTCACACAGAGGGAACTGAATATGAGACAGCGCAGATGGTTGGAGTTCGTGAAAGACTATCATTTCTCTATTCAGTATCATCCAGGGAAGGCGAATGTTGTAGCAGACGCACTCAGCCGCCGACCCTATGTCAGCCTTTCAGCTTTGTTTACAACAGAGTGGGATGCTTTGAAGACTGTTGATGAGTTAGCAGACGCTTTTATGGCATGTGTGGTAGTAACTCCTTCTATCATTCATCAGGTCATTCAAGCGCAACTCTCAGATCAACAGTGTATTGATCGGGTTTCGGAGTTAGCCTCCGGAGATGTTCCTTTTTATTCTATAGGGACTGATGGAGGATTGAGGTACAAGGGACGTTTAATTGTGCCTTCAGCTGATAATTTGAGAAATGTTGTGATGAGAGAGACACACACTTCTCAGTTCTCTGTACATCCAGGGGGAGACAAGATGTATCAGGACATGAAACGCCAGTTTTGGTGGGCCGGCATGAAAAGAGATATAGCTATCTTTGTCTCTAAATGTAGCACCTGTCAGATGATTAAGATTGATCATCAGAGACCGCCAGGATCGTTACAGCCACTTCCCATACCAGAGTGGAAATGGGAGAGTATTTCCATGGACTTTATAGAGGGATTACCTACTTCACAGCATAATCACAACTCTATTTGGGTCATTGTTGATAGATTGACCAAGTCCGCTCACTTTCTGCCTGTTCGTTCAAACTTTACGTCAGAACAGTATGCTAAGCTGTATATTGCAGAAATGGTGAAACTTCATGGAGTACCATTGTCCATCGTATCAGATAGAGATCCGAAGTTTGTATCGGGATTTTGGAGGAGCTTTCAGCAGGCTTTGGGTACAGAACTTTATCTTAGCACTGCTTATCATCCTCAAACAGATGGACAGACTGAGCGAGTTAATCAGATTTTAGAAGACATGTTGCGGGCATGTGTTCTTGATTTTAAGGGCAATTGGGAGGAATATTTGCCGCTTTCAGAGTTTGCTTATAACAATAGTTATCAGAAAACTATTGGTATGGCACCATTTGAGGCTTTGTACGGCAGACCGTGTAGGTCTCCTGTCTGTTGGCTTGGAGTTGGTGAGAACAACTTTCTGGGTCCTGAATTTATTAAGGACACGTCAGAAAAGATCGCTATCATTAGGGATCGGATGCGTACAGCTCAAAGCAGACAGAAAAGTTATGCTGACCGTCGAACTCGTGCTTTGGAGTTTAAGGTTGGTGATCAGGTTTTGCTTAAGGTTTCTCCCATGAAGGGAGTAATGCGGTTTGGGTCAAAGGGTAAGTTATCGCCTCGTTTTGTGGGTCCTTTTATGATTACAGATCGGATTGGGGCAGTAGCTTATCGTCTGGCTCTACCAGATAATCTTCATAGGGTACATAATGTTTTTCATGTATCTATGCTACGAAAATTTCTACGGGATGAAGATCGATACCAACACATTGATGTGGGTGAGATTGAGTTGCAACCCGATGCAACCTATTTGGAACAACCTTACTGTATTCTCGATCGTAGGAATCAGATACTGCGCACGAAGACTATTCCATTAGTACGTGTACAGTGGAGTCATCATAATGCTACAGAGTCTACTTGGGAACGGGAAGATATTATCCGTGCCAAGTATCCAGAACTTTTTACTACAGGTATGTAGTGAATTTCGGGGACGAAATTCCTTTATTAGGGGGGGAGAATGTAATACCCCGTAATTTTAAAGAATGTATTTAAATTAATTTTGTGTTAGGTTAATTAATTTTATTTATTTGTGCATACTACATTATTATATTATGTTCATTTAATTGTGCATGTAAAGTAATTGTGTATGTTAAAATAGTAAATTTATTCATTTAATTATGCATGTATTATTAATAATAATTTTATTTGTTGGTTATGCTTATATTAATCATTATTAGCTAATTAAAGTATTATATTTGTGTTATATAGTATTATGATATTATAATGTATTCTTTTGTAATAATAATAATTATATTAGTTTAATAATAATAATAAAAAAATAATAATATAATAATCATATAATAATAAAAGTTTATTAATAATAATATTAGTAATAATAATAATAATAGTTATAATAAATCAATGTAATGATGGAAAATTAAATACTAGGATAGAATTTCATTTACTATGGTAGAATGGTGGATCAAATATCTTGATTAAAGATAGCATTGTCTTAAAGCCATATAGGTAGGAATATGAGAAATGGGTGAGAAGTTATTATAAATTAGATATTTGTAATATTTATATTATATATTTTGTGTATAAATTAACTAGCTTGCCTTAGAAAAAAATAAAAGGGAGTTAGAAGCAAAGTATAAATTCTAGAGAGCTATTTTATAAGAGTGAAAGGAAAAGAGAAAGAGAAAGAAGCTTGGACCGGTGTAGGCAATTTTACCCGACTACGCGCAGACCGGCGGATTTATTTTAAATCCAAAAAGGCAAGTTATTATCTACTTTTCCCCTTTGAATTAATAAATTAATTGTTTAGCTTATTTTTATGCATAGAGCCAAGGTTTGGAGGTTAATAAATTATTAATTTTATTTTATTAAATTAATGGAATTTTAATTATATAGGATGGTATATATTTATTTAATGTCCTATGAAATTAATAATGGCTAAAAATAATTAAATACGACTTTAGGGATTTTTCTAGAATTTTCTAGATTTTTCCGGGCATTTTCTGCAATTTCCGGCGACCTTCCGGCGAGTTTTCCGGTCGCCGGCAGTGGGGGAGACGACCGGAGTGATCCGGTGCGACGCGGCACACCATAGGAGGGTGTACGCGCGCATCCTGGCCATTAGTGGAGTCTGATTGATCCGGTGCATCGCGGTCCATGATACCGCGGTACACCCGGATCTGTGGGCGTTGGATGGAGGGAAGATAGGGTGAGATGATCCGGTGTGACGCGAGTACGGAATCCGGATGCAGCCAACCAACCAGGAAGTGACACGTCAGCAAGGCACCCTTAGTGCGCGCGTGGCAGCGCGTGCGCGCGCGTGGGAGCGCGTGGCTGATGCCAGACGCGCGTGGAGGCGCGTGGGAGAGTGGGGAAGGTTGGGCTGCGCGTGGGGAGGCTCTGGGAGGCGCGTGAGGGCGCGTGTGGGGTCCCTACAGCTGCTGGAAATTACCAGAATACCCTTAGGGCCTGTTTTGTAAATTCCAGAACCTTAAACTTGGATTTTTAGGTACTGTGTTGGTAATTACGGGTTAACGGGCCACGAAATTATTATTTTAACACCCGTTACTTATTCTTATGGCTGATTAATCTTTTCTAAGCATTTATTGGCTCGTTCGCAGTACGGATACTAATGTGATTTATTTAACGACATTGTTAAATATAAATAGTGTTATTATCGTATTTAATGGTATCAAACATTACTGTTAAATTAAATAAGGCCATGGTTTTAATCAGATAAATTATCCATGATATCTTATAGGATGTTTATACTGTTAATTGATATATAAACCATGATTATTATGCTGTGTGCATTTCAGGAAATAAATGGACTGTTTAATTATGTCGCATTTATATTATATGGATGTGTTGCCATATAGAACCATATGAGCTGGCTAATAAGTTTAGACTCATTTATACCTTATGCATTCGTTGCGATAGACAGATGTGTGGCTGTCGGGGTATGTGGTTTAATATTATTGGCATGTGTTGCCTAATTGACATACTCGGTATATTTATTAATATTATTGGCATGTGTTGCCTAAATTGACATTCTCGGTACATTTATTAATATTGTTGGCATGTGTTGCCTAATTTATATGCTCAGTATATTCATCAGTACCTTGCGAGGTGTTATCACTGTGTAGTTCGTTATAGTCTGCGTTGTCAGTACCGTACACCATGTATAATAGCTGATTTCCCGGGTAGGGAAAGGCGACACTTGACCACCTAGTGTGAGTCTAAGTGATCACCGTCTATTCTGGTTGAGGTCATGTTATACATCGGATAGTTCCCGTAGGATGTATACAGATATAGTACTCATCCGATTCATAATGATTAATTTATTTGATTCTCTGATTTGGGTCATAGTAGAGAGGACTTGCTCGTGGGGTTGACCCACCATTGTTGTTATTTCAGGATACGGTCAGTATCCGTTTCAAGGCTGAGGTTAGCAGTGTGGGACCATCATCCGAACTCATCTACTCCTACGATCCAGTGCAGGGTAGAAGTTTTATGTAGTATTTCAGTTTCAGTTTTTATTTACTTTTGACGTTGAACTCTCAGGGTTATATTTAGGGATCCCTGACGTAGGATTTCCAAGTTGTAATGAAGTACTGTATTAAATAAAGGATGGATGGATGTTGTATTATTTAATGTTTCTTTCCTGTCTAAATTCTTTTAATTCCATCATTTTGTATTCCATGCTTGTATATTGCCAATTGTTTTGATATCCCTCGTTTTTCGTGTATAAGCCTGATCAACTTATGCGTGAAAAATGTGGGGGTGTTACAGAAATGATCCTAAATGCTGACTTTGGCTACTGGAAAGTGAAGTTTCAAGGTTCAAACAAAACCCAAAAGGCATCGGTCGACCGAAATGACTCGAGAAAGTGCAAAATTTTCATGTTATGCACTCAAGGCTGAAAGTCTACTTGAAATCTCCCATGGCATGTTCAATTCAGAAAATATGCAAGTGTGTGATGATGTGAACATGCACGCAAGTGTAAAATGGATATTTAAACATGCTACAATGGCCCATGACCTTATTACACTCCATTTACAAAATTTTCCATGCCAAACCTCAAAGTTAGAAAACTTTACATTTCAAGAACAAAACTTGCAATTTAAACATATACACTTGAATCTTTAAGTTTGTGGTCCTTGGCCTCATGTCATACACATTAAATACATTGAAAGGAGTGTACTTATGTACACTTTACATGATTAGAATCAAATATACATGTTTTTGACATATAAAGCAACAATGGCATTTCAAGCCAATCCTTACCAAAATGGAGACCTTCAACTCCCCAAGTCATCCAAGTATAATATGAATCTCAACTTTAATTCTTGTATCTAAAAAAATGTCCCCACTACATGGGTGAGTAACATAAAGCTACTCGTAGGAAATAAGCATGCATCGACCTACGTTTTACAATTTCATCACCTTAAGGTGAAACATGCTAAAGGGGCTCATGTCACCTAACGTCTATGTCAAAATGAGACTCAGGGAGCATCCTAAGCTATCCTAGATTTGTTCTAGCTTCAATCACCTCATTCATGCAATTTCAACAACATAGGAGCATGCTTGCACAAAGCAACAAGATTGAAACATGCTTACACGAAGCAACTAGATATAGATTTTCCAAGTTATCATCTTAAAATAAAAAATGCGAAATCAACTAAATATAGCAATTTAGTATAATTAGAATATCTAATACCGCACATCAAGACATAGATTCTCTAGACTGTCAACTAGAAATTTAAAAGTGTTTAATCAACTAAATATAATAATTTAGCATGGATGTACTTAACGACATCAAAATCACCAATAGGCAAAACCACAAGTGAACAAGATAAACATGATTGTCAACTTGGAATTGAATACGAAAACAAATAATGAAAGACTTGGACATCACGTCTCGGAAAACTGCCGAGAACAAAATGGTTGTTCCGGGCACTAACCCGCAGGGAAAACCACCCTAAGTGCGCACTATCTCAATTGGGGAGAACTCATACCTCCCGCACTAGAGCCAAACCCTAGCCATATCACATGTAACAACAATGTTCCAAAATTCCTAAATGGACAAAATAAGTTCATAACTTTTATATATTACTACTACATAGTAACAAGTTAGCAATATAACTCTCAACTGTGCATAATAAACATTTCATATTCTTTTTACAATAAAATCACAAGTCAACAATATATTCATATTAGAAACATATTCTCATGAATATAAATTTAACAGTAACACTTTCCAATGCTTAAAACATAATCAAGTGAATACACCACAAGTCTAAATCCATGATCTAAAAATAGAAGCAACTCCTAAAACATGATTAAATCCATGGATAAACAAGATAGAATTTAATTACATCAAAATAATCAAACTCTCTAGATTTCAAATCATCCCCAAATGGCCTCAATTTAGTATATGTTAAAAGACATATCATGATCATTACATATATTCACATAAAAGCTTAATTAGGCCCATGAAACCACAAAATAGATTTTAATTAATTCTCTTAATTAAAGTCTCAAGATTTTCAAACTCAACCAAATGCTCTCAATTTAAAGTATGTTAACAAACATGCCAAAACTTAATTTAGAAGCATAATAAAACTCAATTTCATGCAAGGTACGGCCATGAACTTTAGTCTTTAACAAAAGATAATTATTAATTAAAAAGTGCAATTCTTATTTAATTAATCCCAATTTAATATATGTTAACAAATATATTAAAACTAAACTTTCTAGCATGCCACAATTCAAATCAAAGTTATATATCATTATGAATTTTAAATCTTATATAAAGAAATAAAATTTACTAACTTTCTAGATTTTATACAAGGCAAACATATAGGTTGTATAATCATGAGAAACACATAATACAACACACAAATAATCCTAAAACATTCCCTACCTCCATTTGAGATGAAATCTCAAATCCCCACCAAAATGAATGTGCTCCGAATCTGACGAAACTTCTAGGTTTTGTCGGGGACAACACCGTGAACATAACTCTCATGGAAGCCCCATCAAAATTACAACTTGACTTCAAACTTGACTCAAGAAATGGCCAAAACTAAATTCTAATAAGAAGGAATGGTAGAGCACGTCGAGGGGAACAATAAACATAAAGGTACTACACCTTTTCAACCAAGGGAAGTGGCCGGAAAAGAAGAGAGAAGCATGGCAGCCATGGCTGCCATGAGATCCGGCCAAGAGAGAGGAAAGAGAGAGAGAAAAATCTGATATTTTCTCTTAAGTGCTCTTATTTATAGAAAATCTCAAAAAGTGCCCCGAAAGGGCCTCCCCAGGTCCAGAAAAGTGAAATTTGAGTAGACACGCTCAAACGGTGAAACTCTATGAATGAAAAAGATTCAAAATGAGAAAATATGAATAAGGGAAGAAACGACATCAAAAACTGAGTCCCGAACAGAAAGTTATGCCCTAAACAAATTTGGCACAAACTGGGCCAAAAACCCTAAAACTGGAAAACATCGACCAGGAGGAAATTCCAAGACTACAGGACTTGACGAAAAGTGAAAATGGATCCCGTACGAGGATCCAGGCTCAAAACAAGACATTGAGCAATAACTTTCATTAATTGCACAATGGCCCCTCCAAAAAGTGAAAACTACGAAACTGCCCTAGAATGAAAATATTTTCTTAGAAACCCCAGAAATAAATATCTTCAAAAGATATTTATGAAAAACACCCCAAGAAAAGAAAAAGATTCCAAGGAACTGCGCATCCATGCCCCCTATGGACACCGGGAGCAACCAGAGTACTTTACTACAAAAGTAAAGATACGTATTTCATGGAAACCACTGAGAATAAAGATACGTGAAGTCAAAAACCAACTCCGAACACAAGAACTGTGGTTAGTGTCAAAAAATGAAAAGGACGAAATTGGGAAAAGGACGAACGGGGAAAAGACAAAATAAGGAAAAGAACGAAATAGGGAAAAGAACAAAAAGTGAATAGTGTCAAAAAATAAAAAATGTGAAAACGACTCGGTCCATAAAGGAAGTTGTCAATCCACATAAAAAAGTCTCAGAAATCACTCCAGAGCACTTGAGACGACACTAAGCGATGAGGAACCGAACTCAGAAAGGAAAAACAACGGAAAAAAAATTATCCGTGAAAATCCGGGTTATTACAACCTTCCCACCTTAAAGGGATTTCGTCCCCGAATTCCAGCCCCAACCAACAAAAGGCGAAACCAAGATAACTACAGAGTACATCTCCGAGTATCCCACACAACACGCCACACTAGTGACCTCAAAGCTGAAAGGAACACACAAACCAGTGTCATTTGCACCCACGTGCTCATGACAAGACGACCTCTCAAAGGAAAAGTGACCACATGGCCACACGACAAGTCTGAACTTACACACAAAACCCAAGGTCAAACAAAAGAATGGAAGACAACAACCGTAATCATTCCTCCGGATGAACCTCCAAACCAATCCATAAACAACCACCAATTGAACTCCAAGATCATCACAGATCAAATCAAAGTACCGAACAAAGACGACATGGTAGTACGAATAGTGACCAGAACCTGCCCACGACATACTCAAATGTGTGGTAGCAATAACAGTGCTTAGTTCCCGCCCACACTTACTCGTCAGTATGGTAGCATCGACGGCAACTAGTACTCGCCCACAACACATAACTTCGTACGGTAGTATGACAATATAAGGCACTAATTCATAACCTACCGCCCACTATGTCAACCAATGAAAGCTCTCGATACCAATGACATCAATGTCACAAAATGATCATAGCCAAAAGCAATATGAGAACCAGGCATCTGTGGGAGTTAGAATATGGTCTAAAGACGTTCCAGACCATCTCGGCCAATCCCAAACTCTAACAACAATGTCATAGGCACCATTATGCTTAAGGCCCTAAATCCTTAATACAACAAAACTGACTACTCCAATGTCTCAAAATGCTACTACCAACAACATCAATCAAGAATCCAAAGCTTGAGAAGTGAATCAAGACCTCCAAAAATTAAAACGAAACTCACTACAAGACATTTCATCGAAAGTCCTATATTTCTCCCTGAAACAGATCAACCACATGACTGACAAAGATGATTGCCGTTCCTACACGCCAAATTGATGTAATGAAAGTGCGGTTCAAGAAAAGCCTTTTAGGCCAAGATTAAATTTATAAAAACCACTACCAACACAGCTACTAAAGTAGCAAGAGTGAGTAGGGATCATCCCAAGGGATTATACGTATTGGAATTTAACTTCAACTCCAATGTATCACAAGATTGCAAAGAGAGAGATTTGTTTGATTAAACTAAGGTGCAATGAAATTAAAATGCAAGTAAAGTAAACTAGTTAGAGATAGGGATTTAAGAGATATGAAAAGAGGTCTTAGGGTGTTGGAATCACTACTAAGCTTATGTAATTAACCACTTGTTTTCCATTAATATGGAGTACATTGTTTTGAACAAAATGCAACTACCAATTGCAATATTAAGCATGGACCATCTAATTTATGTATGAATTGTCTACCTAAAGTAAGTGTAGCACAACCCATCAATTTTAAGTATGACCCATCTAGGTAGCAACAATTGTAGCACACATCAATCTAGAGAATCATGGAATTTGCAATAATAAGCCATGGAATATCTAAGCAAGCACAGATTGTCTACCTACCTACAAACAAGAATTAAATTGTAGAACAACCCATCAAGCACAAGTATAAACCATCAAATTAATTGACAAACCCATTCAATGAAAACCCATGCTTAGCCATCACCAAATCCTTAATTAATCACATATAGACATACAACCAATATAGAGAATCTAATGTAGAGATTAATTCCTAAATAATGACATATAAGACAACATGTAATCAAATAAAGAATCAATAGAAAGAATTAATCCATATAAATCATGTAAGAAATAATTCACAATTTAATCACACATAGACATGTAAATAAACTAGAGAATTAATAGGAAGAATTAAACCATAGAAATCATAGAAATATACCAAGATTCATTAAATTCACAAGGCTAGCACACCAATCACAACAATATATATAAATCCCCAAAAATAGAAATACAAGGGTTTAGATTACACAAGACTTAGGGCTCATCCAAGCCCTAGGTGTAGATCTAGCCAATCATGGAGGAGGTAGATATGGTCATGAAATCAAGCTCCAAATATGGCTCCATTTTCTTCTTTCTCTTCTTCTTCTTCTTCTTTGAAGCTCTAGAGATGGAGAAAGAGAGTTGTCTAGAGATGGATCTTGAGATGTACCTCCACTTCCCTCTTTTCTTCTAACCCTAATCACTAACTTTGCTAAAGAGAGAAATATAAATTACAATGTAAAAATAAAAAGATAAAAAGCTTCTTTACAAAATGGGTCACTTCCCTTTATATAGAAAGTCCTTTTCTTAGTCACTAAGTCAGGAATATAGCCCCAAAATTATCTAATCCCGTACTATGTGATAGGTGGACTTTTGGGCACGCACAGAATAAGACAGCTTGCTGCCAGCAATGTTCGATCGATCAGAGAAAAAGTTGGATCGATCAGAGAAGTTGGATCGATCAGAGAAAAAGTTGGATCGATCCAACGTGGTAGTTTTCAGCATTGGCCTCCTTTTGCTCCAAATCAGCTTCATTTTGCCCCGGATCATCACTAAGACTTAGTTTGACTCCAAAAAGGCCTTAAGAATCCATTTTTAGCCCATTTTAAAATTATTGACCTGAAATAAACAAAAACACAAATAAGTACTAAAACGAGTAAATAAGATATATAAAGGTCCTAGAACATTCAAGCTTAAGGGGTTTAAAAGTGTACTTTTCAGCACTCATCACACCCCCAAACTTAAATATTGCTAGTCCCTAGCAATGAACTACAAAGTAACGAAATGTAATGAACAACTAAACAACTATAACTAGAAAGCAATGAAATGATAGCGCCACTTTCGTAGGGAACACGATTGCACTTAGCACATGCAACAAGCCTTTTAAACCCCTAGGTTACCTCTAGTGGACGAGTGAAGTCTCGTGAGGGTTTCTAGAAATGATACCTACAAACATTAAGCTCATTCTTTCAAAAGAGGTACCAATACTGCAAACAAGTATTGGGAGAAAACTACCTCAAGTATGCAATTTTTCATTTCCAAGCAATCTCCCAAAATCTTAACATCAAGCAAGCAAATATGGTCCTCCACACATCAAGAAAATGATCATGTAAATTAAAACAACTCTAGAATCCTTTTGAGTGGACCGACATCAAATATGTTGCTATCTTAGCCAACTAAATAATTAATCACATCCTTACCCTCAAACTAGCATACAAATCTAGTACTAATCATTAAGACAAAAAGTGGACCTTTTATTAAAGCTTTATTCATCTAGGTGCGCTTATTCTTTTCACTCATTTATTTATTATTATTGAGGATCAAAGATGGAAGTATGGTGCAATGTGTTGATCTCTTAAGCTTTCTAGTGATTCATGAGATCGAGCGTTAGGTCAATGACTCCCAAACCAGACGGCTTTAGGGCACTAGGTGTTCAAACACCCCTACGGACTTACAAGCTCAAATCAACTACACTACAAATCAAGACAACCTCCATCTAATCATTTCCCACTTCTCACCTTTTGGGAGAAGTCCTCACTTTTTATTGCTTTTGCTTTTGCTCCTTTTTTTTTTTCTTTTTTTTTTTTTTTTTTTTTTGTAAGCAAGTTCAATTATTAACCTAGAGTTTGAGCCTTCCACCTTTCGGCGCGAGAAGTTTAGTGCTTGATGAGGCTAGAATCCCGGCTACTTAGTGAAAAGGGGTTGTTATCCACCTTTATCAAGAATACAAGCTTTCAATACACTACTAGCTCAATTGGGATATAACCAATTCAATAGTCAACAAAGCATGTACCCCACAAATGAATGCTAGTGTGCGCCTGTGCTAATGTAGAATCCTAGAGTGAATCTCAGAACAATCACAAAATCAAAATGATGTGGACCACAAAAGCAAGCAAGATATCAATGTTTCGAAAAATTTACTCCTAAATGGCATCCATAAGGCATATAAGGAGTATTGGACTCTCAAGTCAAGCAATTTTTAAATTCTAAGCAATATAGTCCTCAAAAGATCAAAATCATCGCTAATATGGATCTCCAATCTCAATCATGCATTTAAGTCTCAAACTTAAGTAAAATGCAACAAAGTCACCTTACCCCCAAACTTAAACCGCGCATTATCCTCAATGTGCAATGAGAATAATGGAAAAAATGAAAAGAGTATACCGTGGTGGTGTAGACATGAAACCCGGTCATGATCCAATTCGAAAGACGTCTCCCCCAAACTTGGAATCAACAACCTATTTGAATAATCCACACTAGCAAGCTCACATCAAATATCAAATGGGATAAGAATAATCAAGCATTCTAAGGCAATATAGCATAAGTTGCAAGAGAGATATGAGATCAAGCCCAAAATAAATCATAAAGTATGCATGGCTACACATAAGGGCACAATGGTGATTTTTTTTTTTTTATATTTTTTTTATATGAAAGTAAATATATACAAAATGCAAGAAAAACGAAGAGTAAAATGCATGAACAAAATATAAAAAGAAAAATAAAGAAGGTAAAATGCAATGAAAGAATATGTACAATGCAATAAATGAAAAATAATATGTACAATGCAAGTATATACAAAATTTTCTTACTTTTTGTTTTTTATTTTTATTTTTTTATGACATAACAAGTATGTACACACACACAATAAAATGCAAAGAAATAAAAATGTAATAAATGAAAATGCAATAATATAAGAATGCAAATTTATTTATTTATTTTTTTTGAAAGTATGTACAATGGAACAAAATGTAAGAAAAATAAAGAAATAAAAATAAAAATGAAAATGTATGATACAATGTGTCATGTGGGTGCTAAGTTTAACGTCTCTAGCAAGACGGAATGCTACTTTGAAAAACCGTTTTTTTTTTTTTTTTTTTTTTTTTTTGAAAATTAAAAATGAAAAGAAAATGAAAATATTTTTGAATTTTTGAAAGATAAAACAAAATAAAGAAAAGAAAATATTTTTTGGAGTTTATATATATATATATATATATATATAAATTTATTATTATTATTATTATTATTATTTTTTTTAATTTTAAATTTTTTTTTATTTTTATTTTTGAAAAATAAAATAAAATAAAACAACTAAAATAAACTAAATAAAATAAAAGAAATATTTTTGGGATTTTTGAAATATAAACAAAAATAAAAATAAAAGTAAAAGTAAAAATAAATTTTCAAAACCTGTAGACATGTTCGATCGATCTGACAAAATGCTCAATCGATCTGACAGAGAGGTGAAAATATGTAGTTTTTTGGGTTCAAAAATTTTCTAAGTGTTGGAACTTAAGATCGATCCAATAATGAAGTTGGATCGATCGAAAAACTTCAGATTGATCTTGAAATATTTTCAATCGATGGGACAGAAAGCTCAAATATGCAGATTTATGCTGGCTCAAAATTTTACTAAGTGTTGAAATTCAAGATCGATCGAACTTGATGTTTGGATCGATCAAAAGTCTTCTAATCGATCTAACTGAGAACTGAGATCTGAAGATTTTCTTGGATCGATGAGACACAGAGTGATTTGGATGCAGGTTTGCTGTAGGAATAAAGTTCGATCGATCGAACTCTCATTTGAGATCGATCGAACTTATAAAAAATGCTCAATTATGACATGAAAGCTCATGCAATCCTTATTACAGTTCCTAGCAATGCATATGAACCCAAAGCAAATATCTAGGCTTCGCAAGAAATGAAAAACAAAAAGAAATGAGGGAGGAATAGAGTTGTGAAACTCTACGAATACTAGTGTTTAACGTCTCTAGCAAGACCTTGGGTCAACTCACTAATCAAACAAATCAAAAACTGGATATGAACCATCCTTGTTGACCCTCTTTTCACTTTTCTCATTTAATGTTCCACTTACAACAATGAAATCATCCTCCAAAAGAATGACTTGAAAAGAAATGAAAGAGATGATATTGTTCCTTTCATCCACGGTCTTGAAAACAAAATCAATGATGAGCGGGCTTGCCTCAATTTTGTGCTCTTAAAGTGTATTTAAAGAATCACTTCCTTTGTGAATTGGCAAGTCAATGTCTTTCAAAGACTCATTTGGAATATCAAAGAACACCTTCTCTTCATATCTCTTCTCCTCCTCAAAAATAACCATCTCCTTACCTTCCAAGTTAGCTAAGGAGTCCATTAAAGAGTTCACTTCATTTCTGGAGCTTTTAAAGTCAAAACCACAATTTTTATACATTTCAAAAAGGCATTCCTCAAGAGGGTCATTGGAGATAATAAAAGGAAGGCCCTCTTCAACAAGTTCCTCCTCCTTCTCTCCTACCTCAAGTGTGGTCAATATCTCCTCACTCTCTAAAGTAGCCATGTCACAGATAAAATCATAATCAAAATAAGGAAAGTCCTCATTAATCATGTTATGCTCTATTGGATTAGCCACTAACTCACTTGCCACTTCCTCCTCTATACAAGATAGAGTGCTAGGCATTAGCTCACTTGTTTCATTTTCCTCTTCACTTTCGTCATCCTCATCTATATACATTAAATTTCTTGCCATTTTTTCATTTGCCTCTTCCTCCTCCTCTTGATGAGAAAGTGTACTTGCAATTTGCTCAACTTGAGCTTCTAACTTAGCTAAAGTTTGAGAATGAGAATTAATAAGTGAAGTGTGTGAAAGATGCATATCAAGTAAAGCTAACACTTTTTCTTCAAATCCAGGTGAGTACCTAGAAGGTGGTGGATTTGGTTTTTCATAAAATAGTGGGGGAGGGTAATAGTCATAAGAAGGATTAAATGAGTGACCAAGTCCATAATAAGATGATGCATGAAATGAATTGGACTTAATCTCATAAGAATTAAAATATGATGGAGGAGCATAAGGTGAAGGGATATAATTTCCCCCCAAACTTGGATCAAACAATTCCTCCATTCACAATTAAAATCCAAATGCAAGAAAATATTGGCCTCAACAAGGGCCTATGCTTAGACAAAGATAAAGCAATATAATACGCCTGAACAAGGGCTATCACAAGCATGCAAAGAAGTGAAATAATTAAAATACAAGAGTTCCAAGAATTGCTCACAACGGTCCTTAAGCAACTTCAAATTTTAATGTTAGCTTTAAGCTCCAACTATTGCTTTAAGTTCCAAAATTTGCCTTCCTTGTAGTCAAGTACCAAATTGAACAAATAATAATGAAAACAATAGAAAAGAATATACAATGAAAAATAAAATAAAAATAGAAGCAATAAAATGAACACTATTATCTAGTTTAATTCCAACAAAATCGTCAATCCCCGGCAACGGCGCCAAAATTTGACGAAGATGATCGCCGTTCCTACATGCCAAATTGATGTAATGAATGTGCGGTTCAAGAAAAGCCTTTTGGGTCAAGTTTAAATTTATAAAAACCACTACCAACACTATTACTAAAGTAGCAAGAGTGAGTAGGGATTGTCCCAAGGGATTATACGTGTTGGAATTTAACTTCAACTCTAATGTATCACAAGATTGCAAAGAGAAAGATTGGTTTGATTAAACTAAAGTGCAATGAAATTAAAATGCAAATAAAGTAAGCTAGTTAGAGATAGGGATTTAAGAGATATGAAGAGAGGTCTTAGGATGTTGGAATCACCACTAAGCTCATGTAATTAACCACTTGTTTTCCATTAATGGGGAATACATTATTGTGAACAAAATGCGACTACCAATTGCAATATTAAGCATGGACCATCTAATTTATGTATGAATTGTCTACCTAAACTAAGTGTAGCACAACCCATCAATTTTAAGCATGACCCATCTAGATAGCAACAATTGTAGCACACATCAATCTACAGAATCATTGAATTTACAATTATAAGCTATGGAATATCTAAGCAAGCATAGATTGTCTACCAACCTACAAGTATGAATTAAATTGTAGAACAACCCATCAAGCATAAGTATAAACCATCAAATTAATTGACAAACCCATTCAATGAAAACCCATGCTTAGCCATCACCAAATCCTTAATTAATCACACATAGACATGCAACCAATATAGAGAATCTAGTGTAGAGATTAATTCCCAAATAATCACATATAAGACAACATGTAATCAAATAAAGAATCAATAGAAAGAATTAATCCATATGAATCACGTAAGAAATAATTCCCAATTTAATCACACGTAGACATATAAATAAACTAGAGAATTAATAGGAAGAATTAAACCATAAAAATCATAGAAATATACCAAGATTCATTAAATTCACAAGGCTAGAACATGAATCATAACAATATATATAAATCCCCAAAAATAGAAATACAATGGTTTAGATTACACAAGACTTAGGGCTCATCCAAGCCCTAAGTGTAGATCTAGCTAATCATGGAGGAGGTAGATGTGGTCATGAAATCAAGCTCCAAATATGGCTCCATCTTCTTCTTTCTCTTCTTCTTCTTCTTCTTTGAAGCTCTAGAGATGGAGAGAGAGAGTGGTCTAGAGATGGATCTTGAGATGTGCCTCAACTCCCCTCTTTTCTTCTAACCCTAATCTTTAACTTTGCTAGAGAAAGAAATATAAATTATAATGTAAAAATAAAAAGATCAAAAGCTTCTTTACAAAATGGGTCACTTCCCTTTATATAGAAGGTTCTTTTCTTAGTCACTAAGTCAGGAATATAGCCCCAAAAATATCTAATCCTGTACTACGTGATAGGTGGACTTTTGGGCTCGCACGGAATAAGACAGCTCGCTGCCAGCAATGTTCGATCGATCAGAGAAAAAGTTAGATCAATCAGAGAAAAAGTTGGATCGATCAGAGAAGTTGGATCGATCAGAGAAAAAGTCGGATCGATCCAACTCGGCAGTTTTTCAGCATTAGCCTCCTTTTGCTCCAAATCAGCCTCTTTTTGCCCCGGATCATCACTAAGACTTAGTTTGACTCCAAAAAGGCCTTAAGAATCCATTTTTAGCCCATTTTAACATTATTGACCTAAAATAGACAAAAACATAAATAAGTTCTAAAACGGGTAAATAAGATATATAAAGGTCCTAGAACACTCAAGCTTAAAGGGTTTAAAAGTGTAGTTTTCAGCGCTCATCAATGACCTATCACCATGATCAAACATCAGATCCACAACCTTATCACGCATAACTAAATCCTCAATATACAAGTCCACTAAGTGGCACTCACATCAAAATGCCAACAACCAAGGTCACAAAATGAATCTCTCAAAACATTGCTTGGCATCACCAAGCTAAATCAAAATTCTTCAATTTCAATCCAAGAACCATCACTGGAACAACAATTCCTCAAAACTACGCCTAGTCATAACTAGGACGAGAAAACTCCTCAACAAGCCATATCTAATAGTGATCCTCCAAAACTCTTCCTAAGAGTCAACCACATCAGGGCCTCCAAAATGAAATCAAGTTTCCGAAAGACATTCTCAAAAGTGTATCAAGCTTACCTCATGATAAGCGCTGAATACTGTATATTCAGGCGCCCTAAATTACATTAACAAAGTCCATTAATTGATTATTTTATGTAGATTAACTCCATTTGCATGTTTTTGTGCATTTTCAGGTTAAAGTGCAAAAAGGAAGCAAAAATGATGCCTTGTGGAATTATGAACAAAAAGGGTGCCAATTCTGAATTTCTGGCAGCGGTAGAACCTGACTTTTGTCGCCATTTTCGACCTAGCAAACTCAAGAACTGGACTTCCATCATAACATGAAAGATTTAGAGCTCTGAATCAGCTTTCTAAATCTTTAAGCGGTTCATCATTCAGAGTCCGGAACAGAGAGTTATGATCTTCTTAACAGAGGTGCGCAGAACTGCCTGGCAGCACTGAAGTATTGCCTTTCTCCCCATTTTCGACCAACCAGACTTGAGAATTGGGTCTTCATCAAAACTTTGAAGCACTGAATCGGCTCTCCAAATCTTTAAACAGATCATCATTCGGAGTTCGGGGCACAAAGTTATAGCAGTTTTACCAAAGTAGGTCAGTGCTGAGCAAGAAGAGCATATTGCACATTACACTAATTTAGAGTGCTCGAGACCACTCTTTGAGTGCTCGAAAATCAACCAGATTGCAGCTCGGAAATGAACCCCTCTTCAGCCCACTTGTGCATTGGTTTCCACATTTCCACCCTCCTTCTTTATGAAGTGGTTGGGGAATGTCTTTGGAGGAGAGAGAGAGCTTAGTTGATAGATATAAGGCAACCAAAGGCCACACATTTGATATCCTTCATTTTTACAAGATAAGAGGAGAGAGAGGAGAGAAAAGAAAAGAGTTCTTCAAGCTAACAAAGGGGAGCTCGAAAATTGGAGATGGAGTTCAAGCTTCTTCTTCATTCTAAGGCTCCAATGGGTAACTAACTCTTCTTCTAGGGAGGTGATGAAGCCTCCCTTGTAAGCATACTCTAGTTTTGTTCTTAATTTGGGGAATGAAGTATGTATGTGGTATTTTTCATAATCTAGAGCTCTACACATGTTGTAATGGATCTTAATTTCTATTAATGATTATGTTGAGTTTTATCATCTTGTTTTAGGTTATATTCTCTCATGATTTTATAGCTTGCATCTTCATAGTGGGAATGGAGATGAGACTATGAAATGGTTTTCTTGGCATGTCTTGTGAAGGTTTTGATAGTCCATTCCTAGGAACGATGAACCATACTACACCCCTAGTTTAATGTAATTAAGTAGATGGTTCATACCAATCGTGGATGGATTATACTTAGTCTTTGATTACATGTGCATTTACCATACAAAGTAAGGGATTTGATAGGCTATTCCTAGGGGATTATACTTAGGTGGTTTATACTTAGCTCTTGATTGTATGAACTTCTTGAAGATAGTGTAGTTATCATGCATCTCTACATATCATGGTCATTTACATAAGTAGCTCCCCAAGTTAATTGCAAGCTAGCATGTTTATGAGGTGTGTGGTGGATTCATTTCCCTAGTCCTCTCCACCTAAGTTTCACTCCTTTTAATCTCCTTCCATTTATTATTTTATGCATCTTTACATTTCTAGCTTAGTGACAAACCAATCAACAACTCTCTATTCCCCCTTATCATTCTAAAACGATTCTAGACGCTTAGGTTGCCTTAAACTAGAATTAGAGCACTGTGCTTATTGGGCCATAAAAAGGTTCAATTTTGATCTCAAACAAGCTGGCTCTAATCGTGCGTTGCAGTTAAATGAACTTGAGGAATTGCGTAATGACGCGTATGAAAGCACAAAAATTTACAAGGCAAAGACTAAAGCTTTTCATGACAAACACATCGTCAAGAAGTCTTTTGCCCTGGGACAAAAGGTCTGGCTTTTCAATTCCCGCTTGAAACTCTTTCCCGGTAAACTCCGGTCAAGATGGGATGGTCCATACATTGTCACTACCGTCTTTCCTCATGGAGCAATCGAATTTCATGATCCTGCAAGTGGATCACTCTTCAAGGTAAATGGCCAACGGCTTAAGCCTTGCATTGACGGCACAATCCTAACCCGAAAAGTTGAGGAAGTCCTTTTGACGGATCCAATTTATGAGGATTAGTGCCTGCTCTAGCTTTGTCTAACTATCGACATTAAATTTAGCAACTCAAGGGAAGCAATTCTTTCAATTTCCAAGCTTCCTTCTCTTTGAAATTGCTCGTGCCTTGCAAATTTTCTGGGAAACGGTGTAGAAATGCCAAAATTTAACTTTCTCTAGAACTATCTTAAGTTGTGTTCCACATTTTTAGACTAGCTTCTTAGACCTTCTCAACTCTTGTTTTCATTCCCGGAAGTTTTTGGCTCTATCAGGCAATTTTCTCAGACTTTCGACATGGCTCTCACATGCATAGCCTCTCATCTTCAATGCATTGTTCGATCATGGTTTCTCAAAATCATCCATGCGTTGGAAAGGTGCTGCATTTTGAAATTTTTTCCAAATTGTCCATGCATTAGAAAGAAGTTGAAAAGTTTTCAAAATTTTACATCCATGCATTACATTGGAATGAATTTTAAAAAATAAAAAAATAAAAAAAAAAATTCAGAAATTTAATCCATGCATTTGTGTGATGTTGCGAAAGTTTGAAAAGTTTCTTAAATTCATTCATGCAGTAGAGAGTAGTTGCAAGGTCTCAAAATTTTCCCAAATTTCATCCATGCATTTGAGCTGAAGTGCAAAGTTTAAATTTTTCCATGCATTGAATTAAAATGGAGTTGCTAAGTTTTAAAAAAAATTCCATGCATTTGAGATGATGTGCAATTTCAATTTCAATTTCAATTTCATCCAAGCATTGGAGAAAATTTGCTCAGTCTGAAAAAATTTCAAAATTTTCCATGCATTGCATTGAAGCTTAAAGCTTGGCAATTTTTCCATCCCTGCAATTGCAAAGCTTTTGAAAATTTTTTTTCCATAAGTCCATCCATGCATTGCATTAGAATACTGTGCCAAGTTTCATAATTTTCCATGCCAAGTTTCACTTTCTATCCATGTATGCAAGGTGAAACTATTCTATCCATGCATTGATTTGGAAGCATATTGCAAGGTTTTATCAATTCTTCAGCTCTCAGTTGATCATTTTCACATTCACAATGCATAAGAATGAAGCACATAATGTTACAATGCATGCAAAAATTCATCTCTCAACCTCAATGCTCACTGCCGAGTGCTCCAAGGCTTTAACCAAGATTCCATGAGCCTACTGCCTTCATTTAGAACACTCTAGCTTCTATTTAGAGTGCTCTAAATTTTCAGCCCAACATCCTGCAGCCACTGTCTCCAATTCGAGCACTCGAAGGCCAAGCTTCGAGTGCTCGAAGCTTCACCAATTCCTTAGTCTGCTCGCTGCCTAATTGTCGAGCACTCTAGCTCCCTTGTGGAGTGCTCGAAAATTCCCTGCATCACCCTCTCTCTCAACCACCATCAACCCTCACCATGCCATGCACAACATCAACAACACCCCAACACCATTTACCACTCCACCCCCCTCTCTCTCTCACGCCACCCACTTCCAATAATCAACCCCATCACACCAACCTTGAACAACCATGCAACCCTCATGCATCCACACATCATGCATGCCAACTCTCGGCTTCCCACTTCTCAAAACCAACCTCATCTTAAACCCACAACCCTGCATGCCCATGCATGAAAACCCACGCAGCCAACCTCCACTTCTCGGCCACCTCAAAACCTCTCCAACCTCCCCTGCCGAGTGCTCGAAACACCACTCTCAACCCAAGTAACCCCATACATCATGCATGCCACCCCTCGGCAACACCAACCAACCCTCCCTAACCCCATAGCCTCACACACATAGCATTCTCTCTCTCTCTCCCCAACCATCCCAACACTCATCATACAACTCCTCTCTCTCATCTCACCAACTTCACCTCCTCTTCACCTCTCATAACCCCATCAACCATCTCGGCAACCTCACCACTCCCATCTCCCACCCTCATGCACACCATCTCACCCCAACCCCAACCTCACCACACTTCCTCAACTCCCACACACAGCACTCTTTCTCTCTCTCCAACCCACTTCCTCCACCATGCATGCCCATGCATGCCCCCAACAACCAACCAACCCCCCCTTCACACACCACCACCTCTCATGACACACCAAACCTCACCCTAGCATCTCAACCCCTCTACAACAAGCCATCCATCCATGCAAGCTCCCTGCATTCAAGTTGGCTAAAAACTTCACCTTGGCTGCAAATTTCAAGCACTCCCAAGCCCCATTCGAGTGCTCAAGTTTCCTTGCTCTATCTGCCGAGCTTGCTTGAAGCCCTCACCCGAGCCCTCTCACTTCCCTCTTGAGTGCTCGAGCTTGTTTGAAGCTCACACCCGAGCTCACTGCCAAGACTTCGAGCACTCGAAGTCCCATTTCGAGTGCTCGAAGTGTGGAGCACAATGCACCATCCTTAGCCGAGGCCACTACCCCAATTTCGAGCACTCGAAGACACCCTTCGAGTGCTCGAACTAAGCTTCCCTCTCTCTTTTAAAACCACACAACCTCTCTCTCTCGAACCAAGCCTCCCTCCTCTCTTTTAAACCCCGAACCCACACTCCACTTCCCTTCCCACTCTCGGTCACCCCCAACAACCAACCAACCTCACATCTCTCTTCTCGGTATTCAACCAAACCACCTCAACCATCCCTCTCAACCTCCTTCAAAATCACCCCCACCTCACAACTAACAACCCAGTCTCACAACCCCTCACCTCTCGGCCTCCCTCTTCATCTTTTCTCTAACCCCTCACCTTCGGCCACACACCACATACAACCTTCTCTCACTTCCACCCCACCTTCCCAGTTTTCACTCTAATGCATGCATGCATTCAATCCATGTGCCTCCATTCTTATTCTTCTTCTCAAGGTATGTGAGCTTCATATTCTTCTCAATTCCTTGTCTTTATTTCCTTTATAAGGAGGATGGGAATGCATTGTGGAGGTTGTGTTGTATGTGGTTGATGATTGCTCTATGCTAGAGCTTGGTTTGGTTGTAAAAATTTTTGGTTTTCTTCATCCCTCCCACTCATCTTCACATTCTCTCTTTTGTGGTGCACGCCAGGTGCTCGCTGAAAGTCCTCAACCAAGTCCACCTCTCTAAATGTCTCGTGCCGGTCCTTCTCGCCCTCCTAGACCCTCTGCGGGTACCCATGCTGTCAATCGTGAGTGACCACGTGATCCTTGGGATCGCAAACAACTCAACTACGAACTTTCTTTTCCGCTCACCGATGCCTTTGATATTCTACCCACAACTTCGTGGGCTGTAGCCGAATTGACCAACCGGCGTCTGCAGCACATTTACGCGCCCCTTGCCCGGGTTGCCTACCCCCGTGTAGTGCGCCTCTTCTATCAGAATCTCCAATGCCCTGAAGAGCCACCCATTTCTCTCACTACATCCATTGATGGCACCACCTATGCTTTCACTATGACTGACATCATTCAGGTTTCTGGTTGCCCCATTGAGTGCCTTGATGACATTGTCAATCGTGAGAATCTCCCTTTATATGAGGAGCCGGATACATTAACTGTGGAGTAGATTTCCACTGCCATTTGCACTGTTGACGAT
The DNA here is from genome assembly GCF_030987335.1 of Cornus florida. Taxonomy (NCBI): domain Eukaryota; kingdom Viridiplantae; phylum Streptophyta; class Magnoliopsida; order Cornales; family Cornaceae; genus Cornus; species Cornus florida. The sequence goes on along the minus strand of NW_026775576.1, from coordinate 36,264,513 downwards.
CCTACTAGGCCCCGGTCTTTTATCCGCAAAACCAATCTTCCGGAACGCCTCTGGTTCATTAACACTGTCTTCAAGCATAATGTCTGCCCTTTAGTGCATAGCACCGAGCGTCGGGGCCTCCTTTTGCAAGCCTTATATGCCATGGACCAAGGCCAATGGTTCTCCATCCCAGAGCTCATTTGGACCACATTTATGAAGTTTTGGCATGACGCTCATAATGCACGGGTTCCGCGAGTTGAAAATCGAAAATTGCCTTTGCCGTTTTTCATCACTCGGCTCCTTCAACACAAGGGTTTCGTTGTTCCTCCCCATGAACCAAAAGGCGAAAAGATTAAAATTTTTACTAAGCGCCGGTGGATCAATGTTCTTAGCCATTCTAGTACCCCTCAGCCTGCTGCCCCCCTGTTCATCCACGCTCCACCTCCTCCTCCTTCTGAGGATGGTTCCACCGCAGCAACCGCTGCAAGGGTAGAGCCTCCGGTCGACTCTCACCAGGACCAGGCTTTCATCCGGGCTAGCATTGCCGGTATTCATGAGCGACTGGATTGTTTTGAGAATTATTTGTCCGCGTACACTCGGACTCTATGTGAGACTTCTTCACGTGCTGAAGAAGATCGTCGTCTTGCTGCTGAAGACCGTCGTGTCGCAGCTGAGGAACGTCGTTTGGCTTCTGCTGAACGGCATAAGACTCAATCTCTCCTCCATTCCATCCTCGCCCGTTTACCCTCTGGACCGTAGCTTGTTGCGAGTGTTGGACCTTATCTTTTTGTTTCATATGTAACTATTTCTCTTGTATCTTTTGTTTTCCTTTTGAACTGTAAGAATTTGCTATGTATAGGTTGCTCTAGTAGACATGATCCCTGTACAGCTCTTTTTGTAATCATGTAAACTCTTTTTGAAATGCAAATTCTTTCTGTTCTGTTAACTTTCGGTACATTCTTTTTCTGTATTTATGCTTGTGCTATTAATGTTGTTTGTGGTTGTTTCTTTTTGTTCTTCATGATGCTCTCCAGGTTGCGCAGTCCAATTCAAGTTTGGGGGTTTTTTATATCACCATGCCGTTTCCTCCCCCTGGGTATTGTTGTTCCTTTTTATACTCTTTGTCATTTTTGTCTCTAACTTACATCCATGTCCCACATTGAGGACACTGTGTAGTTTAAGTTTGGGGATGCATCAAAGCATTCTTGGCATAGTTTTGGGTATCATATTTTTGTAAAGCAATGATAGTGTAACTTGGAACTTGTCGGAGACAAAGCATATGTTTAATACTTTGTGTATAGAAGCAATTGAGAAATTTTTGAAAATAAAGAAATTTGAATTTGAAGTGATCATGCAAATACAATGTAGTCTGTATAAATGCCTCAATTAGATTCTTGCTGGATTTACACTCTTATAAGCTTCACAATGCACAGATGCACATTAGAAACTTAATTGTGAGGCATGTAACTTAATCGACCTTGACCTTGGCCTAGTTAATCTGATTTGATGAACCTAATAGATGAATATCTTTGGCATGATTTAAGTTGTCTAAAAAAAAAAAACCGAGAAAAAAAAAAAAAATTGACCAGTTGACGTTCGTAGCCTTTCCAACTCGAGCTATTAAGCCCTTTGGAGTGTCTCTTCACTTAACACCCTAAAACCATCTGGTTTGGGAGTTGTTGGCCTAACGCTTGCTACAAGGGTTGGTTAGAAAGCTTAAGGGACTTAAACATTGCACGGTCATTCAAAAAAATAAACTAGTAATAAACATGGTTCGTTGGAGTTCGTAGCCTTTCCAACTTGAGCTATTAAGCCCTATGGGGTGTCTCTACACTTAGCACCCTAAAGCCATCTGGTTTGGGAGTTGTTGGCCTAACGCTTGCTACAAGGGTTGGTTAGAAAGCTTAAAGGACTTCAGCATTACACAACCATTCTATGTTTCGCTTATGAGTTGCAATAAATTGTCAACAAGCAACAAAAGTTGTCTTGTAAATAAAATCATGCCTTAGGGACCTCATTTAAAGGGGAATTCAATGATTTGAAAACTTGTGCTTTGGAATTGGAAAAGAAAGTAAAAGCCGCATGTTGAGAATCCAATTCACTTTCACTGGAGTTTGAGTTATTTCCATTTAAGAGATGACAATTGAATTATTTATATGGACTATGATGTTGATGCATGCATGTTGAAATGGTTTTTCCCAATTTTTGTATCAATGCTTCATATATGCAAGGTAGTCTTCCCAATGAGCCCGTCTCCAGCTCTTTATCTATTTCAAGTTGTATTTGAGCTATGTTTATGTTTATTTTTGCCGTGGTGAATATTTTTGTAATAGCATTCCCGTGTTTTCATTCCATTGAGCTTTGCATTTTGGTTTTGCTAAGGGACTAGCAAAATGTAAGTTTGGGGGTGTGATAAGCGCTGAATACTGTATATTTAGGCGCCCTAAATTACATTAACAAAGTCCATTAATTGATTATTTTATGTAGATTAACTCCATTTGCATGTTTTTGTGCATTTTCAGGTTAAAATGCAAAAAGGAAGCAAAAATGATGCCTTGTGGAATTATGAACAAAAAGGGTGCCAATTCTGAATTTCTGGCAGCGGTAGAACCTGAATTTTGTCGCCATTTTTGACCTAGCAAACTCAAGAACTGGACTTCTATCATAACATGAAATATTTAGAGCTCTGAATCAGCTTTCCAAATCTTCAAGCGGTTCATCATTCAGAGTTCGGAACAGAGAGTTCTGATCTTCTTAACAGAGGTGCGCAGAACTGCCTGGCAGCACTGAAGTACAGCCTTTCTCCCCATTTTCGACCAACTAGACTTGAGAATTGGGTCTTCATCAAAACTTTGAAGCACTGAATCAGCTCTCCAAATCTTCAAACAGATCATCATTCGGAGTTCGGGGCACAAAGTTATAGCAGTTTTACCAAAGTAGGTCGGTGCTGAGCAAGAAGAGCATATTGCACATTACACTAATTTAGAGTGCTCGAGACCACTCTTTGAGTGCTCGAAAATCAGCCAGATTGCAGCTCGGAAATGAACCCCTCTTCAGCCCACTTGTGCATTGGTTTCCACATTTCCACCCTCCTTCTTTATGGAGTGGTTGGGGAATGTCTTTGGAGGAGAGAGAGAGAGCTTAGTTGATAGATATAAGGCAACCAAAGGCCACACATTCGATATCCTTCATTTTTACAAGATAAGAGGAGAGAGGGGAGAGAAAAGAAAAGAGTTCTTCAAGGTAACAAAAGGGAGCTCGAAAATTGGAGATGGAGTTCAAGCTTCTTCTTCATTCTAAGGCTCTAATGGGTAACTAACTCTTCATCTAGGGAGGTGATGAAGCCTCCCTTGTAAGCATACACTAGTTTTGTTCTTAATTTGGGGAATGAAGTATGTATGTGGTATTTTTCATAATCTAGAGCTCTACACATGTTGTAATGGATCTTAATTTCTATTAATGATTATGTTGAGTTTTATCATCTTGTCTTAGGTTATATTCTCTCATGATTTTATAGCTTGCATCTTCATAGTGGGAATGGAGATGAGATTATGAAATGGTTTTCTTGGCATGTCTTGTGAAGGTTTTGATAGTCCATTCCTAGGAACGATGAACCATACTACACCCCTAGTTTAATGTAATTAAGTAGATGGTTCATACCAATCGTGGATGGATTATACTTAGTCTTTGATTACATGTGCATTTACCATACAAAGTAAGGGATTTGATAGGCCATTCCTAGGGGATTATACTTAGATGGTTTATACTTAGCTCTTGATTGTATGAACTTCTTGAAGATAGTGTAGTTATCATGCATCTCTACATATCATGGTCATTTACATAAGTAGCTCCCCAAGTTAATTGCAAGCTAGCATGTTTATGAGGTATGTGGTGGATTCATTTCCCTAGTCCTCTCCACCTAAGTTTCACTCCTTTTAATCTCCTTCCATTTATTATTTTATGCATCTTTACATTTCTAGCTTAGTGACAAACCAATCAACAACTCTCTATTCCCCCTTATCATTTTAAAACGATTCTAGACGCTTAGGTTGCCTTAAACTAGCGCAGTCCCAGTGGTTCGACTTACCCGACCAATAGCCCTATTTTATAATGATTCGTGCTATTGTGAAGGTTGATGTATAGTTGATCAACCGATCACCTCACAAATCAAACAAATCCTTAATGATTTGGACATAAGTCCCCGAAAAAGAATCTCATATCAATCAAATCACTCTGAGCTCCACAACTGTCAACAACCACGGCAGAAACTCCCCAAAGGAAGACACGAAATAAAGGGAACCACCAGTCCTAAAAAGGACCACACCATGACTTCATCTCTAAAATAAAAGACAACAAGATCAAAGACTTCACCTCTTACATGGAAGTAAGTTGACCAAAATGCATCAAATCCTCACCGAGGGCTTAAGACAACGATAGTGATCCTCACGGACTAACCAACCCCAGAACAGTGCACAACGCAATGAAAAGAAGAGATTCACTCCTTGTGAAGTCCTAGCATGAACCCAAAAAGAGAAGAAACCCTATCCTCCCACAAGTGTCGATATAACAAACATAGAAATGGAGCATCCTTCCCACCTTAGGGAAGCGGATAGCTCAAGATAAAACAGATGTGACAACTCCTCTACAAGGAATTTCACAACGAAACCCTTACGGAAACCCACACACATCCTATGTGTTGCCGAGGGGAAAACAAAAGGGAAAACCAAACCTGGAAGTCATGCATATGACAAGGAATGCAACTACCAGAAAGAGAATCTACTCATATAGATAAAATCAAAGGTACATGCAACACGTCTCCACGTAAGCACAAAAGCATGTCATTAAAGCGCAATAACAGCATAGCATCTCTAAGCATATAAAGAAGGCATGCTAATGCCACACAACAAGAAGGCAAATGTGGATACACCTCCACCTACTCATGCATCACAATTATAACGACCCAGTCATTTGCTTTCCTTTTCTTTTTCCTGAAATTTTTCGAATGAATTTTTTTCGTTTAATTTTCCTTTCTGAGCTCTGTTTCGTGTCGCTTAGTGTCATCTCGAGTGCTCAGAATTGGTTTTTGAGACTCTTTCATGTGAATTGACAACTTCCTTTGAGGACCGAGTCATTTTCACATTTTTCGTTTTTCGATACTATGCGCTATTTCGTCCTTTTCCCTATTTCGTCTTATCTCCGTTTGTCAGTTTTTGGGATAACCTCACTTTTCAAGCTCGGAGTTGGTTTTTGACTTCACGTATCCTTATCGTGAGTGGTTTCCACAAAATATGTATCTTTACTTTTGCAAGAAAGTACTCTGGTTGCTCCCGGTGCCCATAGGGGCATGGAAGCATAAATCTTTGGAATTAATTTCATTTCTTGGGGTATTTTTAATAAATATATTTTGAAGATATTTTATTTCAGGGGTTTTTAAGAAAATATTTTGGGAAGATATTTTCATTCTGGGCCATAAGTGCAGTTTTCACTTTTTGGAGGGGTCATTGTGCAATTAATGAAAGTTATTGCAAAATGTCTTGTTTTGAGCCTGGATCCTCGTACGAGATTCATTTTCACATTTCGTCGAGTTGTGTACTCTTGGAATTTCCACCTGGTCGATGTTTTCTAGTTTCAGGGTTTATAGCCCCGGTTTTCACCAAACTTGTTTTGGGCATAACTTTCTGCTCGGGACTCGGTTTTTGACGCCGTTTCTTCCGTTATTCATGTTTTATCATTTTGAATCTTTTTGTTCACAAAGTTTTGCAATTTGAGCACGTATGCTCAAATTTTACTTTTTCAGACCCGGCGGGGCCCGTTCGGGGCACTTTTTGAGATTTCTATAAAAGGGGGGTTAGATATTTCATTTTTCATCTTCTCCCCTCTTCATGCACGACCTGGAGCTCCCATGGCAGCCCAAGGGGTGCTACCATCTTCTCTCTCCTCTTTTGGTTCACTTTTCCTTGATGGAAAGTCTTCGGCCTTAACGTTTGTTGTTCCCCTCGCCGTGCTCTACCTTTCCCCCTTATTAGAATTTAGTTTTGACCATTTCTTGAGTTTGGTTTTGAGGTCAAGTTATGATTTTGATGGGGCTTTCATGGGGGTTATGTTCACGACGTTGTCCCCGACAAAACCTAGTAGTTTCGTCGGATTCGGAGCTGTTCCATTTTGATGGCATTTGAGATTTTCATTTCAAATTAAGGTAGGGGATGTTTTAGGTTTAAATTCTTGTTATATAGCATGCTTGTGATGCTTATACTACTTGTTTGCATAATTAAATATAAAATCTAGAGATTTTATTATTTATTTTTCTTGTACGGGATCTAATTTTCCCGGTTGCTAATGACTTGGTTTAAACATGTAGCATGATTTTATATTGCCCCTTGATATGCTCATTGTCGTGTATTAAAATTGGAACATTTGAATAAGTATTAAAGATTTTATTTAATATTTATCTTAGGTGAAAGATTAATTCACATGGCCTTAACTAGCTTAAAATCAATATGTGTTAGCATATTAAATTAGGCCTTAGCATGCTCTCCAACATAGTTGAATTTGAAAGTGATTGGAGGTGTTTTGAAAGTTAGTAATTATGCCCCGAGTGCACTATTCACTCTTTTTGAATTCCGACTTGATATTCTTGATTTACATGCCATATAGCTTCACATATATTTGATTTAGAATATTCGGTTAGGTTTTGAAACCTTTTATTTAATTAAATTCCATGTTTAAGATTTAATCCTCATGGTGATATACAACTTGGAATTGTATTGTGGCATGCTAGAAAATTAAGCTTAGGTATAGTTGTTCACATATATTAAATTGGGATTAATTTCATGAGAATTGCAACTTTTAATTTATATTTAACTTTAGTGAAAATTTAATTCACATGGTCTTAAATTGAATGAAATAAACTTCTAATGTAATATTACATTAGTCCTTGGCATGTTCTCTAAGATATGTTAAATTGAGAGCATTTGGTTAAGTTTGAAAATCTAGAGATTTTAATTAAAAGAATTAATTAAAATTTATTTTGTGGTCCCATTAGCTTAATTAAGATTTTAACTTGATATTTGTATTGGCCATGACTTGTTTACTAGTATATATTAATTGTGGACCATTTGAAGTTGCTTTAGAACCTTAGTAATTAAATTAGCATGATTTAATTAGAGTTCTACTTTGTTGTTCCAATAACCTAATTGAGTTTTAGAATGGATATAGGTGATGACCATGCCATGTTCTTTAATATGTATTAATTTGAGGTTATTTGGAATTGAATTAGAATCTAGAGGATTTAATTATTTTTATTTAATTAAATTCTATCGAATTGAGCCATAGATTTGATTGTGTTTGAAAGTCGTTTCTATATCAAAATCCTGGACATGGACTTGTTGTATATTCATTTGGTTATGTTTTGAGCATTGAATAACATAGTTGCTATGTTTATACTCATGAGAATATGTTTTCCTTATTGAATATATTGTTGCCTTGTGTAATGATTTGCACATTTCGTATTTAACATCATTCATGCATAGCGTGTAACGAATCGCACACTGAAGATTTGACATTCATCACATCATATTAGTTGTGGACTTAGAGCATGTATTGTATAGGTTTCCAAATTTTGTTGTGCTTAGTAGATAGTTGATTATCTTGCATATTCCTGTTGATATATGCGTTGTTGCACAACTTGTTGATTTTGGAAACTTGGGGATGTCGTTGTTTGACTATGGCTAGGACGTGGTTCTAGTACGGGGGATAGTCCCTCTATGTGGTCTAGTGCGCACATAGGGAGGTTACCCATAGGCTAGTAACCCTAAAGTAACTATGTTGTCGGTCTGATCCGGCGTGACATCTAAGTATCCACTTTGTTTGATTTCGCATTTCATTTTCAAGTTGATAACTAGATGATGTTGTTTCTTATTTGTCGTTCCATTTTAAGTTACAGGATGTTAACTTTGCGAAATTGTGCTTTATGCGTTGTATTGAAAGTTCCAATGTTGGTTAAATTGCATCGATATTGAAAATCGTGTTTTGACGTTCTAATAAAGCTTAGGATTGATCCTATTGATTCATTTATAACATAGACGTTAGGTGGCATGAACCACTACTGTTATTTTGTGCTTTAGATTCTTAGTTGATGGCTTTGAGAACTTAAACCTTGTTGCATTGTATAACATGCTCTTTTGTTGTTGAATTGCATGGATAATGTGATTCTTGTTAACTTGTATTCAAATATGCTTTTGTCATGTTGTATGGATTACTCTAGACCTAGTTCAATTGTATTGAAAATGCAATTCATGTTAATCTATGCTCAAGCATTCTTTTTGTCATGTTCTTTGGATTATCCCAACCATGATTCATTTCATACACGTATGTATATCATGATTCTTGTTGCTTAGACTCTAAGGTAGCTTAGGATGCTCCCCGAGTCTCACTTGGACATAGACGTTAGGTGGCATGAGCCCCTTTAACATGTTTCACCTTAAGGTGATAAATTTGTAAAATGCTAGGTCGATGCATGCTTATCTCCTACGAGTAACTTTATGTTACTCACCCCTACGATACTGGGGCATATTTCAGGTACGAAGACTTGGTTCGTGAAGCCTAGCATTCCTTGGATGTCATGTAGCTTTCAAGTTTCCATTTCATGCAAATGTTAGCATGAAATGTCATTTTGTAGACTTATATGTCAAAAATATGTATATTTGATTCCATGTATGTAATGTGTAGATAGGTGGCATGAACCACTACTGTTATTTTGTGCTTTAGATTCTAAGTTGATGGCTTTGAGAACTTAAACCCTGTTGCATTGTATAACATGCTCTTTTGTTGTCGAATTGCATGGATAATGTAATTCTTGTTAACTTGTATTCAAATATGCTTTTGTCATGTTGTATGGATTCCTCTAGACTTTGTTCAATTACATTGATAATGTGATCCGTGGTAACTATAAACTCGTTGTATTAATCGGATTACTCCAACTTTGATTTGTTTCATTCATGTATTTATATCATGATTCTTGTTGCTTTGTATAACATGTTTCTATGTTGTTGAAATGCATGGATGATGTGATTTATGCTAGAAACACTCTAAGGTAGCTTAGGATGCTCCTTGAGTCTCACTTGGACATAGACGTTAGGTGGCATGAGCCCCTTTAACTGTTTCACCTTAAGGTGATAAATTTGTAAAATGTTAGGTCGATGCATGCTCATCTCCTACGAGTAGCTTTATGTTACTCACCCCTACGATACTGGGGCATATTTCAGGTACGAAGACTTGGTTCGTGAAGCCTAGCATTCCTTGGATGTCGTGTAGCTTTCAAGTTTCCATTTCATGCAAATGTTAGCATGAAATGTCATTTTGTAGACTTATATGTCAAAATATGTATATTTGATTCCATGTATGTAATGTGTACATAAGTGCACTCCTTTCAATGTATTTTAGATGTATGAGATGAGGGCGGAGGCCAATGACATGTGTATTGTATTCTATACAACTTTTTAACTTCATGAAATATTATGAAAACCTTAAAAAATCGTAAGTCATTGCTTCACCATGGTTGTATCGGGTGTGGGAATTCCATTTTCATTCTTTCATAGGGTCTTATTAATCTTGTATTAAGTGTGACCAAGGGCCAAATGGTCATTTGACTCCATTTTACATTTTTGGATTCCATGTTTTCAATTCCTAGTCCATTTTTGCCTTTTTGCAGTTGGGGGGTCGGATTTTGTATCGGCTATATTTTTAAGCCATGGACCATTGTAGCGCGTCTAAATAGGTAAGTTACGTTTGCGTGCATGGTCGTTTCCAGGCAAAACCTTATCGTTTGTGTTTTGAGCCTCTTGTAAATTCATTTCGCATTTTTTTTTGCATATTATGATCTAGGGGCATTATGGACCTTTCACATTAGTTTTATGTTCTTCTTTTGACATGGTTGAATAGAAAACATGATTTTAGGGGGTTTCTTCTTCGTGTTTTTCCAGAAAATGTTGTCTTCGTACCGGAAATCCCTCGTGAAGTTTCAGCTTCCAGTTTTCATTTAGCAGCTTTATGACCCTCTTGTTCAGTTCTGATCTAGGGGCATTTTGGGGATTTCACAGTGGGTTTTTTTCAATTCCGTCCACGATGGCGGGTAGAAAACTCGATTTTAGGGGGGGTTTCTTCTTCGTGTTTTTCAATAAAAACTCGTCTTGACCTCCGTTTCGAGCCTCAGTTCTGGGCAGATCAAAAAAAATGTAGCAGCAGCCAAGGGCTGCCACCAGCCATGTCTTTGGGCGCCGGCATGTACGCCGGTGGGCTCACGCATGGGCGCCGTGTGCGCCAGGGCCCCTCGTCGGGCCGCCGCGACGTCAATTCTTCTTTTGGGCTTTTCTCCTTCGTCCGAACTCTGATTCAAGTGAAATTTTTTTTGAACTTGACTAATTTTTCGCTGTCTTTCCAACGGTATGATCGGTTGCACCTAGTTCTTCCTAGATAATTACCAGTTTACCCTTTTTGCTTTAAGTGCTCGTTTTTCTTCGTCATGTCGTTTCTCCTTCGTTCGGACTCCGAATCATGCGATTCTTGAGTCCATCTTGATTAGTTTTTCATTGTCCTTCCAGCGGTGTGCTCGGTGGTACCCGAATCTACAGTTTTCAGAAATGACTATTTTGCCCCTGGGGGCTTATTTGTCACATTTTCGATCTTTTGCTTTCGCATCAGCTCTTGTTGAGTTCCACGACCTCATGGAAGGTCACTTTGACTTCTTAGAGTCTTGTTTTCTATTTTCACTTCCGCATTCGGATCCGTTATCGGATCATCCTTATGGTTCATCACAGGACACGCTGGCCTAAAAATCAGGGTCGTCACAACAATAACATAAATCATGCTACTAACCTAGTAGAAAATGAAACTGCAGAAGGTAAAAATGATGTAACAATGAACCCTATGGACGTCGTGTCCTAGAGTGCCTAGGTAAAGGAAGGACAAGTCCTAACCATAAATTATCTCTAAAAACGAATGCGATAACAACCTGTCTCAAAACAAACGTGAGCCCTTACCATAACGGTAAGACTCTAACAATCCATCTCCGAATCTAAAGGTGATACTACAAGTGACACTAACAATGCAATGCTCTCTCTACTCGAAACATCAATAAATCGACTTAATCTCAAAAGTGTCATCACGCAAGGAGAACTTCCAAAGAAAATGGCAACTATGGCCATACCAGCAACAACCAAATCAATCACCACGACTGATCTCCAAAATAACCATCATTATCATCGATCAAAAGGACAACGCCTACCACAACAAAACCAACACTGACTCCATCTGAACTACGCTTGTAGCTTGCTAGTACGGTAGCATGACAGTGCCATGCACCCACCCACAAAAGTACCTGCCCACGAAAAATGCAAGTTCCAGAGGAATCATCCCGAACAATCAAGGATCCTAAGAGGTCCATAACCTCATCACGGCTCAAAACCAACAAATCCATCACTATGGCAATGCCAAATGACTCACTTCACGAGAGGCTAAACAAAAAGGTGACCATCCACCTACCTCAAAATCAACGCTAGGTCAACAACAACCTACACTACCACGAAACTGTGACTACAATCACCGTCAACCTCAACTCATGCCTCAATGACCAATCCCGTGTCATGCTAAATGTGCAGCACAGTTATACATATACAATTCTAATATAGCATACGTCACATGTCATGCTCTTTACATTAGAATTAAAATAAACTAAACAGATAACATACCACATACAGCACGTAAGCACATAAACATGTTATCAAACCAAAACATGTTATCAGGAAGCATATAAACACATATAGCATGGCAACATAAGCATGATATGCACCCAAACCCGTCGTCCAAGGTATTCAAACCTAGGAACTCTGATACCACTTGGTATCTACACTTTTAGATTTCTAGTTGATAGTCTAGAGAATCTATGTCTTGATATGTGGTATTAGATATTCTAATTATACTAAATTGCTACATTTAGTTGATTTCGCATTTTTGATTTTAAGATGATTACTTGGAAAATCTATATCTAGTTGCTTCGTGTAAGCATGTTTCTATCTTGTTGCTTTGTGTAAGTATGCTCCTATGTTGTTGAAATTGTATGAATGAGGGGATTGATGCTAGAACTGATCTAGGGTAGCTTAGGATGCTCCCTGAGTCTCATTTTGACATAGACGTTAGGTGGCATGAGCCCCTTTAGCATGTTTCACCTTAAGGTGATGAAATTGTAAAACGTAGGTCGATGCATGCTCATTTCGTACGAGTAGCTTTATGTTACTCATCCACGTAGTGGGGACATCTTTTTAGGTACAAGAATTAAAGTTGAGATTCATATTATGCTTGGATGACTTGGGGAGTTGAAGGTTTCCATTTTGGTGAGGATTGGCTTGAAATGCCATTGTAGCTTTATATGTCAAAACCATGTATATTTGATTCTAATCATGTAAAGTGCACATAAGTACACTCCTTTCAATGTATTTGATGTGTATGACGTGAGGCCAAGGGGCACAAACTTAAAGATTCAAGTGTATGTGTTTAAATTGCAAGTTTTGTTCTTGAAAAGTAAACTTTTCCAACTTTGAGGTTTGGCATGGCAAATTTTGTAAATGGAGTGTAATAAGGCCATGGGCCATTGTAGCATGTTTAAATATCCATTTTACACTTGCGTGCATGTTCACATCATCACACACTTGCATATTTTGTGAATTGAATATGCTATGGGGGATTTCAAGTAGACTTTCAACCTCGAGTGCATAATATGAAATTTTTGCACTTTCTCGAGTTATTTTGGTTAACCAAAATGGCATTTCAGTCGACCGAAACCTTTTGGGTTTTGTTTGAACCTTGAAACTTCACTTTCCAGTAGCCAAAGTTAGCATTTAGGGTCATTTCGGTCGACCGATGGTTCCTTTTGGTGTATCAAACCAACCAAGCCTTAAAAAAATGTTTTCAGCACCAATTTTGTTCATTTCGGTTGTCCGATGGGTCATTTCGGTTGACCAAAATAGCTAGATCCCGAGAGTAGCTTCAGTCCAGTTTCAGCACTATTCTTCCGACTTCAAATGACCATAACTCCTTCATTTTAAATCCAAATGGGGTGATTCTTGAGCCTAAATTCATGGATTTTGACTCAGATTTCTAGTGGTACCAATTCCATTCTCAGATTCCAATCACAGTGGGTGTTATTCAACTTTTAGTGAGAGGGTGTTGGTCTTCACTTAAACCGGGAAAGGGCATTATATGGGATTCTTGTCCAATGTTCTTAGAACCTCTTGGAAAGTCATGAAATGATCAATTTTGGTTGTTTCTACCTTATTTGACTTGTATAGAGTCAAGTTTCTCCTTTTAATGGTGAGTTGACCATTTTGCCCTTTGGTTATGGTTTTTATCCGTTTTAACCCTTTGTTTCCGCATTCGTTCTCATTGAGCTTCGTGACTTCATGGAAGGTCACATTGGTGTCTTAGAGATGCTTTATATCTATTAAGACTTTGAGTTATCTTTTGCTCCCGCATTTCGGACTCGTTACCGGGTCAATTTTTGGTTCATTACTAACGAACCAGGTTGAAAAACTCGGGTCGCTACAATCCCAATGAATTTGTAAATTTGTTGACTTTAGGGTTTACTTCTTTGACGATTATAATTGATGTAATTTTATATAATTCTTGTTGGGTATAACTTGACAACGACTACTAATCATATATCTTGATAAACTTGTACTAAATATCGTTCCAAAGTTATAAGGAACATCCGCATCATCCATGAGTGTAAAACCCATAAATTCATAATCACATCACAAGTGAAGAAAAATTATTACAATTAACAAAAAACATAAGGTTGTCATAAAAAACCCAAACTTTGCTAGCAGCTTCACATTTGCATTGCTGGCTTTGACCGGTCTCACAGTTGAAGCATACATTGTACTTTCAGAATTTAGATCCTCCATATCATCCACCAAATTTATGTCTTCTTCTATGGACTAAGAAAATGGTGATTCATGTGGGTTAGTTAAAGTTGCACTTTGAACAATGTTGGTTGAAATAGGGTAACACCATTCCTAGAAGCCGCAACATTCGTGGCGTTCCTTAAGACATACATAATAGAGCTTTCCTTTGTTTCTGCCTTCTTTCCCTGTGATTTTAACGTCTGCCATATTATGTTCATCTTGAAACCAACAAGTTTTATTCATATACCTTAAGTCTTGTAGGTGGTTGGGTGGTTGGGTGGCACGTAGAAGTCCAAAATAAAACATAAGAAGAAATTAATACGAATTTAATGGGCTGCAATATAAGTTCAACATGAGTAGAAAAAACAATGAAAACAATGCCAAAAAATAATTAAAAAAAGGCCTGCAAATAAAGAAGAAGATTATCGATCTGCCATACATACATTCGTTGGCATGAAATTTCTTTGATTTGCACGACTGTTGGATGAGGATACCATTGTACTTTCGTGATTATAGGTTCCAAGACATAAGAAGGTGTATTTGACTAAGATGGCTCAACAATGAAGATGGATGGCCCGGGAAATTAGAAATTGCAATGTAGGAAAGTTCAAATTTATAGGGGTTGTATTTGTAATGTTACCAATATACCAAAACGGTCATTGACAGCCACTACGCAACGATAACCCATTTGGAGTTTTGTATTTAAAAACCTCATAATTTGATCAGTTGACAATTTAAATAAATTTTGAAATTCCTACATATACGTGGGGTTGCAGTATTTAGTGAGGATAGTTAGGACATATTATCCAGATTTTAATGAGTTCTAAATATAGTACGAGGCAAGTAATCAGACAACCGAATACAAACAATAAGCCAAAATAAATATGTGCTCTTCCAAACCCTAATTTATTTAAACAACACCATAACTTTTAATATTGTCTAATACATGACATTTACTTCATATAAACCATTCAATGGCTTTTACTACGAATTTTATGATTCTATATAATTACTTGAAAGCTTTCCTTACAACACCATGACATTCAAATCACGCCAACAACGATGGTAAGTAATGACTTCTTCATTAACAATCCAGCACC
Source organism: Cornus florida (assembly GCF_030987335.1). Classification (NCBI taxonomy): domain Eukaryota; kingdom Viridiplantae; phylum Streptophyta; class Magnoliopsida; order Cornales; family Cornaceae; genus Cornus; species Cornus florida. Next base: position 36,249,479 of record NW_026775576.1, on the reverse strand, counting down.
GCTAGTTCACGTGGTTTCCTTCTTCATAGCATTGAGGGATATGTTCAAAGAATCGACTATTGCAGCATTTCCCCTTTTGTTTCACTTTAAGCATTTTTTTCCGCACAGTTTTCAACGCTCCCCTGAGTTGTTCATTTGTCCATAGAACATTTAATAAATTAATTCTGGCCTTCTTATGTACTTTGTCTCCAAACAATAATGCAATACACATGACATATGTACACTCAAGTCTATATCTATGCATGAATGTCAACCCTTTGCTTTGGTTGTACATAATCCATTCAACCTACAACAATCACACAGACATATATTATGATTCACATTTCTAAAGTATTAATTTATGAAAATTAATATTTAATATAAAATGATAGAAATCGTACCACACCCCTTATAAACCTTGCATCGTTATTCCTACACTCAAAACAATGTTGTAAGTACGTACGTCTTTCTCCGATTACTTGCCGTGGGCCCTCACTTGCTAGTATTTGCTCTGCTACATCATAATGGTCCCATGAAGTGGTCCAAGGTGCATTCCTAAGTTGTTGCATTTCCCTAAATAAATTAAATCTCGGAATGGTAAAAAACCAATAATGCATCAAACTTCAAATGCAATATTTTACAAATAACTCACCACTCATACTTTTCATGGTAAGACTTGAAACATATGGCATCAATTCGGCCAACCACGTCATCAATCGTATTTTGCAGCTTTATCTCCATACGAGTTGTTCAATTTTTTTTTTTTTTTTAAAAGGAGTCCGATTTAAATACAAGTTAAATCTAACCATCTAAATATGTAGCCCTTCCTTGAAATGGTAACCCTTCCTTGAAATGGTGACCCTCCCTTTAAATGGAAACCGCCATATATGTAATCCATTAAATGGTAACTGACAGAAATTCATTATCCAGTTGATTCGTAATTAATTGTACACAGTATTATTCCTTTGCTTGATGCATACATGTATTTCAAGAATATATCATTTTTCCAACCTTTAAATGGAAACTGCCACACTAACACCAATTCATTACCCATTCTACTTAATTAATTGTCTGTTATCTAAAAAAAAAATTATGATTCACACAATTCAGAAAATAAGGACCTGCGTAAACTTATGTTCTGAAAGTATCACACATAATGAAAGAGTTAACACTTTATATATATATAAGTTAACCTCTACTGCAGATTTATATTTTACATATCCTAAGAACTGCAAAACAACCTAAGCCAAAGGACCTTAATGGCTCAGAGAGCCCAATAAAACAACCAACTATCTCCCTCATAACCCAACAAAAAGGAGAGCACCATGAGCGAACCACAGAACAACCATAGAATGACCAAAAGTTGGGATATAGTAGACATCGAACATGTCATACATACTTAAACTTCAAAATTGTATCACACAGAGAGCAGCATGAGAGAACCACAGAACAACCACAGAATGATCAATATTTAGGTTAGGAGGCTTGGAGTCACTGCTTTCCCCAGCACCTCCACTGTGGCAGAGTCAGAATTGTCTTGGAAATCATTCTCCAGGCAGTGGATCCGCCTTCTCATTGCACGGCATAACCGCCAAACCTGATTCAGTTCAATAGATAGGTTATTGATTCTCATGAGAAAATACTCTGGATCACGAGCAAAATGATAGGGTGTTGGAGGAGGAGGAAGGTTCACTCTTCTTCCTCTCTGGGGAGCGCGTGAGCCAGAACTACTTTGGGCCTGCTGCCTTGATGAATATTTGGTTGCCTGGTGGTTTCAGATGAGTTCGTGCTATTTATAGTAAAAACCAAGTGATAGTATATACACATATTATATATACTCCGTATTTGTTTGCTGTGAGAAAAGTAAGTTGCATTTAAAATATTTATGCAATCCGGTATGGAGGGAGGAGGTTTCTTAAAGGCTGTCATAAATAAGAAGGTCAGTTGAATTTATTTGGATGTTATTGAAGTTTAACAGTAATGAAAGTTTTGAGTTTATTAGGACGTGACATATTGTTCAGTCCATAAAACTAGGTATAAACCAGGTTAGAAGGGAACTGGTTCCATTCATTAGAAGAAGAGAACAAATACGTAAGACAAATAATTAGCATAAAAATAATTAGCATAACAAATATGAAGACGAAAAATAAATAAAATAAAAATAATTAGATGAAATACCCAAACAATATATGGCTTACATAAATAGAACAAACCAACCCAAACACAAGCTTCAAGTGACACTTGAAGATTACACACACAAAAGGGATTCTAACACATACAAAACCAATATACTCTCTTCATTTGCATAAATATTGTATCTTGCTCTCATGTTCATTTCATAGACTAACTGCAAAACTATTTATAGCGAAAAACTATACTTGGTGTCCAAGTATATTACAAAGCTTCTTTTGGAAGCCAAATAGCAGTGGGTGGCCAAGAATAATTGTTGTTGCCCAAAAATTTTAAAGTTTCCTTTGGAAGCAGATTCGGAAGCTTCACCATCACATTACATTTATGACAACATTATTTCCATGTCATCAATGTAATTGCATTAGTGGATAGATTGAGAATTGTATTTGGATTCTATTACTTTGGGCCTTGGCAATTGTCTTACAAATTTAAGGATACATAGAACATATGTATTTGCATAAATGAATTAGTTGAGAGTTATATTTGGATGATTTACATTTGGGCCTTGTAAATTGTCTTATAAGTATATTGGGATGATTTCTACACCATCGTAACATTCTATATAAAAATATAAGGATAAATAGAACATATGTATTTGCATAAATGTATCAGTTAAGAGTTATATTTAGATGAGTTACATTTGGGCCTTGCAAATTGTCTTACAAATTCATTGGGATGATTTCTATAAAATGGTAATGAAATTCTCTATAAAAATATAAGGATAAATCAAACATATGTATTTGCATAAATGTATCAGTTGAGAGTTATATTTGGATGAGTTTCATTTGGGCCTTGGAAATTGTCTTACAAATTTATTGCGACGATTTCTATAAAATGGTAACGAAATTCTCTATAAAAATATAAGGATAAATGGAACATATGTATTTGTGTAAATGTATCAATTGAGAGTTATATTTGGATGAGTTTCATTTAGGCCTTCGAAATTGTCTTACAAATTTATTGGGATGATTTATATAAAATGGTAACGAAATTTTCTACAAAAATATATGGATAAATCAAATATGTGTATTTGTATAAATGTATCAGTTGAGAGTTATATTTGGATGAGTTTCATTTAGGCCTTGGAAATTGTCTTACAAATTTATTGGGACGATTTCTATAAAATAGTAACGAAATTCTCTATAAAAATATAAGGATAAATGGAACATATGTATTTGCTTAAATGTATCAATTCAGATTTATATTTGGATGAGTTTTATTTGGGCCTTAGAAATTGTCTTACAAATTTATTGGGACGATTTCTAAAAAATGGTAACGAAATTCTCTATAAAAATATAAGGATAACTGGAACATATGTATTTGCATAAATGTATCAGTTGAGAGTTATATTTGGATGAGTTTCATTTGGGCCTTAGAATTTGTCTTATAAATTTATTGGGACGATTTCTATAAAATGGTAATGAAATTCTCTATAGAAATATAAGGATAAATGGAACATATGTATTTGCATAAATATATTTGGATTAGTTTCATTTGGACCTTGAAAATTATCTTACAAATTTAATGGGAAGATTTCTATAAAACAGAAACGAAATTCTCTATAAAAATAAAGGATAAATAGAACATATGTATTTACATAAATCGATCAGTTGAGAGTTATATTTAGATGAATTTCATTTCGACCTTGGAAATAGTCTTACAAATTTATTAGGATGATTTGTATAAACATAAAGGATAAATAGAATATATGTATTTGCATAAATGAATCAGTTAAGAGTTATATTTGAATGATTTTCATTTGGGCCTTGAAAATTGTCTTACAAATTTAATGGGACGATTACTGTAAAAGGGTAACAAAGTTCTCTATTAAAATGTAAGGATAATTAGAACATATGTATTTGCATAAATATATCAGTTGAGAGTTATATTTGGATGACTTTTATTTAGGCTTTCGAAATTGTCTTACAAATTTAATGGGAAGATTTCAATAAAGGGTAACGAAATTTACAATAATAATATAAGGATAAATTCAACATATGTATTTGAATAAATGTATCAGTTGAGATTTATATTTGGATGAGTTTCATTTCGGTCTTGGAAATTGTCTTACAAATTTATTTAGATTATTTGTATAAACTGGTAACGCAATTATCTATAAAAATAAAGGATAAATAGAACATATGTATTTGCATAAATAGATCAATTGAGAGTTATATTTGGATAATTTTCATTTGGGCCTTGGCAATTGTCTTACAAATTTATTAGTATGTTTTGTATAAGCTGGTAACGAAATTCTCTAAAAAAATAGAAGGATTAATATAACATATATATTTGCATAAATGGATCAGTTGAGAGTTATATTTGGATAATTTTCATTTAGGCTTTGGAAATTGTCTTACAAATTTAATGGAACAATTTCTATAACAGGGTAACAGAAATATTATAAAATTATAAGGATAAATTTAACATATGTATTTGCATAAATGTATCAGTTGAGAGTTATATTTGGATGAGTTTCATTTGGGCCTTGTAAATTATCTTACAAATTTATTGGGATGATTTGTATAAACTAGTAGCGAAATTTCTATAAAAATAGAAGGATAAGTAAAACATATGTATATGCATAAATGAATCAGTTGAGTATTATATTTGGATGATTTTTATTTGGGCATTAACAATTGTCTTACAAATGTATTGGGATGATTTGCATAAACTGGTACGAAATTCTCTATAAAAATATGAAGATAAATTTTACATATGTATTTGCATAAATTATTAGTTGAGAGTTATATTTAGATGAGTTTCATTTTGGCCTTAGAAATTGTCTTACAAATTTATTGTGATTATTTCTATAAAATGGTAACAAAATTCTTTATAAAAATAAAAAATATATAGAACATATGTATTTGCATAAATGATCAGTTGAAAGTTGTATTTAGATTGTTTTCCTTTGGGTCTTGGAAATTGTCGTACAAATTTATTGGAATGTTTTCGATAAATTATGAATGAAAATATGAATATAATTACTACGATACACTCTATATATATATTTGCATAAGTTGATACCTTGAAAGTTGTATTCCGGTTCTGTTACTTTGGGCTTTGCAAATTGTCTTACAAATTTATTATGATGCTTCTCATAAATTATAACGAATATATGTATGTAAGTATTAGGATAGGTGTTATATATGTATTTGCATAAGTAGATGACATTGTTGTTGCATTTGTATTCTATTAAATTGGCCTATACAAAAAATTTCAATACATCTGCCTCAATTCAAATACTTGACTCACGTTCATCTGTCAAGAGTTAACATTGCATAATAAATTATCAAAACCACTTATTATTCATTTTCATAATATAGAAAATTATACAAATTTGCCCAACCCCCCGAAATTATTATAAAAGCCAACAACAATTAAGCATAGTTAAATAAACAATATTATAAAAACAATGTGAAATACATTATGTAATGATTTTCTAAGTATGAAAGAGTCGTTGAATTGGTCGGTTCATCTCTGCGATTGCCATTTGGGATGTTCGCTTGACACTCGATTTGCAATTGTTTAAATCTGCTATCTTTCAATATGAGCATGCCACAAAATGTAATCAAATTAGATACTATCACAACACAAAAGAAAATTCAAAAATAAATATACTGGTACGAATTGTGTTGATGAGGACAACTACATACCTTATCACTTCTAAAACCATCACTAAAGCAATCATCATGTGAATAATTGGTATTGGTATTGGAATTGCATAAATCGGCAACAAAGGTCTGCAACATTTTATATTTTTCCTTATATATTATAAACAATCAATTAAATAATTATGCAACTTTGTATATTGTATCTTAACAGCAAACTTGTCTGGTTAGTTAATGGAGTACTTACTTCACCAGGCGGTTGCCAAAACCTTGTGTGATGCATTACACGTTGTGGTAGCGTCACATAACTTTCTTCATTGAGAAATTTAGCTGGAATTTCACAGCCCTATAAAATAAATGTTGTAAAACATTTGACCAGAGATTAACTTGTAACCACAATAAACATGTTAAGCAGCATGGGAAGCTGCGAGGCAGAAAATTGAAGAGGTGGATTAGGCTGGCTTATATTGGAGTGGGGGTAGACCTAGATTGTCTATTCATTCAGTCTTAGTTATGCAAAGAGCAGTTATTACTCAGGAATTCTTTCAACAACGAGCCTTTGCATTGCCAACAAGGTGGAACCTATTTTATAAACAAGTTCAACTAGATTACATGCTAAGATTGCAAGAACAGCTAAAGATCTAGCTAAATGTAATTTATAGGAGGTTTTAGACGTGATAGAAGTTAATCTCCAAGACATTTTGTAACTTTCCATTGCTTACTAGTTTAGGTGTTTGAGAGGGAAACATTTGTAGGACTATATTTTGTTTGAATGAGGGTATGCCCTCATTTGTCTCCATGTATTATTTGTTTAAATTGAATACACTCCTATCATTTAGGTGGGAAAAAAAAAAAAAAAAAAAAAAAAAAAAAAAAAAAAAACATGTTAAGCAATGTGCTGAAAATTGTTATGCAACAATACTCACATTCACTAACACGTGGTGGGGGATTGTTCCACTATAACTACTGCCACCTGCCTCTCCGAATTGAAGGGCTTCATTGCAATTCTACAACACAATTATGAGAATTATTACATATGCATAATTTAATACACATAGCTGGTATTACTTATGAAACTAGTTGGAAAATAATAAGGGGATAAAAATACCTCAAGCTGAACTGTTTGTTTCATTGATTTCGTTTTATTGCGACTCTTTAGCTCCGTGGTCGGTTTTAACCTCTTAAATTTTCCTTTCCGTGTATCTTTACACTTGAGGCCATTGAGGATTTTGTCACTATTTATGTTGCTCCCGACATATTGGTATTTGCCTTTACCACCACTATAAATTGCATTCCTCTCAGCAAACCTACGCCTACAACTTGATTAAGCAATTTTTTCTATTCCATGGCTTTCACTAACAAATCATTGTAACCATCCTTATCCTCAGATACAATGGATGAAATTTCTGTCAGAATACAACAAAGTACCCTGTGCCGTCTCCTGACCTCAATTTTTGGATCAGCATCGGCAATCACTTCACCGACAAGATTTTCCTCCAAGCTGCCATCTCTAGGATTTCTAGTCCACCTTTTTAGTATATATCGACGAGGCAATGTATTGGCGAACATTGAGTCCTTTAGGATTTCCAAACTATGCCTGCACATAATGCCCTCCCTTTCAAATTTACAATAAGAACATAACAATTCATCTTCTAATGTCCTCGTCACGTCATGTTGCATTCCATCCTCACCAATGACTTTGTAAACATAGCCTCCATTGCCATCGATGGGACTGCAACCAATGATCCTCTAACTGGCACTAGCTGCTAAAATCTCCTCCTGGAAAATATTAAATATAACCTTTGTGTATAGGTTTGCCGCCTCTACTAATATATTATAGTTTGTTTTCAGTTGAGATGGATTGTGGAGCAACACATACTCGGCTACATACTCATTGTAACGCTTGTCGGACAATAGCCTTTGAAAGTGTGTGAAGAAATCTGGAAGAATCAGTTGCCTGGATAAGTATGCCTTCAACCAATCATTGAAGCTTTTACTCAATTGTGTGCTATGCATACTCGCGGACCAAGCATGTTTAATAAATGTCATGGCCTATCTATGTTTCAAACCTAACATATTTGTGAGCCACGTGTTACCAACAACACCATATTCCATTATCATTAAAGTCCATTCCCTGGTAAATTCTTCCTCCTCCTCAATTTGAAACATTAATTTTGATAACACCTTCTTAAAGCCTTGCAGACGTCTAAACAAAAACCCTAGATGCTTCTGTGTATTTTGCATTAGGTGCCAAACACACAGATAATATTTTGTCCATGGCATCACCTGCAAAATTATTTTCTGTAATATAACTACGTAATAACATGTACCACTACCAACTACACAGTGCAAAAGGAAATGCAAAGAGTGGAGATCTGAATTGAAATCACCTGCGCCAATGCCTTTCCCATTGCAGCATCTTGATCAGTAAAGATCGTCTTTGGCGCTTTATCAGACATTGCTTTCAAAAATGTTTCAAACAACCAGACAAATGACTCTGCAGTCTCGTCATACATAAATGCTGCTCCAAACACAGCGGTCTCCCGGTGATGATTCAACCCCAAGAAACTTCCAAATGGACAATTGCCATGTACAACTTTGTATGTTGTGTCAAAACTTACAACATCTCCAAAATTACAATAATCAACTATCATTTTTGAATCAGCCAAGAATATGTTAGGGATCATTTGATCATTATCCAACTAGAATGCATAAAAGAAAGATGGATCTTCACAAGACTGAGTCTCAAAATAATTCATTAGCCATGCTGCCTCTTTATATTCGAGCTCAGTTTGTCTTCGGGTCCTTATATGGTTTATCAAATCCAACTTCATGTACCTGACTAATTCTTTTCCACCAGCTTGCCTTCCCATCAACTCATATGAATTGTGAGGGCTTATTCCTGAATCAGAAGCCCATTCCAAATCAATGGCCTGAATGCGGTTACTTCTACGCTGGGACGGCAGCATCTGCATGCATTCATCAATTATCAATGGATGGTTGTGGCTTTCAACAAATTTTGTAACTTCCAACTTATGCGTATACTTGGAAACTTGTATAAGCATTCGAACAAGGCAACTAGTTCGTGTTTCAGCCTTGAGAGTCTTTGTATTACAGTCCCGAATGTCATCACCCCTGAAACCCTCCTTGTAACATGTTAACAATCTCGATGACAGTTTACCAGTCTTCTTGTTCTTATTAAAATACTCTTTGTGGATGCTAAAATTGACTCGACCGACATATGAATTATAGAAATCATATGCCTCTTCCTTAGTTTCAAACTTCATACCTATTCTTGGTTTCCATTCCATGACATCTGCCCCTGCAATAGGAGCGTTTTCTGTATATGTGGTGGCTTCGATGTTATTTAATACCTCTTCTATTCCAATAATTCAAATCAGAAACTTACAATATATATATATATATATATATATATATATATATATAATAAAAAATAAAAATAAAAATAAAACATTTGAACGAAGGGCTATGTTGCAAGTATGGATTATTAATTGGAAATATTTTCTGACCTATTAACATTATTCAAGATAGTATAATGTATCAGGGAACCAACTTCCTCAACTGCATATATTTTAATTTTGCTACGAATAGCAAAATAAGTGATTTATTTAACTTTTTCCAACTCAAACATGCATTTCTAACCTTTTTGGCCTTTTATTTTCATAAAAATTACAACTATGTTCAATTATTCATTTAACTTTTTCCAAATCAAACATGGACTTGCAAACTTTTTTGGGCTTATTTTGAGAAACGTTACAACCATGTTAAGTTAGGGGTATAAGAAGAAACAACAATAGGAATTGGAAAAACATTTCCATGTCAACAAACCAAGAGTAGTACTATGATGCAGCTAAACATGCAACCAAACAACATCCCAACTAATTTAAGAAATTAAAACAAAGACAAACCAACAAGAAACAAATATTAAAGAGAAAATAGGAAAAAACTAAAACATTTGGAGAAAGTGCACATATTATTAGCCAAAGATAACTATACCAACAGACTAGAACAAAAAAGAGCATAAATTTTTACCCAAAACTAAAAACTAAATAGATCAAAAATAATAATAATAATGCTAATAATAAAAATAACCAGCGAATATCATGAAAGCTACCACACAGATAGTAACAGAGTAAATTAAGTAAAATAAGAAAAGGAATCCAAACATCATGATCAAAGAAAATACACTTAAAATAGCATTATTATTAATGAATAATCAGAAGAAAAAAAATAAAAGAAAAAGTTCATTTCTCTTATTTTAAAGAAAGATACATACCCCAACGACATAGACAAATCCATTAGAGTAGCAAGCATAGTGCCCCCATCTCTCACAAGGATTAAAACCCATGACCGTTGGATAGAGCCACATTGCCTTCTTTGCAACTTCAAGTCCTAGAGAACCCATTCTCTCTCTCTCTCTCTCTCTCTCTCTCCCTCACACACACACACACACACACACAGTGATACAGTGACTTTTTAATTCAAAACCCACTGATCACTTCTTTACAAATATGAAGAAACAAAGGAAGATAGAAATAAAGAGTCAAAAGGACATGAACAAGCTAACTGTCAATGTCAATAGACATGAGAAAATGGGCGCCTTCAATTCGAAATCACTGTTACAACCAACAACAACAGAAGGTTGTGGTGAAAAGACTCTGCATTAGTTCTCCTTCACTCTTTTATTAATATATATATCTATAAATCTTTTTGAGATATTAAGATATATTAATTTAGTGAAGAGGTTTTTTTTTAGTTCATTATTTATTTGTTTCCTTACTTTTCCCACTTGTCTAACTGACAATGATGAAATGTGGGAGCATTAGTTTGTGGGAAATGATGGGAATGTCTTGGGCTTATTTTGAGAAATATTATAACTATGTTAAGTTATTTATAATGAACAATCATAACTCTCAATGGAAACTTATATTTCATACAATGGAAAATTTATTCTAACATTGTAAATTGGAAGTGTAAAACCTCCATTTCTTATTATACAGAATATCCCAAATATATTGTAGTATTTATCAGGAATAAAACACTACATTACAGGAATACAATGGAAATTTTATTCTAACATCTTACACTGGAAGTTTAAAACATGACATAACTTATAATACAGAATATCACAACTTTTACACAATTTAATAATATAATTTTCACAATTTCTCATTCAATTTTTCACAGTTTAATAATAGTTCAAGAATAACCAAACAAAACTAATGAAACACAATGTCATACGCTTCACAAATTCACTTACAAAACCACTACATTATAGCTTCGTCTTCATCGGCCTTAAATTAACCACACGACACTATAGCTTCCTCTTCCCCACCATTCAATCAAACCTTTCCGAACAAATTGTCATTTTGAAAAGAACAAAATTAAAGAAAGCTATGACAATATAGGAAAGACGAATTTATTTCTTTTTAAATTTTGGGAGAGAAGAAGAAAGAAGATTAAGAACAGGTGATATACCTTCGCCACTGTAGCTTCCTCTTATCCGACGTTCAATCAAACCTTTGGAAATAAATTGTAAATTTCGAAAGAAGAAAGAAAAATCGGGAGAGAAAATGATGAAAGAAGATTACAAATTTAGAAGAGGCGATTTGTCACTATAGATTCCTCTTCTCCAACATTCAATCAAACCTTTGGAAAGAAATTGTAAATTTGGAAATAAGGAAAAAAAATTGGGAGAGAAGAAGAATAAAGTAGATTAGAAGAAGCAGCGCTAAATCTGTTTCGGAATTTCCAATTTGCCGCTTAAACCTCAGTTTTAGTAGCTATAATTTCGTATATGTATGTGTGTGTGTATTGTTTGTATATGTCTCTGTGTGTGTATACATACCTTTTTTACCCAAAGTCCTGTTTTGTAATAACCCGGTCCTTTTCTTCCTTTTCCACTTTCCGCGATTTTCTTTTTTCGTCTTTTTCCTGTTTATTGTTTTTCCTTGCGTAACCTCACTTATAATGTTCGGATTTGATTCTAGTTTTGCATGCATTCATGATATTTCATTTCCATGACATTAGTATTTTTACTTTTGTAGAAAAGTATGCTAGTTGCTTACTTTTTTCATAAAGGGCATGAATGCATACTTTAATGTAATTATTCATAACTTTTGGGGTTTTAGTATAATTATGTAAAATAATTATTTTTCATTTTAGAGACCTTTTTGTAATTTATTTTGGAAGATATTTTGAAAAAGGACCATTTTGCAAATTTTGAAAAATGTGACAAGTGTCACACTCTCATGGAGCCACTTGTTGGCATTTAGGTGAAGAGACTTGGCACAATGACTTCTTGACAATTGGAAGGTGGAGCGTCACCCATGTGTTGGTCTAGGATTGGTGCACGTGTAGCCTTTGATTTATGACAAGTGTGGACTTGGGATTTAGTCTTGGAAGAGGCATTGGATTAGTGATAAGTGTAGGATCAAGATTTAGTCTTGCATTGTGTGTGTGTGAGAGTTGTGCAAGAGCACATAGTAAATGGAGGATTTCTAGCCCTTCCACTCACCATTTTACACTTTACCTTTTTCATTTCATTGTCTCTCATGAACCCTAACCAACCCACCATTGGAGGAAAGCTTGGTTTATAGCTTATCCTTTCAATTTGGCTCACTTCCATTCACCTTAGAGTAAAAACCTTGGGAGAGAAAAGATTCCTCTCACTCTCCTCTTCAATAACCCTAAACTTGTTTTCCATTTAGAGCTTGGTTGCTTGGATTATAGAGATTCAATTCTCTATTGAGGTAGGGGTGGTAGTATGCTTATATTTTTAGCGTTTTAAGTCCTTTGGGGTTTAATATATATTGCGTACATGTTTTTAGAATTATAGTATTGCATACTATAGGAAATCCTTATGATTGACTTAGGATTTCATTGATCAAGCGTGTATGTTGTGTATATATCTTGAGTAGGATTGTTAAAGTTGTATAGAATTCTTAATAATTCAAGTTACTATGCTATTGTGATGTTAATCCTACATTTTAGTAGATTACTATTGATAATCATGATTGTTATAGAAGCTATTTTGCTAAAATGCTAACATTTAGTATATATAGCTTATTGTTGAGGCATACTTAAATTGATAAGTTAATGATATTGTTTTGTGCATTATATCATGTTAAGAACTTGTCATCTATCATGCCATTCTAGACTAGGAACCCTAAGACATGGTTTGTGTGGTTTCAAACTTCTTGTACTTGTAAGGTGGTGGATATGCCTTATTATTATTGAACTTCATATATATTTTGGATTCTCTTGTGACATGTTTACTGGTAACATGGCTAGAGTTTGGCTCTAGTGCGGGAGGTATGAGTTTTCCCCAATTGAGATAGTGCGCACTTAGGGTGGTCTTCCCTGTGGGTTAATGCCCGGAATAACCGTTGAGGTCTCGGCAGAATTCCAAGCTTAGGTGTCCAAGGATTCCACTTTTTTTTATTTCACATTCATTTCCAAGTTGACAATCAATGTTATTTGTAACTTGTAAATTTTGTTATATGCGATTTGATGCAGTTAAGCACATCCATTTTGATATTGTGTTGCTAAGAAGCATTTAAGTTAGCTTAAGATGATCCCTTAGAACACCTTGAACATAGACGTTAAGTGGAATGCTCCTTTGTATTTGCCTATATTGATCTTGCAATGATATTGAAACTTTAGGGTATACCTATATGCTTCGTCCTATAAGTAACTTGATTACTCACCCTAGTGGTTTGGGTTGTTTTTCAGGTAAAGAGACCATGTTCTTGGATGCTCATCATCCTTAGAAGCTTTTGAGCTCGATGAAGCATTTTTGTATATTGACATGCAAGTGTTTATCATGCCTTTCTTTTGATATCATATTTTGAATGCCATGGGTGTATTGTACTTTGGAGCTTTAGTAGCTTTCTTGATATGTAATGACACTCAAACATTTGCTTTTGACATTATAAACATGTATGTAAAGAGGCCAAGGGACAAACATGTATACTTTTGTACTTAGATACTTTTGGTATCAACCTTTGCATCAAAAATGTATTTAAACCAAAGTTTGAGGTTTGACATACAAAAATCTTGTAAATAATGTGTATAAGGCCATGGGCCATTGTTTTATATTTATTTATTCATATCAAAGATGTTAGCATGTTCACATTCTCAAAACTCATGAAAAATCAGTTTTGCAGATTCATTTTGAACCAAATCATCATGGGATTCAAAGTAGAGGTTGAACCTTAGCACCTTGGACTCATAGCAGCTTTTTTAGCAGGTTTTCACGGTGTTTCGGTCGACCGAAATCCCATTTCAGTCGACCGATAGCAAATGATTTTGTTAATGTACAGTAAAACTCAATTCCAATAGCCAATTACACTGTTCAAGGGTCATTTCGGTCGACCGAACCTTTATTTCGGTATACCGAAGCTCCAAGAACCTTTTCTTCATGTTTTTAGCTCTTAGCATCTTCATTTTGGTCATCTGAAACTTCATTTTGGTTGACCAAAATAGCTTGAGCCCGAGCCTAGCTTCTGTTGAGTTTCAACACTGATCTTCCAAATTCAAAGGGTCATAAATTCTTTGTTTCTAATCCAAATGGGGTGATTATTGAGCCTAAACTCAAAAAATTTGAGTCAACTTTCCAATGATACCAATCCCATACTCAGATTCCAAACACAATGGAAGTTATTCATATTTTAGTAAAGTAGTGTCAGTTTTCACTTCAACCGGGATAGGGCATTATGTGGGATTCTTAGCCAATGTTCATGGAACCTCTTGGAATGTTTCAAAATGATTAGATTAGGTTGTATTCACCTTGTTTGACTTATTTAGAGTCAATTTTCTCCTTTTAATTGTGAATTGACCTTTTTGCCCCTTGGATGACGAATTTTATCCTTTTTAACCCTTGTTTCCGTCTTTGTTCTCTTTGAGCTTTGTGAACTCATGGAGGGTCATATTTGTGTCTTAGGAGTGACTCTTACCTCTTAAGACATTGGTTTACCTTTTGCATCTGCATTTCGGATCCGTTATCGAATCAACTTTCAGTTTATCACTGACGCACCGGGTTGAAAAAAAAACTTGGGCCGTCACAAGTGGTATCAGAGCTCCTAGGTTTGAATACCTTAGGACGACAGGTTTTGGGTGCATATCATACTTTTGTTGATATACTTTGATGCATTCACATGCTTTTATTACATGTTTTGGCATTATAACATGTTTAGGTGTTTCTTGATAACACGCTTGGTAGTATGACATGTCTTTATGTTTATATGCCTATGTGGTTAAGAGCATCCTTGTTTGACATGTATGCTTAATTGCTTAAGTGCTTAATTGTTTTAAGAGCTTTCTTTAATCGCTTTAGCATGACAGCATGTTGCATGCCTTGTCTTGCTTTATGTTTCGTGCATTCATAGGGTGAGTTGCACTTACTCATAATAACTTGTGTTATTGTTGACCTCATTTCTTTTGTACGTTTAGCACCATGGTCATCACACGTGGAGAGTCCTCACGTCAGGGCACTGAGGAGCAGGTGGCTGACATCGAGTTCACGAGGGGTCTGGGGAGGCCTAGGATTCCAGTTCGTAGCGTGAATGCTAATCCGCCACGAGCACCGACTTACGAAAAGTGGGTTGCTCAGGGAATCAATCAGGGAATCGCAGAATCCTTGCAGGAGTTGATACGCAGGCAGGTGGCAGGGATACAGTTACCGGCACCGGCACTGATAGTCAATGAGGCACTAGAGTACTTTATGCGACTACAGAGGGTCAAGATTGATCCATTTGCGGGGAGTTCAGATCTGCTAGTCTCGGAAGCTTGGTTGAACCTTATGGTTCGCAAGTTCGACAGTATGGCGGTACCCACGGACAGGTTAAGGATTTCCTTGACTGCTTCTTTGTTCATGGGGGATGCAGATATTTGGTGGAGGTCTATGACCAATGTCCACAATATTGAGTTGATGACTTGGAATGAGTTCAGGGGTTTGTTCTTCGAGCACTTCTTTCCTTGGGCTATGAGGCGGGAGATGAGAACATAGTTTGCAGGTCTTTTATTAGGGCACCATGAGTGTCATTGAGTATGAGACACGATTTACTTCTCTCTCTCGTTATGCCGAGGATATGGTAGCAACAGACAAGGCTAGGGCAATGAAGTTTCAGGATGGGCTACATCTTGACATCAGGCCATGGCTCTCAATTCTTAATTTGAGGACTTACAGAGAAGTGGTCCAGAGGGTTATGCTAGCAAAGGCAGAGGAACGGGATCAGTTACGGATCAGCATAGCATAAACAGCCTCGCGGAGATAATCCATCATCTTCCGGGAGTCAGTGGAAGAAGGCCAGGGCAGGGAACAATACTCACTCGCAGGGGGCATCACAACAAAATCATTCTGCACCCACAGTTCCTGTATATTCAGGATTAGTCCAAAGGGTGGTTTGTTACGATTGTCAATAGCCGGGGCACATCAAGCCTCGTTGCCTACAGCTTCGAGCACAGGCCAGTCAGACTTTAGTTTCTACAAAGATAGGGCAGGGAGCTTGCTTCTATTGTAAGCGGCGAGGTCATCTCAGGAAGGATTGTCCAAAGTTATTAAATAAGTCACGTAGTGGCACAAATTCACAGATGGTACCAGCACAGTCTGTAATGGTTCAGTCTGGTTTTAGAGTTCCTCAGGCACCACAGCCAGTGGCGCCAGTTGGCACTTATCCAGCCAAGGGTTCTACACCTACTGCTTTTACACATTAGTCAGGCTATCAGGGCAGTTCACAGCAAGGCTAAGGGACTCAGGGACGAGCCTATGTTTTTCCACAGGCGGATGCTTCTGCCGACACCTCTTCAGTTCGAGGTATCTTTTCAGTTTTCAGTTCTTGGGCACGGGTTCTTGTTGATACGGGTGCATCGCATTATTTCATTTCTGCATCATTTGCACATTCATTGGGTCTGGAGGTCACACTTCGGAACAGCCTTTTTTGTGTTGACACACCAGTTGGGGGTCTAGTGACCTTGGATCGTGTTTGTCGGGGTTGTGCTATTGAGATAGCTGGGCGGACCTTAGAGTTCGATTTCATTGTTCTCGATATGACGGGCTTTGACGTCATTCTCGGGATAGATTGTTTGTCATTCTTTCGGGCTATGATTGATTGCTTCTGCGGGAGGGTGTCCATTTGCACTCCCAAGGGAGATTGTTTCCATTTTGTGGGAGATCGGAGTGATTCCCACCTGGCGATGGTTTTCAGCATTGGTGATTGGAGTCGCCACAGATCCTACTTGTCTAGTTTGCTAGTTGATGAGGATAGTAGTTTGGGCTGTGTTCTTCTGGCAGTTGTTGAGGAGTTTGTTGATGTCTTTCCAGAGGAACTGACAGAGTTACCTCCTTTAAGGGAAGTTATTTTTGCCATTGATGTCATTCCCGGAACAACACCCATCTCCATGGCACCGTACCGTATGGCATCGGCAAAGCTTGATGAACTAAAAATTCAGTTGGATGATTTGAAAGCTAAGGGCTTTATTCTTCCTAGTGCTTCACCATGGGGAGCACCGGTTCTTTTTGCGAAGAAGAAGGATAGGTCTTTGAGACTTTACATTGATTATCGCAAGTTGAACCATGCTACGATCAAGAACAGATATCCTTTGCCTAGGATTGATGACTTATTTGATCAGTTGAAAGGAGCGACATGCTTTTCGAAGATTGATTTGAGGTCGGGATACTATCAGTTAAGGGTTAAGGATGAGGATATATCCAAGACCGCTTTTCGCATACGGTATGGCCATTATGAGTTTCTGGTGATGCCATTTGGTTTGACCAATGCTCCAGCAGCTTTTATAGATTTGATGAACTATGTATTCAGTGACTATCTTAAAAAATTTATGATGGTGTTGGTTGATGACACTCTCGTGTACTCAGCTTCGAGGGAAGAGCATGGGTATCACTTGAGGACAGTGTTGCAGATCCTTACGGATAACCGATTGTATGCCAAGTTCGAGAAATGCAAATTTTGGCTACCAGAGGTGAAGTTCCTTGGACATGTTGTGTCAGGGGGCGGTGTTACAGTGGATCCGTCAAAGATTGGGTCTGTGATAGATTAGGAGTGTCCGAATACAGTGTTTGAGATTCAGAGCTTTCTTGGCCTAGCCGGCTATTACAGGAGATTTGTTCGGGGTTTCTCTCGTCTAGCAGCACCTATGACCCAACTTACTCGCAAGGGGGTCAAGTTCATATGGAATGAGGCTTATGATATTCCCTTTCAGGAGTTAAAGGTCAGGTTGACATCAGCTCAAGTTTGGATCATACCTGAAAGTGGTTTGGGTTACGTGGTCTATTGTGATGCTTCGCGAGAAGGTTTAGGTTGTGTCTTGATGCAGACAAAACAGGTAGTTGCTTATGGGTCTCGACAGTTGAAGACTCACGAGTTAAACTATCTGACACATGACTTGGAGTTGGCAGCAGTTATCTTTGCCCTAAAAAGGTGGAGAAATTATTTGTACGGGGAGAAGTTTGAGGTTTTCTCCTATCACAAGAGTCTCAAGTATCTCTTTTCTCAGAAGGATTTGAACTTGAGACAACGCAGATGGGTTGAGTTCATGGAGGACTATGACTTTGAGTTACAGTATCATCCAAGAAAGGCCAATGTGGTGGCAGATGCATTGAGTAGGAAGTCACGGGGTACTCTTGCTAGCATTTCCATTCACAGATGGAAGATGCTAGCAGAGCTTGCAGATCTTGGTTTGCAGTTATATGAGGATGTTTCACCGGCTATTTTGTTTAGCCTTATGGCTCAGCTGGCTCTTGTTAGCATAGTTATTGAGGCACAATAAGAGGATGGGGAGATGAAGTCCATCCACGATCGAATTTCAGGCGGCGAGAATGTAGAGGGTTAGACCTTGCATTCAGACGGTGGTCTCAGGTACAGAGGGAAGATGGTTGTTCCTTTATCTTGTCACGACGTTATTCTTCAGGATTTTCACCATTCTCGGCTTGCAGTTCATCCTAGTGGTACGAAAATGTATCACAATTTGCGGAGATAGTTTTGGTGGAAAGGCATGGAACGGGATCTTTCTCAGTTCGTGGCTAAATGCCTTACTTGTCAGGAAGTGAAGGCAGGGCATCAGAGACTGGCAGGGTTGTTGCAACTACTACCAGTGATAGAGTGGAAGTGGGAGCACATCACTATGGATTTCGTAACGGGACTTCTGAGATCCAAGGCAGGGAATGATGTCGTTTGGGTCATTGTTGACAGATTGACTAAGATGGCTCACTTTTTGCCTATGGCAGTGATAAATGACGCAGAGAGGCTTAGTGGACTGTATGTGGGGCAGATTGTCAGGCTTCACGGGGTTCCGGTATCCATTGTTTTGGGTAGGGATCCCAGGTTCACGTCTCACTTTTGGCAGAGTTTTCAGGAGGCTCTTGACACGGGGCTTCATTTCAGCACGGCATTCCATCCTTAGATTGATGGTCAGTAGGAGTGTACCATTCAAATATTGGAGGATATGCTACGGGCTTGCATTTTGGATTTTCGGGGTAGTTGGGAAGACTACTTACCCTTGGTTGAGTTTGCCTACAACAGTAGTTACCAGACCAGTATTGGCATGGCACCTTTTGAGGCATTGTATGGTAGACCTTGTAGATCTCCAGTTTGTTGGACCGAGGTAGGTGATAGGGTCCCGATATTGTCTTTGAGACTACAGAGAAGATTAAGTTGATTCGGCAGTGGTTGGCTACAACTCAAAGCAGACAGAAGAGTTATGCTGATAAGAGGAGGAGATCCTTATCTTTTGAGGTAGGGGACCACGTCTTTCTCAAGATTTCTCCACAGAAGGGACTTCTGAGATTTCGGCAGACGGGCAAGTTGTCTCCTAGGTTCATTGGACCATTCCAGATTTTGGAGCGAGTCAGTGAAGTTGCTTATCATTTAGCATTGCCGCCAGACCTGGATAGGGTTCATGACGTCTTTCATATATCTATGTTGAGGAAGTACGAGCCGGATCCATCGCATGTTTTACGGTGGACAGATGTTGTTGTTGATGAGGACGTGACCTACGAGGAAAGTCCAGTCTAGATTCTTGATTCACGGAAGCAGGTTTTGCGGAGCAAGACCATTCCATTGGTTAAGGTCTTATAGAGACATCACGGCATTGAGGAGGCTACCTAGGAGCTCGAATGGGAGGTTCGCTCTCGGTATCCCCATTTGTTCTCTCTTTCAGGTACGACTCGATTTCGGGGACGAAACCCTTTTAAGGAGGGTAGGTTGTAATAACTCAGTCCTTTTCTTCCTTTTCCACTTCCCGTAATTTTCTTTTTTCGTCTTTTTCCCGTTTATTGTTTTTCCTTACGTAACCTCACTTATAGTGTTCGGATTTGATTCCGGTTTTGCATGCATTCATGATAATTGATTTCCATGACTTTGGTATTTTTACTTTTGTAGAAAAGCATGCTAGTTGCTTACTTTTTTCATAAAGGGTAAGAATGCATACTTTTGTGTAATTATTCATAACTTTCGGGGTTTTAGTGTAATTATGTGAAATAATTATTTTTCTTTTTAGGGACCTTTTTGTAATTTTTGGAACACTCTCATGGAGCCACTTGTTGGCATTTGGGTGAAGAAACTTGGCACCATAACTTCTTGACAATTGGAAGGTGGAGAGTCACCCATGTGTTGGCTTAGGGTTGGTGCATATGTAGGCTTTGATTTATGACAAGTGTGGGCTTAGGATTTAGTCTTGGAAGAGGCATTGGATTAATGACAAGTGTAGGATCAAGATTTAGTCTTGCATTGTGTATATGAGAGAGGTAGTGCAAGAGTACATAGTGAGTGGAGGATTTCTAGCCCTTCCACTCACCGTTTTATACTTTACCTTTTTCATTTCATTGTCTCTCATGAACCCTTTCCAACCCACCATTGGAGGAAAGCTTAGTTCATAGCTTATCCCTTCAATTTGGCTCACTTCCATTCACCTTAGAGTAAAAACCTTAGGAAAGAAAAGATTCCTCTCACTCTCCTCTTCAATAACCCTACAATTGTTTTCCATTTAGAGCTTGGTTGCTTGGATTATAGAGATTCAATTCTCTATTGAGGTAGGGGTGGTAGTATGTTTATATTTTGAGCGTTTTAAGTCCTTTGGGGTTTAATATATATTGTGTACATGTTTTTAGAACTGTAGTATTGCATACTATAGGAAATCCTTATGATTGACTTAGGATTTCATTGATCAAGCATGTATGTTGTGTATATATCTTGAGTAGGATTGTTAAAGTTGTATAGAATTCTTAATGATTTGGGTTACTATGCTATTATGATGTTAATCCTACATTTTAGTAGATTACTATTGATAATCATGATTGTTATAGAAGCTATTTTGCTAAAATGCTAACATTTAGTATATATGGCTTATTGTTGAGGCATGCTTAAATTGATAAGTTAATGATATCATTTTGTGCATTATATCATGTTAAGAACTTTTCATCTATCATACCATTCTACACTTGGAACCCTAAGACATGGTTTGTGTGGTTTCGAAGTTCTTGTGATTGTAAGGTGGTGGATATGCCTTATTATTTATATATATAAGTTTTGAACTTGATATATATTTTGGATTCTCTTGGGACATGTTTACTGGTAACATGGCTAGAGTTTGGCTCTAGTGCGGGAGGTATGAGTTCTCCCAAATTGAGATAGTGCGCACTTAGGGTGGTCTTCCCTACGGATTAATGCCCGGAATAACCGTTGAGGTCTCGGCAGAATTCCGAGCTTAGGTGTCCAAGAATTCCACTTTTTTTATTTCGCATTCATTTCCAAGTTCACAGTCAGTATTATTTGTAACTTGTAAATTTTGTTATATGCGATTTGATGTTGTTAAGCACATCCATTTTGATATTGTGTTGCTAAGAAGCATTTAAGTTAGCTTAAGATGATCCCTTAGAACACCTTGAACATAGACGTTAAGTGGAATGCTCCCTTGTATTCGTCTATATTGTTCTTGCAATGATATTAAAACTTTAAGGTATACACATATGCTTCTTTGTACGAGTAACTTGATTACTCACCTTAGTGGTTTGGGTTGTTTTTCAAGTAAAGAGACCATGTTCTTGGATGCTCATCATCCTTAGAAGCTTTTGAGCTAGATGAAGCATTTTTGTATATTGACATGCAAGTGTTTAGCATACCTTTCTTTTGATATCATATTTTGAATGCCATGGGTGTATGGTACTTTTGGAGCTTTAGTAGCTTTCTTGATATGTAATGACACTCAAACATTTTCTTTTGACATTATAAACATGTATGTAAAGAGGCCAAGGGGTAAACATGTATACTTTTGTACTTAGACACTTTTGGTATCAACCTTTGCATCAAAAATGTATTTAAACCAAAGTTTAAGGTTTGACATACGAAAATCTTATAGATGATGTGTATGATACCATGGGCCATTGTTTTATATTTATTTATTCATATCAAAGATGTTAGCATGTTCACATTCTCAAGAATAATATAAAATCAGTTTTGCAGATTTATTTTGAACCAAATCATTATGGGATTCAAAGTAGAGGTTGAACCTTAGCACCTTGGACTCATAGGAGCTTTTTCAGCAGGTTTTTGAGGTGTTTCAGTAGACCGAAACCCCATTTTGGTCGACCGATAGCAAATGGTTTTGTCAATGTACAGTAAAACTCAATTCCAGTAGCCAATTACACTGTTCAAGGGTCATTACGGTCGACCGAACCTTTATTTCGGTCTACCGAAGCACCAAGAACCTTTTCTTCATGTTTTCAGCTTTCAGCATCTTCATTTCAGTCATCCAAAACTTCATTTCAGTCGACTAAAATAGCTTGATCCTGAGCCTAGCTTCTGTTGAGTTTCAGCACTGATCTTCCAACTTCAATGGGTCATAACTTTTTCGTTTCTAATCTAAATGGGATGATTCTTGAGCCTAAACTCAAGGATTTTGAGTTAGATTTCCAATGATGCCAATCCCATCCTCAGATTCCAAACACAGTGGAAGTTATTCATATTTTAGTGAAGTAGTGTCAGTTTTCACTTCAACCGGGATAGGGCATTATGTGGGATTCTTAGCCAATGTTCATGGAACCTTTTGGAAAGTTTCAAAATGATTAGATTAGGTTGTATTCACCTTTTTTGACTTGTTTAGAGTTAAGTTTCTCCTCTTAATTGTGAATTGACCTTTTTGCCCCTTGGATGACGAATTTTGTCCTTTTTGACCCTTGTTTCCGTCTTTGTTCTCTTTGAGCTTTGTGAACTCATGGAGGGTCATATTTGTGTCTTAGGAGTGACTTTTACCTCTTAAGACATTGGTTTACCTTTTGCTTCCGCATTTTGGATCCGTTATCGGATTAATTTTCAGTTCATCACTGACGCACTAGGTTGAAAAAAAACTTGGGCCATCACATGTTTGCCCTTTCTACCTCCACTACAGTAATTGAATAGTGGAAATCGGAAGGAACAAAGTCTCTTGTTCCATAGGATAGGATTATGGTCCTAGGTGGAATAGGTGTTCAAGTATCGTACAACTTGGTTATTAGTTTATGTGCATCTATGGCATTTGTTGTAATCAACATATTTGTTGTATGTCAATAGTGTTTTGGAGGATGACTACATTGATGTATTTAAGGGTCTGTGCAAATGGGTGTTGACTTTTAAGATTGGTTTGTTAAGCACTTGTGTGGCAATGAAATCTTAATTTTTGACTTTTAAGTAAAGTTGATTGATTGGATGAAAAAAAAAAAAAAGAATAAGTCTCTTATTGGCGCAAGTGAATGGTTTGTTTTGAATAAATTAATGAAAAATTTTAACACCATAGAATAGGCGTATGATTTAGGTTTCAAGAGTGTTAAAGGTTTGGAATTAGTAACTTTTGGTCTTGTTGTTACATGCCACCACAGAGATATAGGATGACTGTAGTGACAGATAGAGGGTTATGGGTTTGAGGTGACCAGTACTTTTAACCAAATAAATTAGGAAAATGATGGGCTTTACAATACACCACTATAATGGGCTTTACAGTAGACCATTTGGGTAAAGAGGGCAACAGAGTGTGTGAGTGTTCAAGGTGAGTCTTAGCCAATTACACCAACTCTCTCCCAATCTGTTTACGAATCTGATCACATGCCACCTATAAGCAGCATTAATACTATCATTATTATTTAGTTATGGTAATTAAGGATCCCTTGATTGTGAATTTACGTTGTTATATGTTTATAGTAATAATTAAGTTGTGATGATTAATGATTATTAGAGATTGTTGGACTAGGTGGAGGGGTAGTCCGGGATTGACCTTATAATGATGGTCGAGATTATTGGATTAGTTAGGCATGGTCCGGGACCGGCCTATTGCAAATGCGCTATTATTGGTATGGACAGTCGACAAAATGTGCCCTTACTATGTGGACGTGGTCCGAGACCATCTGGATGAGTAGACATACAACCCAGCCATATGGGTGTATTCTGTAATGACCCGATTATTTTCCTTTCCTTCCCATTTTTTCAAATTTTACGGATATTTTTTTTTCCGTTGATTTCTTTTTCTAAGTTTTCTTTTTCCGTCTTTTTTTCACTATCTTTTCATTTTGCGTAACCTATCGGGTCTTGCTCGAATTTGATTCTGGCCTTACATTCATTCATTTTACTCAATTTCTTTATGATACACATTTTTACTTTTATAGAAAAACATGTTAGATGTTTAATTTTACCCATAAGGGCGTAAATGCAAGATTCTTGAAATTATTTTCTTCACTTGGGGTATTTTTGTAATTATATTTTGATGATATTTTGTATTTAAGGTTATTTTAAATGTATCTTTTGAATGGCACATCATTTTAGGCTTTTTGAAAAATTCACTTTTTGAGTTATCTAGTGGAACGGTATTTGTGTAATTTTAGAAAGTTTTTAGAAAAGTTTCTCGTTTTGGATTCAAACTTATATGAGGGGTTTATTTTCACTACTTTGGCACTTCCGGAATATTTTTTGGATTTTTATTACATTTATTTTGAATTTTTGAATCATGTTAGTCATCAAACTTGTCCGGGGTATATCTCCTCACTTGGGACTCGATTTTCTACCCCGTTTCTTCTGTTGATCTTAGAATTCCATTTCGAAACTTTTTTGTTCATAGACCATCTTTATTTGAGCATGTCTTCACAGATTTCACTTTTTGGACTCGGACGAGGCTTATTCAGACTATTCGGGACACCTTTTGAACCTATTTAGGGTAGGTACATGAGAGAGAAAGCTTCTTTAACATTTTATTTCCTAAAGTAGCAATAACAGCGGCCATTGTAGAGCTTAGAGGCTACCTCTCTCTCTCTCCTCTTTTCATCTTCTTCCTCTTTGATTTACCTCTTCTCGATTTAGCCTTTTTTTATGTCCTCGATAACGCGGTGATTTCTATCCAATCGGTTTTCAATTTGCAGCACTTTGATTTTTAGGGTGTGAGTTCAAGCTTGAATTTGGTTCTTGTCATTAGAGGATTTCTTGCTCTCCTTGTTGTCCCCCTCATAACGCCAAAGTTTCATCGCATTTTGTAGAGTTTGATTTTGGTGTGATTTGAGATTTTCATCTCAAAGTGAGGTAGGGGATGTTTCATATTTATAATCTTAGTGTTTTACATGTTTTTAAGGTTTATATAACTTGTATACATGTTTAAAGTTTAGATCTATAAATGGTTTTGTAGGTATAGGTGGAATAGGTGTTTAATTATCATATAACTTGGTTATTGGTTTCCATACATCTATGCCATTTATTTTAATTAACATATTTGTGTGAGTCGTATGCAGCAGAATGAACTTAGAAAGTTTTGATTATATTTAAAAATAGATCTTGCGTTTGTCTAACTTTCTTTATTTTAGCAATTAATAGATTAATATCATGCAATAAAATAAAGCAAAGTAAAGTTAGAGATGACACTAGGATTTTAGTAAGGAAACCTTAGTTGATAAAATACGTCAACTGTTTGTATGGGAAAAATCTCATGGATTGTGCAGTCTAAAGTAAACCGATCCACTATGCTTGAAACAAAGTACATACCCTATCGTTCTACCAAACACCAACTGTTGACAATCCTCTAGCTTTGCGACTCCCCCGTTCAACAGCAACTTGACCTCAGGCTTATGCTTGATATTTGTAGAAGAGTAGCAGGTAGATCAGACAACATTCCTCGAATGCTCCAACCTTTTCAAAGTTTGATCGTTTTTACTTCTATTCAACTTCTAGATTTGATGTAGAAGTAGATCTGCTTTTGTCCGATCGATGTAGATGTAACTGTATGATCACGATCAGGATTCAAACAACACAACTCTAAACTCACGTGTTTATGTGTATATGTTGTAGAAAGACGAACAGAAAATTCTTTAAGAATTTCTGAGAGAAAAATCTTCCTAAGGCTTTTTGGGAATAACAATTTGATAAAACAAAAGCCGTGAATAAACCAATGTATATGATATAGTTTATATAGAGTATAAAATGACCTAATCCCTCTGAAAATAAGGGAAAATTCGTACATAGGATTTGGTACAATTCTAGACCAACTGGGAAATAATTCAGGATAAGGAAACTGAAGTTGTATAGTGAACATGACTTCTTGAACCGGTTCAGAGGGGCTAAACTGGTTCAAGTTTGGCAGAAACTTTTTGAAGCCAAACTTGAGCATCTTGAACCGGTTCAGAGGGACTGAACCGGTTTAAGTTTGGTAGACTTGAACTTTTTGTTCCTTCAGCCTATAATCATTTTACGGTAAGTTATGAACAAAATGGAAAGTGTAAAATGTGTCAAAACCTGTTTAGAATCCTTCCTAAAGTGTTGCTCTTATCTTTTTCTTCAAAAGATCTTCAAGCATGGTAAGTTTAAACAACTTCCCAGTTCTATAGTCATTGTCGAACTTGATAACTTACACAACAAGTAATTTGAATTACAACTTGACTTAGATTGTTTTGTCAATGATAATTGCCAAAAATAAAATAATATCTCACAATTTGTTGCATGTCAATAGTGTTTTGGAGGATGACTACATTGATGTATTTAAGGATCTGTGCAAATGTGTGTTGACTTTTAAGATTGGTTTGTTAAGCACTTATGTGGCAATGAAATCCTAACTATAGACTTTCAGGTAAAGTTGATTGATTGGATGGAAAAAATATATATAAATAATTCTCAGATTGGTGCAAGACAATGGTGTATTGTGATTACAATGGTGTATTTTGGTTTGTTAAGCACTTACGGAGTGCATTGATTACGAAACTATCCTTTTTCTATCTACCAAGACGATTTAGAAGGAATTAGGGTTTTTTCACAGGAAGGGGGGTACGGCCACCATGGAGGAGGGCCAATCCTCCACCCTCCCGACGCCGGTAAATGATTCAAGCCGGATCATGCCACCTACATGACCTACGTTTAGTAGTTTCTTTGATAATACCACAACTTCGTAATTCAAAAATCTGAAATTTCATAAAGAATGTCGAGGGGTGAAAGTTTCTATAACTGAAGAAGATGTTGTAGAAGAACTTGCGTTTTAGAAGACTTCGGTGGTGGGTTATGTAATGGAAAAAAAACCTTACTACCCATACTTCAAATCTTTTGTTGCAAAATATTGGTCCAAGATTTTACTCTGGTCTATTTCAAGGATGGTTTCTTCATGGTGAGGTTCAAGAACGAAAGTGATATTCAAATTGTTTTATCCAGAATCCATACTTTTGAGGGACGCCCAATTATTCTGAAAAAATGGGATAAGAATGTGAATCTAGTTAAGGAAGTGATGGAAACAGTACCAGTTTGGTTACAGATTTACGATTTGCCTGTTCATTATCGTAATGAAAGCTATTTGTCTAAGATATGTTCTTCTTCTGCTAATCCAATCTATACGGATGACCCTGAGACTCACAAAGATAAAGGATTTTTTGTGAGAGTGATGGTTGAAGTGGATGTCCAGGAGGAGCTACCGAATTCATTGACAGTGGATATCCATGGATGTGATTGTACTATTGATTTGGAATATGAATGGAAGCCCATATTATGCGCTGAATGTAAGAAAGTGGATCACACTGAAGCTCAATGTCCTTAAAAGTTGTTGTAGACAAGACAGAATAAACCTAAGAAGGAGATGGAAAGATGGGTGGTCAAACAAAAGGGCAAGATGATTGAGGTGAAAGGTGAAGACCAAGTGGTTGATAAAATTACTGAGAGAGTAATACAGGTTATTCTAAAGCTAATTTTACTTACTTCAAATGCATTTGAGGTGCTAGAGAATACTGAAGATGACAAGGGTCAAAGTAATGTTGATAATGTGGATTTTGTGGAGGTACCACAAAGTGACATAAGTAAGGTGGATTCTAAGGAGGAATAGAAGGATAATTTTTAACTTGTGGAAGTTAACAATACGAATGAATTGACGGATGAAGTAGTTAACTCTCAAGAGGATAACTTCTCTTTAGAAGTGTATTAAGAGATAACTCCAATACAAGCTATTCACCCAATATCAGAGTAAACAAAAGGTAGGCAAGAGGTGGAGGATCATGATGGTATCAAGAGGATTAATTCAATGAAATTGGAGGGTAAAGATGAAGGAAAGCTATTTAAACAAAGGAAGAAGCCTCAAATACCAATGTCAAATAGAGTTATCAGGTGTATGTATGCTAGCAATGGTCCACTGCATCCTTCCTCTCGGTGTTAGGTACCTGGAATGTTAGAGGCCTTAATAGGTCTCCAATGCAAAAGGAAGTTAAGCAATGGATAAGGGAAAATAATTTTGCTTTAACTATTCTTGTTGAAACTAGGGTCAAGGAGGAGAGGGCTTGTAGAATTTAGAAGAAAATTTGTCTAGCTTGGTCTTGGTTGGCTAATTATAGTTCAAATAAGTCAGGGAAAATTTGGTTTGGATGGAATCCTGTCTTGTTTAATGTGGTTTTGCTGAAGGAAGACTCTCAAACTATGTTGTTGCATGTTAAACGTATTATATCTGGTACTGTTGTGTATGTTTCTACTATGTATGCTGCTAATAAGGCAGCAGATAGAATGGAGCTATGGAGTTCTCTCAGGGCTTATGAAACTGTGATTGTAGGGCCTTGGATCACCTCTGGAGACTGGAACATGGTTAGGGCTAATTATGAGAAGAAGGGTGGTAAGAGAGTATCTCAAAAATTACTTGATGAATTTAATAAGGTTATATTTGACATTTGTATGGAAGAAATGCCTATAAACGATGGAGAATGGTCTTGGTGTAACAAACAAAAAATTCAAACTAGGATTAATGCTAAACTTGATAGGATTCTGATTAATTCTAGTTGGTTACACAAGTTCACTGATGTAAAGGTGAGTTTAACTCCAGCTTCTCTCTCTGATCATTATGTTTTGGCTGTCTCTTTGAATTTTGGAATCTCCGCAGGGCCTAAACCTTTTAAATTCTTAAAAATTTGGTGTCTCTAAGAAGATGTGAAGATGGTTGTGCCTACAGCTTGGAATAAGATTGTTACTAGAACCCTTTACATGTTCTACAGAAAAAACTTAGAGAAGTTAAGATTTTTATCAAAGAATGGAATAAACAGAAGGGGATTATGGCAGAACAAGTGTTTGCAGCTAGGGATGAATTACACAAATTTCAAATGTTATTGTTTAATGACCTAGTAAATTCTGAGTTAATACAGCAGGAAAAAAAGGCTAGTTGTAAGTTTCAAAATTCTTTGGACTTGGAAGAGATAATGTGGGCACAGAAGTCCAGAGTTAAGTGGCTCAAAGAGGGGGATAAGTGCACTACCTTTTTTCATAATGTGGTGAAGCAAAGAATTACAGCTTTGAAAAACACTACATGTGAAGTGTTCTCAAATTCTAACACAATTAAAGAGTGGTTAGTGAATTTTTACATTGACTTATATAATGAGAATGGGGCGACGAATGCTGAAGTTATTAATTCAAGAAAATAGATATCTCTGGAAGACAGTTGTGCAATTGATCAATGTTTCACTGCTGAGGAAATAAAAAATGTTGTGATGCAATTCAAACCTGATAAGGCTCCGGGACCTGATGGTTTCCCTGCTAGGTTCTTTCAGAAATTTTGGGAGATTGTTGGCCAAGATGTCGTGAATGGGGTCCTGCATTTTTTTAATAATGGAAATCTTCCAAAGGGAGTTAATTCAACCTTTCTTACTCTTATCCCTAAGAGTAATCATGGAGACAAAATTGCAAATTACAGACCTATTGCCTTGGGCAATATCACTTATAAGATTATCTCTAAGTTGCTTGCTAATAGATTGAGTTCTGTGCTGCCTAATCTGATAAGACCAGAACAGTAAGCATTCATCAAGAATAGGAGACTTCATAATAACTTCTTGTTAGTGAATGATCTTGTCAAGGGGTTTGGCAGGAAGAAAGGAGATCCTTCAGTGGCTTTAAAGATTGATATTAAAAAGGCCTATGATTTAGTGGAATAGAGATTTTTACAGAATATTCTTCAAAGTCATGGTTTCAGTGAGAAGTGGATCACATAGACAATGGGGTGTATTACTACAGCAAATTTTTCTGTGCTCTGTAATGGTGTCCCTACAGGTTTTTTCCAAGCTTCAAAAGGTCTTAGATAAGGGTGCCCTTTGTCTCCTCTATTATTTGCCTTTGTAACAGAGTATTTTCTAATCTTATAAGTAAGGATATTGAGGTTGGAAGATTCAAGAGATGCAATGAGGTGGTTAAAACAGGTCTGCAGATTTCACATACCTTCTATATAGCTGATTTGGTTATAGTGGTGGAAGCTGAAGTGACCTCAATCAAAGCTATTGTAGATATTTTAACTGTGTTCAGATCTTCTTTAGGGCTGCAGGTGAATAAAGAAAAAAGCTCAATTATTTTTTCTAAAGCTGTGAGAGGAAGAAGAAGATTATCCAGAATTTTGAAGTTTCAGGTTGAACAGTTTCCTTTCAAGTATCTTGGGTTGCCTTTATCAAATAACATTCTAAGAACTGGTGACTATAGGATCCTACTTGATAAAGTGGATACTAGGTTGGGTCATTGGAATACAACTTATCCTTGGCTGGGAGGGTGGAGTTGATCAAATCAGTTGTGTTCTCTTATTTATATCATTGGATTTTTGGATTCAAGGTTCCTTGGGAAGTACAAAATTTGTTGGAGAAAAGATGTAAACAATTTTTATGGAGTGGTAAACAAAGTACCAAGAAGGTGGCTCAGCTTAAGTGGAGTCAAGTCACTCTTCCTGTTGAAGAGGGTGGTTTCAATGTCAGAAAGATTAGAGATATTGATTTTGCAGCAAAAGTAACCATGTGTTGGGTTTTTATTCAACAAAAAGATAAATTATGGATACAATGGTTAAAGGCAGTATATTTGACCATGACTAATTTCTGGCTTGTTATTCTAAAGGTCACTGATTCAGTTGTTTGGAAATATTTGCTGGGGGTCCGAGAGATGTTGTTGGACTATGTGAAATTTTGGATTGGGGATGGCACTCAGTTCATGTTGTTGATAGACTCTTGGTGTCAAGGATAGTCTTTATTAACAGCTGTTTGGGGCTAATAGATTTAGAAATTTTGATAGACAAACTTTCTTATCTGTGATTCTACATCAAAGAAATTGGAATCTTCCTGCAGATTTCTCTGATAACATGAAGACCGCTATTCAGCAGACTGATATTCATGCAAGAAGTGATCAAATCAAGTGGAAATATGGGAATTTGTCTCTAAAAGCAGCATGGAATTGTTACAGAGTTACTGGAAACAGGTGTAAATGGGCTAGATTATGTTGGAAACATTGCAGGTCTCGGATCAGTTTGTGTGTTGTCATCATTTTACATAACAAAATTTGTCTTTTATGAATTTGCAGAAAAGAGGACTGCCAGTTACTTCTATTTGCCATAATTGCTATGCTGGGGATGATTCTAATGAACATTTGTTCTATCATTGTGATTTTGATGTTAAGATTTGGAAAGGGGTTTTTGATGTATTACAGCTACAGGTCCCTCAGTTTTTAACTCCCAATCACATTGTGGACTGGTTTTTGCAAAACACTATGACAAAGTCTCTTAAATCTAAGATTTTGAATGGGATTTTTCCAGTTACTCTATGGAAGATATGGTCCAGTAGAAATGCTATGCTTCATACAGGGATACAAGAACAGAGCTCACATGCAGTGCAAGCTATTATTTGGGATGTTATCACATATCTCAATATTAGTTTAGCAAACTTATTGATTGTATTTGGTTTGTAATTTTTCATTCTGAGGTATGTTGTTTGCTGAAATTGGAATTTGTTTCCTTTTTTAGGCTTTGGAGATTTGTCTCCTAATGTAATTGTACTATTTTGAATATTTTTATAAAATCAACCCATTCAGGAAAAATATATACATATTTTGAATAAATTAATGGAAAATTTTACCACCATAGAATAGGCTTACCGTTTAGGTTTCAAGAGTGTTAAAGGTTTGGAATTAGTAACTTTTGGTCTTGTTCAAGGGCGTAACTTAGTGTGGGCTAACCTGGGCTATAGCCCAGGTCCAAAAAAATAAAAATAAAAAATTTAGTACTACTACTTCCTATCAGCCATAGCCTAACCCAATCAGTGATAACCCAGTCCATGCCTAATCCATAATAAATAAATAAAATAGCAAATGGCTCAGCCAAATAATGAGCAACTTTCTGAACAAAAGAAAGAAGTAATAGGCTGACGAAATCTCACTTATCTTGTAAGAGAATATTCATTTCATTCAAATAACTCTTTTAGTGTAACCAAAGCTACAAGCCCATCACTTATTTTATTATTATTATTATTATTATTATTATTATTATTATTATTATTTTATTTTGCTATTTTTGAATATATATAACATATCTGTCATAAAAATTATTGTGTTCATCTTTAAATTTTTTTATCTTTAGTCCTCTTCACTTTGCAATCCTAGCTCCGCCCCTAGTCTCGTTGTTACTTGTCACCGAGGTATAGGATGACTGTAGTGAGAGATAGAGACTGTGGGTTATGGGTTTGAGGTGACCAGCTAGTACTTTTAACTAAATAAATTAGGAAAATGATGAGCTTTACAACACACCACTTGGGTAAAGAGAACAGAGTGCATGAGTGTTCAAGGTGAGTCTTAACCAGTTATACCAACTCTCTCCCAATTTGCTTTTACGGACCTGCTCACATGCCACCTATAAAGAGTATTAGTACTATCACTATTATTTAGTTAAGGTAATTAAGGATCCCTTAACTGTGAATTTAAGTTTTTATATGTTTACTATAATAATTAAGTCATCATGATTAATGACTATTCGAGATTGTTGGATTAGGTGGACGGGTAATCCGGGATTAACCTTATAATGATGGTTGAGATTATTGGTGTAATACCCGTGTTTTTTTAAATTTTATTAGGAATATTTATTTATTTTTATCTAGTTGACTTTTTGAGGAATATTAGTGATAATAGGTTTCCTTTTAAAAAGTTTGAAATTTTAAAAAGGGATCCTAAATTATCTCACCTACCAGTTACTGTTACTCTTTATAAGTTTATCTTGCTCTGTATATCAAATTACGTTATTTTTATAAATCGGAAGGGAGATAAAGATAATAGGGTTATACAGAGTGAGTGAGATTTGATGTCGCGTACCTGCCTGCAATTTCTAGGAAAAGAGTCAGTGATCGGAGATTCATATAGTAGAAGGGATTAGTGTTTCCAGGCAAGTTAATCTTGCCTTATAATCTTATATATACGACTGACTTGCTTATTAAAGTTTTAATATTAAATTCTGATTTCTGTGTTCCATAGTATACAGATCATCTTGTTAATATTAAGCATTTATATAAATAATATATATATATATATATATATATATATATATATATATAGAAGTGATATGCGTATGGATGTATAATTATCGTGCCATTGAAATTGTTACATAATTATGGCTTGTTAAGTATTGTCTGTGCTTTGGTAGATAAATTGATCTTTATATGTTCATGTGTGTATATATATTTCTTTATATTTGTATAAGTATAATGTGGATTTGTTTGTGGATACAAATTAAGATTAGTTTTCGTGGACTAGTAATCTATGTTGGAGTCCAGAATAGCTTGGGTCTTGTGTTGGTCTAACAACGAAGATTTTAGAAAACCTTGACTTTTATATGTGCTTTGAAAAATTCTTGTATATTAATTAGTTGGATGAACGTCTATATAAATCCTATGTTAATATGGTTGAACAATGGGATCGAGATTGGAATGTGATAAACAGTGGCCGATTGTAAGTTATTTTCGCTTACAATGATATAATTAATATATATATATTGTTGTATTTTAATGTTAAAGAAATTAGAGAAAAATATTATTAATATTTCAAAAATTATGATATTTTTCATGAAATTAGATTAAATGTGATGAGCCTAATTGTGAAGACTTGTCAATTTTTAAATGACGGTTGGGAGGATTACCAGTTTAAAATCATAAAATTTATAGGTTTAGGTTTGGGTCTCTGGCATTATGTCTATGCGTGTATATATTTAAATATATATAGTTCATTATCAATATTGAGTTTAAGACATTTAAAGTATATGATTAGGTGTAATCATTGGTTTCATGGTTTTTTATTAAATAATATATCTTACTTAGAGAAAAGACAAAGCAACATGACCATGATCACTGCTGGGTTTTGTTTTCCTGTGATTATAGAATTGTATTTATTTATTCATTTTCTATAGTATTGAAAGTACATTATTATTTTTTGATAATATGATTAGATATTAAATTGAGAATTGAAGGTACTGTAATGAAATTACAAATATGGCCTCTTACTGATCAGATGGAAATAAAATGCACGTTAATCTATGGACTAAAAATAATTCATTATTCATTTGTCTTATATAAATCAGTATAATGGGTAATTAAATGAAGTCATTAGTTAATCAGAGGGGAAGTCAGGGATTGACCCGATGATGATTTGTTAGGTCTGGTCAGGGACCTGCCTATTTAGGAGTGCACTACCCTATTATTACGGTCATGGGTCTAATGACCCCTTATTGTATGGACGTGATCACGGATCATCTGGGGAGTAGACGTACAATCCAGCCACACGTGTGTTTTCGGTAGTCAGGGACTATACAATTCACACCACTTTATTGGATGGGAGCCCGGGACTCATATGAGTTATGCAGATTTATTAAAAATAAATGATGGTTATTTATTGAGTTTATAATTAACTGGATTATGCATATTTAATTAATGTATTTATTGAGTTACTTATATATATGGGAATACAAGGTAAGGTTAGCTTGCTGAACGATGATTGTGTTTAGCATTTCTTGCTGAGCTTGTGAGCTCACCCCATTATTACATTTCAGGTGCTCATAGAGTAGGAACATGATGGAGACACGTGACGGGGACGGATTTTAGCTCGTTGCACATTTACTTCTTTTTACTAGGTTTTCCTTTATTATGATCGTTGTAATAAAGTTGGTGTTTTGTGAGATCTTCTTAAGTTGTTTTAGTGGTTATGGATGTTTTTATGATGTTAGAGGAAATTTCACTTCTATTCATTATTTGCATAAATTTATCAGACTCTCAGGTTAATAAATTATTAGATGGGATTCATCGAAATTCTATTTATGGTGGATGTATGTTAAGAATGGGTGGAAGTTATACTTTAAATTTTATATGCAGAATAAGTGGTTCTTGTATTAAAATTTGGGGTGTTACAATTGGATTAGTGAGGCATGGTCTGGACCTACCTATTGCAAGTGCGCTATTATTTATATGGCCATTGAGTAAAATGTGCCCTTACTACGTTGAAATGGTCTGCGATTATTTGGGTGAGTAGGCGTACAACCCAGGTACATGTGTGTATTTGATAGTGCAGAACTATACAATTCACACCATTTTATTGGAGTGGAGCCTGGAGCTCATATGAGTTAGTGGTATTAAAGTAACCACCCGTTTTGAGGGGAGCCCGATGCTTATGTGAGGTAAGTGAAATTTAGAATATTATCTTTAGATGGTTTTTAAATTTATAGTGTGAGATAATATTATATTGTGATTTTGTAGTTGGTGCAATGTAGTTGAGTCTATGTTAACTATTAGATATTATCGTGATTAGTAGATCTTTCATGGCCACGTAAAATATATATATATATATATATATATATATATATATACATACAGATTATAAGAAATGATCGATTTACTGAACGATAATAGTAGTTAACAATTTCTTACTGAGCTTATGAGCTCACCTTTTATCACTTTCAGGTCCCATGGATATAACTTGCAAAAGAGGCTCGAAGGGAGATGGAGATTTTCTGGATTTTTCATATATTTATTTTATTATTATTTCTTAGCATGAAATTTGGTAATAAGGATCACCTAATTGGTGGAATTTTATTTTGTTGGTGAATGTCATATATTTCCTTTGGTGATGGAATTTTTAAATAAAACTTATTACTACTAATTTAAGTACAAATTATTATGGATGAATTATGCAAGTCACGTATCATAATTTCATAATTTAATACAGGATAAGGTTTCTTGTGTTAGTAAAATTTGGACGTGACATTAGCTGTTGGGTAGTTGTAATAGCTATTTCTCTAGCAGGTCTTTCTTTGTTGGGCTTTGCTAACTTAGGGCCTGTTTGGTTTGTGTACTGTAGTGGTGTGTGGTGTTCCCTACAGTGCTACAGTAGCCCATTCCAGAACACATGTTGTTTGGCCTGTCTTGTTGTGTTCTCAATAGTGGAACACTTTCAGAACAAACCCAATATTTGGCCCAAAAGTTGGAACAACAATTTGGTGTTCTATGTTGTTCCAGCACATCTTTTTTTACTGTAGTAGAGATGTAGAGGAAAATTTCTATTAGGGCAAATCATTT
Source organism: Cornus florida (assembly GCF_030987335.1). Classification (NCBI taxonomy): domain Eukaryota; kingdom Viridiplantae; phylum Streptophyta; class Magnoliopsida; order Cornales; family Cornaceae; genus Cornus; species Cornus florida. The sequence continues at coordinate 36,212,864 of NW_026775576.1, read as the reverse complement.
CAGCCTCCCAATCGCCTTTGTCTCTATTCTCATTCTCAACTCTGGAACTTGTTCCCTCTCTCTCTGCAATTGCAAACACAAAATCTACAAGGATCAGAAGTTCAAAACGGGCCCTAAGCAATACTAAATCTCTCTCTCTGCAACTGCAAACAACATCTGGGTTTTGTTTAAATTTTTTTTCGGGCAAATCATTTCAGCCTCCTAACCGCCTCCATCTCTATTCTGGATCTCTCTCTGCAACTGCAATTGCAAACTTGGGTTTAGTTTTAATTTTTTTTTAGGGCAAATAATTTCAGCCTTCCAAACGCCTCCATCTCTATTCTCGATCTCTGTCTCTGCAATTGTAAACTTGTATGAGTTTTGTTGTAATTTTTTTTAGGGCAACTCATTTCAGCCTCCCAAACGCCTCCATCTCTATTCTCGATCTCTCTCTGCAACTGCCACTGCAAACTTGGGTTTTGTTTTAATTTTTTTTACGGCAAATAACTTCAACCTTCCAAACGCCTCCATCTCTATTCTCTCTCTCTCTCTCTGCAAGTGCAAACATGAATGGGTTTTGTTTTAATTTTTTTTAGGGTAAATCATTTCAACCTCCCAAATGCCTCCATCTCTATTCTCATTCTCAACTCTGCAAATCTAATTTTAAGGCAAATCATTTCAGCCTCCCAATTGCCCTAGCCTCTCTCTCTCTCTGCAACTACAAGTCTGTGTATGGGTTTTGTTTTAATTTTTTTTTCTAATAAATCAACTAATCAAGCTCTATAATTCTTGTTTTGCAAACTAATCAAGTGAAGTAATTAATTTATTTTAATCATTAAAAAAATAATAATAATTTCTATTCCAAAATTCTCAGAGCAAATTTTCGTCGCCAAACATGTTTTGTTCTCCTTTCAGAACACTACACCACACAACACTTGTTCTGTTCTAGGTTAGAGCATTACACTACACCACACAACACTTCCCAAACGGGCCTTTAGTTCTTTGTCTTTGGTGTATTTTTGTAGAATTGCATTGTTTTGGGAGTCTTTGGGTGTCCTTTTGGTGTATTCTTCCCTATTTGCTTGTGTAGATCATGATTAAAGGCTTAAAGCACATGCAGGTCTTTGAGAAATTTATTTTTATTTTTTAATTTCAAATATTCATGTTATTTCTTTTATTTTTCTTTGTTAATTATTATTATCTTAACTCCAAATGTCTGGCTTAAGTGGGTAAGTGTTACAATGAGGACTTGTCTCATATCGAATTCAGATAAAAAAAGTAAATGAGTATATAAGGATTGAGTATTGCCCCACTTAATAACTTAAGCATTTTTTTGTTGGATCGCGAAGCACCCACTATGCGAAGAGGGCATTGTGAGCTCGGCTTGAGAAGAATATTGAAATTGAGGAAAAAAAATTATTTCAATAGTACCTTCTTTTTTCTTTTTTCTTTTTCCTAAATTTAGTATATAAAATCAGTTAATTTTATTCCTGTTAATTTTGGACAGCCTCTTTCTATTTTGTTTATGTTCAGAAAATTGTTTTATGATGTAATAATAGTTTGTTGAAATCTCAACCTGTTCTCTAGACTCTACACTAATAATAAGTTACCAACATTGTTATTTCTATTTTTTTAAAACTAAAGAAGTAACAATTGACCTAATAAAGCGTCCAGATGATAAACTTGCTGGATCCTCTTTTCAAAGGATTTAAGTGGGTTTCACGTTTTGGTATGTAGATTACTACCGAAGTCGTCGAGAGGGTGAGAAAGAGAGTATGTCGTGCGTTGACATTTTTGTCCTTTTTTAAAATAAAATAAAAAGAAAAGAAAAGAAAAAAAAATATCTTAATAAAATTGGAAAAATAAAAAATAAAAAATTGAGTTAGGATAGACCCAAAAAGTTGTAAATAGACTATAGTACAATAATATTGGTAAATCTTTTTTTGTTTTTCTCAAATGCAATAGTATAATTATTGGGACTTTTTTTGTAACGGTTGTGACTGCATTTATAATGCTTATAAAATATATTCATATTTATCTTATTATTTTTGTCGCCTTTGACAATATTAAACACATTTCAAATGTGACAAAACTATACTGGATTATTTAAATTTGATGGTCAATACTTTTCATTAAGATAAATCAGTTACGAAATAGTTAGATTATCCACGTCCTTGACTCTTCTTTTATTTCGATAAGAGTATCCATAGTTTCGTCCCACCTCATCTATGAGGCCTATGCAAAGCGACCCCTTCGCATGAGTTAGGTAAAATTCGAACTATGTCCATAATCATGACTTCAAAGAAATCTCGAAATGATTCAAATTATAAGACTTAATGCTAATGAGGTAAAATTATGCTAAATTATTCAAATTTGATTGTCAATACTTTTCATTAAGATAAATTAATTCCGTTATAGTTAGATGATCCATGTCACTTCGACCCTTTTTAAGTTTTCGCCCCTTCTAACTACAATTCCGTTATAGTTAGATGAGTTGCCAATTCTTTTTATTTTCGTATTATAAACCAATTTTACTTACTTCTGTTATTTTTCTTTCTTTTAACTTATTCCACACTTCTCACAGCCATCTCTCCATGTGGACTATCTCTTTCTCTCTGGGGGGAGATCATGATTCATGCACACCAGGGATTATTATTTAATAGTAAGTCAAAAAAAATTTATACTATCTTCGTCTCACAATAATTATCCACGTTTAGAATTATGTGACAATTATTATGGGATTGAGGCATATCTACACCAGCTGTTATTATTGTCTATTCATAACCTAGGCATGGTGGGAATGCCCAAAAATTTTTTATCCACTATAAACTTTTATATTCTTTTTATCCCTTATTCTCACGGACTTTTCTTCTCTCTAGTACAACGTCTCCCTCCTCTCTTATTACAACTTCTTTTCTCTTCTTTACTGATCACAATTTTACCCTATATGAGGATTTTATTTAAAATTTTGTGAAGCAGATTTAGATTTTCTTGTTCTTTTCGTTAAATTATTTTTGTATTTATTAATTTTTGTTATCGTAAAATTGTATATTTATTTGTGAGTGTGACCATTTATATATGTATGATTGAATATGTCCTTAACTATTCAGCAATTTTCACGGACCATCTCTTTGTGTGTGGACTATCTCTCTTCTTGTTGCGTGAGTGAGATTGTGATACAGGCATGCATAATTCCTGTGTTCTCTTTGTCTTTAGAAAAGTCAATCTTGACAAAATGTTATGTATGAAATTAAGCACACACTATAGCTGGAATCACCGAGGTTGGAGCCTTTGACAAGTTAAGCCAAATTTTTATTTAACTATAAAAGAATCTTCTTTCAATTTTTAATTAATATATTTAATAATGAGTCCAAAAAAATTCTATATTTATCTCAATTTAGCTTTCTGTGTTCAATGTTTTTATTCTCCTCTATTATAAACCGGCAATAGTTGTTGAATAATTATTCAAGTCTTATTGGAATTGGTAAAACTTTCAATGTTCCCTGATAAACTTTTATTTTTTTTTTGTTTTTTTTAAAGACTGTACAAAAAATCGATGGAATCAGAGAATCGAACCGTACCAAACTGAACTGGCGATAATCCTTAATTATTTTTCTTAAGGCACATCATGCATGATTGTTGTGTAACCCTTTCTCCATAGAAAAGTCAATTTTTACAGAATTCTACGTAAGAAAAAGATACCAATGTATGTACAAGAAATTAAGTACACGCTACAGCGGGAATCAAGGCCAGTTGAAGACTTAGGCAAATTAGACAGTTGCCTAAGACTGCCAAGTTTTTTTATTTTCAATTATTAGAACCTTCCTACAAATTTTAATTATTTTTATTCTCCTCTTATCATTTACATGTCTACAAGCAGTAATTATTGAATATTTATGTAAGGGAAGCAATATTGGTACTTCACTCTTCTACAATTACACTACACTTTTAAAAGAAATGTCACTTCTATCCTTAATTTTATAAATAAATAATTATTTCTTTTCAAATACCACAAATACCCTTTCAGTTATGAAAAGAAATTCGTGTCTCCATCTCTCTCCCCAAGTAACCTCTTAGGTCACTTCCAGCCTCTCTCTCTCTCAATTCTTTCTATTAAACATCTCAACTCTCTCTTTCTCTCTCTCTCTCCTTATGGTTTAGTACTGATCTTTGTAAGTAACAATAGAACTTTGAAAAAAAAAAACAAAGTAACAATAGAACTTATGGAAAATCTTACACACGAAGACACAGTGGAGTTGAACAAAGTAAGTGATCTTATTAGTACGAAAAGTATGGATAAAGTATCAAATCTTCATAAGTCTTTCAACTCCATCTATGGTAATGGTGATAATAAATATATATTTTTTCTTTTGGCATTGTGGGCCATATCCAAGGAAACACATATTATCTCCTTCAAAAATTCAATTAAAAAGAACAAGGGATGAAACCAAAATCACAAGAATGAAGGAAGAAAAAACAAGGAAGAGAATGAAACCAAAATCAATAGAAAAACTAAACCCAAATAATAAAAGGTTTGGTTGGGGGGGCACAAATCTCTCTTCCAACTAACATAATCCATCACAAATCTCTCTTCTTTTCTTTCTGAATCATAAGTCCATGTTTAAATATTATCCTTTTTTCTTTCTGATGCATAAGTCAATGTTTGATTATCATCCATGAACACTTCTTGTTGACTAGATCCATTGAAAAAGAGATACGGATTGCGTCATTTTTTTTTTTTATTAAAACCCAAAAGTGTCCTTTTTTGTGATAATAATGCCCCTGCCAAAATTATATCCTTTGTGTTGCCAAAATTATATCCTCTCTATTTTTTTTTCTCTAAAATATCTCTCTCGCCTTGCCTGTTCTGTATATTTTACCCTCTCTCTATTTGAGACCTCTCACACTCTAAATATTTTTCTTTTGTTTTCTCCAATCTTACCTCATTTTATTTTGTCTTTGCTTTGCTCTCAAAATTTGTGTTAATTACTCCTCCATTAATTGGGTTGTTTTTTCATCACAAAAAAATTATAACGTCATCATTCACCAAAAAAAAGTTATGACATCACTATTCACCAAAATTAGGGCAAGTGCACTGCATCCCATCAGCATATAACCAAAAATAAAAATAAAAATGAACAATACATATGATAAATCATCACTTGAACAGTATCCCAATTGCCAAAAAAAAGTGCCAACAAAATTTTAGGATCCATTTGCATTGCCATACTTCATATTACATGCCCGACTGTCCGTTAAAACAACAAATCAGTATCCCAAAAAAACAACAAAAAGATATGAAACCATAGGAGACTTACCACTACTGCTGTGTATTTTGTGTCCACATGTCGGGAACTTAAGATACACTTGCAACCTGTAAGAGATTGACAAAATAAGAAACAATATTAATTTTGAGATCACTCAATACCATATGCAACTTGTTAAAATAAACCATGAATTAAATATATGTGAAATTAAAATTATATATCTATAGATTCGGAACTGTGCACAATGGAGATTGGATTTTTAACTCAAAAGCACCAAACAACTGAATTTTTAACTGTTATTATCAATTTCATTGTCATCTTAATCTATTTCACTAAAACTTAATAAGCCCTAATCGAACCTACAATAATAATAATAAAAAAGATTAATTAAACAAAAAAAATGGTAATATCAAAAAAAAAAAAAAACACTGTAGGTATCGATGAAGTGGTATAATTATGGTGTGAACTTCTGTTGAAGTGGTATAACTAAACAAGATCAGATCATTACTTGTTTACAGAGAGAGAGCGACTGCGTGGTTGTGTTTGGTGGGCATATGTTTTTGAGTGTTTGGCATTAGGTGGAACAGTAAGGAAGGTAGGCTAAGGGTAATTTTGATATTTTGTATTTTGCATTTTTTTAAAAGAAATTAATTAATGATAAAGTAAGGTTAATTGAGTAATTTTACCATTAAAAGTATGATTGGCCTTATTTGAGGCGTTGTTTTGCACAGTCTGCATATAGCGGGGTTGTCTTGTGCACTTAAAGCTTTTTTTTTTTTTTTTTTTTTTTGGTCCCTCTATCATTATCATGACACTGATTATATTTATTGGAATTGATAAAACTTTCCATATTCCCCTACTTGCCATATTCCCCTATAAAGTTTATCTTCCTTTTTTGTTCCCTTATTTATCACATACTTTCCTTCTCTCTAATTACAAACGTCTCCCATAGTCCCTCCTCTCTCGTTACAATTTTTTTTCTCTTCGAGCGTTAGACATATTTTTCTAATTATACTTTATTGTTTTTTACCTTAAATTATTTTGAAGTCTTATTAATTTTTTATCATAAAATTGTATATTTTATTTGTGAGTATTTTATTTGTGAGTGCTAACCATTTAACTTTTAACTCATTTATTTATGAATGCTAACCATTTAACTTATAACCATTTATTTGTGAATGCAAACCATTTAACTTATTCCACATTTTTCCCAGACCATTTCTTTGTCTGTGGACTTTCTCTCTTCTCTCTGCATAGATCTTGATTCATGCACCTGGTGCTTGATTCTTGTGTTACACTCTCTTTAGGAAAGTCAATTTTTCCGGAACTCTACCTATGAAAAAAAGAAATCATTATATGTACAAGAAATTAAACACACGCAACAGCAGGATTATTATTATTATTAATTTTAAGTTTTAGAAAGGTAAATTATTATTATTATTATTATTATTATATATATTTTGAGTGGTAATATTATTAAGTTTAATTTTTTGAAAGGTACATTATTATTATTATTATTATGATATTTTGAGAGGTAATATTTTCGCTCGAAAAGACAAAGTAAGTTCGTAGGACCAATGTACTAAAAAACTTAAGTTATTAGGTGCAGTTGACACTTAGTTCATTTATACCGATTTCACTTTTCATGATCCCTTCCGAACCGATATGGTACCTATTTATTTATTTATTTTTTATTATTATTATTTTTTTCTCTTAAAATCATTATTTTCTTTCCTTTTCTCTCTTTCTTCAACCTTAACACTTCCTTTCATGGCTCCTTGCCTTTTCTGTCTTTCACCAAACCCTAACGTTTCCTTACTTTCTCTAATTTCTGATGAACATGCAAGAAGGACTTGCATAACTATACCGAACTGAAGCAATTGTCCATGTCAAACACAGCTATTGACCAAATATTCTTGTCAATCCAAGCAAATCAATTTGTTTCCTCTGAAGTTTTTTTCCTTTCAATTTGCCAGTTCTGGAGCCAATGCCAATCTGATAAGACCCATTGCCTTTTTATTGTATGTGATTGTATTTATATTTTTCTTCATATGTGTATGCTAATTGATAAAGTATTAGCAAATGATATAAACAACAATAGAGTTGATTTTGCATTCAAATTTTTAATGAGCTCATTAAATTTTGAAAAGATAGAGAATTAAAAAGAATAATTCAGAAAAGAAAGTTGCAGATAAGAACAGGAGAGGAAGGGACGGAAGTGAGATAAGAATGAAAACAGGAGAGATAGAAACTCTTGAAAACACAAGAAGGATTTTTAAAATATTTTTTATTTTAATAACAATAGTAATAGAGTGCTAGAATACTATTTTAGAGGGGCGAGTATCACCTTTTCCGTATTTTATTTCTTGACTTACTAGAGAAGTTAAAAGATACATTTTCTTATTTTCTCCACATCTCTCATTCCCCTCCCCCCCCCCCCCCCCCGCGGCGTGCCGCCCTCCTCTTCCTACTTAGTCCCTTTGAATGGGTTTGGCTCATCCAAAACGTGGTGTATTTTTCTTTTTTAAGTTTGACTATTTGTTTGCCAAATAAACAAAAAAAATTTATACTTAGAGAAAATCGGCGGCAATGAACCCACTCCACTAATCTAGGTCTTCTTTGATACAGTAAATCAGTCATAAAGTCCTTCAATTGTCAGTGAATTGTATTGCATATTTAAAGACTGTCACCCTATCTGAAATACATGTACGTATGTGCAAAATACATGTTTCTAAGTACACCCGTCAATTGTTGGTACGTGAGAGAAAAAAAAAAATGAAAAAAGAAAGGGTTAACTCGTAATATTTGCAAAAATTATACGTAAGAAAATATTGAGTGGACAAGACATATCATGTGCTTCATATTTCGAATTTTTAAAAATAATTCACTATACTCTGAAATTGTCTCACCATCTAATGAAAACAGCTTTCCACGAATTAATATATTAAATTTTCATTGACAAGCTATTGGGTTTGTGGTTCAAAATTATGTACAGAAATTAATTTCTTTTTTCGTTTTGAAAGGTTGAAATTTGTAAAGGAAATTGTATCCCATTATGTTTCTATTTTAAAGTTTTGATCATAATACTAACTCTTTGTAGGCAATTTGAGGAATACTTGTCCAACAACCTATCGTTAAGTGAGTTCGAGAGAGTTAAATATCCCAACATATATGATCATTGATGAGCACTGAAAAGTGCGTATTTAAACCACTTAACCTTAGGTATTCTATGACCTTTATCTACCTTACTTTCCCGTCTTATACTAATTTCATGTTATTGTCATTTTCAGACAGTTATCCCTAAAATAAACTAATTCAGCCAAATTAGAGCATTAAAGAAGCAATCTCAAGCTGAATGGAAGAATAAAGCAAAGTAAAAGCAAAGTGGTGGAAATCAGCAAACTTCGATCGATCAGGAATATTATCGATCGATCTCACATTGATCAATCTCACCTCATCAAGATGGATCCAAGTCTTTTGTCCTAATCTAAAAGAATCTACCATCTTCGATCGATCCAACTTTCTTTGGACCGATCGAACTTCCTTGATCTTATCCTCACCTACCACTTTTGTCTTTATCCCAAAATATCTTAAAGATTTGTCGTATTCCAAAAAGACGCCGCCAAGGATGGATCGATCTCGCCAACATTCGATCAATCTCACCAAAGTTCAATCGATCTCATCAAAGTTCGATTGATCGAACCTCCTCAAGTCCGAATTAAAACAGAGTCCAGCTCATTAAAAGTTAGCTCATGGTGCAATCATCGAGAGGGCCTTAGTGTATGAGTCCAGACCATTGGGTATGATACTTGAGCATCCTATATAAGGATTTTGAGCCATTTTTACATCATATCTTGATATCTTAATACATCATATATCATCTATTTTGGAGAGGAGGCTAGAGCTTAGAGAAACATTCACTATTTTTGGGAGTTCTTCCATTCTTCTAGGGTTTTCATCAAGAAGAAGAGCATTTCTACCATGGAGATGGCATTTGAGGGTTGGATGACTACATCAATGAGTGGCAAAACATCTTCTTGGGGTTAGAGTTAGCCCTAAGCATGCCTTCTAGACCTTAATGATTTTTATTTTGAGGGGATTTGTGTTGTAATGTTGTCTTGACACTTGATTTATATATGAATCTTGTTCTTGCAATGATTTGTGTTAATTAATACTTCCAATTGATCATTTCATTCTATTCATATGTCTATGTATGCTAGAATAGATATTCATGTGTTATTCTCTAGATTTTGCTATGTTGATGCATGTCTATGTGTATTAATATCATAAATTTAGAAATTGTCAAGGCATAGTGCTTTAATGGAATACTCTTGTGGTTTGTTTGATGGTTCATACTCATTTCTTGATGGATTGTTCCTCTCCCTTAGTTTAATTAGTTTAATTTTCATGTTCCTAGCTTAGTTGTAGTGTAGTTGCCTTAGTTCTATAGATAGGAGGACAACCTATGCTTGTTGTTTGATGTTCCATGCTTATGAATGCAAGTAGTATAAATCTCTAGTTTGTTGATGTGTTTGATTGTAAGCTTAAAGAAAGGATTAATGGCTTAGTTTGATATATTGTGTTATTCATTAGGTTGTCTAGACAATGTATGCTTAAATTGACATCCATGTTTATTGATTCAATCACTCACACACGTTAGTGTTGTAACATGTATTTCCCTTCATTCATTATACATTAAATGCCTAGAAAGGTGATGTTTAGTGGTGACCTTTAAGTCCCAAGGCCCCTCTCTCTTATTTATCTACTCTCTATTTACTTTAGTTGTTTAGTATTGAATTCATTTAGCATTATAGTTTAATCAACCAAATAGTCCACTTTTGATCACTCTACCTACTAATCCAACTTTGTTTCCTTATCATGTTGCCTCCAATCCTTTGGGACGATCCCTACTCATCCTAGCTATATTTAGTAGTTAGAGGTAGTAGTGACACTCTATAAATTTAAACTTGGTCACACTTCTATCACATTGCAACTTGTTGGTGCTAGCGACGAGCTCCACGCCATATTTTGGCGCGATTGTTAGGGATTTGAATTGGCAACGCCGTGTTTTTGAAACAAATAGGAATTAGTACTCTTTTAATTGTGTCTTTACTTTATTTTTATTACTTATTGTGTTTGTTCTTATATGGCTAGGTGAATTGAGCAAGGAAGTTAAGCAAAGGAGAATTAAAAAGTAAGGAGCTAAGCTAAGCACAAAAAGGGCTAAAATCTAAAAATTACAAAGCTAAGCGGAAAAATTGAAAAATGAATTAAAGTTGCTTAAGGACCCGTTGTGAAATCTTTCTAACTCAATCTCTAGTTAAATCGTCAGCCCGCGTGGTGGCAAGTTTTTTTAAAATTTTTAGATAAACCGTGAGCCCGCGTGGAGGCAATTTACTTTTCTTTGCATATTGTCCAAGCACGGGAGTATGGGAACATTGTATGTGGAGATTTGTTGATTGATTTGTTATGGAGGTGAAGTGGTTGCTATTTGATTGTTTAGTTGTTCTTTGTTTTTCTAGTGTATGCATGGTCGTAGGTCATAAAATCCTACTATTGTCCTTCCTAATTTGCATCTTGAATCGGGTGTTCATAATCCTAGGGGAAGAGGTAGTTCTCATCACTCCATTTCATCAATGGAGGAGTAACGTGACGACCATATGGAGGACATTGGTCACGTAAACCAACAATGCATCCTCCACCCTAATGTGCATCATGACAATCATCAAGTACTAATAGGCATACCTAGACCATTCATTCCACTACAACAACAAGGCCAAGTTCCTTTGGGAATGCCTCGGCCAATTTATGTTCCACAACCTCCCATTTTTCAAGGCAATCAAGGTGTTTATGTATCACCATCGGTTGTAAATCCTCATCTTGCTTTAAGAGACCATTATGTGCCTAATGAATGCAATGCACCCACATGCATTCAATTGCCCCCATTTAGAGCACATCATTATGAGATTAAACTGCAAACTATTCAAATGCTTCCTAACTATCATGGACTTTCAAGTGAAGAAATTTACAAGCATTTTGATGAGTTTCTTGAAGTGTGTTCCACCGTGAGATATACGGACATGCCAGAAGAAGTTTTAAGACTTAAACTCCTTTATTTTACCCTTAAAGACAAGGCAAAATATTGGTTCAACAATCTTAGGCCTTTTTCGATAACTTTTTGGGCAGAAATGCAACAAGAGTTCTTGAAGAAGTACTACCTGGTTTCTAAGACCAATGCCATGAGAACTTCAATTAGAGAATTTTTTCAAGGAGATGGGGAATTGTTCCATGAGGTATGGGAAAGATTCAATGATTTGCTTAGGAAGTGTCCACATCATGACATGCATAAGTGGCAATTAGTTCAATACTTCTTTAAAAGTTTGCTGGATAGTCACAAGGGTATGGTTGATGTATCTATGGGTGATTCTTATCTTGATAAGCATGAGGATGATGTGTGGCGTCTTTATGAAAGCATGAGTGAGAATTTAATGCATAGATCCTTATCTTCTAAAAATGGTAGAAACTTAGGTGGAAGGAAGAATGTCGGCTTATATCAAGTTAACAATTCAAATGACATAGCCGCCGAGGTGAAATCTTTAACTCAAATGTTTGATCAATTTTTGGTTAACCACAATTCGGCAAATCAAGTGTCTGCCTCTCCTAATCATGTTCATCATATATCTAATGAATCTTGTATGACTTATTCAAGTGTTTTACACTCTACTTCCAATTGTACCCATAGACATGTGCAAAATGAGCATCATGAACAAGTTAATGCTACATTTGTCAACCAAGGGAATAATCCCTATGGCAATCATTACAATCCTAGTTGGAGGAACCACCCAAACTTCTCTTGGAAAAGCCAAGGGGAAGGCTCAAACCCTCCCCAATGTGGTTTTCAAGGGAAATATGTTCCACCTCCAATGCAAGGCCAAAGTTCCCAAGGTTATAGATCATTTTAATCAAATGTAAATCAATATTCTAACTCGCATTTTCCTAATCAATCATCATATTCTCAAGGAAATCCTAGGAGTCCCACTTTTGAAGAAAAAGTATTGACCGCTTTAGACACTCTAGAGGCGAACACTCAATTGCTCTATTCTCATTCTCAATCCATTACTAAGCTAGAAACCCAAGTTGGGCAAATAGTTAATACTTTGAACACTAGAGAGAAAGGGAAAATGCATTTGAATGCCCCACAAAAGCAACAATTTGTTGTGGAGACTCATTCCTCATCGGAAGGTCCCATAATTGAACACGTCAATGCGGTGACAACCTTGAGAAGTGGGAGAATTGTGAACAACCAAGTAGGTATGTCCAATGAAGAGAGTGAGCAAGTGCAACCAAAAGTTGACACCCATCCTATTCCATATTTTATTTCTCCTTCATTGCATATGTATGATCATCTTGATGAGAAAGTGATGAAAAGTGATTTGACAAATGATGTGAAATATTCTTGTGTTAAAAAAGTTTTGAAAGATGATTTGAAAAATTCTTGTGATAATGTGAAAAAGCCTTGTGTTGAAAATGATTTAAAGAAGGATTTTGAAAAAGTTTTTGAGCTAAAGGCTCCATTTCCGGATGCCTTGAAAGGATCTATTTCTCTTGAAAAGCAAAAGATTAAGACCAGTGAAATCATTGATGTGTTTAGGCAAGTGAAGATTAATCTTCCACTTTTGGATGCAATTAAATAAATTCCGGCTTATGCCAAATTTTTGAAAGATCTTTGTACCCAAAAGAGGAAGAACAAGAGCTAAGCACTAAAGAAAGTGATCTTAACCGAGCAAGTGTGCTCCATTTTGTAACATAACACTCTCCTAAAGTTTAAAGACCCAGTTCACCTACTACATCTTGCATCATTGGTGACCATGTCATTAATCGGGCTCTTTTAGATTTAGGAGCAAGTGTTAATCTTCTTCCATATTCGGTATATGTTAAATTGGACTTAGGAGACTTAAAACCAACGTTGGTGGTTTTGCAACTCGCCGACCGATCCATTAAAAAGCCCCGTGGTATTATTGAGGATGTTTTGATTAAGATTGATAAGTTCTTCTTCCCTGTTGATTTCGTTGTCATTGACACGGAACCGGTCCCAAATCCAAAGAGCCAAATTTCCATTATCCTTGGCCGCCCTTTCTTAGTAACCTCAAATGCCAACATCAATTGTAGAATGGGGATAATGAAAATCTCATTTGGCCACATGAAGGTGAAGTTGAATATATTCAATCCAACCCCGAATTTAATGGATAAGCATGAAGATGTTTGTGTTGTGGAAAAATATCATGGTAATGAATGTGAAAAAGTCAAGTCCTTGCTTGAACATAAAACTTCAAAAAGTCCATCTTCCAATGTGAATTTAAAGAATGTTGCTTCAAAACCAAGTGTTGAAAGGGCATGGAAGCCCAAGAGTAGTTTTGATAAAGGACCATCAATGTCTTTTGAATCAAATCCAATAAGTTCTTTAGGGAACAATTTGTTAGATGGGATTCAAAGTGCTTTTCACCCCGTCAAGGAGGGGATGTATAACAAGATTTTCGATTCGGGCTAAAACAGCCTAATGTCGTGCTAGAGATGTTAAAGACTAGTGGGATTTGTAGGGTTTACAACTCTATTCCTCCCTCATTTCTATTTTAGCTTTCATTTATTGCGTTGTCTAGATATATTTCATATACATTGTTAGGGATTTTGATTGAGAATGCCTGCACTTTTAGCTTTGATTTAGCATTTTGTGCCTGTTTGATCGATCTCAAAAGAGATTCGATCGATCGAACTTCATACCTGCATCATACTTGCATCCAATCACCTCTTTGTCCCATCGTACGAATCTATTCTCGATCGATCTAGTGTCCCAAAAATCGATCTAAATTTTCCTCAGATCGATCTTCAGTTCCAACACTTAGAAATTTTTTTGAACCCTGTATAAAATAGCCCTCTGTCAGATCGTTTGAACTTGTCTGCAGGTTTTCACCTGTTCGATCGATCTAAGTTCATTCTGATTGATCTGTGTCCCTTGTTCATTGTTGACTTTGACTTTGACTGCATTTTGATTTTTAAATTTCAAAATAAAATAAAAATAAATAAATAAAATATTTTTAAAATTTTATTTTATTTTATTTTATTTTCAAAAATTCCAAAAGGATTTTTATTCTAATTTTTGCTTTTATTTTATTTTGAAATTTTCAAACTTGAAAAATATTTTTCTTTTATTGCATTTTATTTTCTTTTATTTCTAAAAATTCAAAACTAATTTTAATTTTAATTTTCAAAAACTCAAAAAATTTCAAAAAATACTGTGTCATTTTGAGGCTTAGATCGATCTGTATTCCTTCAAGATCGATCTATGTTCGATCGATCTGAGATCTTTCCAGATCGATTGAACTTATCGATGGCAGTTTTTAAAAATAGAAGCCTAAGGTCATTTGGATCGATTCAAAGATAGATTCAAGACCCTAACTCACTTCCACCACTGCCCACCTTCTTCCTAACCTCTGGAGAGCTTCCACAGCTTCAAAACTTCACCTCTCATCTTGATCTCCTCATTTCTCCTTCGTTTCCACTTCTCTCCTCTCGGATTAGGTAAGTTTTGAGTTGTTTTGAGCTTTAATCTTGATGATTGCATATTTGCCATGTTAGATTTGAGATGCCATGTTTGATTTCTTTCCATTTTTGAAGCTTTGAGCATGTGTATATATGTGTATATATATGAATATATTTTTGTATATATTTGATTTCGATCTTGTTTTTGGGGGTTATGTGCCAAGATAATTGACCATTGTTGATGTCTGAGAAGGCCCACGAGGTTGCTCGGGAGGCCCTTATGTCATCCACGTCATAGATCTGTGACTTTTCAAATTTTTCATAGCAGTTCAATCAATCGAAGTTTTCTCTGATCGGTCAGAGAAAGATCGATCTCAATTAGTCCTAATCGATCCAACGTGGATCGATCTCATATTCTTATGATCGATCAAACATCACAGATTTGCATGCACACTCACACACCATCTTTTGTATTCTATGCTATCTTATTCATGCTTAATGCCTATAGTTTCCACATTGGATGCATTCCATACTTATACTATTTAGCATGTTTCACTTAGCCACTATTTATTTGACTGCGTTATCACTTGCATAGATTCATGAAAATTAATCTGAGTTGTCTATCTTACTTGACAAATATGTTTCTATATGTTGTGCTTCAATTCTTTATTATCTGTTACTGATGCCAGTTACAAGTGTTTCTTTTCTTTTTGCAGGCCATGGCTAGGGTAAAGACAGTTGCCCACACGCAGTATGTGCGCCGAGTGAGACCACGTTTAGAGGAGTAGGCAGGACTTTCTCATGTTCAGTACCCACCTTCAGATCCAGCTCCAGCTCCAGCTTAGTCCTCATCAGTTGACACTAGACTACAGTCTTCGGCTTCTGCATCATCTTCTTCAGATGAGGCTAAGCATTTCCCTTCTCCTTTTCCACCACTGGCACAGCCAGGCTAGATTAGAGACAGACCTCTGAGTAGATACTCACGTCTTTTAGTGGTGCATGAGTTAGTTTTTGACATTGCTTTCTTCTCCCGGTCAGTCATGACCAGGGTTGCTTTTGAGGAGATAGAGCGGTGAGGCATTTCAGCTATTCTTGCTCTAGTCGCTAATCTAGTTTACCCGCGGCTTGTTCGGATGTTCTACCAAAACCTCCGGCTGGCCCCGAGTAACCTATCAGAGCTACGGACTACTGTTGATGGCCACCTTATACGCATTACAGTCGACACTTTGGCCACTTCTTCTCGATGCCCACATATCTGCCCTCCCGGGCTTCAGTATCCTATTCTGCATAGACCTTCTGATGTAGACATGGCTGAGTTTCTGATTGGCCCATAAAGTTATGGCGAGACATTCGCCACTCGGACTTATCTGCCCAAGGATATTTGGTTCTTTGATTCGATACTGTACCGAACCATTTTTATGGCGGGCCATAAGATCCAACGGTGCTCAGATTTTCTAGCCGCCCTTTATGCTTTCTATACAGGGCATTGGTTCTCTATTCCTGCACTCTACTGGAGTGTTTTAATGAACTTATATACAAACTACATCAGTAAGGCCAAGCCCAGGCGGACCAAGTTCCTTCCATTTGTACATCTTATTACACAGATTCTCAGGGACCAGCATTACCCTTTCCATCCCTAGGAACGTCCCGAGGCAGGGGCCTGCAGCTTTGTTAAGAAGGATTGGAACAAGAGCTATAATGCTCTTATAAAGAGCTTAGAGCAGGACGCTGTTTTGGCAGCTAAGGAGGCGGAGCTTGTAGAAATGGAAGCAGCAGTAGTAGTGCCAGTAGAACATGATCCAGTAGACCCATCGACGGCTACGGACGCACCTATGGACATAGATTTGGAGCGAGAGCCAGCACCAGAGTCACCACATCACTCTCAGGCAGGGTCGCCATTACATTTTTAGGAGCATAGTCAGGATGAGCATCATTCTCCTGACCTAGTCATCCCTGACGTTCCCGCACAGACACCTGGCCTAGGAGAGCATATACAGACCTTGGAGGATACAGTTGTCTCTCTTCGGTTAGATGTGGCCTCTTTTAACACTGATGTGGCATCTCTCTGCTCATACGTCATGTCTGCACTGCAGGATTTATCCAGAGATATCCGGGGATCATGCCCCGCTCGCCCAACCTTCTCCGCTTGATCTATCTCTCTATCTCTTTACCCTCATTTATATATCTGTGATACTTGACTGCTACACTATTACTGTTATGATATTTTTGCAGCCAGTCTGTTGATCATAGTGTCTCCAGACACTGTGACATACTGTACATTATTTTATTATTCTATGCATGCTATTTTTGGATGTCAGCTCTTATATTGATACATTTATCTGTGATTGACTCCATTTATCAGGTGTATCCCAGTGACTTCAGTGAGAGAGAGTGCTGCCCAAATTTTTCAGGACCACCCTTATTCATCTCTCCTTATTTCATTTATTATCCCATTTACACTTGCATGTCCACTGTGTATTGTTATTATCCCTTTTGTTATCTGATGAGATTTTGTTCTAGTGCCATCTTTTTAGGATTACAATTAATCCCAAGTTTGGGGGGTTATCCCACCCACTTTGGATCCTTATGTCCCGGCCATTCTTTGCCTTAACCACACTAGTATACTCTTTCCTTTGTTCCCTTTGCACATTGAGGACATTGTGCTGTTTAAGCTTGGGGGTATGGGTGTTATTTGCAGTGTTTGCTTTTAATTCAAAATTTTGAGCATGACTTATGTATTTAAGGGATTTTCTATGATTGGTCCATGACTAGCTATGATTTTGATCTTTTGAGAACTATATTGTTTAAAATTTAAAAATTGTTTGACTTGAGAGTCCAATACTCCTTCTATGCCTTGCAGATGCCATTTAGGAGTAAATTTATCGAAAGATTAATATCATTCTTGCACTTGTGGTCCACATCATCTTGATTTTGTGAATATTTTATGATTCACTCTAGGATTCTACACTAACATAGGCGCACACTAACATTCATTTGTGGGGTACATGCTTTGTTGATTATTGAATTGGTTATATCCCAATTGGGCTAGTAGTGCATTGAAAGCTTTCATTTTGACAAAAGTTGATAAAAATCCCTTTTTCATTTAGTAGCCGGGATTTTAGCTTCATCAAGCATTGAATTTCTCTCGCCGAAAGGTAGAGGGCCCAAACTCTTGGTTAATAATTGGAAAAGAAGAAGAAGAAGAAGAAGAAGAAGAAGTTGCAAAAGCAATAAAAAAGTGAGGACCACTCCCAGAAAGGTGAGAAGTGGGAAATGATTAGATCGAGGCTGTTTTGATTTGTAGCCTAGTTGATTTGAGCTTGTAAGTTCTTAAGAGTGTTTGAACACCTAATGCCCTAAAGCCGTCTGGTTTGGGAGTCATTGACCTAACGCTCAACCTCATAGATCGCTAGAAAGCTTAATAGATCACTACATTACACCATGCTTCCATCTTTGATCCTTAGGATTAGAAAAAAAAAATAATAAAAAAAAATAAAAAAAAAAATAGAGTGAAAAGAATAAGCGCACCTAGATGAATAAAGCTTTAATAAAAGGTTCACTATTTGTTTTGATGATTGTGACTAGATTTGTGTGCTAGTTTGAGGATAAGGATGTGATTATTTCTTTAGTTAGCTTAGATAGAAACATACTTGATGCCGGTCCACTCAAAAGGATTCTAGTGTTGTTTTAATTTGCATAATCATTTTCTTGATGTGTGGAGGACCATATTTGTTTATTTGATGTTGAGATTTTGGGAGATTGCTTAGAAAGGGTTGAAAAATTGCATACTTGAGGTAGTTTTCTCCCAATGCTTGTTTGCAATATTGGTGCCTCTTTTGTAAGAATGAGCTTAATATTTGTGGGTATTCTATAAACCCTCACAAGACTTCACTCTTCCACTAGAGGTAACCTAGGGGTTTAGAAGGCCTATTGCATATGCTAAATGCAATCGTGTTCCCTACGAAAGTGGCGTTATCGATTTATTGCTTTCTAGTTCATAGTTGTATAGTTATTCATTTCATTCCTTTACCTTGTAGTTCATTTCTAGGGACTAGCAATATTTAAGTTTTGGGGTGTGATGAGCGCTGAAAAGTGCGCATTTAAACCACTTAAGCTTAGGTATTCTAGGACCTTTATTTACCTTACTTTCTCGTCTTAGATTAATTTCATGTTATTGTCATTTTCAGGCACTTATCCCCAAAATAAGCTAATTCAGCCAAATTAAAGCATTAAAGAAGCAATCTTAAGCTGAATGGAAGAATGGAGCAAAGTGGAAGCAAAGTGGTGGAAATCAGCAAACTTCAATCGATCAGGAATATTTTTGATCAATCTCACATTGATCGATCTGACCTCATCAAGATGGAACCAAGCTCTTGTCCTTATCCAAAAGAATATACCATCTTCGATTGATCCAACTTTCTTTGGATCGATCAAACTTCCTTGATCTTATCCTCACCTACCACTTTTGTCTTTATCCCAAAATATCCCAAAATATCTCAGAGATTTGTCGTATTCCAAAAAGGCACCACCAAGGATGGATCGATCTCGCCATCATTCGATCGATCTCACCAAAGTTCGATCGATCTCATCAAAGTTTGATCGATCGAACTTTCTTAAGTCTGAATTAAAATAGAGTCTAGTTCATTAAAAGTTAGCTCATGGTGCATTCGTTGAGAGGGCCTTAGTGCACGAGTCCAGACCATTGGGTGTGACACTTGAGCCTCCTATATAAGGATTTTGAGCCACTTTTACATTATATCTTGATATCTTAATACATCATATATCATATATCTTGAAGAGGAGGCTACAACTTAGAGAGACATACACTATTTTTGGGAGTTCTTCCATGCTTCTAGGGTTTCCATCAAGAAGAAAAACATTTCTACCATGGAGATGGCCCTTGAGGGTTAGATAACTACATCAATGAGTGGCTAAACATCTTCTTAGGGCTAGAGTTAGCCCTAAGCATGCCTTTTACACCTTAATGATTTGTATTTTGAGGGGATTTGTGTTGTAATGTTGTCTTGACACTTGATTTATATATGAATCTTGTTCTTACAATGATTTGTGTCGATTAATACTTCCAATTGATCATTTCATTCTATTCATATGTATATGTATGCTAAAATAGATGTTTATGTGTTATTCTCTAGATTTTGCTATGTTGATGCATGTCTATGTGTGTTAATATGATGAATTTAGAGATTGTCAAGGCATAGTGCTTTAATGGAATACTCTTGTGGTTTGTTTGATGGTTCATACTCATTTCTTGATGGATTGTATCTCTCCCTTAGTTTAATTAGTTTAATTTTCATGTTCCTAGCTTAGTTGTAGTGTAGTTGCCTTAGTTCTATAGATAGGAGGATAATCCATGCTTGTTGTTTGATGTTCTATGCTTATGAATACAAGTAATATAAATCTCTAGTTTATTGACGTGTTTGATTGTAAGTTTAAATAAATGATTAATGGCTTAGTTTGATATATTGCGTTATTCATTAGGTTGTCTAGACAATGTATGCTTAAATTGCCATCCATGCTTATTGATTCAATCACTCACACACATTAGTGTTGCAACATGTATTTCCCTTCATTCATTACACATTAAGTGTCTAGAAAGGTGATGTTTAGTGGTGACCTCTAAGTCCGAAGACCCCTATCTCTTGTTTCTCTACTCTCTATTTACTTTAGTTGTTTAGTATTGAATTCATTTAGCATTATAGTTTAATCAACCAAACAATCCACTTTTGATCACTCGACCTACTAATCTAACTTTGTTTCCTTATCATATTGCCTCTTATCCCTTAGGATGATCCCTACTCACTTTAGCTATATTTAGTAGTTAGAGGTAGTAATGGCACTTTATAAATTTAAACTTGGCCACACTTCCATCACATTACAACTTGTTGGTTGTAGGGACGAGCTCCATGCCAATCACAGATGGTATCAACATAGGCTTGGAAGGGACAATGTGAAAGGTAGTTATAGGTCTCTACATCCAGGTCGGTGATCTTGTTACACTGGAGTGGTAAGCTTGATGAGAATAAACCATGTCCATAAGATTATTTTTTGGGATCATATGAAGAACATACTCACCCCAAAATTTTAAGGTAAGTGTGCTTGAAAACGGAGAACACAAGTAACCTCAAGAAGGTGACGATGCTTGTGCTCTACCACACCATTTTGTTGCAGAGTGGCAACACAACTTCGTTGATGAATGACGCCTTGGTCTAAATTTTTTTTCCATTTCATTGGAAAGAAATTCAGTACCATTGTTTGACCAAACTTCTTGTATATGTAAAAATATTTTAGCACCACTGCCTGAATAAAGAGAATAGATGCAAGAATGGAATTGAGTCTTAACCATTTCAAAATAAGATTGTAAATTTTTTTTTGTTTCCGACTTAGCATTCATAAGATAAATCCAAGTGCATCTATTAAAATCATCAAGATTAAAAAATAGCGAGAACCATTTAAAGATGGTTGAGAAAAAGGACCCCATATGTCACAATGAATTAAAAGAAAAGGTCTACTAGTAGTGACAGAACTAGAAGGAAATGGCAAACACCCTTATTTTGCTTGTGGACAAATTTCATAAACTTTATTATGTGAACAAGAAATAAAAGAAACATCCTTAATTAAATTTGCAGAGAACGATAAGATAAGTGTCCAAGCCACCAATGCCATAGATCAATAGAAGGGGGTTTAATGACTACCATTGCTGAAGCTGCTTGAAAATAGTGTAACCCCTCATGAACGTTACCTTGTCCAATCGTCCTCTTCGTTAATGGGTCCTGAAAAAAACATTTTTCAGGAGAAAAAGTCACTAAACAATTATTAGTTTTTGCACGTTGACTCACTGATAAAAGGTTAAACTTGAATGACGGGATAAAGAAAACATTTTCAAGTTTAATAGTGGATGTGGATGAAAGATGAACAGTTCCAATGTGTGTGATAGATGCATTTGACCCATCAGGAAGTTGAACAAAAGATAAAGTTAGACGAGATTTTTGAGAGGAAAATAAGGATAAAGTATAACATATGTGATTAGTTGCTTCTATATCAATAATCCAAACTGAATGCGAAGGAACTGTAAGGGCAATACCTGCTAACTATGCATTAGAATTGATGTTACCTGAAGAGAGCATAGCCAGTAATTTGTTGTATTGTTCTTGAGTAATAGTTGGTGGGGTCACCATCGCATTGTCATTGGATTTGAGTGTTTTAGCAGGTGCATCAGTTTTCTTTGGAGGATACCCAATGATTTTGAAACAACTATCTTTAGTGTGAATGTCGCGATCACAATGATCACAGTGGTAGTGTGTCTTGCAGTTGGATGAACCACCATGGATAAAATTGCTTCCGCGGGTTGTGGGTTTGGCACTAAAAGTAGCAGCATCCAGAGTTGGAGATGATGAAGAATGTATCGATCTCTTGTTGCTTTTCTTCTTGACGAATAAGAGAACAAATTTTGGTTGTGCTTGGAAAAAGTTCCATAAGGAGTATTTGACTTCGAAGTATCGCATATTGGTCATGAAGGCCTCTAAAAACTCCATCGCCTTATCTTGTTGGAGTCATTCCGCAACAGCTTTTCCATTCCCATAAGTGTATGGCTCGATAGTGACAAGAGAATTAAGCTTATTCCATAATAATTTAAGCTTTATGAAATAAGCGGAAATAAACAGGTCCTCTTGTTTGAGAGAGGAAATTGTCAGTTTCAATTGATAAATTTGTGGAACGTTGGATTGAGAAAAATGCTTCAAAAGATCCAACCAAATCTCCCTCAGAGTGTCAGCATATAAGATACTACTACAAATCTCACATGAAACAGAGTTGAGAATCCACTAACCAACTAAATTATTACATCTCTACTATCGAGAGAGTTCATTGGGTGTAATCAGTTTTTGTAAGGTGCCACCTACAAAACATAGCTT
Organism: Cornus florida; assembly: GCF_030987335.1. Classification (NCBI taxonomy): domain Eukaryota; kingdom Viridiplantae; phylum Streptophyta; class Magnoliopsida; order Cornales; family Cornaceae; genus Cornus; species Cornus florida. The sequence continues at coordinate 36,190,150 of NW_026775576.1, read as the reverse complement.
GTTTTTGGCACGTAAATCCATAATAATGGCACGAATCCAAGTACCATAATTATCTCTAGACAAATGAGGCGTAACAAGCACCATGGTCGGGTTATCGGAATGATGAACATAAATAGGATCATTAGTTGATCCTTGCAATTCGTTTGTAGATGAAGCGCTTAAATTAGATTGTGTTTCATCCATTGAAGAAGTGCTCAAGAAAAGAAAGAATAAAAGACAAATGAATTAAGGAAGATCTTTTAAGGAATTAGGCTCTAATACCATGTGAAAGAACACGAACAATTTTTGTGATTTCTTCCTCAATTAAGGAGTAAATCAATAATCATTGTATTTTTATACAGACAAAAATATTACAATATGGAAAGAATCCACTAGAATTAATTTACACGTGTTCTTGTTTAACAAGAATTCTTGATTAACAAGATCACAACAATTAAGGAAATAATTATGCCTAAAATAAATCCTACAAAGAAAGTCAATTATAATATATATATATATATATATATATATATATATATATATATATATGATAATACGTTAACAAATATCCTATTTTATTGAGAGGGGGAAAAAAAAAAAAGAAAAAAAAAAGAAGGAAATATTGTTTCATTAAAATACTTGTTGACAACTCACAAAGTCACAAAAGAGAGAGTTACCCAACAACAAATACAAACAAGTTAGTTGGATAAAATAGAAAAGTCAAATAAAACGGACTCATTTCACGGGAAAATAATATTTTTGCGTGTTTTGTGCCTGAAATTTTTTGGGGAAAAATAGATAGATGTGGGAATCCAAATTTTCTCTTTCTTTTCTTTTTCCTTCTATCCAAACTTTAAAAAATTTTAAAAAATTTGTCTTTCCTTTCTTTCCTAGTTGATTCCACCTAACCAAACGAAGCCTTAAGGAAAAGGCAAGCTTTAGGCTCGGTTTGATTAAATGAGGATTAATAGTGAAAAGTAAATTGAATGAAAAAAATAGAATAAAACTTGTCTACTCATCAATGAGTAGGTGATTCCTATCTATCGCTGATTTCATCCAATCACATATGCCCTAGTTAGTTAATTCGCGTATGATACGCGAATTAAATGCGTACGTACGAATTTTGAAAAAATACTTCCGTTTGCCGATCAGAGTTGAAAGATACAGTAAAATACACGTTTTTTTCCATCACCCCGTATTTAACGCTTTTATTCGTTTATTCATTTTGGTTGCTCCGTTTAATTCGTAACCTAATTATTATATTTTTTTTTCGTTTACAAACTTCGCGTTTCTAAGAGCGTATTTTTCTGAAACACAAACTATTATCTTTTCTACCCTCTTTTTCTTGGTATAGCCATTATTTTTGAAGCCATCAAAATAATGTTATTTGTTGTGCAAACTATTATCTTTTCTAGCCTTTTTGCTTAGTATAGCCATTATCTTTCAAGCCATCAAAATAATGTTATTTGTTGTGCAATCTCTTATTGTTGTCACTCCAATTATGATCTTTAATCAAAGCAATGAAAGATATATATATATATATATATATATATATATATATATATATTTGTGGAACACTACAATTGTGGAACACTATAACTTTGAAGAATTATAAGTTTTTATTGATATTTGTAGATATTTATAGATTTTTTTGTTTTGTTGTGAGATCTTTTAAATTTTGTTAATATTTTTATTATTATTATTATTTTAAAAGTTTGTAGATCACCACACTCCCTAGATGTTTTAGTAGAATATCAAATTATATACTTATGAATTTTTTTTTTTATGATTATTGTGATAATGTCAATTGTAATATATTTATTTTATTATTTGTTACATATTCTTTATTATCCTTATATATATATATATATATATATATATATATATATATATATATATATATAAGAAAATAATAAGATGTGTATAGCCGAATTTTTGACCCCGAATTTTTAGTGTATATAACGTATTATACACGTACGTATCCGTATTCGTACTTTTACGTCTCCGTATTTTTTTGCCAAATTTTTTAAACATATTTAAAAAAAAATATCGAATTACACTCGTACATTTTCGTACCCGTATTTTTTCTGTACCGTATTTTACTAACAATGACATATGCACACATTGTCTATATTTTCAAAATTAGGAAACTAATAAATAAGGAAAATAGCCTTTTTTGGGATTAATTGAGCCCTCTGCTTTCTTTATTTATTAATTTCATAATTTTATAATTACGAATGATGTGTGTATTTGTGTTTAAAGGGATCACCAACTCACCGATGCACCGTTGAGTTAGTAAGTATCATACAAAATCAATAAATAAATAAATAAATAAATTTACCAATGACATCATTGTAAGTTCTTAAAACTTTCTCAAAAAATTTAAAACTTTCGGATTTTATTTTATCTTGCGAAGCAAACTTCTGAAGTGTGTAAAAAAATTTCATTTCCTTTATGATGTGTTTGCTATGCAGAAATGAAATGCCCATTCCAACCATTCATGTGTTTTGTATGAGATTTAAAGTGGAAATGACCATTCCCTTATAATAAAATTCATTTCAAGAATAACCATTTCATTCCCAAGTAAAGTTCTTTTAAATAATTAAGTTCTTAAAAAATTCTCATGTTCTAAGTCAAAAAATCACAACCACCACCACTGCCACCTCCATCACCACATCGCCACCTTCATTACCTTCTGCCACAACCACCTCCACTGCCTCCAATATCGACTTCACCCATCGTTTTCCAGTGCCATCGCTTTCCACTACCATCATTGCTACCACAACCGACTTCCACTGCCACCATCACTTCCATCACCACCGCCTTCCACCACCACAACCACCACTGCCTTCCACTACCACCACTTACACCTCTGCCACCTTCTATTACCACCATCACTGCCTTTCACCACCACTAGCAATTTCTACCACCGCCTTCTTCCACCACCACCATTACCATTATTGCCAGCACTCCCACTTCCTTCCATGTACACCACCGCCATCGTCACCACCACCACGCACCTTCTACTATTTGTAACAACCCAAACCTAGGAGTTCAGATTGCTAACTAGGTCCCGACCCGACCCAAAAACAACCAAGGGTAAAATGGTCTATATGACCCATACAAGGCATTAAAAGTCTAGATTAAGTCTTAGAAGTCAATTCTTAACCATTTTAAATCGCTTTGAAATGAGAAAATTAACCCCGATCACTATTTGGGCTACTTATGGTTATAATGATAAATTAGTCTTCTTGGACGGTTCATTGCATTGGGGATCTTATAACTGTCTTTTAGGCCATGTTTGGTCAGTTACGATCATTTAGAATGAAAGAAATCAACTTGGTTCATGGCCTCCTAATTTAGAGCTAAAAAGGGTAAAAAAAATATATTATTTCCTGCCACTTTGCTCATTTCCCGGTGAGGCCGTGGGAATCCAAACCTCTCAAATACCATGTAAGACCCACACGAGGGATCTCGGAGCCATAGAAAGCACCTCATAAAAATAGTACCTAGACTTTAATTGCGAGTGCTTGGACCATGTCCTCTAAGTACTCGGAGGACACCCTAGCTCCTCTTACACGCGCGCTAAGCATGTTGCATGCTCAGCCCATGTCAACCAAGCGCTCGTGCCCTTACTGCGAACGCTTGAACCTGCCTTGAAAATGGGAACCTCGCCTATTTTCGCTCCGTTCATGCTCTTGAACACCTTTTTTGGCCATTTTAACCTTAATATCCCTGTCCTAATTCACAATCATGCATAAAGTACGAATTATGGAATCAATGCAACAATTTATAGTCTTAGAAATATAAAATTATAATGAATTTCATTTACATGATCGTTATTACATTAAAAATGATCCAATTGAATACAAGTTACAAACTTAGACCCTTTCGGTCAAATTTACAACGCTTTACAAGAATTTACATCAACTACGTATTTGATACAAAAATAATTAAAAGTAAGCTTCCGTCAACCCTAGCTACACATGTGAGAGTTCGTTATCAACCATGTCGTTATCATAACCTAAAAAATGTTAATGGAAGTGATGAGTATGGAGACTCAATAGGAGATGCCTAAGGCGCCAACTTTAGAGTCCCCTTGAGCCACATCACACATACAGGATAAAAGAAAATTGATGTAATGACCCAAATCCGGGGGTTCAAATTGCTATCTCGGTCCCAACCTGACCTGGGAACACACCTGGGAAAAGTGGTCATCAAGCACCTTACTATATGTTAGGAGTCATAATAATGGCATACAAAACGTTTCTAATCAAACTGGGATATGAAAGGGTGAAGACCTCGACTTCGGGCTCACTCTAGGGCCCTAGGGTAGATAAAGGTAAAATGGTTCTTTTATGTCAAAATTTTGGAATGGAACCGATACCATTAGAAAGATGGCTCAAAACTATGGAAGTTAAACTCAAGAACGGCCCTATTTGAGCTCAAAATGAAGAAGTTATGGACATTTGAAGTTTGAATTAACATACGAATAAAGATAGACCCCTTTATGCTCAAGCTCAACATTATGCTCAAGCACAAATATCTATGCTTGAGCTCTAGGACCTGTAATGAAAAGTCCCGAGACCTGCTTTCAGGATCCCACTAAAAATCACCCGAATGCTCAAGCATAAACATTTGTGCTCGAGCTCAAGAACCCTAATACTTGAGCATAGACCACTTGTTTTTAAGCATTGGCCACCCTACAAAAATATGATTCTTGGTCAAGGCCCTGTGCTCGAGCACAAAACTTTGTGCTCCAGCATTGGCCCTAAAAAATGGCCAAATGCTCCAACAATGCTAGGGTTTGGGTCAAGCAAGTTACTGGGGCACTTAAATGCATTCTCATGGATCAAATTTGATCTGGAAAATGGTCATACACTTAAGTAAATGGATGAATGAAATCTATTCATCAATCTTAAACATCAATCAAACATTTATGAAATCAAATATTCTTCTTTGGCATTTAAATTTATAACATTTCTTCCTTACACTTCAATACACAGTAAAAGTTGTCTAATTAAGTACAAGTTACAATCAAAGACCCTTACAGTCAAATTTACAAAAAATTATAAGTATATGTGTTATCTATGCATTTCATATAAAAATAATGAAAGTAAGCTTCCGCAAACCCTAACTATGCTCGAGATGGTTCGTCATCAACCATAATTCCGTCATAATTAGAAAAATGTTAATGGAAGGGGTAAGCATGGAGGCTCAGAAGGAGATGCCTAAGGCACCAACTTTGGACTCCCTGGAGCCACGCATCATACATATGGGATAAAGGAAACCGAGATCATACTTGGGAATTTCATGGAATTTAAACCAAAATCCAATCCAATCCAATCAATGGCATAAATACAACTTTGCATACTATGAATGAAAATTCAATGAAATGCATACCCATTCCTATTCTTGGTCTCAACCGATCCTAACTTGGCCTCTACTACCCTAAACTCACATTTGAAAATCGCTAACCGACTTTACCGAGGCATGATTAATTATTTTCCTTCGTTCCAAATCTGGCAACCATTTAGGGGCTACTATTAACGTTTTCTTGTCCTAGACCGCGCTCCCTCTAAGTTAAGTTAGCACCGAACTCGCGAAATCCAATTTACTTTATAAAAATCCTTTTTGAGCCCCTTCTCATTCCCTTTTCCAGCCATATCATACACATGCCTAAATTTCAACAATTTAACTTCAATTTCATTGGTATAGTAACAATGGTATAAACATGGCATTTTATTTTCTTTTCAATATATTCTCAACATGACATTTCTCACAAAACAATTATAAGTTCACTTCATCATCATCATGTTAGCATTTAAACTTAGCATTCTAATAGCTTAGGAACATCATACTTCACACTTAGCACATAAGGCACATTAAATTACTCCGTATAAGCCACATTCAAATCATCATCACCAATTTTCATAAAATCATATAATCACATAACTTGCAGTTTTCATAGAATAAGTAATAAATCAAGAGAAAATTGCTCAACAAAAGGCAAAGCTTGAAGCATTAGAAATCCCTACCTCAATTGTGTACTAGCCAAACATGCCCTTAGCTAAGCCCTGATTTTGAAACTCTTCTAAGCCCATGCATGAATGGTGTCAAATAAAAGCTCTTGTCATGTGGAACAACTTTCTCGTCTTGCACTTCACACGAATCTCACCATAGCCCTCTCAAATTTGGCTTCAAAGCATTGAGATATATATGTGCATATATAGATATATAAAGAGAAGGAGAAAGTTAAAGAGAAAGAGTGTGTTTGTTTGAATGAGGAGGGAATGGGGGGGGGGGGGGGGGGGGTTGGGCTTTTCTTGCATTTGCTTGAATGGCCCTCCTCTTGCCATATGTCACCAAATGGGTGATACTCAGTTTAGTTAAGATTACTAACATGCCCCCCACTTACACAAATTATACCTTCTAAATCCCACAAATATCTCCCCAAGGTATAAATATATGTATATGAATATATGTTCAAAATGACCATGATGACCCTCATTTAAAATGGCAAAACTGGGAGTAGTTCCTGAGCCTAGAAACAATCCCGACTTCTGAAAAAATCTAAAATGTGACACCGTCACTTCTAATTGACTTAAAATTATTAAAATATACTTTTAAAACTTTTAGCTCAAGAAAATGACCAAAATGACCCTTGGGACTTATGCAGCATGTAAAACGAGGCACAAAAAATAAATTTAATAAAAATTTGAAAAAATTCAAAAAAAAATTGGGGCATTACAATCCACCCTCCTTAAAGAGATTTAGTCCTCTAAATCTACCCTCTTTAGGAAGGAGGCCTATAAACTTTCACCATCCCGAATGATGCCTTACAAAACCCGTACGACTACTAGCTTACAAACCTTAGTGCCTTTGACACCAGATATCAATAGCCAATCACACACTATCTTCTCAAGCAACACAATGCTCAATGAAGAGTGCTAAAATGTGATGCATTTTAGTACCTAAGTTAGGGTATTCTAGTCCAATCATCTATCTTATTTTCATGTCTTAGATACTCATTTGTGTTATTGCCTATTTTAGGTGGATAATGTTCAAACAGGCTAACAAGAGCCATTTAGATCATTTTTGGAGCTAAGGAGTAAGGTTGGAAAGAAGTCAAGAAAAATGCATTAGGGCAACTTTGATTGACCGAAGGGGAGTCTCGATTGATCGAAGTGATCTTCAATCGATCGAAATCAAGGCGGTGCCAACTCAGCCATTTGGATAAAGTCCGAAGATATTTTTGTGCCATGTCAGCTTCGATCGATTGAAGCTCTAGTGTTTAATCGATCAAACAACTTCGATTGATCGAAAATGCTGCGGGCAGTGAGCTGTCTAATACCCGAGCACGCCATTTTCTACCTACCTTGCATAGTTGCGAATTTACTCCAATCACAGGCTATTATTCTGACTTGGTCCTTACTCAAAGGAGAGTAATTGATTTATTGAACATGGATTGTAATAGCTAGATAGTTTTTGATTACCAATTATAGAATATAAAATTTTCCTCTCTAGAACTAGGGTTTTGGGAAGAAAGCAAGGATGAAGATAATGATGCCAACCTCCAAGCTAGCCCTTGAGGGTTCCATTTCCACTACCATGAGTGGCTAAATCCTTCTCTTGGGGCTAGAGATGGCCTCTAGGCTTGCTTCTCAAAATTAGCTTTTATGTATTTTTGGGGATTTTAGTTGTAATGAATGTTTTGATCATGGATTAATATATATCTTGTAATCTCTACTTGATTTGTATAATTTAATGTTTTCAATTGATCATTTAGCTCTAGTCTTATGTCTATGTATGCTAGAATTGATTTTCATGTGTTTTTCTGTAGATATTATGGAATTGATGCATGTTTATGTGTGTTGATGATGTTAATCTAGTGATGGTCAAGGCATAGTGCTTAATTGAACACTCTTGAGATTTATTTGATGGTTCACACTTGTTTGTTGATGGATTGTATCACATCTCTAATTTAATTAGTTTAATTTCATGTCTCTAATCTAGTGTAGTGTAATTGCTTTAAATTTTTTGGTAGGTGAACAATCCATGCTTATTTCTTGGTGCTCCATACTTTTGAATGCAAAAAGTGTATATCTTTAGATATTTATGTGTATCAATTGTGGTTTAATTGAATGGATTTTGGTCTCATTTGATAGGTTGTACTATTCATTTAATTGAATAGACAAACTATGCTTATTTACCTTCCATACTTAGTTTTACTTGGTGTCACACACACACACAAGTTACAATCTAAATTTCCCCATTAATGTATAATTGCTAGTGTTTGATGAAGTGAAGCTTAGTGGTGTCTCTATGCCCCAAGACCTCTCTTCCATATATTTTCGCTACTTTCTAGATTGCTCTTGTTACTTGAATTAATCTTTAATTTCATTGTATTTTAATTAAACAAACCATCAATCATCTTTGATCACTAGACCTACTAATTTGACATTAATTTCCGTCACAAACACACCTCTAATCCCTTGGAACAATCCTTACTCACTCTAGCTATATTTGTAATTGGGAGTGGTAGTGACATTTTACAAATTTAAACTTGGTAACTCTTTAACATATCACCAAACCCACTTGTTAAGTTACACACACCAAGTTTTGGTACCGTTGCCTGGGATTGGCACAGTTGCCGGGGATTGGCACCGTCATGTTTGGAAATTAATTAGGAATTAGTACACTTTTGATCTTGTTTTTATTTTTATTTTATTTCTATTACTTATTGTGTTGTTCTTGATTGGCTAGGTGCATTGAGCAGAGGAGGCAAAACGAAAGGGAATTAGAGAAGTAAAGAAACCAAGTGAAGCTAAGCAAGAGCATAAAAAGTCAAAAATAAAAATTGCAAAGCAAACAAGGCAAAGGGAAAAAAAAATTTGAAAAACAACTTGAAGTTGCTTAAGGATTGTTTGTGAGCTTTTCTAAACTCAATCTCTAGTTAAATCGTCGGTCCATGTGGAGGCATGTTTTTACATTCTCAGATTGATCGTGAGCCCGTGTGGCGGCAATTTAATTTTCCTTGCATATTGTTCAAGGCATGGGAGTATGGGAACATCGTATGTGGAGGAGTGTTGATTGTTGATTTGTTACGGAGGAGAAGTAATTGCTACTTGCTTGTTGCTTGTTTTTGTTTTATTTGGGTATGCATGGTCGTTTAAATCCCACTCTTGCCCCACTTAATTTGAATCTTGAATCCATTGTTCGTAATTCTAAGAGAAAAGGTAATTCTAGTCACTCCATTTCATCAATGGAGGAAAATGAGGACCATGTGGTGGACCTTGATCACATAGACCAACAAGGCATCCTCTACCCTAATGAACATCATGACAATATTCAAGTACCATTAGGTATGCCAAGACCATTTCTTCCACAGCAATAAAGCTAAGTTCCATTGGAAATGCCTCGGCCAATTTTTGCTCCACAACCTTCCATTACTCAAAGGAATCAAGGTGTTTATGTTGCACCACCAATTGTGAATCCTCTTCTTGCTTTAAGAGACCATTATGTGCCTAATGAATATAAAGCACCTACATGCATTCAATTACCTCCATTTAGAGCACATCATTATGAGATTAAACCGCAAACTATTCAAATGCTTCCTAACTATCATGGACTTCCAAGTGAAGAACCTTACAAGCATTTGGATGAGTTTCTTGAAGTGTTTTCCACTGTAAGATATACGGACATGCCGGAAGAGGTTTTAAGGCTTAAACTTTTTCCTTTCACCCTTAAGGACAAGGCAAAATATTGGTTCAACAATCTTAGGCCTTTTTTGATAACTTCTTGGGTGGAAATGCAACAAGAGTTCTTGAAAAAGTACTATCCGGTTTCAAAGACCAATGCCATGAGAACTTCCATTAGAGAATTTTCTCAAGGAGATAGGGAATTGTTTCATGAGGCATAGGAAAGATTTAATGATTTGCTTAGAAAGTGTCCGCATCATGACATGGCTAAGTGGCAATTGGTTCAATATTTCTTTGAAAGTTTGCCGGATAGTCGTAAAGGTATGGTTAATGCATCTATGGGTGGTTCTTATCTTAATAAGCATGAGGATGATATGTGGCGTCTTTATGAAAGCATGATTGAAAATTCAATGCATAGATCTTTATCTTCCAAAAATGGTAGAAATTTAGGTGGAAGGAAGAATGTTGGCTTGTATCGAGTTGACAATTCCAATCACATAGCCGCCGAAATGAAATCGTTGTCTTAAAGGTTTGATCAATTTTTGATCAACCAAAATTCGGTGAATCAAGTGTGTTCCTCCCCTAATCATGTTCATCATCCATCTAATGAAGCATGTGATGGGCACCGAATATATGCATATTCGAGCCCCTAACTATGTATATGTTAAGGCCTAAAGTGGTAATTCTATCCACAGTTAGACTAATTTATGTTTAATATGTGTTTGTAGGTACTTTCCCAGAGAAATGGTTAAAATCGAGACTTCATGATGATATCAGCGCTTACAGAGTCATTACCGGTCATTTAAAGCAAGCCGATATCTGAATTGGTGAAGTTTAAAGCAATTCAAGCCTTAGAGCTCGAGCCTAAGTGTTGAGGCTCGAGCATTACAACAAAGAAGAGAAAAAAAGTCAACAAGGCCTAAATGCTCGAGCATCAGTAGCTTGATGCTCGAGCCTTACTTTAGGGTGCTCTAGCCTTAACAAAGGGTGCTCCAGCCTTGACCCTAAAGCTCGAGCATGATGCGTTGGAAATTAATAAGTTGATTTTAATCAAAGGCTATGCTCCTAGGTCTCGTACATCACATCTATGATCGAGCACTATCTACAAAGGATCGAGCATCATCCATTAATGCTTGAACATTGAGCCCTGGATGCTCGAGCATGGTACCTAGTGCTCGAGCCCATGAACTTGGATCGAGCAATGTTAAAAAAGTTCAACCTAAAAATATTCTAAGTGTTGGAAAAAAAGACGCTTCGAAAAATAGTTGAAGAAAATTGGCTAAGTATCAATGTGATGATCGAGCACCATTTACTGAAGCTCGAGCATCTACCCAAAGAAGCTCGAGCATCTCACCTTGATGCTCGAGCATGCACCTTAAAGCTCGAGCATCCGTTCCTGAAGCTCTAGCCTTTCATGACATGTCGGATTAAAAGCTGGGGGATTGCTATCTATTTCAGCTGTATCTTATCCCAGTTGGGCCAGAAGACCTAAAAGCCCACTAAATACATGTTTTTTTCTATAAAAGAAGGCGTAAGCCTTGATAGAAGAGGTCTGAAATTTCAACGTATTATTCAGAAGGCTGAAGGTGAGGTGACTTTTAGGGTTCCTATAATCTTGAAAGTGAATATCTTGAGAAGAGAGGTGTCGTCCGTGACGATGGAGATGAACTCAATACAGATGATACCTAACCTTGTCATGAGTAACTAATTCCTTTTCTTAGGGCACTGATGTAACCCAACATTATATTATGGTTTGATTGTTTTGACTCTGGATTTATTTTAATATATGATGTTTTCTTGATTAAATGACTATCAGCACTTGAAACAACTCAAGTGGTTTTTCATGTTTTGGTAGAATATAAATTGTTATTACCTTGTTTTAGATATAATAATTTATGTTCTATTCTCTACTTACCTTGTTGTACGGTATCTGGCGGAGCCCTGCTGGACACAAGAATAGAGGTCATATAATGATGTTCTAACATATTTTACAAAAGAATGTTTTCATAATCTATGCTTAGGAAAGGTGGTTCATTCGCAAAGTAGTTAAAATAGGTAGAGTAGGTAGGCGAATAGTCTGCGCTAACCGCTGATAGGTTATAGTTAGCTAATTTTGTAGAATAACTTTCTTTATTCTCTGAACTGAATGAATGTTATTGAGTTCAGTTCATTTGAAAACATAATTGCTTAAAGTTCTAGAGTTGATTCAATTGACCATAGTATAACGATTATGGTGAAGTCAAAGCCCTAAGATTTCCCTCTCTGATTATTTAATTTAGTTTAATTTGTTTTAGTTAATTATTTTGTTATAATTCTAGTTTGTCAAATAGTGACAACCAACAAACTTTCCAATCAAGTTACTTATAAACCATAAAACAAAGTTAAAAACTGAACTACAAATCTCTTCTCCCTGTAGGTTCGAAATCTTCTTTACATAGAATTATCCTACACAGTATCGTTTGATTGCGAGAGACACATCAGCATGCATGAATTATTCTAGTGTCTTACATTCTACTTCCAATTGTCTACATGGACATGTGCAAAATGAGCACCAAAAACAAGTAAATGCCACTTTTATTCACCAAGGGAATAATCCCTATGGCGCATATGACAATCTCGGGTGGAGGAACCATCCAAACTTCTCTTGGAAAAGCCAAGGGGAAGGCTCAAACCCTCCCCTAGGTGGCTTTCAAGGAAAGTATGTTCCACCTCTAATGCAATGCCAAGGTTCCTAGGGTTATAGATCATCTTTTCAATCACATGGAAACCAATTTTCAAATTCTCATTTTCCTAATTAATCTTCTTACTCTCAAGAAAATTCTTGGAGTCCCGCTTTTGATGAAAAAGTGTTAACCGCATTGGGTAATTTAGAGGCCAATACTCAATTACTTTATTCCCATTCTCAATCCATTGCTAAGCTAGAAACCCAAGTCGGGCAAATAGCTAGCACTTTGAATGCTAGAGAGAAAGGGAAAATGCCTTTAAATGCCCCACCAAAGTAACAATTTATGGTGGAGACCAATTCCTCATTGGAAGGTTTCACAATTGAACATGTTAATGCAGTGACAACTTTGAGGAGTGGAAAAATTGTTGACAACCAATTAGGTGTTTCCAATGAAGAGAGTGAACCGGTGCAACCAAAGGTTGTCACCCGTCCCGTTTCACATTCTATTCCTCATTTATTGCATGCGCATGAACCCTTTGTTGAGAAAGTGATGAAAAATGATTTGAACAAAGTTTTAAAAGATGATTTGAAAAATTCTTATATTGAAGATGTTTTGAAAAAAGATTTTGAAAAAGATTTTGAGCTAAAGGCTCCATTTCCAGATGCCTTGAAAGGATCCATTTCTATTGAAAAGCAAAAGACCAAAGTGAATGAAATAATTGAAGTGTTTAGGCAACTGAAGATCAATCTTCCACTTTTGGATGCAATTAAGCAAATTCTGGCTTATGCCAAGTTTTTGAAAGATCTTTGCACCCAAAAGAGGAAGAATAAGAGCCATGCACCAAAGAAAGTGATCTTAACCAAGCAAGTGAGCTCTATCTTGCAACACAACACTCTCCTAAAATTTAAAGACCCCGGTTCACCTATTACTTCTTGCATCATTGGTGACCATGTCATTAACCGTGCGCTTCTTGATTTAGGAGCAAGTGTTAACCTTCTTCCATATTCGGTATATGTTAAATTGGGCTTAGGAGACTTGAAACTGACGTTGAAAGTTTTGCAGCTTGCCGACCGACCCATAAAAAAGCCCCGGGGTATTATTGAGGATGTGTTGATTAAAATTGAAAAATTCTCTTTCCTGGTCGATTTCGTTGCCATTGACACGGAACTGGTCCCAAATCCCAAGAATCAAATTCCCGTTATCCTTAGCTGTCCATTCTTGGTAACCGACAATGCCAACATCAATTGTAGGATAGGGATAATGAAAACTTCATTTGTGCATATGAAGGTGAAATTGAATATATTTAATCCAACCCCGAGTTTGAATGACAACCATGAAGAAGTGTGTGTTGTGGAAAAGTGTCTTGACAATGAAATTGAGAAAGTTGAGTCTTTGTTTGAAAGTGGAATTTCAAAAGGTTTGCCTTCCAAAAAGATTTCTAAGAATGTTGTTTTGAAACCAAATTTTAAAAGGACATGGAAGCCCAAAACTTGCATTAAAAAAGGACAATCAATCTCTTTTGATTCAAATCCAACAAGCTCTCTAGGGAACCATTTTTTGGGTGGGATTCAAAAATCTATTCACCCCGTTAAGGAGGGGATGTATCATAAGATTTTTGATCTGGGCTAAAAGAGCCCAACGTCTTGCTAGAGACGTTAAAGACTAGTGCATTTCGTAGGGTTTGACAACCTTATTCCTCCCTCATTTTTATTTTTTTACATGTTTTTGCGTCGTCTAAATATGAGTTGATTTGAAAAATCCAGCTTAAGAGCCATTTTCTGCATTTTGAGTACTACCAGGGACATTTCAATCAATCAAAATTAAGTTCGATGGATCGAAGTCCCACTTCGATCGATCGAATCCCTTGTGATGAGGACTCTTCAGTTTCCATTTCGATCGATCAAAGGCAGGTTCAATCGATAAAAAACCAAGTTGGATCGATCAAAGTTAAGGGTTTGATTGATCGAATTACTTTGATTGATCGAAAATATGTGATTTGAAAATTTTCAAAAATCCCTTTTCTTTTCGTTTTCCTTTTCTTTTTATTCTTTCTTCCTTATTTATCTCCTTCCCCCTCTCACTTAAACCCTAAGCCACCGCCACCTCCATCTCTCTCTTCCTCCCTGAATTAATCTCTTTCTCCCTCATTCTTTCACCCTCAACCACCAATAACACCAACCTTTCCTCCCTCTTCTCATCTACGGCGAGAACACAGGAAGCCGAAGCTTCTCGCCGTCGTCCCTCCATTTTTGCCCGCGAGTTTTGGCACAAAGGTGGCCAAATCTAGTTCCATCTTCTTTTTTCTCCTTCGGCTTCCATCTTATACATCACCTCCGGCCGATTTAGGCCAAGGAGGATTCGAAATCAAGCTCCGGCGACACCTGCATTTTGTGGCGAGACTCCGGCGAGTCTCTGGTAATCTTCTCTAGTGCCGGTGAGGTTCAAAAACCTCTGTTTTGCTCTAGATTTCTCCCTTTTCTCCCTTTTACTCTTTAAAGCTGTCGAGTAAGCTCCAAGTCTTCAATTCTTGATTTTTGCATCATTTTCATTTTTATTTTTATTGTTTGTTTTTCTTTCTTTGATTTTGATTTTAGTTTTGCATTCTGATTATTTCTTTGTGTATATATTAAAATTGAAAACAAAATAGAAAATTAGAAAACGACAAAATCAAATAAAAATACAAAAATGAAAAATCCAAAAGGAAAATAAAAATCCTTGTTGAAAATTCTTGTTAAAAAAAATAAATTTTGGAACATTTGTTGGAATTACATGGAGAATGGAAAGTGGTTTTTCTTTTTGAATTCATTTGATGGAAGAACTTTGTTGTTACTAAATCTTTAAATTGTGACATGGGAATTAAACTTTAAATTGAAGTTGGAATCAAATGTGATTTGTCGTTAAATGGTGATGGGTAAATTGAGATGGATTTGTGAAATGTGATGGATGGTTGTTAAGTGTAGTCATTAGATGGAGGTTGGGCAAAAATATTGAATTGGTTTTGTGAACTATTGTGGGCGGTGTCCCTTATTGAGATTGATATTTGATTGTGTTGATATATACATGTTGTTTGTTGTGTTTGCAAATTTTTGGGATGTCCATTTTTAAGGGGAAACCATGCTGGATTTTCAAAAAAATTCTACACTTTGTTTTTAACTCACGGCATCAGATTTGATTCTTAAATTTTGAATTAGAATTTGAAAGGATTTTACAAGTTGATTTTAGAAAGAAAAGAAAGCAAATTTTCAAATGTTTTTCAAGTTGAGCTATTGATGTTGATTTTGAAATGGCATTGCAAAGTTTGAATTGTTGTAAGCATAGTTCCTTCTTGTCCCATTTATCTATCTTAAAAATGAAATGCATGGATTTATTCCAAGTTGTCTACATTACTTGCAAGCATGACTTGATTTGATTTTGTGCTTTTGAATTAAAAATGCTAAGTCTTGTCTTCAATGTATAAAATGTTTCAAATGGACTTCTTTGCAAAGTTTTAGTTGGATTGAGTGCATTATTTTGGTAAAATGAGCCTTTAGTGTTGAAATGCTTTGTGATCACACTTGTTGAGTTTCAAATGATTTAAAAAGGAAAATTTCTAAACTTTGTCAGAAAATGTGAAGTTAAGTTACATGATTCTTTACATTGATTGTTCATTGCATGATTCTTGTCATGAAGCTTTTCTACAATGTAATTGAATGACTTGACCCCAAAGTTTTCAAAAATTCCAATTTTGCCCCAAAAGTGTTTAGAAATTCCAAAGTTGACCAAAATGCCTTTCATTGAATTGGAACTTGTTCCATTTGATTCCTTTGCATCCATTTGCATGTTCTATGTGCCTTTGAATTTTTATATGATCCAATTATTGATTCTTGTCAAACTAGGACACCAGTTTGATGTCCCTTGGCATTCTTTATCATGATTTTTATTTCCTTGTGCTTATTGACTTTGAGACATACCAAATGATGTTTCAGACTAAGTTTGGGGGTGTCTATAGCTTCTTGGAATTTCAAATGCATGATTTGGATGTTGCATTTGTTCTTTGGCCTTAGTTGAGATTTTGAACTGAAATGTGAACCAAGTTAGGACTGTGATTACTTGATATTGCTGTTTATCTAATTCCATGCCATTGTCTTAATCTATTATACGCTTGTGATCATTTTTGATAACCGAGGTTCTTTCCGGTCCAGATTTTGACATCCAGATGGTAAGCTTCTTGTATTCTCATACTTATCCATTCTCTACTTCATTTGAGTATTAGAGGAGGTCACGAGCCATGAGTGATCATATGATGTTGATTCTGTCGCATTGTAGTATAAAATATTTCTTTATTTGGAGTTATTCTTAATTGTGCATCATTCAGATACATGCCATCTACTTGCATACCATGTCTAGGATTCTTTCTTGAACTTGCCTGTCATAACATGCCTTGGATTGCTGTGTTTTGCACTTGTGCATTACACTTAGTCTTTATTGCATGACATGCCTATTTCTTAAGTCCTAGGTTGACAGTTGCCATGCTTATACACTCCATGTTATCCTGTTCACTACATTTAATCTTCATTACTGCACTTGTAGACATTCTTGCTAGGAATTGATACGATGTCATCCTAGAGTCTACTTGTCATATCATTGTAGTATTTTCTTATGTTTTAGGTTTGTGAATACACGTTGCATTATTTATGCACCTTACAACCTATGCTTACTCTGTCGATTATGTTTTTGCTCAAAATGTTCCATATGTGACTTCTTTACCCTTTATGCCATCATTGCATATATGATCTATTTTGTTTAGCTGAAGCATATTTTAATCTGATTCTAAAGCTTTCTTATTCACTTCTTGCATAAGCATGATCCAATTTGTCTACTATCTGCTTCTACTTGATTTAGGCATACTTTGTATTTCCTTCTCATTTGCTTACCTTATCCTTTACCTGTGCACTGATTTAAAATTATTTTTGTAGATGTAACGTAAAAGAAAGACTCTGCTAGGAAATGAGTCCCCCTAGTGCCACATCTTGCACCTCCAGTTACAGAGTTTCCCTCTTCATCTTCTTCATCTTCGGCATCAGTTCAGTCTGAGACACATTCTATGGACACTGACCAGACCATTGCTAGGGAGGTCCCCACCGAGGCTTACGCCAGCAAGGTCCAAGAGACCGAGTACAGATTTGATACAGCTACATTTGCTATATTGGACCAGACTAGGTGGGCATATGATGAGTTTGTGAGGCGAGGCAGTGATGCTATCATGACTCCAGCGGACACAGTTGTTTATCCCCTGTTGGTTACTCTCTTCTATCAGCACCTCTGGATGGATGAGGATAATAGACTTCTACTGCACACCACCATCGATGGTCAGGAGATCGATATTTCTCTCTCGGCCATAGTTGCTGCCAGTTGCTACCCCCACACTTCTCCACTGGACGAGGAAACTCAGGAACCTCTCTATCCTGACCTTCCACCATTTCCCACTGAGCTGACTATGGTAGCCACATTATCACCATAGGTGGTATATGAGGGGCACACATTTTTAGACCAGGTTGAGATAGATCCCTAGTACTGGTTTTTCGACTCCGTGCTTCACCTCAATACCGTCCTACCAGTCATGGCACTCAGAAGAGAGGGGATATTCCAGGCCTTCTCTATTCTTGCACTTATCTGGGAGCTTATCCACAAGTTCTAGAAGGAACTTACATTTTTCACCTACCACCAGAACTGAGACCTGGTTGTTACCTTTTGGCCATCTTATCATATAGCTACTCATCGATCAGGGATACCAATTTGACCCTGAGGAGATCCTAGAGCCCGACGTTGATAGGGCGAAGAGAGCTTATGATTTGACCTAGTGGAACAAGACTTATAATGCCTACCGCAAAAACAGAGCCAATAGAGATTTTAAGAGACTACAAGCACGGTTATAGAGAGAGCCAGCAGAGGCAGCAGCAAGCGATGTTCCAGAGGATGATATCGCAGATAGATCTCCACCCAGACAGAGACGTCGTGTTACTACTTTCGGATCCATCTCCCAGCCGGATGTACCGGCTGTATTACAGCAGACTGGTCCATCACATGCCCATCCTCTCGCACCTACAACACAAACCAGCACTGACTTTAGCTACCGATCGAAGGTAGCTCAGTTGCATACAAATTTTATATCTTTCAGAGCTGATATGACTGGTCATCACGAAGATATCACGAGGAGGCATGATGACCTGGTGAGGAGACACGATGATCTGGTGAGGAGACATGATGATTTAGTTCGGAGATCTGATGCCCTGTGTGCTGAGGTAGTTGAGGTGAGATATGAGCTTGGTATTTTGAGGACCGATATTTCCACTTAGCTCACTCGCCATAGCACCGAGATGTCTGCTATGCTGTAGCATATTGCTGATATGATCACTCTAGACCCCTCTGTCTGATGCTATCATTTTCTCTCTCATACCCATGATCTCTATTATTCTGCCTATAATTTTTCTACATCATATTTGGATATTTGCACTGGTTTTAGCTATTTTTTTATGGATACTATTTGATATTTCTTGGATAGTTATTCGGATTTGATATAGATTTTTTTAGCTTTTGATGGATATTATTGATTCTATGGATATTTCATCTTGCACATATTTTCTATATCTGGATTTTTGGATACTTGATATTAGTTTTGTATGTTATGAGTTTTACATTACTAGATGCCATGATTTTTGCCCAGTTCTCAGTTTTACATCTTAGTTATATCATTGATGCATATGCTTTGATAATTGTTAGTGTGACCATTTTCAGATTGGTTTTCGGAATCTAAGTTTGGCGCTGCGCTTTCCAAAGCTAAGCTTCCATTGCCGGGTCCATTTTGCTCTACCCATTTGGTATACTCTTTCCATTATCTGTTATTTCTTTGTACATTGTGGACAATACATAGATTAAGTTTGGGGGTGTTTTAGTATATCTTACATATCATACTTCATTTCTATGCATGTGGTATGATTTGAGAGTCTGGACTATGATTTTGATCTTTTGAGGACCATGATACTTAGAATTTAAAAATTGCTTGACTTGAGAGTCCAATACTCCTTGTATGCCTTGTGGATGCCATTTAGGAGTAAATTTTTCAAAAGATTGATATCTTACTTGCATTTATAGTCCACATCATCCTAATTTTGTGATTATTTTGAGATTCACTCTAGGATTCTATACTAGTACAGGCGCACACTAACATTCATTTGTGGGGCACATGCTTTGTTGATTATTGAATTGGTTATATCCCAATTAGACTAGTAGTGCATTGAAAGCTTTCATTTTTACAAAAGTGGATAACAATCTCTTTTCATTGAGTAGTCGGGATTCTAGCTTCATCAAGTACTGAATTTCTCATGTTGAAAGGTGGAGGGCCCAAACTCTAGGTTAATAATTGAATGCTAAAAAAAAATAAAATAAAATAAAAGAAAAAGAAGTTGCAAAAGTAATAAAAAAAAGTGAAGACTTCTCCCAAAAGGTGAGAAATGGGAAATGATTAGATGGAGATTGTTTTGATTTGCAGCCTAGTTGATTTGAGCTTGTAATCCGGTTTGGGAGTCATTGACCTAACGCTCGACCTCATATATCGCTAGAAAGCTTAATAGATCACTATATTGCACCATGCTTCCATCTTTGATCCACTAGGATAGTAAAAATAATAAATAAATAAATAAATCGAGTGAAAGGAATAAGTGCACCTAGTTGAATAAAACTTTAATAAAAGATCCACTCTTTATTTTGATGATCGAGACTAGATTTGTGTGCTAGTTTGAGGGTAAGGATGTGATAATTTCTTTAGTTGGCTTAGAAAATAATATATTTGATGCCGGTTCACTCAAAAAGGATTCTAGTATTGTTTTGATTTGCATGACCATTTTCTTGATATGTGGAGGACCATATTTGCTTGTTTGATATTGAGATTTAAGGAGATTGCTTGGAAATGGTTGAAAAATTACATACTTGAGGTAGTTTTCTCCTAATACTTGTTTTGTATATTGATACCTCTTTAGTGAAAAAAAGCTCAATGTTTGTAGGTATCATTTCTGGAAACCCTCACGAGATTTCACTCATCCACTAGGGGTAACCTAAGGGTCTAAAAGGCTTGTTGCATGCGCTAAATGCAATCGTGTTCTCTACGAAAGTGATGTTATCATTTTATTGCTTTCTAGTTCATAGATGCATAGTTGTTTATTTGTTTCTCTTCCTTGTAGTTCATTGCTAAGGACTAACAATATCTAAGTTTGGGGGTGTGATGAGTGCTCAAATGTGATGCATTTTAGCATCTAAGTTAGGGTGATCTAGTCTAATCATCTATTTTATTTTTATGTCTTAGATACTTATTTGTGTTATTGCTTATTTCAGGTGGATAATGTTCAAACAGGCTAACAAGAGCCATTTAGATCATTTATGGAGCTAAGGAGCAAAGTTGGAAAGAAGCCAAGAAAAATGCATCAGGGCAACTTCGATCGATCGAAGGGGAGTCTTGATCGATTAAAGTGATCTTCAATCGATCGAAATCAAGGTAGTGCTAGTTCAGCCATTTGGATAAAGTCCAAAGATATTTTTGTGCCATGTCAGCTTCGATCGATCGAAGCTCTAGTGTTTGATCAATCGAACATCTTCAATCGATCAAAAATGCTGCTAGCAGTGAGCGATCTAATTCCCGAGCACGCCGTTTTCTACCTACCTTGCATAGTTGCTAATTTCCTCCAATCACAGGCTATTATTCTAACTTAGTCCTTACTCAAAGGAGAGTAATTGATTTATTGAACATGGATTATAATAGCTAGATAGTTTTTGATTACCAATTATAGAATAGAAAATTTTCCTCTCTAGAACTAGGGTTTTGGGAAGAAAGCAAGGATGAAGATGATGATGCCAACCTCCAAGGAAGCCCTTGAGGGTTCCATGTCCACTACCATGAGTGGCTAAATCCTTCTCTTAGGGCTAGAGATGGCCCCTAGGCTTGCTTCTCAAACTTAGCTTTTATGTATTTTGGGGGATTTTAGTTGTAATGAATGTTTTGACCATGGATTAATATATATCTTGTAATCTCTACTTAATTTGTATGATTTAATGTTTTCAATTGATCATTTAGCTCTAGTCATATGTATAGGTATGCTAGAATTGATGTTCATGTGTTTTTCTCTAGATGTAATGGAACTGATGCTTGTCTATGTGTGTTGATGATGTTAATCTAGTGATGGTCAAGGCATAGTGCTTAATTGAACACTATTGAGATTTATTTGATGGTTCACACTTGTTTCTTGATGGATTGTATCACATCTCTAATTTAATTAGTTTAATTTCATGTCTCTAGTCTAGTGTAGTGTAATTGCTTTAAATTCTTTGGTAGGTGAACAATCCATTCTTATTTCTTGGTGTTCCATACTTTTGAATGCAAAAAGTGTATATCTCTAGATATTTGTCTGTATCAATTATGGTTTAATTGAGTGAATTTTGGTCTCATTTGATTGGTTGTGCTATTCATTTAATTGACTAGACAAACTATGCTTTTTTACCTTCCATGGTTAGTTTCAATTGGTGTCACACATACACAAGTTACAATCTAAATTTACCCATTAATGTATAATTGCTAGTGTTTGATGAAGTAAAGCTTAATCGTGTCTCTATGCCCCAAGACCTCTCTTCGATATATTTTTGCTACTTTCTAGATTGCTCTTATTACTTGATTTAATCGTTAATTGCATTGTATTTTAATTAAACAAGCCACAAATTATCTTTGATCACTTGACCTACTAATCCGATATGAATTTCTGTCACAAACACACCTCTGATCCCTTGGGACGATCCTTACTCACTCTAGCTATATTTGTAGTTGGGATGTATAATGACCCACTCCACCACATGGTATGATATTGTCCGCTTTGGGCCTGAGTCCGCACGGTTTTGCTTTTGGGCTTTTACCCCAAAAGGCCTCATACCAATTGGTGATGACACACTTACATATAAGCACTTCACCTTTCCCTCTCCCAGGCGATGTGGGACTTGTGCACCCGTAACTCGCCAATGTGGTAACCTGTCTGTGTCTCTCGTACCCGCCCATGGCACACCCGCCCATAAGGTCATCATAATCCACCCCTCTTGGAGGCCCGACGTCCCCGTCGGCACACTTCCGGCTAGGTCAGGCTCTGATACCATTTGTAACGACCTACTCCACCACATGGTATGATATTGTCTGCTTTGGGCCTGAGCCCGCACGGTTTTGCTCTTGGGCTTTATCCCAAAAGGCCTCATACCAATTGGAGATGACACACTTACATATAAGCACTTCACCTTTCGCTCTCCCAGGGAATGTGGGACTTGTGCATCCGTAGCTCTCCAGTGTGGTAGCCTGTCAGTGTCTCTCGCACTCGCCCACAGCACACCCGCCCATAAGGTCATCACAGGATGGTAGTGGCATTTTACAAATTTAAACTTGGCCACTCTTTAACATATCACAAAACCCACTTGTGAAGTCACACACACCACTCAACACCCTATATGGGTGTTCACCACACAGCATCCTACCACTTAGATCATTAGATTTCATACCTAGCTTAAAACCAACACCGATTACTTCTACACAATCACTTAGAGCTCTGAAGCTCACAAGAAAGACGGTATTTAGACTACTGAACATAACGACATCGAATCTCCAACTCATCCTTCAAAAGATACACAAAACTCGAGCTAAAGTAATCCCGAATACTACCCAGTAAGTCCCAAAACTAGGTTAACACATCCCCGATAGACCACACACTTGTTACCTAGTACATAGCTACGCCCTTCGTTGACCACAAAAGTGACCACCAATCACAACATCTAATTCCATTATCCTTAGCATCTCTCAAGATGGCTAAACTCTAGATCTCCCAACACTACATAAAAATGAGTCACTCCATCATAGAGTGTACTATCAAGTAGTCAAGACACAAATCCCCAAAACAAGATCTTCACTAATCAAATCGTCGGACCACAAACCTTTATCGGATACTTAGTCCTACCTAACATACCTCGCCACCCGAGATAAACTACCTGAATCCACATCATCACAACGCACAAGAACATGCTCTCACTGTCACTAACAAGTCAAAATAATCATTGACATTTGACCCGACATCGTGTTAAAGAGGGGCTGATTCAGGAGAAATGGTTGGCCAGGCCATTCTCATTATTAAACCCGTCTCAACATTGACATTATTCCCGTCTTCAAGTTTAAACCTTAAACACAGTCTCACACAGTCCATAAGATAACTACAAGACTCACTCGTTATCCATTCATCGTTTTACGTAACCTCAATAGCTATACAATCATACACACTACTCTAAGAATACCTAATATACCTTAATCATACCACTCATAAAGGGCAAAAATTAACTCAACACTGAACGTCATAACCAATGGCCAAACATAAAAGTTTTCTGATCTACTCTTAACAACCCATACTAAGGAAAAACTTCTTAACATCAACATCGTTCCCGTCTTTAGGTTTAAACCTTAAACACAGTCTCACACAGTCCATAAGATAACTACAAGACTCACTCGTTATCCATTCATCGTTTTACGTAACCTCAATAGCTATACAATCATACACACTACTCTAAGAATACCTAATATACCTTAATCATACCACTCATAAAGGGCAAAAATTAACTCAACACTGAACGTCATAACCAATGACTAAACGTAAAAGTTTTCTGATCCACTCTTAACAACCCATACTAAGGAAAAACTTCTTAACATCATCCGATTCAATTCTTGCCTCGTCAATACACTTCATAAGACTGCCTCATACTTGACATCTCAAACTTAGAATCAATTCATCACAAATGTTCCTCGAAGGAATCCCATATTCACCTCTTTAATCATATGGTCCTAAGCTAATATCGACACTAGTCTCCAAGACATTGTCAAACCAAACATCCATGAAGGCATTCAAGCTCAAGACTCATATCCCATTACCTATTATCCCCAAGCTTTCTACTTATGATGCATCCCTTAGCCACCACCACTAGCCTCAGACACAAGGAATGCACAACCACTATTCGACAACTCATGCCTCACACTCAACTGGTCGAGACTACTTTCTGATTAAGCATTGTTAACACCAAAGACTTCACCTCCCTTTATGGGAGAAAGTCAACCAATCTAATCAAACCTTTACCAGAGACTTCTATCCCCGGGCTCACACAACTCCTAAACAAAAAAAAAAAAAATACTTACGGCCAACGACGTCCTTACCAAGACTGAAACAATCCAAAGGGGTAATAAACCCCACTCTTATAAGAGACTGACAAGCTGAATCCAGGCGTACCTAACACCCCACCACACATTACTCATCAAACGTCCAACCATGGACACCTAATCTCACTCGAGATGAAGTCGAACTCCTTATATACAAGGAGATGAACCACATAAGATACCCGTATAAAACGACGAACTCAAATCTATATAATCTGGCGATAAATTAACCATCTCACATTACCAAAACTCGTCGGGAATCCTACGGGGATCCAACACTAGACCCTTGCACCTTCAATGCTATGATGGAACAAACTGAGAATGCAACACCTGTACACCAACTGCTAGAATGCAACTTATAACAGGATTACCATACAAGAACATCAATGCTCGCAACTCACTAACACTAAAAATGATCACTACCATTCGGGCACCGCATCCCATTCTACTTAGAAATATTCATTCCTAAACCGTAGTCTTTATGTGGGAAAACAACGCCTCCATCTTTACCTCCCCAGGTGACACCGCCTTGAACCCGTGCATATAAGACTCGTGACCTCAGTCATAGCAACCTACTGACTCATTTGAGAAATAGAGTGACTAAATGGCAACATCACCCTTACTGGCTCTATAAGATTAAATAGTCCATAATCACCTCGACCAATGCATAACTACATTACCTACCTAACAACATACGGCAAGCAACTCATAATCTCTAATCAACATTCGGATCATACCTTAAGCCGTTTCACTCATCAGCACCAAGATATCATGCCATAACACCTCTATTACCATTCTTCACGAATGATAACAAGAACCTCTCATTCGTCGAAATAATAAAATACTACTAGTCAACTCCTCTACAACATCCCAAGGATAATACAAACATAGTGCAAAAGTATACCTCACTCTTAACACTCCCTACAATGACCACTAACCTATTATAAGGAAGAAAAAAAAAAAAAGAAAAAA
This sequence comes from Cornus florida, assembly GCF_030987335.1. Lineage (NCBI taxonomy): Eukaryota > Viridiplantae > Streptophyta > Magnoliopsida > Cornales > Cornaceae > Cornus > Cornus florida. Next base: position 36,164,582 of record NW_026775576.1, on the reverse strand, counting down.
AAAAAAAAAGAATCCATATGTGGTAACGCCATGCCGATAAATCCCAAAAGAGGAGAATGAGCACCAAAACTAGAATATTCAACGTCCAATTACATCCTTAAAACCAACCACAGTAGTAATCAGTCGCTAATACTTAACCGGTTCTTCGAACCACTCTTCCTAAGGTAATATACATAGTCAGCCAAAGAAACCTCATGCCCTAGTATTGACATCATTACCTTTTCTCTTTATCATTCCTTAGAACACCCTTGGCCACCGACGAAAAGTCTAATGGGGCTACCTGCTCAACCTTCGAGATCACCCTCATCCCAAATCACTCCAATCAATAAATTATCCCTTTGGATCCTCAACCACTAGCACTACCTTCCTATACTCCAAACACGACCAGAATATAACTCTAGCTCACAACTTTTTAATTCTAAAACATAATCCACACAGTGATACAGTACCTACCATCCATTACCTCATCTGCAGATGATCGAACGCTTCAATGACCGCATACTCAAACAACACACCCTACCTGCACTACGCAAATCCACATTATCTAGTTGGAACTGACCACCACACACAACCTCAAGACTCTTTCAACAATCGTGCCAACCTATAAACCCGCTCATCAACTAAGCCATTCAACCGACTCAATAAGAGTCAAAACACCCGTAACGTATATCCGTAGGTTTTCAAAAATGGAAATCATCTCTCAACAGACCAGTCTATAAAATAGACTCCTTTAAGACCACTAATTGAATAATATCTATAAGTCATTCACCCGACATCGGCATAGTTCTATTCATCATCCATGCCAACTTATACATAGTAGTACTGACCAAGTCTCCTTAACAACCACACTTAACACATCTCATCGGGCTGTACTAAAGTACGCGAAACATACATCCAGAATCCCTAGACTATACTCGTAACTTCTCCAACTCCTATCATACATACCATAATTCGGTTCGAAGAGAACTTTCACACCAAACTGTGCCCTAAGTCACAAACTCTAACCTTTTAAAGTCATATATCTCCAACAAAAACCTCACATCATACTCTTGACCTCCACAGTCATAAGAACCCATATACTAATACATGAAACTTAAACACCTCACCCTGAACACGCACTATGTGATATGCAATCATTCTAAAGTCGTGCCCCAAACTCCACACTATGAAAAAATTGAGAAGGATTGAAAAACCATGCACTGAATAGCTCAATCCATGGGCTAGAAATCCACGTCATTTATTCGATAAGAACTGGAACCCAAACAACCCTAGAGCAATCAAGCTCATCGCCTACTCAGGTTATAACCCACACGGCAACTACATCGTAACAAGTACTTTGTCATACTAGTTACTATCCCATACTTAATAGCATATGTGTATATCCATATATATACATATATATATATATATATAACCGTAACCCATACTTTGATACAATCATGTCCTTTTATTTAAAATTTAACAGTATGCCTTCCATAAAACACCCGCTTGGATAACCCATGCTCGACTACTCATCACATTACCATAAAAAAAAATGATTGCACAACTCGTGCTCACTACTTGCCATTCTACCATGGATATCATGCTTTCATCATTAGTAAACAACTAAGCAATTAAACGCACTGCCTACAATTATGGTTTTAAAAGACCGATTACTTTCATTAATCAAATTGAGCTTTCACACATACGCATTTCATATACATAGTTGGATCACATAATCATTCTCCATACTTGGGCATATAACACATATTTTAGCATTTAAACACATAGACATATGAACACTTAAGAAGTAAGCATGTCTTTCAAACCCGTAAACACATAAGCAAGTAACAAGTAAGTATTGTTTCCTAAAATAGCATACACTTAATCATGAAATACTTAGTCAATGCAAGTCAACTTTTTACCCCATCTAGGTAAGCCACTACTCATCGTCCGAAAGGTTTTTGAACCTAAAGCTCTGATACCAAATCTATAACGATCTAAACGCGGGGTCTAGATAACTATCTGGGTCCCAACCCGACCCAAAAATATGTAAGGGAAAAATGGTCATTATGTGCCTTATTATATGTTAGGAGTCATAATAATGGCATGCCAATCATTTCTAATCAAACTGGGACATGAAAGGGTGAAAACGTTGACTTCGGGTTCACTCTAAGGCCCTAAGGTTGATAAGGGTAAAATGGTCCTTTTATGTCAAAATTGTGGAATGGAACCAATACCATTTAGAAAGATGGCTTAAAAACATATAAGTTAGACTCAAGAATGACCCTATTCGAGTTCAAAATGAAGAAGTTATGGGAATTTGAAGTTTCGATTAACAAAGGTATAGAGACAGAGTCCTTTGTGCTTAAGCGCAACCATTTATGCTTGAGCTCAACCTTGTGCTCAAGCATAAATATCTTTACTCGTTCTTTAGGACCTGTAATAAAATGTCTTGAGAGCTGCTCTCAGGATCCCACCAAAATCACCCCAATGCTCGAGCACAGACCCCTTGTGCTCGATCATTGGCCACCCTATAGAAATATGATTCTCGACCAAGGCCCTGTGCTCAAGCACTAGCCTCAAAAATGGCCAAATGCTCTAAAAAATCTAGGGTTTGGGTCAAGCAAGTTGCTTAGGCACTTAAACGCATTCACAATGATCAAATTTGATCTGAAAAACGGTCATAGACTTAAGTAAATGGATAAATGAAATCTATTCATCAACCTTAAACATCAATCTAACGTTTCTGAAATCAAATATGCTTCCATGGCATTCAAATTTATAACATTTCTTCCTTACACGTCAATATACATTAAAAGTAGGCTAATTAAGTACAAGATACAATCATAGACCCTTAAGGTCGAATTTATAATACTTTACAAGAATTTACGTCATCCATACATTTGATACAAAAATAATGAAAGTAAGCTTTTGCCAACCCTAACTATACTCGGGAGGGTCAATCATCAACCATGACTCCATTATAACCTAAAAAATGTTAATGAAATGGGTGAGTAGGGAGGCTTAGTAAGAGATGCCAAAGGCACCAACTTTGGACTCCCTTAAGCCACGCATCACATATACGGGATAAAAGGAAACCGGGATAATACTTGGGAATTTCACTGAATTTAAACCACAATCTAATCCAATAAATGGTATAAATACAACTTTGCACAATATGAATACAAATGCAATGCAATGAATACCCATTCCCATTCTTAGTCTCAACCGACCCACTTGGCCTCTACCTTTAAAAACTGCTAACCGACCCACTTGGCCTAAACTCACATTTAAAAACTGCTAACTGACTTTACCGAGGTAAGATTGATTATTATCCCTCGTTCCAAATCCTAATATTAACTTTTTCACATCCTATACCGAACTGCGCTCCCTTTAGGTTAAGTTAGTACCGGACTCGCGAAATCTGGTTTGCTTTATAAAAGTCCTTTTTAAGCCCCTTTCTCATTCCCTTTTCTCGCCATGTCGTGCACATGCTCAATTACAACAATTTAACTTCAATTTCATTGGTATAGCTATAATGGTATAAACATCGCATTTTATTTACTTTTCAATATATTATCAACATAGCATTTCTCACAAAATAACTACAAGCATGCTTAAAATAGATTTCACTTCATCACCATTATGCTAGCATTTAAACTTAGCATTGTAATAGCTTAGGAAACATTATACTTCACACTTAGCACATAAAGCACATTAGAAACATCATGCTTCACACTTAGCACATAAGACACATTAAATTACTCTGTATAAGCATACTTTCATATCATCATCACCGGGTCGAACATAATGTGAGCCTAGTAAGGGTTGTTTGTATATCTTACAGTGCTTGATGGCCTGGTTGTTTATAGAAAGTCCTAAAATTCAGCCCTAGAAATAGTCATTTCATGTTGATCTTCATCGCTGCCACCACCACGATCATCTGCCATGAGTCTAGGATAAGACAAGGCTCTAATGCAACTGACGGAGCGGAAGTGATGAATGTTCAACAATCAATAAAAAAGCAATTTTGAATCCGCAAAGTTAAAAGAAAATTGTAGATCATGTACTCTAATATATTATTGATAATTGAATTGGTTATCCTACTCTACATATATTTATAATAGAAAATCTCTAAGTTTAAGAAAACTAATACTATAAATAAACCTAAAAGCAAAATGAAACCTAAGACTAAAAATAAAAAATAAGTCTAAAAATTCTGAAGAAATAAGTTAAGAAAGCTAATCACTAAAATAACCCCAAGAAGTTGGCCTAGTTAGAAAAGATTTGGATCGTTGTGTCTCATGAAGTATTCGGTCTCATGATTGATTTACGGTAGGTGAAAACAATTCCTTAGGAGGGGTGAGTACAAACTAAGGAAATATATATATATATATATATATATAATATAATATAATATAATATAATATAATCACAAAAATAACTTTAAATGCCAAAAATAAAAACAATTAGAGTTTGTTTAGGCCACACACAAATACTAAGATATTCAGTCTTCCTGTAGGACGGAAAACGTGATTTTGTAGCAGCAAATGACCGAATTTGGCTGAAACCTGATTCATGGCCGCTAGCTAAATTTATTAAGTTTTGTTTATCACGTCTTTTCCACTCAAAAGAATATATATACCCTTTCGAATTGAAAATAGTGGCGTCGAAAATTCCATCCTACATCAAGATTCCATTCAATATCACACTTACATAATTTACAACATATATTACAAGATCCCAGGAGTCTATTAGCAAAAAGTAAATGGTAAATAATAATAGTAATAATAATAATTCATTTCCTTGTGGTGCACGAGCAACATAATGGAGTGATGAATAAGCACGCTTCTAGATTAATAAAATTCAAAGCCTATTTTCACACAGATGAACAACGTGAAACCCCATTTTCACATGCTACAATCTACATACGTACCCTTGCATGGCCTATATAAACCAACATGCATGGACGAACCTTTGCAAGCAAATTTACCCTAAAAAAAACACTTTGCAACCAAACCCTATTATGGAGACTCAAGCCTTTCTCGTTTTAGGTCTTATAGTCCTTGTCTTGGCTAATTCTGTCACTAGCCAAGAAGAAGCATTGTGCGGTTGCACCGATAAGCTCAATCGTGCAAGTTTCCCAGCAGATTTTGTCTTTGGGACAGCATCATCTGCTTATCAGGTAATGTTGCAGCTGTCCCAAGGGGTCCAATTCTTGTTTGCTGCAAATTTAACTTCCTACTACAAGAATTTATGAAAAAAATTTACTATACATTTGTGTGTTCTTTGTTTCTTTCAGTATGAAGGTGCAGCATTTGAATATGGAAAAGGCCCAAGTATATGGGATAATTTCACTCTCGAACATCCCGGTCTCTCTCTCCGTCTCTTATTTATTTAATGGACTATGCAACAAAAACGACCTACATATGACATTTCTTTTGGTCTAAAATATATTTTCAAATAATTCGATAACCTTTTGAGTCTGATACCATATTAATAACCATTTGAACTTTTTTCTTTAGCAAAAAAAATTATTGGTTCAGTTATTGACAGGGTTTAGTTTGAAATGACAGAGATGATAAAAGACGGTAGTAATGGAGATGTTGCCATTGACTCTTATCACCTTTACCCGGTATGGTACAAGCTAGTCAAACTGTTCTCATGCTCCATTAATGCACTGTGTGTGTGTGTGTTTGTGTTTATCAGTGGGGTGTTATTAGTAATACTCGATCATCATGCAGAATGATTCATCCATGATGAGAACAATGGGGGTGGACGCTTATAGGTTTTCGATCTCATGGTCAAGGATATTACCAAGTAATCATAAATTAATATCGCCATTTAATATTATATATATATATATATATATATATGTTTAAATTATTGTTTTTTATCATCCCTAAATATTGCAATAATTATCAGGTGGAAATCTGGCTGGGGGTTTGAATGAGGAAGGAATTCAATACTACAACAATTTTATAGACGACCTCATAGCCAAGGGTTATTGATCAAATCTCAACTGTGTCATATATATATTGCTAATTAGTATAACAAAATGTATTAAGTTACTTTATTTGCAGGTATACAACCCTACGCGACTTTATTCCACTGGGACGTTCCACAAGCCTTAGAAGATGCATATGACGGTTTCGTAAGTCCTCAAATTGTGTAAGTTTTCGATCTTTGGTGGAAGGAACTCAAACCTGCACACACACACACACACACACATATATGTGTGTGCAGTATTAGATATACAATTTATATAATTAGAATCGAACATTGAATTATTAGATGTAAAAAAGGGTTATTTAGCACTTAACACACTAGAGATTATCATCAATAATTAAGAAAGTCAAACTATGCCAATTAATCTATGTGATTGGAAAAGAAAAGAAAAAACCTATAATGCACTAGTGATACAGATGACGTATGGAGCTGATCAAGTGTTAACACATCAAAAGAACCACTAAAATATATGCATTTTTAATTATGTAACGAGATGAAATTTGCCGATGCATTAAAACCTATCTCATGTGACAGGGATGATTTTCGTGACTTTGCCGACGTCTGCTTTTGGAAATTTGGTGATCGTGTGAAGAATTGGATCACACTAAATGAGCCATGGAGTTTTAGCTCTACTGGGTATGGACATGGTACATACGCACCAGGTCGATGTTCTCCATGGCAAAATTGTACCAGATCGGGGGATTCAAGCACAGAACCATATTTGGTGTCACACCACCAACTTCTTGCTCATTTAGCTGCAGTAGAGTTATACAGGAAAAATTATCAGGTCTCACTCGGGCATCCTAGACTTTATTTATTTATCTTTTTTCGAAAGTTTAAGCAAACACACTTATTATATATTATTATGCCTCCATCAAGGCTCAAACATTTAACCTTCCTATTGATGGTGGAGAAATTATATCATCTGAACTAGTGTCTATTAGTAATGATCACCATACTTGATGTTGAGAATATATATGTATATATATAATTTTTGATATTTTCTTAATCTCTGCCAACAAATATAGAACAAATTAATAACAAAAATCGTTCTGAACTTGTACATATGAAACACAGGGAAAATTTAATTTGGATGTTGGTTTTTTTTTTTTTTGGTAAATGGTTGTGATTTAATCATGTTGATCGTGTGCAGGCATGTCAAGAGGGCATAATTGGAATTACGCTTCTGGGGATATGGTATGAACCTTTGAACGCGAGTTCAAGGCAGGACATTGATGCTCAAAAACGAGCCATCGATTTTGTGTATGGATGGTAAGTACAAATGAGAACCATGTTTTTTTTTTTTTTTTTTTTCTTTTTTTTTGAAAGGTAAGATTAAATGAGGACTATGTTCCTCATGGAGTAGTGCAATGGTTATTAATATACGTATTCTACTGATATTTTCTTTAATTGGATTTTTGATTTTGAATAATAAGAAAAAGTAAATTTTACTTACAGCTAAAAAAATATAATAATAATAAAAAAAATTAATATTAACAAGAACAATAAAAACTATATTTATTTATTATCATGATCACGTCCTAAAGATGTTATTTGGTTTTTCCTAATGGAGTAGTTCTTTAAGAGGTTGAACACCCCGATTATTGTCGAAAATAAGTTTAAAATTTAACTTTTGAGACATATCTGATGCTTTTGACACATCTTCCAATCTGAACACAAGATGATCGGATGTCAACTTGACTACATGGTGGAGATTTTTGTCACTTGTACCGCGCGCGCGCGCGTGTATATATATATATATATATATATATATATGTTATGATATAGATTTTTGCAAGTGCATTTCAGGTTTATGGACCCACTCACAAATGGTGACTATCCACGTAACATGCGTGATCTTGTTGGCAATAGGCTGCCGAATTTCACAACAGATGAATCGACAAGGCTAATCGGATCATTTGATTTTTTGGGGTTAAATTATTATACAGCCGGTTACGCAACTTATGATGATAATGATACCCGTCCTGATAGTTACGTTTATGATTCTAAAGTCATTACAACATGTAAGTAGGAACCAAAATATATATATACTATACTATTTTATTCTTTCAATTATGATCACCTGACTTAACTTGGTACTTATAAAATGTGCATCTCATTTTGATTTTATAGATGTGCGTGATGGGATCCCCATTGGTGAAAATGTAAGACTTTTAAATTTAGTATTGCATTTGAGAACACCACACCTCGAATTGAAATAAAAGAAAATTTCGTTCAAGAAGTGAAGAAGTTGATTGGGTGCTTCTAAACATAAACTTCAATTCATTTTGTATTTAAATGATTATATTTGTAATTCTGACAAGAATTTCTATTTATTGCGTTAAAAATATGTTACAGGCTTCGAGTTGGCTATATATTTATCCGCTAGGGTTTCGGAATCTTTTGAACTACACGAAAATGACATACAACATTTCGCTTATATACATAACTGAGAATGGTAATTATGATCTTTTCATACCGAACTGAGCTCAATTTTATTAATTGAGTTCACAAACGTATAACATTTATTGTTTCCTAGGGGTTAATGATGATGAAAATGCTGATAGTCCGCAAATTATCAACGATACTCGCAGAGTAAAGTACTTGAAAGACCATCTTTGTTGCCTTCAAAAATCCATATTTGAGTAAGTATTTAGTGTTGCATGTTTCAATCAATTCATTTTTTTTCACATTTGTGAGCACATTGATGTATAAAATAGTTGAAATAAATTAACAATTTGAATTTTATGATGTACAAGTTTGACTTAATATATATATATATTTGAAATGTAACGTTTTTTTCTTTTTTTTTCGTAGGGATGATGTCAATGTAAAGGGATATTTCGTATGGTCGATGATGGACAATTTTGAATGGGTTGATGGTTACACTACTCGATTTGGCATCAACTATGTTGATTATGACAATAATTTGACTCGAACCCCAAAGAGTTCAGCGATATGGCTACAAGGGTTTCTCAATGGATCTACACAAAGCTCCACCAGCCTAAAATTAATTGCTGATCAATAAATAAGAGGAAGATATATATATAATTCTTCTCTATATTTTCTAAATAAAATCTGTGTCGTTTATCTTTGAACACAGAATTGGAGTGTGTGAACTAGTGAACCAGCATTACCTTCGGAAAGTTTGCTAAATAATCCATTTGTCTTTTTGTCTCTTTTTTAAGGTGTTACTTTTGTATCTCTAGTTGCAGGAGGTTAGGCACTATGTCCCCCTCCCTGTAAGACTTATAAGTTTATGTAATAAACTGGTAGGGGTCTATGCCAAACCCTCCACCTCTTAAGGTGGTTTACTTTCAAAAAGGGAAAAAAGAAAAAGGATAATGCTTTTTTTGTTACGGTGGCAAGAAAGTCACACAACCAAATTCACACTCACTCTGTTTGTAGGAGGACTTGAACCATCAACTTTCTACTTTAAAAGGTGAAAAAATACCACTAACAATTAACTTTTGAGCGATCTCTAGAATAATTAGTTCCATAAGAGCTTCATGATTCATCAACCACATGTTTGCTAACTATTCAATAATACAAACTTCAATACAACTATAACATAATTACCAAAAAAAATAAACTACGGTATAACTGTAACGTAATTATCGAAAAAATATAACTATAACATATTAGTAAAACTATGAGATATATATTTTGTAATTGGCTAATTTTTGTGTCTAAATAAGTCTGATCGAGTTGCATTTCTAAGTTTAAAATTCAAGTTCGAGATTGGTTGCGGAATTGAAGAGTTGTTTGTATTTGATAGCTTGAAGTTTACGAAAAGGTAAGAACAATACCTTAGGAAGATGAGTTAGAAGGTTGGGACACTTGCATACTTCGCATGTCTTTAAAAAATGCACATTGCCGAAATTTTTCTAAGTGTTTAAAACCTTCAGTTCAGGTTTGATTAACTTGAACTAGTTCAAGGCAGTTGAACCGGTTCAAGATGAAAAGATTCATTTTGTTTAAAACATACATAACATACTCGTCAACTTGAACCGATTCAAGGTCCTTGAACCGGTTCAAGTGTTTCTTCAGATTTAGGTAACTTGTTTGCTACTCTGTTTTAACTTCCTATTTTTTATAGACTTATTTCCATAAACTTGTGCATGAATTTAACTTATTTTCCAAGTATAACTAGGGTTTTGAAAGTCTATATAAACATATTTTCTCATTTAGGTTTGTGTAGATTTTTGCATTAAAATTCTTATTTCCATTAAAAGTCTTTTTGTGAGATTTTCTTTAAGAGCATACACACTATATACACACGAGTGAATTTAGGGTGATGTTTAAATCCTGATCGTGTTCGAGTCTACTGAAGATTGCATCTACAACGATTAGAGAAAGTAAATCTATTTCTTCTACATCACATTCAAATTCAAATAAGAAGAATTTTCAGATCACACTTTGAAGGGATCAAGGCACTTGCTTAGTGTTGTTAATCTACCAATTATATTTCTACAAGATTCGAGGCATAAGTCTGAAATCAAGAGCTGTTGGGTAAGAAGTCGCAAAGTCAGAGACGTTCAAGAGATTGAGTCTTAGTAGAGCGAAGTGGTTTGAGTCTAAGTCAAAGTTTGGTGTACTTTACTTCATACATAATGGATCTTTTTATGCTTGGGATGGTGCACAAAACCTCGAGATTTTTCAATTGGTTTCCTCACTAAAATCCGATGTCACTCTAAACTTTACTTGCTTTGATTTTTCCTATGATTGTTTAATTAATTGGCAATTTTGTAGAGTTAATTAAACAGAGAAACACGTGATTAAATTCGCTCTCAATAGAAACTCAAACTTTCAGCAATCCATTACGCTGCACAATTCATAATTAGTATTAGAGCCAATCTCCACACATTGAGTTGATCCTAAAGACAACGTGTGCGTAAAGCAACAAAGAGAGTGAAATAAGGTGGTTCTAAAGATGAATCAAATCTAAGTGAGTGAATAAAGCAATCCTAAAGGTACCATATGATAAAAGGAACGTGGAGAGCGATCGGTCGTCAATTATACATCAACCTTTGCAATAACATAAATCATTGTAAAATAGGGCTATTGGTCGGGTAAGTCGAACCACTGGGACTGCTAGGTTATGGCAACTAAGATACATAGAACCACTTTTAGAATGATGAAAGGGGTGTAAAGAGGTTTGTTGGTTTGTCACGAAAATTACGAATTGAACAATGCATAAAACAATATGGTGCTAGGAATTAAAGAGATAGAAAAATAAATAGAGAGGACTAGGGAGATGAATCCACTTCCAACCCTGTCTTATACCAATATTTTCCGGATCAAATTATGAGAAGATGCATTCCAGAGAGTGAGATTCCAAGTGTCCTAGTGTTTTGTCACACTCTTGCATGTGGTGGGCATTTTAGTGCAAAGAAGACTGCCTTAAAGGTTCTTCAAAGTGGGCTCTTTTGGCCCACTATTCATAGAGATGCCTACAATTTTTGCAAATCATGTGAGAGATGTCAAAAGATGGGAACAATGTCTAAAAGGGATATGATGCCCTTGACTAATATACTTGTTGTTGAGATCTTTGATATATGGGGCATTGATTTTATGGGTTCATTTCCTATTTCCTATGGTTTTCAATACATTCTTCTTGCCGTTGATTATGTTTTCAAGTGGGTGAAAGCATGTGCTACTAAAACGAATGACCACTCTATGGTCATTTAATTCATCAAATCCAATATCTTTGCTCGTTTTAGTATGCCAAGGGCTATAATAAGTGATGGAGGAAAATATTTTTGCAATCAATTCTTGAGGCACTTATTTCTTAAGTACTCCGTCACTCATAAGGTAGCCACTCCCTACCATCCTCAAACAAGCGGGCAAGTTGAAGTGTCTAACTGGGAAATTAAGCATATTCTTGAGAAAACGGTTAACACCAACCGAAAGGATTGGTCAAGAAAGCTAAATGATGCTTTGTGGGCTTATCGAACGACATACAAGACTCCCATTGGCATGTCTCCTTATAGACTTGTATATGAAAAGCCTTGCCATCTTCCGGTTGAGTTAGAGCATAAAGCCTTATGGGTAGTTAAAAAGCTCAATTTTGACCTTGACAAATCCGGAGAGAATAGTTTACTCCAATTAACTGAGTTAGAAGAGTTGAGACAGAATCCTTATGATAATGCCAAAGCTACAAAGAACGAACCAAAGCCTTTCATGATAACATATTGTGAAAAACTCTTTGGAACCCGGTCAAAAAGCTTGGCTTTTCAACTCTAGACTGAAACTCTTTCCTGGGAAATTGAGAACCAAATGGGAAGGCCCTTATGAAAACATCTCCGTTGCACCTCATGGGGCGGTTGAAATCAAAAACTTAAAGAAGGGCAACATTTTCAAAGTTAATGGTCAAAGATTGAAACCTTACATAGAGGGTCAAGTCTTTCAAAGACATTTTGAAGCTGCACATCTAATTAACCAGGTGTATGAGCACATAGAAGATTGCATTGACAAGGAACCAAGAGTCCCTTTTGAGCTTAAACCAACAAGTTCTTCAAAGAACCATTTGTTGGGAAAAGTTCAAAGAACCATTCATCACCCCAATAAGGAGGGGATGCATAATAAGATCTTTGATCCAGGCTAAAAGAGTCCAACGTCTTGCTAGAGACGTTAAAGACTAGCAAGGGCATTCGTAGGGGTGTCAAAACCCTATTCCTCCCTTATTTCTATCTTTTATTTCATTTCATGCAAAGTCTAGATACTTGTTTTTGGTTTTCATATTCATTTCAAGGAACTTTGGTGAGGATTGCTTAAGCTTTCATGTCATTATTGAGCACTCTGCAAAGTTCGATCGATCTCAAGCTTGAGTTCGATCGATCGAACTCTTCTCAACATCCAACACTTAGAAAATTTTTTGACCTGTAGAAACCTGCATCCAAATCACTTCTCTGTCCCATCATTCGAACGAACTCCAAGATCGATTAAGAGACCTTTGATTGATCTAACTTCCAAGTTCGATCGATCTCATGACTCAACACTTAGAAAAATTTTGAGCCTACATCAACCTGCATATTTCAGCTCTCTGTCTGATCGTTCGAAACATTCCAAGATCGATCTGAAAGTTCTTCAATCGATCCAACTTCCAATTTTGATCGATCTCATGTTCCAACACTTAGCCAAAATTTTAAACCAAAAACCTGCATATTTTTGCTCTCAGTCTGATCGATCGAACTCTTGTTCTGATCGATCTCAATTCTCCATTTCATTGTTTGATTTTGTTTTGACTTTTCAATTTTCAAAAATCCAAAAATATTTTCATTTTTATTTGTATTTTATTTTCTTGTTTATTATAAAAAGAAAAAAAAAAGAAAAAAAAAAAGAAAGCAGTTTCTATCGATCTGAAATTCTAGTTCAATCGATTGAACTCTCGTGCGACAGTTTTAAATAGAGGATAAGATCCCATTCTCCCCCATTTCCAAACCCTAGTTCCTATGTCACCGTATCCTCGCCCATCTCCTCCATCTCCGGTGAGATCTCCGCAGTGAGCCAAGTGTCGATCTCTCCCTCTTCTCGGATCTTCTTACTCTTCACATTTCATTTTATCTCTCTTTTCTTTGCTTCAAGGTAAGATTCGAGACCTCATTATTGATTTCACACCATGATTTCTAACAATATGCTTTAAATGTTTGATCCACTCCCATATTCATGATGATTGTTGGCCATGGATGAAATTTTAAGCTTTTCATGTTTATATGTCTATTTTCGTCTTTATGCCATAACCATTGTAATGAGTCGCTTTGATTTTTGGGAGTGTGAGCCATTTTAGGTAATTGTGATTGATGATTATTGTGTTGATGGACCCACGAACATGTTTGTGTGGATCCCGCGCTCCTACAGTCACAGATTTGTGACTTCTCATTTTTCACATAACACAGTTCGATCGATCGAACTTGTGCCCTAGATCGATCGAAGTTATTAGATCAATCTCACTTATTTTCGATCGATCCAACTTTTGTGATCGATCTCACTCTTTTTTTTTATGATCGATCGAATTTCACAGATCTCATACACACGCTTCATTTATCTTCACTTCATGCTATCCTATCTATGCCCAATACCTGTGATATTCCACATTGGATGCGGTTCATTCTTATATTGCTTGGCATACTTCACATCCTATCACTTGCATGGATTTATATCATATATGTTTTGTCTATCCTATCTGACAAACATGTTGCTATTGTGCCTTTAATTCATTATTCTAGCACTTAATCCCATTGTAAGATTTCCATTTTGCAGACTATGACTAAGAATAAAAATTCTTCCACTTCAACCACACCTGAGGCTCATGACCAGATATGTCGCTTAGAGGAGCACCTCCAGAGTTTGGAGGATATGTTGGTTGCTCTTAGAGCTGACATTAGTACCCTTCGTCTAAATGTGATGGCTTCCATTCGAGCTGACATTTCTCGCCTCCGTACAGAGATCTTAACTGCCATTGATGACTTAGCCAGGGAGATCCGCGGAGCTCCCTCTACCTAAGACTTCCAGTCTCTTTATCTTTTTATGCTCTCTATCTATGTTATGTGTCTGCTACACTTGTGATACTATTATTTTTGCAGCCGGGTCTGTCTTTGACACTGGATGTATTACACTTTATTGTTGTTTTTATCTATGAAGGATGTTGTATGCTTTTATTGATACATCTGCCCTTTTAACTCCATCAGGTACATCACAGTGACTTCAGTGAAAGAGTGCTATCTAATTTCCAGGACCACCCTTATACCTCTCCCATTTCTTTATCAGTTTATCCCATTTACACTTGCATGTCCACTGTGTACTGATTATCCCATTTTGTTATCTGATAAGTTTATCCAAGTGCAAATTTTCAGGACCACAGTTCATCCCAAGTTTAGGGGGGCAATGCTACCCATTTTGGATACTTCAGTCCCGATCATTCTTGCTTAGTTGCACTGGTATACTCTTTCCTTTGTTCTCTTTGCACATTGAGGACATTATGTAATTTAAGTTTGGGGGGAATGGTGCTCTACAGTGTTAGTTTTAAATTCAAATTTTTAGCATGACTTGTGTATTTGAGGGATTTTTTTATGATTGGTTCATATCTAGCTATGATTTTGATCTTTTGAGGACTATATTGCTTAAAATTTAAAAATTGCTTGACTTGAGAGTCCAATACTCCTTGTATGCCTTATGAATGTCATTTAGGAGTAAATTTTTTGAAAATTTGATATCATGCTTGCACTTGTGGTCCACATCATCTTGATTTTGTGATTGTTTTGAGATTCACTCTAGTATTCTACACTAGCACCGATGCATACTAGCATTCATTTGTGGAGTACATGCTTTGTTGATTATTGAATTAGTTATATCCCAATTGAGCTAGTAGTGCATTGAAAGCTTTCATTCTTGATAAAGGTGGATAACAGCCCTTTTCACTAAGTAGCCGGAATTCTAGCCTCATCAAGTACTGAACTTCTTGCGCCAAATGGTGGAGGGCCCAAACTCTAGGTTAATAATTGAATTAAAAAAAAAAAAAAAAAGACCAATAAAAAAAGTGAGGACTTCTCCCAAAAAGGTGAGAAGTGGGAAATGATTAGATGGAGGTTGTTTTGATTTGTAGCCTAGTTGATTTGAGCTTGTAAATCTGTAGGGGTGTTTGAGCACCTAGTGCCCTAAAGCCGTCTGGTTTGGGAGTCATTGACCTAACGCTCGACCTTATGAATTGCTAGAAAACTTAATAAATCAACACATTGCACTATACTTCCATCTTTGATCCTCAATAAAAAAATAAAAAATAAAAAAAAAATAAAAATAAAAATAAAAATTAATGAATGAGTGAAAAGAATAAGCGCACCTAGAACAATAAAGCTTTAATAAAAGGTGCACTTTTTGTCTTGATGATCGGTACTAGATTTATGTGCTAGTTTGAGGGTAAGGATATGATTAATTCTTTAGTTGGCTTAGATAGCAACACATTTGATGCCGGTCTACTTAAAAAGGATTCTAGAGTTGTTTTTATTTGCATGATCATTTTCTTGATGTGTGGAGGACCATACTTGCTTGCTTGATGTTGAAATTTTGGGATATTGCTTGGAAATGTTTGAAACATTGTATACTTGAGGTAGTTTTCTCCCAATACTTGTTTGCAATATTGATGCCTCTTTTGAAAGAATGAGCTTAATGTTTGTGGGTACCATTTCTGGAAACCCTCACGAGACTTCACTCGTCCACTAGGGGTAACCTAGGGATTTAAAAGGCTTGTTGCATATTTTACATATTCTAAGTGTAATCGTGTTCCCTACGAAAGTGGCGTTATCCATTTATTTTTTAGATTCATACTCGTATAGTTGTTTATTTCATTCCTTTAATTTCTAGTTCATTGCTAGGGACTAGCAATATTTAAGTTTGGGGGTGTGATGAGTACTGAAAAGTGCATATTTAAACCCCTTAAGCTTAGGCATTCTAGTACCTTTATCTATCTTACTTTACCGTTTTAGATTGATTTCGTATTATTTTCTTTTTCAGGCACTTATCCCAAAAATAAGCTAACTCAGCCAAATAAGAGCTTAATTGAAGCAATTCTGGAATTAATCAAAGAAATGAGCAAAGTGGAAAAAGAAGAAAGCAAATGAAGCCAAAGCTGGCAAGCAACAAAGTTCGATCGATCCAAGTTCAAGGTTCGATCGATCGAACAATGATTGATCTCAGCACTTCAAGATAGATCCAAGCCTTGACCCAAAAGCATAAAGTTCCAAAAGTTCGATTAATCCAACACCATCCTTCGATCGATCCAACACTTTTGTCCTTATTCAAATGATTGATCATATCCACAGCTGTACCACCCACTAACCACTTTTGTCCTTTTCCCATAAATATCTCCCATAAATATCTCAGATTTGTCTTTTTCCAAAAAGCTCAGCTAGTTGGATCGATCCAGCCTAAGTTCGATCGATCAAACTTCCTTCAGTGCAAAAAAGTTAAAATTCCATCTCATTGAAAGTTGTCCTTTATCCAATCATTAGGGAATATTGTGTGCACGACCCCAGCTCATTTTGGGTGTCATTTTGACCTACCTATATAAGGATAATGATTGTTCTTTTCAAAGTAGGAGCCATTTTTAAATTTTGCATATCATCTCTTGGAGAGGAAGTTTAGAGGAGGAGAAGGCTAGAGACACCATTGGAGACTCTTCATTAACAAAGAGTAATTTGGAATGATTCACAATGTCGGCAAACCAAGGCATTTTTCCATTAGAAATTTGGAAGAGTTGTTCATTCGGAAAAGAGTCACAGATTGGTAGACTGGGGAAAGGCTCTATCGATAACCTAGAAAGATGATCGGCAACCACATTTTCGGAGCCTTTCTTATCCTTGATTTCAAAATCGAATTCCTAAAGAAGCAAAATCCATCTAATTAGCCTAGGTTTTGTTTCCCTTTTTGTCAATAAATGCCTCAAGGCGGCATGATCAGAATAAACAATAACCTTGGACCCTAAGAGATAGGAATGAAATTTATCAAGAGCATATACTACGGCAAGTAATTCCTTCTCGGTAGTGGAGTAATTCAATTGAGCTCCCGAGAAAGTTTTACTTGCGTAGCATATGGCACAAGGAAGCTTACCCACTCTTTGCCCCAAAACTGCCCCCATGGCATAATCAGAAGCATCATACCTGATTTCGAATGGCAATGACCAATTGGGAGGTTGCATGATAGGAGTAAATGACAATAAAGCACGCAATTTTTGAAAGGCATCTAGGCATGCTCGATCAAAGACAAAAGGGGTTTCCTTAGCAAGAAGATTGCACAAAGGTCGAGCAATTTTGCTAAAGTCCTTGATGAAACGGCGATAGAAGCCGGTATGACCTAGAAAGGAACGAACCTCTCTCACCGTTAAAGGTGGAGGCAATTCAGAAATAAGCTCGACCTTTGCTTTATCTACCTCTATTCCTCTCCTTGAGATAACGTGACCCAAAACATTACCTTTTTGAACCATGAAATGGCTTTTTTCCCAGCTAAGTACAAGGTTGGTTTCACAACATCTCTTAAGCACTAGATCGAAGTTTTTGAGGCATGCATCAAATGAAGATCCAAAAACAGAAAAATCATCCATGAAGACCTCTAGATACTCTTCCATCATATCCGAGAAAATTGACATCATACACCTTTAGAATGTGGCGGGTGCATTGCACAAACCAAAAGGCATCCGTTTATAAGCAAATGTGCTGAATGGATATGTAAAAGTGGTTTTCTCTTGGTCTAATAGGTCGAGGGCTACTTGATTGTACCCCGAATAGCCATCGAGGAAGCAATAATATTGTTGCCCGGCCAATCTCTCTAGAATTTGATCAATAAATGGCAAAGGGAAATGATCCTTTCTAATGGCGGCATTTAGTTTACGGTAATCAATGCATACATGCCATGAATTGGTGGTACGCTTAGAGATTTCCTCACCTTTTGCATTCTCAACCACCGTAATCCTCGATTTTTTGGGAACTACTTGAGTTGGACTCACCCACTTGCTATCGGAGATTGGATAAATGATTCCGGCATCAAAGAGTTTGACAACTTCCTTCATGTTTGGATTAAGTCTTCTTTGGGCATCCCTAAAGGGTTTTGTCTCATCTTCCATAAGTATATGATGCATACAAATAGAATGGTCAATTCCCTTAAAATCCGCCACACTTCATCCTATAGCTTCCTTATTTTCTTTAAGCATACTTATGAAAGCATCTTCTTGATCTTTTTCAAGACTTGAAGAAATGATAACCGGAAGAGTCTCTTTTGGACCTAAGAATGCATACTTGAGATTGGAAGGTAGAGTTTTAAGCTCAAGAGTTGGTGGAGAGATTAAAGATGAGACTGGTGGAGTGATAGAGAGTTGAGAAAGGGGTTCTATTAGAGTTCTCCAAGATGGACAATCTAAGCTTACAACCGATTCCATGAGATTGCTTACTTCATTCATTGATTTTTCATTATCAAATCCACAATTTCTATACATTTCAAGAAGATAAGAAGCAAGAGGATCATCGGATAAAAGAGATAAAAGACTATCCTCAATTGGTTGCTTCATAATCATTGTTGGAATTGACTCCACAACAACCTCATCTAACACATCAACAAGGCAACACTCTTCTTCATTTGTGGGATGTCGACTTGCATGGAAAACATTGAGTTTGACCATCATATTGCCAAAAGAAAGATTTATGATCTCGGATCTACAATTAATTGTTGCATTTGCGGTGGCAAGGAATTGTCTTCCCAAGATAATTGGGATGTGGGTGGAAGGATTGGCAACCGGCTCGGTATCAAGAACTACAAAATCAACTGGAAAGTAGAATTTATCCACTTTTACAAGGATGTCCTTTACCATGCCCCTAGGTGTTTTGACAGATCTATCGGCCATTTGAAGTACCACCGAGGTTGGCTTCAAATCATTCAACCCTAATTGGACATATACGGAGTAAGGAATCAAGTTAACATTTGCACCTGAGTCAAGAAGAGCTCTACGAATTTCATGTGTTCCAATTACACAAAAAATGGTCGGAGCACTGGGATCTTTGAACTTAACTTGAGTGTTTTGTTGAAGAATGGAGCTCACTTGCTCCGTGAGGAACACTTTTTTAGGGCTTGAACCCTTGCTCTTCCTCTTTTGTGTGCAAAGATCTTTCAAGAATTTTGCATAAGGTGGGATTTGCTTAATGGCATTCAAAAGAGGAAGATTGATGTTGACTTGCTTAAAAACTTCCATCATGTCATGTGCTTTCCTTTCTTGCCTCCCTAAAGGTGAAGTTTCTTTTAAAGCATAAGGGAATGGAGCTTTTGGCTCACAAGACTTTGTAATTTGAGAAGATGATGGAGAAGATTGAGAATTCCGGTTAGGAACACTTTCATTCAAGGAAGTAAGAGTGAGATTGGGAATTGGATGGGTGATAACTTTAGGTTACACCGATTCACTATCTTCTTTTGGTAGTTCAACCCTATTATCCACTTGCTTGCCACTTCTCAAAGTGTTGATGGCTTGCGCTTGAGCTTGGGAAGAACACCCCGATGTAAGGTTTGCTTCCACACAAAATTAGGCCTTTGAATTCCTCTCGGGTTGACTAGGTAATTTCCCAACCTCTCTTGCATTCAATGCATTAGCTATGATCTCGATTTGGGATTCAAGCTTTGAAATTGATTAAGAATGGGAATGCAACAAGTTGGTATTCATTTCTAAGCTATCCAAAGCTACCAAAACCTTATCTTCAAATGTTGAATTGCTAGAGAATGCATGAGGACAATGAGTATCAACTTGGGAGTCATACATTTGAGGATGTGAAAAGTGGTTCATTCTTTGGTGATAAGAAGAAGAAATAATTCCTTGGGACCCTCCATTCCTCTTATGAGGTGGAATGTATTTGCTTTGAAAATTTTTGATTAGGTAAGGACTGGGATTCTCATTCTACTTTGGAACATATGCACTTGAATAAGGGTGAGCAAATGTAGCATTGACTTGTTCAAAATGTTCATTAAACAAATATCCATGGGGACAATTGGAAGTAGTATGTAGAACACTTGAACATGTCATGCAAGGCTCATAAGATTGAGAAAAATGATGAAGAGGGGATGAATTGGTAGCCGATCTTTGACTTAACAAGAATTGATCAAGTTTTTGAGAAAAAGTTTTAACTTTAGCTACAATTTCCCTTGAACTTTCAATTTGGCAAACTTTTTCACTTTCCTCTTTAGAATGATGATCAAACCGAGAAATGTAATGTTTGTGCAAAGAATTCTCACTCATTTTCTCAAAGAGGTGCCAAATGTCATCTTCATGTTTCCCAAAATATGAGCCTCCACATGAGGTATCAACAATGTCCTTTTCCATATCGGATAGGCTTTCATAGAAGTATTGGACAACTTGCCATTTTGGGATACCATGGTGTGGACACTTTCTTAGCAAGTCATTCAATCTCTCCCACGCCTCATGCAACAACTCTCTTTCCCTTTGAGAAAATCCTTTAATTGAAGCACATATTACATTGGTCAAACTTATGGGGTAAATTTTTTAAAAAAACTCATTTTGCATTTGCGCCCAAGATGTTATTGAATTTACCCTTAAAGTATTGAACCAATGCTTTGCTTGTTTTTAAGTGTGAAAGGTAAGAGGAGTAATTTAAGAACTTCCTCTAGGACATTCATGTACCTCACGGTGGAACATAGTTCAAGAAATTCATTAAGATGCCTATATGGTTCCTCTTCATCTAAGCCATAAATGAGTGGACACATTTGAATGGTCTTGGGCTTGATTTCATATTGATTAGCCACAAAATTAGGCCAACACAATGCAAGTAGGTGTATGGTATGCATGAAGATTATAATGATCATGAAGGACCATTGGAGGAATTGGAGCTTGGACTCCGGGGCTATGTTGATTAAGAGGTGGGTTTTGCATGAAACGTGGGTCTAAGTAGCCAAGATTACCCTCTAGATTTTCCATGTGAATGCCTAGCATGAATGGTATGGCGAGGTTTACACAAGACTACAAATGACACACAAATCACCACAAAACAAGCAAGCACTCCCCCTTTGCAACAAATCAACCATCAACAAACTTCCACCACATACATTGTACCCACACTCCCATGCTTGAACAACATGCAAAGAAAAGTAAATTGCCTCCACGCGGGCCGACGATTTGACTAAGGGATTGAGTAAAGAAAGCCTCACAAAGGTCCTTTAGCACTTCAACTCTAAATTTAAAGCTTAGCTTAGCAATTTTTTTTAATTTTAACACTTTTCCTTGCTTGCCTAGCTCCATTACTTGATGGCTCCTTTGCTTGCCTCCTAGCTCAATACTCCTTGTCAAAGATGAACAAACACAATAAGTAATCTAAAGGAAAAACAAAGTAAAGACACGATCAAAAGAATACTAATTCTTAATTGATTCCACAAATACAACGTTGCCTAATCCCCGGCAACGATGCCAAACACTATGGTGCTCTCCCCTAGGTGTGCACAAAATAATGTACAACACCTTGAGTTTGGAAATTAGTGTCAAGTGGGCATCATAGTTAAATTTATAAACCGCTTAACACCTATACTATGTAGTATGAGTGAGAAGGGGTCATCCCAAGGGATTGGAGTCGTACTTGAATGTGAAAATGCAACTAGGGTCAGTAGGTCGAGTGATCAACAAATGGTTTGTTGGTTGAGTAAATTAGAGAGCAACTAAATTAAACTAAGTGATTGAATGTAACAAGAGTAAGCAAGAGAAAAAGAGAGATCTTGGGGTTTAGAGGTCACCACCAAGCAATGCTTTTCAACACTTCCAACTAGTGACTAATGAGGGTAAAGTGTGTTGCAATATTTGTGTGTATGTGCTTGGTTGATTCAATTAGCATGGGTGACTAATTTAAGCATACATTGTCTGATCAATATGTACAAAGCACAATATATCTAGCAATTAAGTATATATTGTCTAAATAGCATATGAGAATCACAACATATTTAGCAAGTCATTAATCCTTTCATTAAGTTCACAAGCCAAACACACCACAAGGTTAGAGACATATGCTACTTGCATTCAAAAGTATGGAACATCAAACAACTAGCATGGATTGTCCTCTCATCTAATAATTATGCTATTACTACACTACAATTAAACTAGTGGCATGAAATTAAACTAACTAAACTAAGGGAGAGGCACAATCCATCAAGAAGTGAGCATGGACCATCTAGAAAATCACAAGAGCATTCTTTTAAGCACAATGTTTTGACAATCCCTAAATCCATAGCATTAATACACAAAGATATGCATCAATTACACAAGAAATAGAGGTAAACACATGAATATCTATTCTAGCATACGTAGACATATGGATAGAATGAAATGATTGATTGGAAGCACTAAGCCACATAAATAATTGAATAAATAAGATGTATATGTATAAAAGTGTCAAAACATTAATTACAACACTAATCCTTCAATAATACACAAGATTAAGATATGGAAAACATGCTTGGGGCTAACTCTAGCCCCAAGAGGATGTCTACCTACTCATGGTGGTGATGCTCCAACCCTCAAGGGCTAATTCCATGGTTGAAATCTACTCTTTGTTAATGAAGAGTCTCCAATGGTGTCTCTAGCCTTCTCCTCTTCTAAACTTCCTCTCCAAGAGATGATATGCAAAATTTAAAAATGGCTCCTCCTTTGAAAAAGAACAATCATTATCCTTATATAGGTAGGTCAAAATGACACCCAAAATGAGCTGGGGTCATGCACACAATATTCCCGAATGATTGGATAAATGACAACTTTCAATGAGATGGAATTTTAACTTTTTCGCGCTGGAGGAAGTTTGATCGATCAAACCGTGAACTTGGATCAATCGAAGGTAAGTGAGATCGATCGAACTTAGGCTGGATCGATACAACTGGCTGAGCTTTTTGGAAAAAGACAAATCCGAGATATTTATGGGAGATATTTATGGGAAAAGGACAAAAGTGGTTAGTGGGTGGTATAGCTGTGGATAGGATCAATCATTTAAATAAGGACAAAAGTGTTCGATCGATCAAAGGATGGTGTTGGATCGATTAAACTTTTAGAACTTTATGCTTTTGGGTCAAGGCTTGGATCTATCTTGAAGTGCTGAGATCGATCATTGTTTGATCGATCAATACTTAAACTTGGATCGATCGAACTTTGCTGCTTGCCACCTTTGGCTTCATTTGCTTCCTTCTTTCTCCACTTCGCTCCTTTTGTTGATTAATCCCAGAATTGCTTCAATTAAGCTCTTATTTGGCTGAGTTAGGTTATTTTCAGGATAAGTGCCTGAAAAAGGAAATAATACGAAATCAATCTAAAACAGCAAAGTAAGATAGATAAAGGTACTAGAATGCCTAAGCTTAAGTGGTTTAAATACGTACTTTTCAGTGCTCATCACTAGATTAAAACTAATTTGGGGAAAAACAACATATATGATGGTCATGATATGTAGCAACACTTAGTTACCATAATATCATCAAGAAGTTCATCAAATCAAAAGGGAAAGAATAACCTATCAAAGGTCCACATGATTAAACTACCTAAACTAAGGTGTAGCCTTAAACATGCTCACTAAGTCAAAGATTATCAAGCCATTAATTTAATAATGAATGCACATAAAGCTAGGAATCAAGCATGGACCATTAAAGAAGGAACCTAAGCCATAGACTATCAAGGTTTTCCATATTCATCCCAATAAAACCATTCCATGATCTCATTTCCATTATCACTATGAAAGTGCAAGCAATATGATTAAGAGAAGAAACCATCTAAGGCAAGATAATCAACTCAAAATAATCATTTATATTCATTAAAATCCAATATAAGAAGTAAGGTGCTCTAGATCATGGAAAAACCAAAACTATACATCATTACCCCAAAATAGAATCAATCTAGAACATGCTTACAAGGGAGGGCTTCATCACCCCTAGATAGGGAGTTAGTTACCCATGACGACAAAGAATAAAGAAGAAGATAAAGAATCCCTCTCCATTTTTCATACCTTAAGCTCAAGAACACCAAAGACCCTCCAAACTCACTCTTTCTCCCTCTAAAACTTAGCCAAATGTGAGCTGTGGATCAATACAAGCCTTCCCCCTCTTATTTAGGCAAAAACCTACTTCCATCCACTCCATCACGAGCTCCAACCACCTTAGAGGTCATTTGGACCACACAACATGCAGAGGGAACAAGGATTAGCACAAAAGCAGGAGTAGGTAAGCTACTCTCTGTAAATCGGCGGGCCCCCGCGGGTGCTTGCATCCCAAGGTGGCTTACTGCCATGTTTGGTGGGCACCCGTGGTGTGGCGGCGGGTGCCTGCGGGAGCGTGCGGCAGGGGCCCGCGAGAGTTGCGGGGCCCTGCGGAGGAAGGCCTGCTACTGTGATGATTGGCGGCCGCCCGCGATGGCACGGCAGGCGCCCGCAGAGGCTTGACTTCCAAAAGCTCTCAGTCTCTTTAGCCTCCTTGGTTGGTCAAGCGATGCGGTCATCATTTTGAATACAATGCCGCAACATTCATACATATGATGGCTTAAGGAACTTGGCTCAAGTAACAGTCCCCAGCAACGGCTTACTTTGATTCTTCAAAAGATTGTTAAAACCGTTCCTTTAGCTACATTCGAGGGAACCAACCTGAAAATAAATGAAAACAAACAAATAAAGCTAAACTATACATTATTATCAACTAATGGACTTAACTAATGCAAATAAGGGTGCTTGAATATGCAATATTCGGCGCTTATCACACCCCCAAACTTACATTTTGCTAGTCCCATAGCAAAACCAAAATATAGAACCTAACAAAAATAACAACATATGAGATGCTGACAACATGCAACAATCGTAAAGCGAGAAATTACCTAAAAAGCTCAAATATAACTTAAAACAACAGAAAATTGGAGACAGACTCATTCAGCAGACTACCTTACATATATAAGGCCTTGATAAACAAAAATGGTAAAACATATTTAAACTTTTACGCATCAATCATCATAGCCTATATAAACACTTCAATTGTCATTTCTAAAAGAGAACTCTAACTTCAGTGAAAGTGAACCAGATTCCCAATATGTGGCTTTTACCCTCTTTTTCAAATCTCAAAAACACCAGCCTTCAAATCATTGAATGTCCTTCTAAATGGGGTTTTTAAGGCATGACTTTATTCACAATACAACTTTTATTGCTTGTTGACAATTTATTCAATAGCTCAAAATGATACGTACTATGGTTGTGCAATGCCCAAGCCTCTTAAACTTTGTAACCAACTCATGTAACAAGTGTTAGGCCAACAACTCCCAAACCAGATGGCTTTAGGGTGTTAAGTGTAGAGACACTCCTAGGGCTTAATAACTCGAGTTGGAAAGGCTAAACGTCAACGAACCATATTTATTTATTTATATCTTTTTGTGAATGACCGTGTAATGTCTAAGTCCCTTAAGCTTTCTAACCAACCCATGTAGCAAGCGTTAGGCCAACAACTTCCAAACCGAATGGCTTTAGGGTGTTAAGTGTAGAGACACTCCTAGGGCTTAATAACTCGAGTTGGAAAGGCTATGAACTCAAACTAGTCATTATCATTGCTTACTTTTCTCTTTGTTTTTCTCTTTCTCTCTCTTTTTTTTTTTTTTCAACTCAAAATAAACATGCCAAAGATATCCATTCATTAGGGTCATCAACTCAAATCAGCTGAGTCATGATCATGGTCAATTGGGGTGCATACCTCACAATTAGGTTTCCGATGTGCATTGATGCAATGTGAAACATAGAAGAGTTTGAAATCCAACGAAAATCTAATTGAAGCGGTTATACAAGCCGATAAGAATCAACATTGTCATTACAAATTTTTCTTTATTTTCAAAAATATCATTTGCCTCTATACACAAAGTCTTAAACATATGCTTCCATCTCTAATAAGTTCTATGATTACACTATCATTGCTTTTAACAAAATGACTTTACTAACTTACATGTATCAAGAAATGGACATGTAAGCAAAAATGTTGTCTAAAAAATGCAACAATTGCAATGCACCCCCAAACTTAAATGTCACATTGTCCTCAATGTGAGAAGACAAAGGATAAATAATGAAAAAGGAAGAGCGCAACAAGAACAATAGTACCAAGTTGAAGAGGAATTGAGTGGCGGTGCAAAAATAGGCCACTTCGTGAATTCCATGAGCATACCCCCAAACTTGGTTACAAAAACCTGTCAAAAGCATCTACACATAGCAAGAATCATATGATTCCAAAATGAATGAAAATAACTGCAATTTATTCAACTAAAAACTATAATCTATGCAAAGTAGCAAAAGCGATGCAGTTGTAAGTTCAAAAGAAGATATAAAGCAATTGCCAAACGTGGTCCAAAGGAAGTTTTAAAAAGTACTGAAAAGGGAAATAAGACTAGAAGCATATAATCACTCCATTATCGGAGTAGTAGAGGAACCGCAGGTGCGCCGAGTGCACGGTCAAGCAAAGTCTGGAGCATAGCCTGCAAAACCTCCTGGCTCTCCTGAGTTTTCTGAATGGCAAACTCTATGTTGCCAAAACGCATGTCAAACGTATCAAGACGAGCATTGAGGGCAAGATAATCAGTACGGGTCATGACATCCAACAGCGGAGCAATAGGGGCAGCTGGAGCAGCGGGGGCATCAGGGGCCAGAGCCGTAGGAGGAGTTGGAGCACCCCAATCCAAGTCATCTCTAATTCGGGCCTGTCGAGATGTCTTAAGCTGAACTGTGCTGGACTTCCAGACCCCAAGGTTGAAGTCAGCCACTGTCTTCTCTTTCGCCTTACCACGAGGTGCTCTAAACTCGGCATCTTTAACCAACCTGGTGATAAGGTATGGAAATGGAAATGCCCAGGTGGTGGCACTGCTGGACCTCATCAAGATCAACTCATTATAAATCTTGAGAATTTGGTCCCAGACAAGTTGTGGGACGCAAAACCAGTACTCCTTTTCAACGACGTAGAGGGCTTTTAGAAAATCCCCCTTATGCTCGGAGTGGCTTGGCAAGGGAAAGACATTCTTGGCCAGGACCAAATCAAGAAACCAAAGCCAGCATGGTAAGAAGGATTTATTGGTGCTTGTGGTTCAATTACCGATAAATTGACCGTGACAAATTTCGCCCACAATGTCCGCCAAAGGAAGTTGAGCTGGTGGTTCAACATAAAGAGGGAGGCCTGCCTCATCCACCGGCGAAGCCAATGGACAATCCATGGCCATGGCAAGGTCATCCAGGCCAAATTTATAGACATCGCCATCAATGGTGGTTTTGATGATGTCAGGTTCCGCACATGAATGGAACAGGTTTGCGTAGAACAGACGGACCACGTGCGGGTAGTAGGCATGAGCGCGTGGTTTGAAAAGTGATGCGAGCCCACATGCCCATAATTCGTGGACTGACCATGCGGTTTCTTGATTTTGCTCAAAATCATTGGCAATGTTGAATTTTACTTCAGGGACAATTGGCCATTCCACCCAATTTGGAGTTGGAGGCATATTAGAAGGGCCCTTAGACGAGCGAGCACGCTTGGATGTAACTTTGGGAGCCATTGGAGTGAGGAAATTTGGTTCAGGAATTTCTACGAACACCTGGCGTGCACAAGAATGGGGAAGAGGGACAAAATGATATTAGATATGAAAAATTCCTAAAATTTCAACCTGCAAATGACATGCATTCAATACCCAACAATCACCAATCCTCTAACAATAGATGCCCAACCTCATTGGATCGAAAATTAAAAGAAAAAGAAAGGAGAAGAAACTTACCCAAGTTGGAGGGGCAAAATCCTCTTGTGTGTGATGAGAGAATGATTGGAGGGAAGATTGAGATGGAAAAGGGAAGGATGATGGAGATGGAAAAGATTAAGATTGAGATGGGAAGATAGGGTTAGAGAGAGGAAGGTTTTTAGGGTTGAAGAGGTCTGGGGTTAGGAGAGAAAGAGAGAAGGAGAGGTTCAAAGTAATGAAATGGGCTTGAAAACCCATTTATCACCCAGCTGGGAGGAGGTGCGGGCGCCCGCGGTCGCGCGGCGGGCGCCCGCGAGGCGACTTAGGCAAACTGTGGGTTTTGGTGGGCGCCCGTGATGGTGCAGTGGCCGCCCGCGAGTCGGCGGCAGGGGATGTGATCTCCAGCGAAGCAAAGTGTAGTTTGCAAGGCCCGGGATGTGATCTCCAGCGACTTCAAACATGAATTTTTAATTATGGAGGATCTAAATCACTGTGCATAATCACCGGGACGAACTTTGGCGCTTAGTGGCCTAAGAGAAAGTCATTAAAACTTCGAATAAGATGAGAGACATGCCTAAATGACCTTGAATATTTCCCATGGTGGCATGGAGACCTGAAAACGATGAAGAAGACCGAATGTGACTGCCAGAATACTAGATGAGACAATTTCAAAAGAGTGCACATTTTGGTTAAACTTCGCAAATTTCCAGGAAATTCATGGCAATTGACATGTGGAAGGGGGAAGCTCGGAAGATGGAAGAATTGCTTGCCATGGATGCTAAATTTTACGTCGATAGCTAGACGAGCCAAGATCGCGCATCAGTCCTCATAAATTAGGTCCATTAACAGGACTTTCTCCACTTTGCGGATAGGGACCACGCCGTCAACATACGGCTTAAGCCATTGGCCATTAATGATGAGCGTTGAAAAGTGCGTATTTAAACCCCTTAAGCTTAGGTATTCTAGAACCTTTATCTATCTTATTTTACCGTTTTATATTGATTTCGTGTTATTTCCATTTTCAGATACTTATCTCCAAAACAAGCTAACTCAGCTAAATAAGAACATAATTGAAACTATTCTGGGATGAATCAAAGAAAGGAGTAAAGTAGAGCAAAAGGAAGCAAAAGGAAGCAAAAGGTGGAATTTCAGCAACTTTGATCGATCTCAAGAAAAGTTTGATTAATCCAACTTTCATCTATCTCAGCACTTCAAGATGGATCTGAGCCATGTTTATCCCTGTTCAAAGATCTCAAAAGTTTGATCGATCCAACTTCCTTCTATGATCGATCGAACATTCTTGTCCTTATTCAAATGATTGATCTTATCCAGTTGTACCACCCTACCAACCACTTTTATCCTTTTCCCAAAAATATCTTCAAAATATCTCATATTTGTTTTTATCCAAAAAGGCGCCGTCATCGTGGATCGATCCAGCCTAAGTTCGATAGATCTCAGCCATTTTCGATCGATCCAAGTTTAAGGTTCGATCGATCAAACTTCCTCCAGTGCGAAAAAGTTAAATTATCCAGCTCACAAAAAGTTATCCTTTATTCAATCATTGGGGAATATTTGTTGTACGACCCCAGCTCATTTTGGGTGTCATTTGACCTACCTCTATAAGGATAAGGATTACTTTTTACATCATATGATATCATACTTTGTAGATTCATCTAGAGAGGATTTTTTTAGAGAACTCTTAGGGAGGAAGAAAAGAAGAAGATAAGGCTAGAGACACCATTGGAGACTCTTCATCAACCAAGGAGCAGATTTCTTCCATGGAGCTTGCCCTTGAAGGTTGGAGGACATCATCCATGAGTGGCTAGACATCCTCTTAGGGCTAGAGTTAGCCCTAAGCATGCTTTTTACTTCTTGATTTATGTATTTTTGAGGGGATTTGTATTGTGATTCATGTCTTGACACTTATATATATATAGATCTTGTTTCTTCAATGATTTATATTGTTTAATGCTTCCAATTGATCATTTCATTCTATCCATATGTCTATGTATGCTAGAATAAATGTTCATGTGTTTGTCTCTATTTCTTGTGTTATTGATGCATGTCTATGTGTATTGATGCTATAGATTTAGAGATTGTCAAGAGATACTGCTTAATGTCATGTTCTTGTTATTTATTTGATGGTTCATACTCATTTCTTGATGGATTGTACCTCTCCCATAGTTTAATTAGCTTAATTTCATGTCATTAGCTTAGTTGTAGTGTAGTTGTTAAATGGGAGGACAATCCATGCTTGTTGTTGATGTTCCATACTTATGAAAACAAGTAACATGTATCTCTATCCTTGTGATATGTTTGGATTGTGAGCTTAAAGAAAGGATTAATGGCTTAATTTGATATGTTATGCTATCCACCATGTTGTTTAGACAATATATCCTTAATTTGTCATCCATGCTTGTTGAAACAACCACACACACACACTTTGTTGAAATACATGTTCTTCGCCTCATTAATAATTCATTAAAGGTGTAGAAAAGCTATGCTTAGTGGTGATCTCTAAACCCCAAGATCTCTCTCTCTTTTATTATCTCTATTGCATTATTGTTTACTTTAATTTAAATTGCATCTAGTTTAATTCAACCAACCAACCACTACTTTGATCACTCAACCTACTAACCTTAATTTTGATTCCTCAACCTAGTACGACCCTTAATCCCTTGGGACGATCCCTACTCACCCTAACTATATTTTTTGTGAAAGGTAGTAGTGGCAATTTCTAAATGTAACACTTGGCCATATTGCATAAACTTTTAGGTTTGAATTGACGATGCACCAATTAACCTTAGAGAGAGATCCATCGGTAGGATCTTGGAGTTCGACTGCATCATAAGAAAAGACGGAAGTGATGATATATGGCCCATCCCTCCGTGAACGGAGTTTACTTGGAAAGAGCTTCAAGCGAGAGTTGAAAAGCCAAACTTTTTATCCAAGGGCAAAAGACTTGTGGACAATGTGCTTGTCATGAAAAGCTTTAGTCTTAGCCTTATAGATTTTGGGACTTTCATATGCATCATTTCGAATTTCCTCAAGCTCATTAAGCTGCAATTTACGAGTAGAGCCGGCTTGTTGGAGATCAAAGACCCTTTTATGGCCAAATAAGCACGATGCTCGAGTTCAACTGGGAGATGACATGCTTTGCCAAAGACAAGCCGATATGGAGACATGCCAATAGGCGTCTTGTAAGCTGTCCGATAATCCCAAAGTGCGTCATTTAGTCTTAATGACCAATCTTTGAGGTCTGGTCGAACCATTTTTCCCAAGATATGCTTAATCTCCCAATTAGATACTTCCATTTGACCACTCGTTTGAGGGTGATAAGGTATGGCAACCTTGTGAATGACGGAGTACTTAGAGAAGATGGATTTAAGATAACAATTTCTGAAAAGAGATCCACTGTCACTAATGATTGCTCGGGGCGTACCAAAATGACTAAAAATGTTGGATTAAATGAACTTGACCATGACTTTATGATCATTGGTTCTGGTAGCCTTGGCCTCTAACTATTTGGAAACATAATCCACCGTTATAAGGATATACTCATAGCCATAAGAAGATGGAAATGGTCTCATGAAGTCAATCCTCCACACATCGAAAATTTCTATGATTAAGATGGGGGTGAGGGGCATCATGTCTCTTCTAGACATGGAGCCAAGCTTTTGGTAATGCTCACAAGACTTGCAGAAGTGGTAAGCATCCCAGAATAAGGATGGCCAATAAAATCCGCTTTAAAGGACTTTGTCAGCTGTCTTTTTGGCACTGTAGTGTACGCCATAAGCAAGAGTGTGGCAAAAATTTAGGACACTTGTAGTTTCGGTTTCAGGAACGCATCGCTAGATGATTTGATCCGGGCAATATTTGAACAACTCTGGGTCTTCCTAAAAGAAATTTTTAACTTAGGAGAAGAACCGGTCTTTCTCTTGTTTGGACCAATTGGACGGAATTTTGTCTACCGCAAGATAGTTGACAATATCCGCAAACTAAGGGAGACTTGCATGGGAAATCTGAAATAGTTGCTCATCCAGAAATGAGTCTCAAACTGCACAAATTCAGAAGATTTCTCAATGAGTAGGTGAGAAAGATGGTCAGCGACAACATTGTCGGTCCCTTTTTTATCCCGGATTTCAATATCAAACTCTTGGAGTAAAAGTATCCATCGAATTAGGCGGGGCTTGGTCTCCTTTTTTACGAGCAAGTGCCTAAGGGCAACATGATCCGAAAAGACAATAACCTTAGATCCAAGAAGATAAGAGCAAAATTTATCCAAGGCATACACCACAGCTAGCAATTCTTTTTCAGTGGTGGTGTAATTGAGTTGGGCATCGGAGAGAGTTTTGCTAGAATAATAGTTGACATGTGAAAGTTTGTCCACACGCTGGCCTAAAACCGCGCCTAATGCATAATCGGATGCATCACACATGATCTCAAATGGAAGAGACTAATTAGGTGGTTTCATGATTGGGGCAGATGAGAGAAGAGTACGAAGTGTCATGAAAGCTTCCATATAAGCTTCATCAAAATCAAACGGAACATCTTTGGCAAGAAGATTACACAAGGGTCGAGAGATTTTACTAAAATCCTTGATGAAGCGACGATAAAATCCAGCATGACCAAGGAAGGAGGGATTTGACGGACGGAATTTGGAGGGATAAGATTAGAGATTAACTCCACTTTGGCTTTGTCAACCTCAATTCCTCTTTTTGAAATAATATATCCTAGAACAATGCCCTCTTGGACCATAAAGTGACTCTTTTCCCAACTTAGAATTAGATTTGTCTCCTTGCATCTTTGAAGTACAAGAGATAGATTGTGGAGACATGAATCGAAGGAGGAGCCAAAGACGAAAAAATCATCTATGAAAACTTCCAAGAACTTTTTAACCATATCAGAGAATATGGACATCATGCACCTTTGAAATGTTGCTGGTGCATTGCATAGCCCAAAGGGCATGCGTCTATGGGTAAAAGTTCCAAAGGGACATGTGAAGGTTATTTTCTCTTGATCTTGGGGGGGGATTGCCACTTGGTTAAAGCCGAAATAGCCATCAAGAAAATAATAATAGCTTTGGCCAGCTAGCCTTTCTAGGATTTGATCAATGAATGGAAGTGGAAAATGATCGTTCTTAGTGGTAGAATTGAGTTTCCGGTAGTTAATGCACACACGCCACCCGGTGGTGGTTTGTTGTGGCACGAGCTCACCCATTGAGTTTTTAATAACAGTGAGACCAGATTTCTTAGGGACCACTTGAGTGGGGCTTACCCACTTGCTATCAGAGATGGGGTAGATGATTCCCGCATCTAGTAATTTGATCACTTCTTTCATGACCACTTCCTTCATGTTAGGATTTTACTAGCGCTGCACCTCTCTAGAAGGTTTAGCGTCGTCCTCTAAATGAATGCGGTGCATACAAATAGAAGGATTAATTCCTTTCAAATCAGCCACCGCCCAGCCAATAGCTTCTTTGTGCCCTTGAAGCACCGCTAAAAGGCGATTTTCTTAGTCCTTTAAAAGGTCTGATGCAATGATGACCGGAAGAGTTTGATTGACACCAAGAAACACATACTTGAGGTGGGCCGGGAATGGCTTTAACTCAAGTTGTGGTGGAGATTTCAAGCAAAGGACCGGAGGAGTAGTAAAGAGTTGAGGAAGTGGTTCTTTTGGCATCTTCCAAGGAGAAAAATCCATGATAGCACCTATGTTGAGCAACGAATTTACTTCTTGGATGGCTTGGTCAATATCAAAGTTCGATAGGTCAAAATGAGACATGCAAGTTTCCAAAGGATCTTTGCTTAGAATGAAGGGGAGAGATTCTTCAACCACTTCATCGACCACATCAATAAGGAAACAATCATCTTTTTCGGAAGGATGTTGAGTGGCATGGAAAGTATGGAGTTTGACTTACATATTTCCAAAGGCGATGTCTATGACCCCGGTTCCCGGTTCGGCAATTAATTGAGGCGTTAGCTGTGCCTAAGAATGGCCTACCGAGGATCATGGGAATATGTTTCTTTGGGTCATGGACCGGTTCCGTGTCAAGAACCACAAAGTCTACCAGGAAGTAGAATTTGTCCACTTTGATTATAACATCTTCAAGAATACCCCGTGGGTGCTTGACCGATCTGTCGGCAAGCTGCAAGACCATGGAGGTAGGCTTTAGATCTCCCAACCCCAGCTATAAGTAAACTGAATATGGAATCAAATTTACACTAGCTCCTAAGTCAAGGAGGGCCCTTTCAATCTTGTTGTCGCCAATGACACACGAAATTTTTGGGGCACCCGGATCCTTATACTTTGGAGGAGCACTGTGTTGAATGATTGCACTCACATTTTCAGTCAATCTTGCTTTCTTTAGTAAATGATTTTTAGAGGTGTGCTTTTGAGTGCACAAATCCTTGAGGAATTCAACATAGGGGGGAATTTGCTTTATAGCATCCAAGAGAGGCAAGTTGATTTTTACTTACTTGAAGACTTCCCACATGTCTTGAACTTTACAATTTTTGTTCCCAAAGTGTGTTGACTCTTGGAGACATTGAGGAAACGGAGCCTTAGGTTCATAAGAAGTCTCCACATTTGGGGCAACAAGCTTTGTATTTTCAGCATTAGAATTTGGATTTTCAGGAGTGAATTTTGAATTAGAAGAGAGGAGATTTAGATTTTTGGAAGGAAGAACTTTGTCATTATTATTTCCATCAACCTGTTATCCACAACTCGACCACTCCGAAGGGTAGTGATTGCTTAGACTTGTTCATGAGTTGCCTCACTTAGAGGAGGGGTTTCGTCAATCACATGAATCCCTCTAGGATTCTCAAATGGTTGAGCGGGAAGCTTTCCCTTATCTCTTTGAAGAAGTTGGTTCATTGAAGTGGCTATTTGCCCTACTTTATTGTCAAATTTAGAAATAGACTGAGTATGAGAATGGACCATTTGGAGAGTGGGCTGCAATGATGTCACGAGTTGCTTATTGGATTCCATCATTTACTTGTTTAGAGATTCCATCATTTGTTTGTTTGCAACCAAAATCTCATCAGTTGGGAATGCAAGAGGTTGATTAGAGACATTTGGATTGTACGGAGGATGGTAGCTTGACGAGGCCTGAAATGGCCTATTTTGAAATTGAGAAGGGGGCTAATTTTGATGCCCTTGATTTTGAAAGTTCAAATTTTGTGGGGCAGGTTGCCTCCACGAAAAATTTGGATGATCTCTCTAACCCAGATTATAGGTATTAGAATAAGGATTATTTCCAGGCCTTGAGAACATTGTATTTGCTTGCTCTTGATTGGGATTAGGAAATTGTTTCGGTGTGGGACAATCTTCCGAGAGATGGAAAGGACTAGTGCATGATGCACACACCGCACTTTCTGAATTTTGAGACAATGAAGGAGAGAGATGTGGTGCCATCAATTGATAGAATTTATGAGCTATGGCATCAACTTAAGAAGACTCTTCCCTCATTGTCTTTAGTTGACAAGGGTTGGTGTTCTTTGCATTGGTTGAGGTTGAAGCACTACGAGAATTATGTTGCAGTGAGTTTGCACTTAGATTCTTAAGTAGGGTCCATGCCTCATCCGCACTTTTGGATATGAACATCCCTTCACATGATGAGTCAACCATGAATCTATGGGTATCAGTTAAACCAGCATAAAAGGCTTGCGCCAATTTCCATTTTGGAATTAGGTGGTGCGGGTATTTCCTAAGGATGTCTTAAAGTCTTTTCCAAGTCTTATGGAGTTGTTCCCCCTCACTTTGTGAAAAGTTAAGAATGAAACGCCTCATTAGGTTGGTTTTCCTCACTAGATAGTACTTTTTTAAGAATTTTTGTTGCAATTGAGCCCATGCAGTGATGGAGTTTGCAGCAAGGGATTTCAACCAATATTTTGCCCTTTCTTTTAAGGAGAATGGGAAGAGATGCAAATGGAGAGCATTGTCAGGGAAGCCCCTCAGCTTGATGGTAGAACATATTTTGAGGAATTCATCAAGGTGTTTATAGGGGTCCTCATCTTCAAAGCCATGAAAGGATGGAAGCATTTGGATGGTGCTAGATTTGATCTCATATTGGGCTGCCTCGATGTTTGGCATCACTATGCAAGAGGGAGAGGCATAAGTTATAGGAATGAAATGGTCCCTAAGAGTCAGAGGAGCATTTGGAACTTCAGCCCTATCATCATGGATCCCCACATTCCCAAGATTTCCCTCATTATTGGCCATTGTATTAATTTCAAGATCAGGTCCTCTTAAAGTTTCTGATTCCCTAAGGTTTCTGAGTTCTTTCAAGTGAATTTACATCAATTGGCACTTCAAGAGTAGGCAAGGATAGTAACCTACGACCCAACATCAACTACGCAATTCACAACAAATATAATATCGCTTCACCACAACATCCACATATGATGTTCCCGTTCTCCTCAATTATCAATCTAGACCGAAAAGTAAATGGCCACAACAAGGACCGATGCTTTGCAATATAGACAAATGCTAAAATAGCCTCGACAATGGCTCCACAAGTTAAATATCACTAAATTAAACACATACAAGATATTCACAATTTTGAGACCAGGACTTTGAAAACTTACCGAGAGTCTTTTAGACTTACAAATTCGCTAGCTTTCGCACGGCAGGCCTTGAGTACCTAAAATCTCACAAGAAAACTTGAAACACAAATTAATCGAATTCAACAAGAAAATATCCACAAGAACACAATATTCACAATCAAATCAAAGTCAATCCTAGAACCTCGGCTGTAAAACCATTTGCAGTCCCCGGCAACGTAGCCAAAAATTGATCGGTTGTCAATTATACATCAACCTTTGCAATAACACAAATCATTATAAAATAGGGCTATTGGTAGGGTGAGTCGAACCACTGGGACTGCTAGGTTATGGCAACTAAGATACTTAGAATCACTTTTAGAATGATGAAAGGGGTGTAAAGAGGTTTGTTGGTTTGTCACGAAAATTAAGAATTGAACAATGCATAAAACAATATGGTGCTAGGAATTAAAGAGATAGAAAAATAATTAGAGAGAACTAAGGAAATGGATCCACTTCTAACCCTATTCACATGCTAGATTAAAACTAATTTGGGGAGAAACAACATATATGATGGTCATGATATGTAGCAACACTTGGTTACCATAATATCTTCAAGAAGTTCATTAAATCAAAAGGGCAAGAATAACCTATCAAAGGTCCACATGATTAAACTATCTAAACTAAGGTGTAGCCTTAAACATGCATCCAATACAAGAAGTAAGGTGCTCTAGATCATGGAAAAACCAAAACTATACATCATTACCCTAAAATAGAATCAAGCTAGAACATGCTTACAAGGGAGGGCTTCATCACCTCCCTAGATAGGGAGTTAGTTACCTATGAAGACAAAGAATGAAGAAGGAGATGAAGAATCCCTCTCTATTTTTGCACCTTAAGCTCAAGAACACTCAAGACCCTCCAAACTCACTCTTTTTCTCTCTAGAACTTAGCCAAATGTGAGATATGGATCAATACAAGCCTTCCCCCTCTTATCTAAGCAAAACCCTACTTCCATCCACTCCATCACGAGCTCTAACCACCCTAAAGGTCAGTTGGACCACACAAAATGCAAAGGGAGCAAGGATTAGAAGAAAAGCAGGAGCAGGTAAGCTGCTCTCTACAGATCGGCGGGCGCCTACGGGTGCTTATATCCGTAGGTGGCTTACTGCTATATTTGGCGGGCGCCCATGGTAGGGCTACGGGCGCCCGCGAGAGCATGCAACGGGGGACAGCGAGAGCTGCGGGGCCCCGCAGAGGAAGGCCTGCTACTGTGATGATTGGCGGGCGCCCGCGGAGGCTTGACTTCCAAAAGCACTCAGCCTTCTCTTTAGCCTCCTTGGTTGGTCAAGCGATGCAGTCGTCATTTTGAATACAATGTCGCAACATTCATACACATGATGGCTCAAGGAACTTGGCTTAAGTAACAGTCCCCAGCAACGGCTTACTTTGATTCTTCAAAAGATTGTCAAAACCATTCCTTTAGCTACATTCGGGGGAACCGACCTGAAAATAAACAAAAACAAACAAATAAAGCTAAACTATACATTATTATCAACCAATGGACTTAACTAATGCAAATAAGGGCGCTTGAATATGCAATATTCGGCGCTTATCAGAGAGATGCAATAAAGTGATTCTAAAGATAATGCGTATCTAAAGGAATGGGAATATACTATGAAACAATTTTAGAGAACATACGAGTCTAAAAGGATGAGAATAGGTTATAAAACAACATCAGAAAACATGCGAGTCTGAAGAGACGAGAGCATGACCTTATTCAAGATGCCTTGAGGATAGTTTTACAATCATTAGTGTTTTACAATGAAATTAGGTAATGAGGTGAAAAATATCTTTTGGAGGATTTGAGATGAAGAAGTGTAATTTAAGAGTTAAAATGAGATGAGATGGAAAATACCTCCTAAGATGGTTTTAAGAAGGAAATGTATTTCGGTAGTTGAAAAAATGTGCAAGGGATGAAAAATATATCCTCGGAGGGTTCTTGAGATGAAAATTGAAATTGAAATGAAAAATGAGTTTAGGGATAAAAAATATCACTAAAGAGTAGTTTTGAGAGGAGAGGTGCAATTTTGGAGTTAAAAAGGAAGAAAGATAAAAAGTGCATTTTAAGAGGGTTTTGAGATGAAAAGTGCAATTTAACAGTTAAAATATATGAGGAGGGACAAAAAGTGCCTCGTAAGAGAGTTTGGAAATGAAAATTGTCATTTGAGGAGTGAAAATGAATTTAGGTTTGAAAAATGACCATTTACATGGAATGAGTTTTAAAGAAGTAAGTGCAAGTGTAAAAATGTAGAGTTTTGAAAATGAGAGTTTTAAAGAAGAAATATTTAGAAAAATATGATTTTTCTAGAACTCAAGAGATAAGAGAGAGTGGAAGTGCATTTCGGAATCCTATGGGGATTTGGGGACTAAAACTACATGGATAACTGAACTTAAAAATTGGTATACGCGTGTTGTTAAAAATATGGCATCAAAGAGGTAATTACTTTGAATACGGACAAGTTACTTTGCACGTCTCCCAAGGGAAATGGAATTCTAACCTTCCAAAGGACCATATGATCCTACAAGAGTATAATATGACTAGAATGTCATTCCATTACAACTAGGGATGGCAATGTGGCGGGGCGGGGATCTCATTCCCCATCCCTATCCCCATCCCCGATGAAGTTTTTCGCTCCTATTCCTACCGCTATACCCATATAAATTCTCAACAACACCCTTGTCCCCCCTGGCCCCACCCCGCATAGCCCCCATAACCGACTAACCTTTTTATTGTCATCACAATTGCTTGGTCAGTTGAAGTAGGTTTTGAATTCAATAAATAAATGATTGTCTTTTTTTTTTTTTTTTTTTTTTTTTTTTGGAGAAAGGAAAAGGTTAAAGAAAAAAATATTTATCATTTGTTGGAGAAAGAAAAAAAGCAAAAGAAAGATATAAAAAGGTGGAGGGAAAGGGTTCCTCAGTTGACGAGAGAAAGACTAAAAAAGAAAAGGTTGTCTACTAAGTTTTAAATTGTTCCCACATGTTATATATATATATATATATATATATATATATATATATATATATATATATAGATAGTTGCTGCAATCCTAATAAGTCACTTAATGTTCTCACAAAAAATAATGAACAAGAACATCTACTTATTGATTTAATTAGCAAAGTAGATGACCCTGAGTTAAAAACTTTATACGTTAAAAAACTGAAAATATTATTAGGTAACTCCGAAACTGAACCCCCAATGGTTAGTAAACCTAATTTTAGCTTATATAAAACATTAGAAAGATTTAATAACCAGCCCAAAGAAGTTACCATTCAAGACGTTCAGGCATAAATTAACATAATTAAGAATGAAATTAAAAATCTCAAGCTAGAAAATCAAGTCATAAAAAATGATATCAACGAGTTAAACACAAACCAAGCGTTTTCTTTTAAAGAAAAAGAGTCATCTGATGAAGAAAGCCCTGCACATTCAGAATCTTCACAAAAACTCCAAACGTTAAATCACATATCATTTCAGAAATGGTATGCTAAAGTTACTCTTATCATCAACAAAGACTTCACACTTGAAGTCATTGCTTTGATTGATATAGGCGCTGATCTTAATTGTATTCAGGAAGGTCTCATACCAACTAAATACTATGAGAAAACCTCTTAAAGGCTAAGCTCAGGTAATGGAAGCAAAATGGACATAAAATACAAGTTATCTAAAGCTCATATTTGCTAAAACAATGTGTGTTTTAAGACATCCTTTGTCTTGGTCAAAAATATGACTGATAAGTTAATCTTAGGAGTTCCATTTACCTACCTCCTTTATCCCTTTACTACTGACAATGAAGGATTAGTCACTCGTCCTTTTGGTCAAGAAGTCCACTTTAAATTCCTAAGTCCCCCTTCTAGAAAAGAATTAAAATCAGTAATTGATTCCTCTGTTTCCAAATCTGTAAACCTACTTCAAAGAAAAACCCAACAACTTGCATTTTTAAAAGATGAAATTAATTATAAACGCATAGATAATCAGTTAACCGATCCTGTGCTCTAATAAAAAAATTAAGATTTTGAATAACAGATAAAAAATCAAGTCTGTTCTGATCTCCCAACTGCCTTCTGGCATAGAAAAAGACATTCAGTCAAGTTACCTTACATTAAAGGCTTTAGGAGAAGACACATTCCTACTAAAGCAAGACCTATTCAAATGAGTCCAGAAGTCATGGAATTTTGTAAAAAAGAAATTGATGATCTTCTACAAAAGAAGATTATTAAGAAAAGTAAGTCACCATGGTCCTGCCCAGCTTTCTATGTTTAAAAAAACTCTGAAATAGAATGCGGAGTTCCTCGTTTAGTCATAAACTATAAACCACTCAATAAGGTTTTAGAATGGATTCAGTATCCTATCCCTAATAAGAAAGACCTTATTAGCCGCCTTAGTCAAGCTGTCATCTTTTCCAAATTCGATATGAAGTCCGAAGTTTAGAAAATCCGCTTGAGTAAAAAGCATAGATATAAGACTACTTTCACCACCCCTTTTGGTCATTATGAGTGGAAAGTTGTGCCTTTTGGATTAAAAAATGCCCCTAGTGAATTCCAAAATATCATGAATGATATTTTTAATCCTTACAGCCATTTCTGTATTGTTTATATTGATGATATTCTTCTCTTTTCCAAGTCCATTGATAAACACTGGAAGCATTTGAAAACCTTTCTTGCTGTCATCCAGAAAAATGGTCTTGTAGTCTCTACTTCAAAAATCAAGTTATTCCAAACAAAAATCCATTTTCTTGGTTATCATATTCACCAAGGACAAATTCGTCCTATTGACCGCTCAATCTAGTTTACTGAAAAGTTCCCTGATGAAATTCTTGATAAATCACAACTCCAGAAGTTCTTAAGATCCCTCAATTACATTGCTGATTTCTACAAAGATCTTAGTAAGCAATGTAAACCATTCTTTGAGCATCTTCAAAGTAATCCTCCTACATGGACTTCTGTTCATACTAGCATAGTCAAATCTATCAAACAGTATGTTAAGACATTGCCTTGTCTTGGCATTCCCACTACTGATTCCTTCAAAATCATTGAAATTGATGCCTCTAACATTAGTTATGGTGGCATCCTCAAACAGCGAGTCAGTCCAAGCGCACCTGAACAATTAGTTCGATTCCATTCTGGTGTTTGGACAAAAGCACAAAGTAATTATAGTACTATTAAAAAAGAAATTCTATTTATTGTTTTGTGTATTAGTAAGTTTCAAGATGACATTTTAAATCAAAATTTTTTAGTCAGAGTTGATTGTCAAAGTGCAAAATATGTTTTAGAAAAAGATGTTGAAAATATTGCTTCTAAACAAATTTTTGCCCGGTGGCAAGCTATTTTAAGTGTATTTGATTTTGATATAGAATATATCAAAGGAAGTGACAATTCTATTCCAAATTTTCTTACCAGAGAATTCTTGCAGAAATCTGATGGTAGATCGGCAGCCTCCCCTGAGGCCTCAACTAGTTAAACCCTTTGATATTTGCTCCAGCAAAGCTTCAGTTACCAGATCCCAGTCACAATCCAGTACCAGACCTCTTCCAAGTCCAACTGAAAAATCCAACCCAGTCCCAAGTCCACATATCAACTACAAAAAAACCACCAAGCCCATACTATGAAAAACCTCCTATTGTTCTATTTCGCATTGAACCACATGTTAGTCACATCAAAGACCCTATTGAGTTAGCACAATACTACTTCCCATGTAACTTTCAGTTTGCCCCAAGTCATCCCCAAAAAACTCTTACCTTTTTTGGAGACATCTTATACCACACTGAGTCTATTACCATTAAATTAACTTTTGATTGCAATGATCTTACCAAAGTTATTTACCATTCCCTTTATATTCGACGAATTATCTCTGAAGAAGAATGGGGCAGTCATTCCTATCTACCACAACCACTCCCTGGTCATAATATTCAGTTCACATATTATGATTATATAACCATCTGGTCAACCATATTCCTATACCAAAATGAGTCATATACTCACTCTTGGTTTCTATTTTTCATATCAATACACATTCTTAATC
Organism: Cornus florida; assembly: GCF_030987335.1. Taxonomy (NCBI): domain Eukaryota; kingdom Viridiplantae; phylum Streptophyta; class Magnoliopsida; order Cornales; family Cornaceae; genus Cornus; species Cornus florida. The sequence goes on along the minus strand of NW_026775576.1, from coordinate 36,121,726 downwards.
CTTCTTTTTGGATTAAGCTAATGATATTTCCATAAGTGAGGTTATCATAATCAATATTACCTGTGGCTTTACTAAGAGTATCCCTAATTTTGTGGGCAAAGAGATTGGGAAGGTCATTAATGAATTTTTTTTTCCAAAATGATTTATTACTATCATCTATAAGCATGACTCTGGAAAGGAATACATCGTTGTACCATCTAAAATCACTCATGGTTGGACAAGTAATGTTGGCTAGTTGATCATGGACTCAAGAAGTGATGTTACTTCGAGTACCTATGAAATGTTCAACAATAGTATAAACTAGTGTGTTAATGCCATCAAGGACACCTCGCCCTATGACTTCATCAAAGATAAGAAGACCATTGTTGTCTTGTTGGACAACATTTCTAATCTTTGTATGAGAATCTTCAGTGAGATGTTTTTCCCACCATGATTTTAACATTCCTGAGAATCTTGAGGTAAGTAGATCAACTATTTCTGGTTGACTTAGATTATATGAAGTAACATAATTATTGACCACCATAGAGATGTGGCTGAGCTTATTATAAATTTCTTGATCAGATAGACCATCTATATTCCATTCATAGAGTTTATCTGAAGAGACTAAGAATTGATTTTGAATATTTCTTTCTTCGTATTAAATATTGGGAATGTAACGACCAGGTCATTTACCTCCCTTTCCTTTTTTCCTGAAATATACGAATGAATTTTTTTCATTTAATTTTCCTTTCTGAACTCTGTTTCTTGTCGCTTAGTGTCGTCTCGAGTGCTTGGAATGATTTCTAAGATTCTTTTCCATGGATTGATAACTTCATTTGAGGACCGAGTCATTTCTGCATTTTCACTTTACGGACACTATGCGCTATGTCGTCCTTTTCCCTATTCTGTCTTATCTCCGTTTGTCACTTGTTTGGCACAACCTCACTTTTCAAGCTTGGAGTTAGTTTTTGACTTCACGTACCTTCATCTTCAGTGGTTTCCTCAAAATACGTATCTTTACTTTTGCAAGAAAGTACTTTAGTTACTCCTGGTATCCACAGGGGCATAGATGCACAATTCTTCAGAATCTGTTTCATTTCTTGGGGTGTTTTTCATAAATATATTTTAAAGATATTTTCATTTCAGGGGTATCTAAGAAAATATCTTTTGGAAGATATTTTCATTCTGGGGCAGTTTCGCAGTTAACCCTTTTTGTAGGGGCCACTATGCAATTAACGAAAGTTATTGCAAAATGTTTTGTCTGGAGTCTGGATCCTCATATGGGATTCATTTTTACATTTCATAGAGTCATGGAATCTTGAAATTTCTTTCTGGTCTTTTTTTTTTTCAGTTTCAGAGTTTTTGGAACCGGTTACCACCGAACTTGTTCGGGGCATAACTTTCTGTTCGAGGCTCGGTTTATGATGCCATTTCTTCTGTTGTTCATATTTTCTCATTTTCAATCTTTTTTGTTCATGGAGTTTTGCCGTTTGAGCGCGTTTACTCAAAATTCACTTTTCCGGACCCGGTGGGGCCCTTTCGGGGCACTTTTTGAGACTTACTATAAATAGAAAGTCTTAAAGTGAAAAATCACTTTTTCATACATCTTCTCCACCTCTTGGCCGGCAGCCATGGGAGCTCCTTGGCTGCTACCCTTCCTCCTTCTCCTCCACTTGATTTCCTTGGTAGAAATCCTTCGGCCTTTACATTTATTGTTCCCCTCGACGTGTTCTACCATTCCCCCTTATTAGAATTCATTTTTGACCATTTATTGAGTTTGGGTTTGAAGTCAAGTTGTGATTTTCATGGGGCTTCCTACGGATTCATGTAGATCGTGTGGTCCTTATGAAAACCCTTCGATTTCGGCGGATTCGGAACACTTTTTTTTCGGTGGGGATTTGGGGTTTTCATCACAAATTGAGGTAGGGGGGTGTTATAATTCAAATTATTGCTATATTACACGCTTATGATGCTTATACAACTTGATTACATGCTTGGATGTAAAATTTAGAGATTTTATAATTTATTTTTCTTGTGAAGGATTTAATTTTTCCGGTTGTCCATAACTTTGTTTAATCATATGGCATGATAGAATATTAACCCCTTATATGTAGATGGACATATATTAAATCTAGATTATTTGGACAAGAAATGAAGATTTTATTTAATATTTATCTTGAATAAAATATTAAATCATGTGGCCTTATCTAGCTTTAAATCAAGATGTGATGGCATATTATATTAGGCCCAAGCATGCTCTTCAACATAGATTAAATTGAGATTAATCGGAGAAGTTTTGAAATCTAGTAATATTTAATTTATTAGATTAATTAATTTGCTCCAAGTGTACTATTTATCCCGTTGGATTTCCGACTTGAAATTCTTGATGTGCATGCAATGAAGTTTCATATATATTAAATCTAGAATATTTGATTAGGTTTTGAAACCTTTCAATTATTATTTTTCTAGTATTAAAGTTTAATGCTCATGGCCATTCATTGCATGGAATTCCCTTGTGTCATGTTTTTAAATCATGTCATGGTATTTGTATAACATATTTAAATTTGAGATCATTTGGATGAATTTCAAAACTTAGATATTTTAATTAAGTGTAATAATTAAAATCCATTCAATAGCTCATTGGTCTTGATTAAGTTTCTAACTTGGAATTCAAATTTTCATGACAAATTCCTTCACATGTATCAAATTGAGAATAATCGGATAAGTTTGAAACTTATATTCATTTACTTCCTTTGTATGGAACTTAATTCACATGGTTATGTCTTGCATAAAATGGACTTGTAACTTGACATTGAACTTGACCTTGATATGATCCTTGACACACCTTGTTCATAGAACAATTGGACTTGCCTTGTAATCATGATAATTTAATCCCTTAGGTTGATTAAATTTTCCTTTTTATGCTTCCATCGGTTTAATCATGACCCCTTGTACCTAGGTTTCATTAATGTACTTAATGAACATGCACACTTGTCTTGGAATGATTTAATTACTCATATGTTGCTTAGAAAGTAATTGAATTATGTATCTTATACTTGTGGTATATTTACTTTAATGAACTCCATATGCTATATATCTTGGATGTTGTCTATATAGTTGCATACTATGATTTCTTGTCATCTCACATGCCATGATAGTTGATGAACTAGGGGCATGACTTGTGTGTTCCAAGATCTTGGTTGTGCATGATATGTGGTTAATGCATTTCTTATATTTTAATACAATCTTGACTTGCACAACTTGTTGATTTTGGGACTTGAGATATCAATCAAGAATTGACATGGCTAAGACTCAGTTCTAGTACGGGGAATGTCCCTCTACACTATAGTGCGCACTAGGGGAAAGGTACCCATGGGTTAGTAGCCCTAAAGTGATTTTAAGAGTACGGTTTTAATCCGGGCGATATCTAAGTTTCCAAATTGGTTGATTTCACTATTTAAATTTCAAGTTGCTATTCCTTGGAGATTTAAACTTGTCGTGTATGTGAAATGCTCCAATCTTGTCTCATCGCATGGATTTTTTGCTTCATTCGTCATTTAATTCCAAAAATTTCAAGTGTTGTATTCCTTAAAGATTTAAGACTCCTTTCGTGTTGTGTGGAAGATTCCATCGTTATTAAATTGCATATATGTTATGCCTTGTTCTTGGTTTCATGTATAATTTCTTACCTTGTTAATTGGAATGCCCCAATCTTGTTTTATTGCATTGATACTATGTATTATCTATGATTCTATGTACTATTCTTGTCTTGTTAATTGGAATGTTCAAACCTTGTTAAATTGCATAGATATTATGCTATGTTCTTGACTTCGTGTATTAATCCTATCGTGTTAATTGGAATGCTCCAACCATGATAATTTCATTGAAAATGAAATCCTTGTATTCTAGTATCTTTTTGTCATGTTGTATGGAATAATTCTAAATCTTGCTTAATTGTATTTGATAATGCAATTCATGTTAACCTATGTTCTAGTATCCTTCTTGTCATGATCTTTGATTATCCCAACTATGACTTGTTTCATGTGTGTATATATATCATGATTCTTGTTGCTATTACACCATGGCAACTTAGGATGATCCCTGAGTCTAATCTTTGACATAGACGTTTTGTGGCATGATCTCTTTTGAACTATATCATGTTAGTCCTAAAAATCTCTAAAGAAATTGAGTCGATGCATGCTCATCCCCTACGAATAAACTTGTTAGCCTTATTTATTTACCCCGAAGGTACTTGGTGTTTTGCAGGTAAAGAAGCTTTGTTGTGGGATACACAACACTTTTAGACATGCTAGAAGTGTTGAAGTATTTTTGATGACATTGAATATGCATATGTCAGCATATCATGTTTGCTTTTGTTTATTTTGACAAAGCTTGTATCTTTCGATTCCACGTATGTAATGTGTTCCTAAGTACACTCTTTACAATGTATTTGATATGTATGAGGTGAGGCCGGAGGCCAGTTACATGTATATTGGATTCTATGTATGTTGTAACTTCATGATATATTATGAAAACATTGAAAAATGCCAAGTCATTGTCTCACCATGGTTGCATCGGGTGTGGGAATTCCATTTTTATTCTTTCATAGGGTCTTATAAATCATGTTTGAAGTATGGCCAAGGGCTAAATGGTAATTTGAAATTATTTGTTAATTTTGGTTTTCAAATTTCCCTTTTCTTGTTCATTTTTGCCTTTTTACCCGTTGGGGGATCAGATTTTGCATCGGTGGTATTGTTAAGCCATGGACCATTGTAGCACGTCCTAATACGTAAGTTACGTTTGCATGCATGGTTATTTCTGGGCAAACCTTCTTCCTTTGTGAAATGAGCCTCCTATGGACTCATTTTGAAACTTTGTTGCATAATCTGGTCTAGAAGCTTTCTAGACTTTTCACATCAGTTTTATTTTCTTCTTTCAACTTGGTCGCTTAGAAAATGTGATTTTAGGGGTGTTTCTTCTTTGTGTTTTTTCCAGAAAAAGTCGTCTTGATACCGGAAATCCATTGCAAAGTTCAGCTTCCAGTTTACATTTAGCCGCTTTATGACCCTCATGACCAGATTTAATGGAGGGGCATTTTGGGCATTCTACATTGAGTTTTTTTTATTTTTTTATTTTCTTATTTTTTTATTTCTCTCTCGAGTCATGTAGAAACTTAATTTCGGGAGGGATTTCTTTTTCGTGTTTTTCCAGAAAAATTCATTTGATAGCCCGTTTTTGCTCTGAGTTGTGGACTGATCTTGAAGAAATTTCTTGTAGAAGCTTTTTGGGTCCCTCTTGACCTAGGCTGATCTAGGGGCATTTTAGGGATCTTATAGCTTGTTTTTCTCCGTTCCTTTCCCAATACCGGGTAGAAAACGTGATTTTAAGGGGGGTTTCTTTTTCGTGTTTTTCTAGAAAAACTCGTTTAAGGATCCGTTTTTAGCCTCAGTTCTGAGAAAAAAAATCTGTAAAAACACTATTCCTGCCCAGATTTTTTACCCAGAAAATAAGTTGATTTTTTTGAAAATTGGAGGCTTCATATCTTTTTCGTCCCAACTCCAAATCAAGTGATTTTTAAATCTAAGTTTATTAGTTTTTGCTTGTCTATCCAACGGTATGCACGGTTGCATCCAATTCTATCTGAAAAGACTACTTTACCCCTTGTAAAGTACCCTTGCCGCACTGATTTTAAACTCAAAAGTTGGTTTTTTTTCAATCTTTGACGTTTCATATCCTCTTTATCCGGACTCCGAATCAAGTGATTCTTGAGTCTAGATTCATTAATTTTTCCTAGTCTATCTATCGTATGTTCAATTGCTTCCAATTTTGTCTAAAAAGACTATTTTACCCCTTGTAAAGTATCCTTGCCGCATTGATTTCAAACCCAAAAGTTTGATTTTATGAAACTTTGGAGTTTCATATCTTCTTCATCAGGACTCCAAATCAAGTGATTCTTGAGTCCATCTTGATTAGTTTTTTGTTGTCCTTCCAGCGGTGTGCTCGGTGGCACCCGAGTCCACAGTTTTCAAAAATGACTATTTTGCCCCTGGGGGCTTATTTGTCATATTTTTGACCTTTTGCTTTCGCATCAGTTCTCATTGAGTTCCACGACCTCATAGAAGGTCACTTTGACTTCTTAGACTCTTGTTTTTTGCTTTCGCTTCCGCAAATTGGATCCATTATCGGGTAAATCTTCGGTTCATCACAGGACACGCTGGCCTAAAAACTAGGGTCGTCACAGGTGGTATCAGAGCGTCCGGGTTCGAATACCTTGGACGATGGGTTTTGGGTGCATTTTATGCTCACGTTGTTTTGCTTTGATGTGTCATTTATATCTTGATAACATGCTTTGTTTGATAACATGTCTTGTATGATAACATGTTCACGTACTTAGGTGTTTTGAGACATCTATTATTTGTTAAGCATACTTTATGTGTATATATGTTTTTGATAACATGTTTTGATTTGATAACATGTCTGTTTGCTTATGTGGCACCTTGAGTAGATAGTCCATTGCTATGTTGCATGCTAGCTATTTACTTTTATATCTGGTTTTGACAATGTCTCTTAGGATCTGTCGTATCCCTTGGATACCTTCTTGTTTCACGAGTTTCTTCCTTGGATAGAAGAAATTCATTCCGTAAGGACCCATGTAGGGAACCTTCTTGTCTGTTCTGTCAATAGATGCGAGTAAGGCTCATGTGAGTGTAGAATCGCAGTTCTTGTCTAGTGGAGTGAGACGTGGGCCAGGGAGGCACTATTTTATTTCCTTTTCCTTTGTGGCTTCTAGATCTAAGGCCTAAAGCGTAATGCGCCAGTGTCATTGTTGTCAGAGTTTTGGGATTAGCTACCCCAACTCTCGCAGATGCCTGGTTCCCCGTAGAGCTTTTGGTAATGATCGTTTCTGACATTGATGTCATTTGTATCGAAAAGTTCCCTTCTGGGGCACGTTATGAACTAGTGCCTTATACTGTCATGCTACCTTGCTGACGAGTAAGTGTGGGCGGGTTCTAGTTACTGTTCGTACTGCCTTGCCACTCTCTTCTTTCACCGCATTTGACGTTTCATTGTCTTGGGATTCTCTCGGTGGTTGACATTGGGTTAACGTGCCGATTCGTATAAGGTGTTGCCTCAGTTCTTGGTTTTGCGTTCCTTCAGTTGACCTTGAGACTTCTGTACTTGTTCTTCAGTGCTTTATGAGCTGTCTTTCATTTGACATTTTGTTTGGTCCTTGTCCTGTTCTTCTTCCAGTGTGTTCTGAATTTCGAGGATAAAATTCCTTTAAGGAGGGTAAGTTGTAACGACCCGGTCATTTACCTCCCATTCCTTTTTTTCTGAAATTTTACGAATGAATTTTTTTCGTTTAATTTTCCTTTCTGAACTCTGTTTCTTGTCACTTAGTGTTGTCTTGAGTGCTTGGAAATGATTTCTGAGACTCTTTTCCATGGATTGACAACTTCCTTTGAGGACCGAGTCATTTCTGTATTTTCACTTTTCGGACACTATGCACTATTTCGTCCTTTTCTCTATTCTGTCTTATCTCCGTTTGTCCCTTGTTTGACAAAAACCCACTTTTCGTGCTCAGAGTTAGTTTTTGAATTCATGTACCTTCATCTTCAGTGGTTTCCTTGAAATACATATCTTTAGTTTTGCAAGAAAGTATTCTAGTTGCTTTTGGTGTCCAAAGGGGTATAGATGCACAATTCTTCAGAATCTTTTTCATTTCTTGGGCTATTTTTCATAAAAATGTTTTGAAGATATTTTATTTCAGGTGTGTCCAAGAAAATATCTTTTGGAAGATATTTTCATTCTGGGGCAGTTTCGCAGTTAACCCTTTTTGTAGGGGCCATTGTGCAATTAACGAAAGTTATTGCAAAATGTCTCTTCTAGAGCCTAGATCCTCTTATGGGATTCATTTTCATATTTCATCAAGTCATGGAATCTTGGAATTTCTTTCTGGTCTTTTTTTTTTTTAGTTTTAAAGTTTCTGGACCCGGTTGCCGCCAAAATTGTTCGGGGCATAACTTTCTGTTCGAGGCTCGGTTTATAATGCCGTTTCTTCTGTTATTCATATTTTATCATTTTAAATCTTTTTTGTTCATGGAGTTTTTCCGTTTGAGCGCGTTTGCTCAAAATCCACTTTTCCGGACCCTACGGGGCACTTTTTGAGACTTACTATAAATAGAAAAGTCTTAAAGTGAAAAATCACTTTTTCACTCATCTTCTCCACCTCTTGGCCGGAAGCCATGGGAGCTCCTTGGCTGCCACTCTTTCTCCTTCTCCTCCACTTGATTTCCTTGGTAGAAATCTTTCGGCCTTTACATTTATTGTTCCCCTCGACGTGTTCTACCATTCCCCCTTATTAGAATTCATTTCTATCCATTTCTTAAGTTTGTGTTTGAAGTCAAGTTGTGATTTTCATGGGGCTTCCTTCAGATTCATGTAGATCGTGTTGTCCCTGTCAAAACCCTTCAATTTCGGCGGATTCAGAACACTTTTTTTAGGTGGGAATTTGGGTTGTCAGATCAATTTAAGGTAGGGGCTGTTATAATTTAAATTCTTACTATATTACATGCTTTTGATACTTATACAACTTGATTACATGCTTGGATGTAAAATTTAGAGATTTTATTATTTATTTTTCTTATGAAGGATTTAATTTTCCCGGTTGTCCATAGCTTTGTTTAATCATGTGGCATGATTGAATATTACCCCTTGATATGTAGATTGACATATAGTAAATCCAGATTATTTGGACAAGAAATGAAGATTTTATTTAATATTTATCTTGAATAAAATATTAAATCATGTGGCCTTATCTAGCTTTAAATCAACATGTGATAGAATATTATATTAGGCCCTAGCATGCTCTTCAACATAGATTAAATTGAGAGTAATCGGAGAAGTTTTGAAATCTAGTAATATTTAATTTATTAGATTAATTAATTTGCTCCAAGTGTACTATTTATCCCGTTGGATTTCCGACTTGAAATTCTTGATGTGCATGCAATGTAGTTTCACATATATTAAAGCTAGAATATTTGATTAGGTTTTGAAACCATTCAATTATTATTTTTCTAGTACTAAAGTTTAATGATCATAGCCATTCATTGCATGGAATTCCCTTGTGTCGTCTTTTTAAATCATGTCATGGTATGTTGTATAACATATTTAAATTTGAGATCATTTGGATGAATTTGAAAACTTAGAGTTTTTAATTAAGTGTAATAATTAAAATCCATTCCATAGCTCATTGATCTTGATTAAGTTTCTAACTTGGAATTCATGCTTTTCGTGACAAATTCCTTCACATGTATCAAATTGAGAATAATCGGATAAGTTTGAAACTTATATTCATTTACTTCATTTGTATGGAACTTAATTCACATGGTTATGTCTTGCATGAAATGGACTTGTAACTTGACATTGAACTTGACCTTGATATGATCCTTGACACATCTTGTTCGTAGAACATTTGGACTTGCCTTGTAATCATGATAATTTAATCCCTTAGGTTGATTAAATTTTCCTTTTTATGCTTCCATCGGTTTAATCATGACCCCTTGTATCTAGGTTTCATTAATGTACTTAATGAACATGCACACTTGTCTTAGAATGATTTAATTACTCATATGTTGCTTAGAAAGTAAATGAATTATGTATCTTATACTTGTGGTATATTTACTTCAATGAACTCCATGTGCTATATATCTTGGATGTTGTCTATATAGTTGCATACTATGATTTCTTGTCATCTCACATGCCATGATAGTTGATGAACTAGGGGTATGACTTGTGTGTTCCAAAATCTTGGTTGTGCATGAAATGTGGTTAATTCATTTCTTGTATTTTGATACAATCTTGACTTGCACAACTTGTTGATTTTAGGACTTGGGATATCCATCAAGAATTGACATGGCTAGGACTTGGTTCTAGTACGGGGGAATGTCCTTCTACACTATAGTGAGCACTAGGGGAAAGGTACCCATGGTTTAGTAGCCCTAAAGTGATTTCAAGAGTACGGTTTTAATTCGGGCGATATCCAAGTTTCCACATGGGTTGATTTCACTCTTTAAATTTCAAGTTGCTTTTCCTTGGAGATTTAAACTTGTCATGTATGTAAAATGCTCCAATCTTGTCTCATCGTATAGATTTTATGCTTCATTCGTGATTTAATTCCTTAAATTTCAAGTGTTGTATTCCTTGAAGATTTAAGACTCCTTTCGTGTTGTATGGAAGATTCCATCCTTATTAAATTGTATATATGTTATGCCTTATTCTTGGTTTCATGTATAATTTCTTACCTTGTTAATTGGAATGCCCCAATCTTGTTTTATTGCATTGATACTATGTATTATCCAATATTCTATGTACTATTCTTGTCTTGTTAATTGGAATGTCCAAACCTTGTTAAATTGCATAGATATTATGCTATGTTCTTGACTTCGTGTATTAATCCTACCATGTTAATTGGAATGCTCCAACCATGATAATTGCATTAAAAATGCAATCTTTGTATTGTAGTATCTTTTTGTCGTGTTGTATGGAATCATTCTAAATCTTGCTTAATTGTATTTGATAATACAATTCATGTTAACCTATGTTCTAGTATCCTTCTTGTCGTGATCTTGGATTATCCCAACTATGACTTGTTTCATGTGTGTATATATATCATGATTCTTGTTGCAATTACTCCATGGTAGTTTAGGATGATCCCTGAGTTTAATCTTTGACATAGACGTTAGGTGGCATGATCCCTTTTGAACTATATCATATTAGTCCTAAAAATCTCTAAAGAAATCGATTCGATGCATGCTCATCCCCTACGAATAAACTTGTTAGCCTTGTTTATTCACCCCGAAGTTATTGGGTGTTTTGCAGGTAAAGAAGCTCTGTTATGGGATGCATAACACTTTTAGACATGCTAGAAGTCTTGAAGTATTTTTGATGACATTGAATATGCACATATTAGCATATCTTGTTTGCTTTTATTTATTTTGACAAAGCTTGTATCTTTCGATTCCATGTATGTAATGTGTACCTAAGCACACTCTTTATAATGTATTTGATATGTATGAGATAAGGCCGGAGGCCATTGACATGTATATTGAATTCTATGTATGTTTTAACTGCATGAAATATTATGAAAACATTGAAAAATACCAAGTCATTGTCTTGCCATGGTTGCATCGGGTGTGGGAATTCCATTTTTATTCTTTCATAGGGTCTTATAAATCATGTTTGAAGTGTGGCTAAGGGCCAAGCGGTAAGTTGAAATCATTTGTTAATTTTGGTTTTCAAATTTCCCTTTTCTTGTTCATTTTTGCCTTTTTGCCCGTTAGGGGGTCGAATTTTGCCTCGGTGGTATTTTTAAGCCATGGACCATTGTAGCACGTTCTAATAGGTAAGTTAAGTTTGCGTGCATGTTTATTTCCAGGAAAACCTTTTTCCTTGATGAAATGAGCCTCCTATGGACTCATTTTGAAACTTTGTTTCATAATCTGATCTAGGGGCTTTCTAGACTTTTCATATCAGTTTTATTTTCTTCTTTCAACATGGTCGCTTAGAAAATGTGATTTTTGGGGGGGTTTCTTTTTTGTGTTTTTCCAGAAAATATCGTCTTGATACCAGAAATCCATTAGAAAATTCAGCTCCAACTTTACATTTAGCAGCTTTATGACCCTCATGACCAGATTTAATGGAGGGGCATTTTGGGCATTCTACATTGAGTTTTTTTTTTTTTTTTTTTTTTTTCTCTCTCGAGTCACATAGAAACTCAATTTCGGGATGGGTTTCTTTTTCATGTTTTTCCCGAAAAATTCATTTGATATCACGTTTTTGCTCTCAGTTGTGGACTGATCCTGAAGAAATTTCTTATGGCAGCTTTTTGGGTCCCTCTTGACCTAGGCTGATCTAGGGGCATTTTAGGGATCTTATAGCGTGTTTTTCTCCATTCCTTCCCCTATGCTGGATAGAAAACGTGATTTTAAGGGGGGTTTCTTTTTCGTGTTTTTCTAGAAAAACTCGTTTAAGGGTCCGTTTTCAGCCTCAATTCTGAGAAAAATATCAAATGGTGCTTGCTGTAAAAACACTATTCCTGCCCAGATTTTTTACCCAGAAAATAAGTTGATTTTTTTGAAACTTTGAGGCTTCATATCTTCTTCGTCCCAATTCCAAATCAAGTGATTTTTGAGTATAAGTTTATTAGTTTTTGCTTGCTATCCAACAGTTTGCATGGTTGCATCCAATTCTATCTGAAAAGACTACTTTACCCCTTGTAAAGTAGCCTTGACGCACTGATTTTAAACTCAAAAGTTGGTTTCTTTTTAAACTTTGACGTTTCATATCTTCTTCATCCGGACTCCGAATCAAGTGATTCTTGAGTCTAGATTCATTAATTTTTCCTAGTTTATCTACCGGTATGTTCAGTTGCATCCAGTTTTGTCTAAAAAGACAATTTTACCCCTTGTAAGGTACCCTTGCCGCATTGATTTCAAACCCAAAAGTTTGATTTTATGAAACTTTGGAGTTTCATATCTTCTTCATCCGGACTCCGAATCAAGTGATTCTTGAGTCCATCTTGATTAGTTTTTCGTTGTCCTTCCAGTAGTGTGCTCAGTGGCACTCGAGTCCACAGTTTCCAGAAATAACTATTTTGCCCCTAGGGGCTTATTTGTTATATTTTTGACCTTTTGCGTCCGCATCAGTTCTCATTGAGTTCCACAACCTCATGGAAGGTCACTTTGACTTCTTAGAGTCTTGTTTTCTATTTTTGCTTCCGCGTATCGGATCCGTTATCGGGTCAATCTTCAGTTCATCACAAGACACGCTGGCCTAAAAACCAGGGTCGTCACAGGTGGTATCAGAGCGTCCAAGTTCGATTACCTTGGACGACGGGTTTTGGGTGCATTTCATGCTCACATTGTTTTGCTTTGATGTGTCATTTATATGTAGATAACATGCTTTGTTTGATAACATGTCTTGTATGATAACATGTTCACATGCTTAGGTGTTTTGAGACATCTATTATTTGTTAAGCATACTTTATGTGTATATATGCTCTTGATAACATGTTTTGATTTGATAACATGTCTGTTTGCTTATGTGGCACCTTGAGTAGATAGTCCATTGCTATGACGCATGCTAGCTGTTTACTTTTATGTCTGGTTTTGACAGTGTCTCTTAGGATCTGTCGTATCCCTTGAATGCCTTCTTGTTTTACTAGTTTCTTCCTTGGATAGGAGAAATTCATTCCGTAAGGACCCATGTAGGGAACCTTCTTGTCTGTTTAGTCAATCAATGCGAGTAAGGCTCATGTGAGTATATAATCGCAGTTCTTGTCTGGTAGAGTGAGACGTGGGCCAGGAATGCACCATTTCATTTCCTTTTCCCTTGTGGCTTCTAGATCTAAGGCCTTAAGCATTTGGTGTCAGTGTCATTGTCATCAGATTTTTGGGATTAGCTACCCCAACTCTCGCAGATGCCTGGTTCCCGCGGAGCTTTTGGTAATGATCGTTTCTGACATTGATGTCATTTGTATCGAAAAGTTCCCTTCTGGGGCACGTTATGAACTAGTGCCTTATACTGTCATGCTACCTTACTGACGAGTAAGTGTTGGCAGGTTCTAGTTGTTGTTCGTACTGCTTTGTCCCTCTCTTCTTTCACCACGTTTGACGTTTCCTTGTCTTGGGATTCTCTCGGTGGTTGACGTTGAGTTAACGTGCCGATTCGAATGAGGTGTTGCCTCAGTTCTTGGTTTTGCGTTCCTTCAGTTGACCTTGAGACTTCTGTACTTGTTCTTTAGTGCTTTATGAGCTGTCTTTCGTTTGACTTTTTGTTTGGTCCTTGTCCTGTTCTTCTTCCGATGTGTTCTAAATTTCGAGGACGAAATTCCTTTAAGGAGGGTAAGTTGTAACAACCCAGTCATTTACCTCCCATTCTTTTTTTCAAGAAATTTTACGAATGAATTTTTTTCGTTTAATTTTCCTTTGTGAACTCTATTTCTTGTCGCTTAGTGTCATCTCGAGTGCTTGGAAATGATTTCTGAGACTCTTTTCCATGGATTGACAACTTCCTTTGAGGACCGAGTCATTTCTGCATTTTCACTTTTCGGAAACTATGCGCTATTTCGTCTTTTTCCCTATTCTGTCTTATCTCCGTTTGTCACTTGTTTGGCAAAACCTCACTTTTCGTGCTCGGAGTTAGTTTTTGACTTCATGTACCTTCGTCTTCAGTGGTTTTCTCGAAATACGTATCTTTACTTTTGCAAAAAAGTACTCTAGTTGCTCCCGGTGTCCACAGGGGCATAGATGCACAATTCTTCAGAATCTTTTTCATTTCTTGGGGTGCTTTTCATAAATATCTTTTGAAGATATTTTATTTTAGGGATATCTAAGAAAATATCTTTTGGAAAATATTTTCATTCTGGGGCAGTTTCGCAGTTAACCCTTTTTGTTGCGACCATTGTGCAATTAATGAAAGTTAATGCAAAATGTCTCGTCTGGGGCCTGGATCTTTGTATGGGATTCCTTTTCATATTTCATTGAGTCATGGAATCTTGGAATTTCTTTCTGGTCTTTTTTTTTTTTTTTTTTCAGTTTCAGAGTTTCTGGACCCAATTGCCGCCGAACTTGTTCGGGACATAACTTTCTGCTCGAGGCTCAGTTTATGATGCCGTTTCTTCTATTGTTCATATTTTCTTATTTTGAATCTTTTTTGTTCATGGAGTTTTGCCTTTTGAGCGCGTTTTCTCAAAATCCACTTTTTCGGACCTAGCGGGGCACTTTTTGAGACTTACTATAAATAGAAAGTCTTAAAGTGAAAAATCACTTTTCATCTTCTCCACCTCTTGGCCTGCAGCCATGGGAGGTCCTTGGCTGCCACCCTTTCTCCTTCTCCTCCACTTGATTTCCTTGGTAGAGATCCTTCGGCCTATACATTTATTGTTCCCCTCGACGTATTCTACCATTCCCCCTTATTAGAATTCATTTCTGACCATTTCTTGAGTTTGGGTTTGAAGTCAAGTTGTGATTTTCATGGGGCTTCCTTTGGATTCATGCAAATCCTGTTGTCCCTATCAAAACCCTTCGATTTCGGCGGATTCGGAACACATTTTTTTCAGTGGGGATTTGGGGTTTTCATCTAAAATTGAGGTAAGGGTGTTATAATTTAAATTCTTGCTATATTATATGCTTGTGATGCTTATAAAACTAGATTATATGCTTGGATGTAAAATCTAGAGAATTTATTATTTATTTTTCTTGTGAAGGATTTAATTTTCCCGATTGTCCATAACTTTGTTTAATTATGTAGCATGATAGAATATTACCCCTTGATATGTAGATTGACATATATTAAATCTAGATTATTTGGACAAGAAATGAAGATTTTATTTAATATTTATCTTGAATAAAATATTAAATCATGTGGCCTTATCTAGCTTTAAATCAACATATGATAGCATATTATATTAGGCTCTAGCATGCTCTTCAACATAGATTAAATTGAGAGTAATTGGAGAAGTTTTGAAATCTAGTAATATTTAATTTATTAGATTAATTAATTTGCTCCAAGTGTACTATTCATTCTGTTGGATTTCTGACTTGAAATTCTTGATGTGCATGCGATGTAGTTTCACATATATTAAATCTAGAATATTTAATTAGGTTTTGAAACCTTTCAATTATTATTTTTCTAGTATTAAAGTTTAATGCTCAAGGCCATTCATTGCATGGAATTCCCTTGTGTCATGTTTTTAAATCATGTCATGGTATGTTGTATAACATATTTAATTTTGAGATCATTTGGATGAATTTCAAAACTTAGAGATGTTAATTAAGTGTAATAATTAAAATCCATTCACTAGCTCATTGGTCTTGATTAAGTTTCTAACTTGGAATTTATGCTTTTCGTGACAAATTCCTTCACATGTATCAAATTGAGAATAATCGGAAAAGTTTGAAACTTATATTCATTTACTTCCTTTGTGCGGAACTTAATTCAAATGGTTATGTCTTGCATGAAATGGACTTGTAACTTTACATTGAACTTGACCTTGATATGATCCTTGACACACCTTGTTCATAGAACATTTGGACTTGCCTTGTAATCATGAAAATTTAATCCCTTAGGTTGATTAAATTTTCCTTTTTATGCTTCCATTGGTTAAATCATGACCCCTTGTATCTAGGTTTCATTAAGGTACTTAATGAACATGCACACTTGTCTTGGAATGATTTAATTACTCATATGTCGCTTAGAAAGTAATTGAATTATGTATCTTATACTTGTGGTATATTTACTTCAATGAACTCCATGTGCTATATATCTTGGATGTTGTCTATATAGTTGCATACTATGATTTCTTATCATCTCACATGCCATGATAGTTGATGAACTAGGGGCATGACTTGTGTGTTCCAAAATCTTGGTTGTGCATGAAATGTGGTTCATGCATTTCTTGTATTTTGATACAATCTTGACTTGCACAACTTGTTGATTTTGGGACTTGGGATATCAATCAAGAATTGACATGGCTAGGACTCGGTTCTAGTACGGGGGAATGTCCCTCTACACTATAGTACGCACTAGGGGAAAGGTACCCATGAGTTAGTAGCCCTAAAGTGATCTCAAGAGTACGGTTTCAATCCGGACGATATCCAAGTTTCCACATTGGTTGATTTCACTCTTTAAATTTCAAGTTGCTATTCCTTGGAGATTTAAATTTGTCGTGTATGTCAAATGATCCAATCTTGTCTCATTGCATCGATTTTATGCTTCATTCATGATTTAATTCCTTAAATTTCAAGTGTTGTATTCCTTGAAGATTTAAGACTGCTTTTGTGTTGTATGGAAGATTCCATCCTTATTAAATTGCATATAAGTTATGCCTTATTCTTGGTTTCATGTATAATTTCTTACCTTATTAATTGGAATGCCCCAATCTTGTTTTATTGCATTGATACTATGTATTATCCTTGATTCTATGTACTATTCTTGTATTGTTAATTGGAATGTCCAAACCTTATTAAATTGCATAGATATTATACTATGTTTTTGACTTCGTGTATTAATCCTATCGTGTTAATTGGATTGCTCCAACCATGATAATTGCATTGAAAATGAAATCCTTGTATTCTAGTATCTTTTTATCGTGTTGGATGGAATCATTCTAAATCTTGCTTAATTGTATTTGATAATGCAATTCATGTTAACCTATATTCTAGTATCCTTCTTGTCATGATCTTGGATTATCCCAACCATGACTTGTTTCATGTGTGTATATATATCATGATTCTTGTTGCTATTACTCCATGGTGACTTAGGATGATCCTTGAGTCTAATCTTTGACATAGACGCTTGGTGGCATGATCCCTTTTGAACTATATCATGTTAGTCCTAAAAATCTCTAAAGAAATCGAGTCTATGCATGCTCTTCCCCTACAAATAAACTTGTTAGCCTTGTTTATTCACCCCGAAGGTACTGGGTGTTTTGCAAGTAAAGAAGCTTTGTTGTGGGATACACAACACTTTTAGACATGCTAGAAGTCTTGAAGTATTTTTGATAACATTGAATATGCACATGTTAGAATATCATGTTTGCTTTTGTTTTTTTTTGACAAAGCTTGTATCTTTCGATTCCACGTATGTAATGTGTTCCTAAGTACACTCTTTACAATGTATTTGATATGTATGAGGTGAGGCCGGAGGCCATTGACATGTATATTGAATTCTATGTATGTTTTTACTGCATGAAATATAATGTAAACATTGAAAAATGCCAAGTCATTGTCTCACCATGGTTGCATCGGGTGTGGGAATTCCATTTTTATTCTTTCATAGGGTCTTATAAATCATGTTTGAAGTGTGGCCAAGGGCCAAATGGTAATTTGAAATCATTTGTTAATTTGAAATCATTTGTTAATTTTGGTTTTCAAATTTCCCCTCTCTTGTTCATTTTTGCCTTTTTGCTCGTTGGGGGGTCGGATTTTGCATCGGTGGTATTTTTAAGCCATGGACCATTGTAGCACATCCTAATAGGTAAGTTACATTTGCATGCATGGTTGTTTCCGGGCAAATCTTCTTCCTTGGTGAAATGAGCCTCCTGTGGACTCATTTTGAAACTTTGTTGCATAATCTGATCTAAGGGCCTTCTAGAGTTTTCACATCGGGTTTATTTTTCTGCTTTCAACATGGTCGCTTAGAAAATGTGATTTTAGGGGGGGTTTCTTCTTCTTGTTTTTCCAGAAATTTTCGTCCTAATACCGGAAATCCATTGCAAAGTTCAGCTTCCAGTTTTACATTTAGCAGCTTTATGACCCTCATGACCAGATTTAATGGAGGGGCATTTTGGGCATTCTATATTTTGTTTTTTTTTTTTATTTCTCTCTCGAGTCATGTAGAAACTCGATTTTGGGAGGGGTTTCTTTTTTGTGTTTTTCCAGAAAAATTTATTTGATAGCCCCTTTTTGCTCTTAGTTGTGGACTGATCCTGGAGAAATTTCTTGTAGCAGCTTTTTGGGTCCCTCTTGACCTAGGCTGATCTAGGGGCATTTTAGGGATCTTACAGTGTGTTTTTCTCCGTTCCTTTCATGCTGCTGGGTAGAAAACGTGATTTTAATAGGGGTTTCTTCTTCGTGTTTTTCCAGAAAAACTCTTTTAAGGGTCCATTTTTCGTCTCAGTTCCCAGAAAAAAATTAAATGTTGCTTATTGTAAAAACACTATTCCAGCCTAGATTTCTTACCCGGAAAATAAGTTGATTTTTTTGAAACTTTGAGGCTTCATATCTTATTCGTCCTAATTCCAAATCAAGTGATTTTTGAGTCTAAGTTTATTTGTTTTTGCTTGTTTATCCAACGGTATACACGGTTGCATCCAATTCTATCTGAAAAGACTACTTTACCCCTTCTAAAGTACCCTTGCCACACTGATTTTAAACTCAAAAGTTGGTTTTTTTTTAAACTTTGACGTTTCATATCTTCTTCATCCGGACTCCGAATCAAGTGATTCTTGAGTCTAGATTCATTAATTTTTCCTAGTCTATCTATGGGTATGTTCATTTGCATCTAGTTTTCTCTAAAAAAGGCCATTTTACCCCTTGTAAAGTACCCTTACCGCATTGATTTCAAATCCAAAAGTTTGATTTTATGAAACTTTGGAGTTTCATATCTTCTTCATCTGGACGCCGAATCAAGTGATTCTTGAGTCCATCTTGATTAGTTTTTCGTTGTCCTTCCTGCGGTGTGCTCGGTGGCACCCGAGTCCACAATTTTCAAAAATGACTATTTTGCCCCTATGGGCTTATTTGTCATATTTTTTACCTTTTGCTTCCGCATCAGTTCTCATTGAGTTCCATGACCTCAAGGAAGGTCACTTTGACTTCTTAGAGTCTTGTATTTTGTTTTCGCTTCCGCGTATCGGATCCGTTATTGGGTCAATCTTCGGTTCATTACAGGACACACTGGCATAAAAACCAGGGTCGTCACAGGGAGGTGTTGGCCTAGGGTACCAATTTTTGGTATGGCTGGTAGGATTGACTAGTTTATGAGTTAGACGATTGAGTTCAAAATTGGAGAAGGCATGCTCAATATGCTAAATATCAGAGGGGTAACTGGAATTAGAAGAATGAGTATCAGAATCATCAAGATAAGTGATGACAGTGACAGTTTTTTCATCCTTGACCTTGGTTTTTCCTTTTTTAAGGTTTTTGAGAATGGTTTCAATTTGAAGAATAACAGAAGGGTTGGGCACAGCTGGTGGAAGACCTTTTCTGTGCTCAGGCATAAAAATAATATGTTTTTCTATTGGAGAAGTAGGAAGCGTTTTTACTCGAAGTTTGGGAAGTTGGACCAAGAAGAGCTCAATTTTATCTAATTGAGTACCAAGAGTGTGTAAATACTGGTTAGTGTAATTATTTTGTTCAATTATTTTCCTTGCATCATCATCAGTTGTGGTACTGACTTTGATGGGGGGGGGGGGGGGCAGTGACTTCAACTCCCATGTGATCAAGAGTTACATTTTCTAGGGGTGGATGTGAAGAGGACACTGTTGTTGTGTCAGAGGTTTTTTAATTAAATTTAGTTAGGACATTGACTTGATTATGACAATTTGCTAGATAATCAAAAAATTTGACTTCAATTTTGTGTTCTACCATAAACTGTTGCCATGTGTAGAGAATTTTATTTTGTTCTTTTGCAGTATGGGTTTTGCGAAAAAAATTTCGCTTTTCTTTATTACTTGGGGAAGAGTATTCATCATGTAATTTTGAAAGATTATACTTAAAAGGTTTACTAATAGTATTTAATTGAGGACTTAGAGCATTAAAGTTTGCAACAAAATCCGAAGGTGTAGGAGAGGTGGGTGTTGACCTAGGTTTGTCAGATTTTGGGGTAACATAACAAGGGTGAGTAACTTACTCTTCAATTTGAATACCTTTTAACTTAGTATCTTTTGGCTGAGGATAAAAACGGGAATTTTTCCTATCTAGAGGAGGGGTTTCACTTTCCTTGTCTAATAAACTACCATCTGGTCTATCAAGGAAATAGAAGGTCATGAGCGAGTTAGAAGACATTGTTCATTAAAGCTTATTCTGACTGTTCCATCAAGATATTCTTTTACCCTATCAACATTACTGATATCATTTTGTATTTTAACTGGGTGATTCTAATTTTCCAGAATCCATTCATTGGGTAAGGAAATGTCTTTCCAGGTGATAGTTTTCTTGAGTTGTATATTGGCATCAGAAGAACTACTTTTAATTAAAAAAGTGTGACCTTTATCATCTTTCTTGACTACCTTTATATTGGGATTAGTTCCTTTTGTTTTATAATAAATTATGTAGATAAGACCTAGAGGTTGTGCTCCGGGAAGCATCCGATAACCAGAAGTCTTAATATTAAGGGTTAAGGCTTTTAGTAGGTGAGGGTCAGTGAGACTAAGGGTAAGGTCGGATAACAATTGAAATGAACCGGACCATTACAAAGACTGGTTTTAACTATTCCCAGAAGACTATCATCATAATCTATGAATCTAGTATCTCTAAGAGCTAAGAGTACTGAGGTATTAAGACCAATATTGGTGAATGGGTTGACTGCAACCTGAACTAGACCTATGTGAATGAAGTTATAACCACGATCTCTGTGACTCTTGATTGTTTTAGCTCTAAGTAACTGAAATTTTTCATGTTCTTTGGATAGAGAGTAAATTTGCTCTACGGTTTTGACTGTGTAATCACTAAAGAAGGTTGACTTGAGGAAACTAGTTTTGTAGATTTCTCGGGTTGGAATTCTAGGGATATTCCAATCACTAAAATCTAAATTAACGTCTTCAACTCGGTATTCTTCTTCATTGACTATGTTTGGAACTGGAGGAAGACTAGTACTAGCTCTGGATCTAGAGCATACAGAAGAGGAAGATCTAAATAACCTATTCATGGTTACTTAACTCTCACTATGCTTGATGGGTTGACTGGTTAAAATAGACTATTTTCATGGTTCTCTCCAAGTGGTATCTATATCCTGTCCATGCGCTCATCTGCTCATGCCGCACCGCTTAAGCCCTCTCTTTAGGACTTACAGTTTGGATCTAGGACTTACTGTTTGGATCTGGACTCACAGGAAAGGAAATAGGTGTATAAAGTGAGAAATAGTAAATAGATTGTTCTAACAGAATCAACAAAGCAAGATAAGTTGAAAGAAAAGGAACATAATAGATTGCTCATAGGAAAGGAACAGAATAGTCATCCCTATCTACCATAACCACTCCCTGGTCATAATATTCAGTTCACAAATTATGATTATATAACCGTCTGGTCAGCCATATTCCTATACCAAAATGAGTTATATACTCACTCTTGGTTTCTCAATTTTGATAGTCAATTCAAAAGTCAATTACCTGTCTGGTTTCTACAATGGTGGTCTATTTATGGCGCCATCCCAGAAATCTTGCCACTATCCCTTGCAGATTAAGTTAAATATTTCCACACTATGCATAAAGTTACCAAACAAAATTCACAATATCCAGTTCTTTTGTTGTTTTGCTGCAAGTACAAGGTTCCCTGGATTTTCAAAAGACAATATGATATCCAGGATAATAAATGTATTCGTCGCCACTATGTTAAATGGTGGGATTTGTTCAAAGTAGACAAGATTTTGGATATGTTGAAGATGAATATCCCAAACAATTCTCAATCCAAGGTACTAAGGCTCAGGTCACTCCCCTCGCAAAGCAAGTCATTCAGCAAAAATAGTCTTCCCCTACTAGGACTACTATCTCCACTGAGTCACGAAAACATGCTCCCAAGTCAGAAACAGAAGAGCTCAAAAAGATGGCAGCCTCATTAACTAATTGCATCCAAGAGATGTCCCAAGATGAAGAACAAAAAGATGATGCTTCCTCTACTGCTGAATCAAGTCACCCAGTCAACCTATATGATGACTCTGTTTCAAGATAGTCAAAATCCATACCAAGATCCGTTCAATTAAAGATTGATATGGGAAAAGTCAAAATTGCTATAGTAAAAGACAAAATCACTATTTCTACAGTAATTGTCGGCAGAATCACTATTTCTATAGTATCCTGACAAAATACTGTTCATCTACAGTAACTTACTGTTCATCTACAGTAAAAAGTAGTGGAAAGTAAAAAAATAACTTTTCTAAAGCCACAATTCACGCCGAAGAATCTCCTAACAGTGCAGAAGCTTGGCTATAAATGTAGAGGCCAATTCTTTTGCAAAGCAGGCTTCATTCAGAGAGAGAATTCAGGCTTCAGTTTATATTTGTGATATTTGTATTTTCTACTTTCGTTGTATTACATCTCCAGTATGCTGTATACAACCTTCTACCAGTAACAATTCTATTTGTAAGTTATCATTTGTAATTATCTTTCTTTAATATCAGTTAAGTTATCATTTTGTTCTATATATTTTATATTATATTATACTTTGGCAGGTTATACACCGCCTTATAGTTATCTGTTTATATTTTATTACTTTAACATATATATATATATATATATATATATACATATATATCTTAGGGTATTTTTGTAAACTTATAGTATAAACGGTGTGACGACCCTGGTTTTTAGGCCAGCGTGTCCTGTGATGAACCGTAAGGATGATCCGATAACGGATCCGAAGGCGGAAGCGAAAACAGAAAACAAGACTCTAAGAAGTCAAAGTGACCTTCCATGAGGTCGTGGAACTCAACAAGAACTAATGCGGAAGCAAAAGATCAAAAATATGACAAATAAGCCCCTAGGGGCAAAATAGTCATTTCTGAAAACTGTAGATTCGGGTGCCACCGAGCACACCGCTGGAAGGACAACAAAAAACTAATCAAGATGGACTCAAGAATCGCATGATTCGGAGTCTGGACGAAGGAGAAACGGCATGACGAAGAAAAACGAGCACTTAAGGCAAAAAGGGTAAACTGGTAATTATCTAGGAAGAACTGGGTGTAACCGAGCACACCGTTGGAAAGACAGTGAAAATTTAGTCAAGTTCAAAAAAAAATTCACTTGAATCGGAGTCCGGACGAAGGAGAAAAGCCCAAAAGAAGAATTGACATCGCGGCGGCCCGACTAGGGGCCATGGTGCACACGGGGCCCATGCGAGAGCCCACCGGCGCCCAAAGACATGGCTGGTGGCAGCCCTTGGCTGCTGCTACATTTTTTTTTTATCTGCCCAGAACTGAGGCTTGAAACGGAGGTCAAGACGAGTTTTTCTGGAAAAACACGAAGAAGAAACCCCCCTTAAAATCGAGTTTTCTACCCGACCACGTGGACGGAATCGAAAAAAACTCACAGTGAAATCCCCAAAATGCGCTTAGATCAGAACTGAACAAGAAGGTCATAAAACTGCTAAATGAAAACTGGAAGCTGAAATTTCATGAGGGATTTCCGGTACCAAGACGACATTTTCTGGAAAAACACAAAGAAGAAACCCCCCCTAAAATCATGTTTTCATTTTCAACTATGTCAAAAGAAGTAAAATAAAACTGATGTGAAAGGTCCATAATGCCCCTAGATCAGAATATGCAAAAAAAAAAAAATGCGAAATGAATTCACAAGAGGCTCAAAACACAAACGATAAGGTTTTGCCCGGAAACGACCATGCACGCAAACGTAACTTACCTATTTAGACGCGTTACAATGGTCCATGGCTTAAAAATATAGCCAATACAAAATCCGACCCCCCAATGGGCAAAAAGGCAAAAATGGAACTTGGAATGAAAACTCGGAATCCAAAAATGCAAAATGGGATCAAATGACCGTTTGGCCTTTGGCCACACTTCATACAATATTAATAAGACCCTATGAAAGAATGAAAATGGAATTCCCACACCCAATGCAACCATGGTGAAGCAATGACTTGCTATTTTTCAAGATTTTCACAATATTTCACGAAGTTAAAAAGTACATAGAACACAATATAATGGTCATTGGCCTCCGGCCTCATCTCATACATATCAAATATATTGAAAGGAGTGCACTTATGTACACATTACATACATGGAATCAAATATACATATTTTGACATATAAGTCTACAAAATGACATTACATGCTAACATTTGCATGAAATGGAAACTTGAAAGCTACACGACATCCAAGGAATACTAGGCTTCACGAACCAAGTCTTCGTACCTGAAATATGCCCCAGTATTGTAGGGGTGAGTAACATAAAGCTACTCGTAGGAGATGAGCATGCATCGACCTAACATTTTACAAATTTATCACCTTAAGGTGAAACATGTTAAAGGGGCTCATGCCACCTAACGTCTATGTCCAAGTGAGACTTGGGGAGCATCCTAAGCTACCTTAGAGTCTAAGCAACAAGAATCATGATATACATACGTGTATGAAACGAATCATGGTTGGGATAATCCAAAGAACACGACATGAAGAATGCTTGAGCATAGATTAACATGAATTGCATTTTCAATACAATTGAACTAGGTCCAGAGTAATCTATACAACATGACAAAAGCATATTTGAATACAAGTTAACAAGAATCACATTATTCATGCAATTCAACAACAAAAGAGCATGTTATACAATGCAACAAGGTTTAAGTTCTCAAAGCCATCAACTTAGAATCTAAAACATAAAATAACAGTAGTGGTTCATGCCACCTAACATCTATGTTATAAATGAATCAATAGCTACAATCTTAAGCTTTATTAGAACGTTAAAACACAATTTTCAATATCGATGCAATTTAACTAACATTGGAACTTCCAATACAACGCATAAAGTATAATTTCGCAAAGTTAACATACTGTAACTTAAAATGGAACGACAAATAAGAAACAACCAGTTACAACATCATCTAGTTATCAACTTAAAAATGAAATGCGAAATCAAACAAAGTGGATACTCGGACGTCACGCCGGATCAAACCGACAACATAGTTACTTTAGGGTTACTAGCCCATGGGTAACCTCCCTATGTGTGCACTAGACCATATAGAGGGACTATCCCCCGTACTAGAACCAGGTCCTAGCCATAGTCAAACAACGACATCCCCAAGTTTCCAAAATCAACAAGTTGTGCAACAACGCATATATCAACAGGAATATGCAAGATAATCAACTATCTACTAAGCACAACCAAATTTGGAAACCTATATAACACATCCTCTAAATCCACAACTAATATAATATGATGAATGTCGAATCTTCAGTGTGCGATTCGTTACACGCTATGCAGAAAGATGTTAAACACGAAGTGTGCAAATCATTACACAAGGCAACAATATATTCAACTATCACGAATACAAACATAGCAACTATGTTATCCAATGTTCAAAACATAACCAAATGAATATACAACAAGTCTAAGTCCATGATTTGAATATAGAAACCACTTCTAAAACACAACTAGATCATGGAGCAAATTGAAAGAATTTAAATAGACAAACACAATTAAATTCTCTAGATTCTGATTCAATTCCAAATAACCTCAATTGAATGCATGTTAAAGGATATACTATGGTCATCACCTATATCCATTCTAAAACTCAATTAGGTTGTTGGAACAACAAAGTAGAACTTTAATTAAATTATGCTAATTTAATTACCAAGGTTCTAAAATAACTTCTAATAGTCCAAATTAATATATACTAGTAAACAAGTCATGGCCAATACAAATATCAAGTTGAAACCTTAATTAAGCTAATGGGACCACAAAATAGATTTTAATTAATTCTTTTAATTAAAATCTCTAAATTTTCAAACTTAACCAAATGCTCTCAATTTAACATATCTTAGAGAATATGCCAAGGACTAATGTGATATCACATTACAAGTTTATTTTATTCAATTTAAGACCATGTGACTTAACGTTTCACTAAAGTTAAATATAAATTAAAAGTTGCAATTCTCATGCAATTAATTCCAATTTAATACATGTGAACAACACACCAAAGCTTAATTTTCTAGCATGCCATAATTCAATTCCAAGTTGTATATCACCATGAGGATTGAATTTTAAACAAGGAACTTAATTAATGAAAGGTTTCAAAACCGCACCGAATATTCTAAATCAAATATATGTGAAGCTATATGGCATGTAAATCAAGAATATCAAGTCGGAATTCGAATGGAGTGAATAGTGTACTCGGGGCAAATTAATTAATCAAATTAATTAATAATTACTAATTTTCAAAACACTTCCAATTACTTTCAAATTCAACTATGTTGAAGAGCATGCTAACACATATTAATTTCAAGCTAGTTAAGGCCATGTGAATTAATCTTTCACCTAAGATAAATATTAAATAAAATCTTTAATACTTATTAAAATGTTTCAATTTTAATGCACGACAATGAGCATATCAAGGGGCAATATAAAATCATGCTACATGTTTAAACCAAGTCATGAGCAACCGGGAAAATTAGATCCCGTACAAGAAAAATAAATAATAAAATCTCTAGATTTTATATTTAATCATGCAAACAAGTAGTATAAGCATCACAAGCATGCTATATAACAAGAATTTAAACCTAGAACATCTCCTACCTCAATTTGAGATGAAAATCCCAAAGGCCCACCAAAATAAAAGTGCTCCGAATTTAACGATACCGAGATGTTTTGTCGGGGACAACACCATGAACATAACCCCCATCAAAGCCCCATGAAAATCATAACTTGACCTCAAAACCAAACTCAAGAAATGGTCAAAACTGAATTCTAATAAGGGTGAAAGGTAGAGTACGGCGAGGGGAACAACAAACGTTAAGGCCGAAGACTTTCCATCAAAGAAAAGTGAACCAAAAGAGGAGAGAGAAGATGGCAGCACCCCTTGGGCTGCCATGGGAGCTCCAAGTCATGCATGAAGAGGAGAGAAGATCAAAAATGAAATATCTTACCCCCCTTTTATAGAAATCTCAAAAAGTGCCCCGAACGGGCCCCGACGGGTCCGAAAAAGTAAAATTTGAGCAGACGCACTCAAATGGCAAAACTTTATGAACGAAAAAGATTCAAAATGATAAAATATTAAAAACGGAAGAAATGGCGTCAAAAACTGAGTCCCGAGTAGAAAGTTATGCCCATAACAAGTTTGGCGAAAACTAGGGCCAGAAACCCTGAAACTGGAAAACATCGACCAAGAGGAAATTCCAAGCGTACACAACTCGACGAAATGTGAAAATGAATCCCGTACGAGGATCTAGGCTCAAAACAAGACATTTTACAACAACTTTCATTAATTACACAATGGTCCCTCCAAAAAGTGAAAACTGCACTTATGGCCCAGAATGAAAATATCTTCCAAAAATATTTTCTTAAAAACCCCTAAAATAAAATATCTTTAAAAGATATTTACGAAAAACATCCCAAGAAAAGAAAATAATTTCAAACAACTTTGCATCCATGCCCTTATAGACACCTGGAGCAACTAGGGTACTTTCTTACAAAAGTAAAGATATGTATTTCGTGGAAACCATTCAAGATGAAGGCACGTGAAGTCAAAAACTAACTCCGAGCATGAGAAGTGAGGTTGTGCCAAAAACTGACAAACGGAGATAAGACGAAATAGGGAAAATGACAGAATAGGGAAAAGACGAAATAGCACATAGTATCCAAAAACGAAAAATGCGAAAATGACTCGGTCCTCAAAGGAAGTTGTCAATTCACATGAAAGAGTCTCAGAAACCAATTTTGAACACTCGAGATGACACTAAGCGACCCAAAACAGACCTCAGAAAGGAAAATTAAACGAAAAAAATTCATTCGTAAAATTTCAGGAAAAAGGAAAGGAATGCAAATGACCGGGTCGTTACAACCTACCCTCCTTAAAGGAATTTCGTCCCCGAAATTAGGAACACACCAAAGAGAACAGAATAATGACCGAACGAAAGGTCAAATCAAAGGGCAGCTCACAACGCACTGAAGGATAAATCCTGAAGTCTAAAGATCAACTGAAGGAACGCAAAACCAAGAACTAAGGCAACACCTCATATGAATCGGCACGTTAACTCAACGTCAACTACCGAGAGAATCCCAAAATAACGAAACGTTGAAACATGATAGAAGAAGAAAGTGACAAGACAATACGAACAGTGACCAGAACCCGCCCACACTTACTCGTCAGCAAGGTAGCATGACAGTATAAGGCACTAGTTTATAACATACCCCAGAAGGGAACTTTTCGATACCAATGACATCAATGTAGAAAATGATCATTACTAAAGGCACTACAGAAACCAGACATCTGCGAGAGTTGGGGTAGCTAATCCCAAAACTCTGATAAGAATGACACTGGCACCATTACGCTTAAGGCCTTAGATCTAGAAGCCATGAAGGAAAAGGAAATGCAACGGTGCCTCCCTGGCCCACGTCTCACTCCACCAAACAAGGAAAAGGAAATGAATCGCAGTCGTTTACTCTCACATGAGCCTTACTCGCATCAACTAACAGAACAGACAAGAAGGTTCCCTACATGGGTCCTCACAGAATGAATTTCTCTCATCCAAGGAAAAAACTCGTGAAACAAGAACGCATCCAAGGGATACGACAGATCCTAAGATACAATGCAAAAACCTGACATAAAGTAAACAAGTAGCATGCAACATAACATAACTATCTACTCACACAAGTAGTAAACAAGTTGCCACATAAGCAAATAGGCATGTTATCAAATCAAACATGTTATCAAGAAGCACGCACACACGCTATCACACCAGAACGTGATAGTGACACAGAACATGTTATCAGGAAGCATGTATACACAAAAGCATGCTCAACCAATGATAGATGTCTCAAAACACCTGAATATGTGAACATGTTATCATACAAGACATGTTATCAAGATACAAGTGACATATCAAAGCAAAACAACATAAGCAAGATATGCACCCAAAACCCATCGTCCAAGGTATTCGAACCCGGACGCTCTGATACCACCTATGACGACCCTGGTTTTTAGGCCAGCGTGTCCTGTGATGAACCATAAGGATGATCTGATAACGGATCCGAATGCGAAAGCGAAAACAGAAAACAAGACTCTAAGAAGTCAAAGTGACCTTCTATGAGGTCGTGGAACTCAACAAGAACTGATGCGGAAGCAAAAGATCGAAAATATGACAAATAAGCCCCTAGGGGCAAAATAGTCATTTCTAAAAACTGTAGATTCGGGTGCCACCGAGTACACCGCTGGAAGGACAACAAAAAACTAATCAAGATGGACTCAAGAATCGCATGATTCGGAGTCCGGACGAAGGAGAAACGGCATGACGAAGAAAAACGAGCACTTAAGGCAAAAAGGATAAACTGGTAATTATCCAGGAAGAACCGGGTGCAACCGAGCACACCGTTGGAAAGACAGCGAGAAATTAGTGAATTTAAAAAAAAAATTCACTTGAATCGGAGTCCGGACGAAGGAGAAAAGCCCAAAAGAAGAATTGACGTCGCGGCGGCCCGACTAGGGGCCATGGCGCACACGGCGCCCATGCGTGAGCCCACCGGCGTGCACGCCGGCGCCCAAAGACATGGCTGGTGGCAGCCCTTGGCTGCTGCTACGTTTTTTTTTTTATCTGCCCAGATATGAGGCTTGAAACAGAAGTCAAGACGAGTTTTTCTGGAAAAGCACGAAGAAGAAACCCCCCTTAAAATCGAGTTTTCTACCCGACAGCGCAGACGGAATCTAAAAAAACTCATTGTGAAATCCCCAAAATGCCCCTAGATCAGAGCTGAACAAGAGGGTCATAAAGCTGCTAAATGAAAACTGGAAGCTGAAACTTCACGAGGGATTTCCGGTACCAAGACGACATTTTCTGGAAAAACACAAAGAAGAAACCCCCCCTAAAATCATATTTTCTATTCAACTATGTCAAAAGAAGAAAATAAAACTGATGTAAAAGGTCCATAATGCCCCTAGATCAGAATATGCAAAAAAAAATGCGAAATGAATTTACAAGAGGCTCAAAACACAAACGATAAGGTTTTGCCTCGAAACGACCATGCACGCAAACGTAACTTACCTATTTAGACGTGTTACAATGGTCTGTGGCTTAAAAATATAGCCGATACAAAATCCGACCCCCCAACGGGCAAAAAGGCAAAAATGGAACTTGGAATGAAAACTCGGAAACCAAAAATGCAAAACGGGATCAAATGACCGTTTGGCCTTGGACACACTTCATACAAGATTAATAAGACCCTATGAAAGAATGAAAATGGAATTCCCACATCCGATGCAACCATGGTGAAGCAATGACTTGCGATTTTTCAAGATTTTCACAATATTTCACGAAGTTAAAAAGTACATAGAGCACAATATAATGGTCATTGGCCTCCAGCCTCATCTCATACATATCAAATACATTGAAAGGAGTGCACTTATGTACACATTACATACATGGAATCAAATATACATATTTTGACATATAAGTCTACAAAATGACATTTCATGCTAACATTTGCATGAAATAGAAACTTGAAAGCTACACGACATCCAAGGAATACTAGGCTTCACGAACCAAGTCTTCGTACCTGAAATATGCCCCAGTATCGTAGGGGTGAGTAACATAAAGCTACTCGTAGGAGATAAGCATGCATCGACCTAGCATTTTACAAATTTATCACCTTAAGGTGAAACATGTTAAAGGGGCTCATGCCACCAAAGAACACGACAAGAAGAATGCTTGAGCATAGATTAACATGAATTGCATTTTCAATACAATTGAACTAGGTCTAGAGTAATCCATACAACATGAAAAGAGCATATTTGAATATAAGTTAACAAGAATCACATTATCCATGCAATTCAACAATAAAAGAGCATGTTATACAATGCAACAAGGTTTAAGTTCTCAAAGCCATCAACTTAGAATCTAAAGCACAAAATAACAGTAGTGGTTCATGCCACCTAACGTCTGTGTTATAAATGAATCAATATGATCAATCCTAAGCTTTATTAGAATGTCAAAACACGATTTTCAATATCGATGCAATTTAACCAACATTAGAACTTCCAATACAACGCATAAAGCATAATTTCGCAAAGTTAACATCCTGTAACTTAAAATGGAACAACAAATAAGAAACAACAAATTACAACATCATCTAGTTATCAACTTGAAAATGAAATGCGAAATCAAACAAAGTGGATACACGGACGTCACGCCGGATCAGACCGACAACATAGTTACTTTAGGGTTACTAGCCCATGGGTAACCTCCCTATGTGCGCACTAGACCATATAGAGGGACTATCCCCCGTACTAGAAGCACGTCCTAGCCATAGTCAATCAACAACATCCCCAAGTTTCCAAAATCAACAAGTTGTGCAACAACGCATATATCAATAGGAATATCAACTATCTACTAAGCACAACCAAATTTAGAAACCTATACAATACATGCTCTAAATCCACAACTAATATAATATGATGAATATCGAATCTTCAGTGTGCGATTCGTTATACGATATGCATGAAAGATGTTAATCACGAAGTGTGCAAATCATTACACAAGGCAACAATATATTCAATAAGGAAAATATATTATCACGAATACAAACATAGCAACTATGTTATCCAATGTTCAAAACATAACCAAATGAATATACAACAAGTCTAAGTCCATGATTTGAATATAGAAACCACTTCTAAAACACAACTAGATCATGGAGCAAATTGAAAGAATTTAAATAGACAAACACAATTAAATTCTCTAGATTCTGATTCAATTCCAAATAACCTCAATTGAATGCATGTTAAAGGATATACTATGGTCATCACCTATATCCATTCTAAAACTCAATTAGGTTGTTGGAACAACAAAGTAGAACTTTAATTAAATTATGCTAATTTAATTACCAAGGTTCTAAAACAACTTCTAATAGTCCCAAATTAATATATACTAGTAAACAAGTCATGGCCAATACAAATATTAAGTTAAAACCTTAATTAAGCTATTGGGACCACAAAATAGATTTTAATTAATTCTTTTAATTAAAATCTCAAGATTTTCAAACTTAACCAAATGCTCTCAATTTAACATATCTTAGAGAATATGCCAAGGACTAATATAATATCACATTACAAGTTTATTTCATTCAATTTAAGACCATGTGACTTAACATTTCACTAAAGTTAAATATAAATTAAAAGTTGCAATTCTCATGCAATTAATCCCAATTTAATACATGTGAACAACCACACCAAAGCTTAATTTTCTAGCATGCCACAATTCAATTCCAAGTTGTATATCACCATGAGGATTAAATTTTAAACAAGGAACTTAATTAATGAAAGGTTTCAAAACCGCACTGAATATTCTAAATCAAATATATGTGAAGCTATATGGCTTGTAAATCAAGAATATCAAGTCGGAATTCAAATGGAGTGAATAACGCACTCGGGGCAAATTAATTAATCAAATTAATTAAAATTACTAATTTTCAAAAAACCTCCAATTACTTTCAAATTCAACTATGTTGAAGAGCATGCTAAGGCTTAATATAATATGCTAACACATATTAATTTTAAGCTAGTTAAGGCCATGTGAATAATCTTTCACCTAAGATAAATATTAAATAAAATCTTTAATACTTATTCAAATGTTCCAATTTTAATACACGACAATGAGCATATCAAGGGGCAATATAAAATCATGCTACATGTTTAAACCAAGTCATGAGCAACCGGGAAAATTAGATCCCGTACAAGAAAAATAAAAAATAAAATTTCTAGATTTTATATTTAATCATGCAAATAAGTAGTATAAGCATCACAAGCATGCTATATAACAAGAATTTAAACCTAGAACATCTCCTACCTCAATTTGAGATGAAAATCCCAAAGGCCCACCAAAATAAAAGTGCTCCGAATTTGACGATACCGAGAGATTTTGTCAGGGACAACACCGTGAACATTACCCCAATCAAAGCCCCATAAAAATCATAACTTGACCTCAAAACCAAACTCAAGAAATGGTCAAAGCTGAATTCTAATAAGGGGGAAAGGTAGAGCACGGTGAGGGGAACAACAAACGTTAAGGCCGAAGACTTTCCATCAAAGAAAAGTGAACCAAAAGAGGACAGAGAAGATGGCAGCACCCCTTGGGCTGCCATGGGAGCTCTAGGTCGTGCATGAAGAGGAGAGAAGATCAAAAATGAAATATCTCACCCCCCTTTTATAGAAATCTCAAAAAGTGCCCCGAACGGGCCCCGCCGGGTCTGAAAAAGTAAAATTTGAGCAGATGCACTCAAATGGCAAAACTTTGTGAATGAAAAAGATACAAAATGATAAAATATAAATAATGGAATAAACGGCGTCAAAAACTGAGTCCCGAGCAGAAAGTTATGCCCAAAACAAGTTTGGCAAAAATCGGGGCCAAAAACCCTGAAACTGGAAAACATCGACCAAGAGGAAATTCCAAGAGTACACAACTCGACGAAATGTGAAAATGAATCCCATATGAGGATCCAGGCTCAAAACAAGACATTTTGCAATAACTTTCATTAATTGCACAATGGTCCCTCCAAAAAGTGAAAACTGCACTTATGGCCCAGAATGAAAATATCTTCCAAAAATATTTTCTTAAAAACACCTAAAATAAAATATCTTCAAAAGATATTTACGAAAAACATCCCAAAAATAGAAAATAATTTCAAACAACTTTGCATCCATGCCCCTATGGACACTAGGAGCAACCAGAGTACTTTATTGCAAAAGTAAAGATACGTATTTCGTGGAAACCACTCAAGATGAAGGCACGTGAAGTCAAAAACAAACTCCGAGCATGAGAAGTGAGGTTGTGCCAAAAACTGACAAACGGAGATAAGACGAAATAGGAAAAATGACAGAATAGGGAAAAGACGAAATAGCGCATAGTATCCAAAAACGAAAAATGCGAAAATGACTCGGTCCTCAATGGAAGTTGTCAATTCACATGAAAGAGTCCCAGAAACCAATTTCGAGCACTCGAGATGACACTAAACGACACGAAACAGAGCTTAGAAAGGAAAATTAAACGAAAAAAATTCATTCGTAAAATTTCAGGAAAAAGGAAAGGAAGGCAAATGACCAGGTCGTTACAAACGGGGTGGGTTTACCCTATCCTGCCCCACCGGGGTTTAGAAAACTACCCCCATCCCCATCCCCATTGACATCAAAAGGTCCCCAAACCCACCCTAAATCGGCGGGGCGAGGCGGTGATGGGAATTTTGCATCCCTAATTATAACTAGCATTCTTTTTGATGTGTACGAAGTTATATATAAATGTAATTTGGGAAACGATGATAACTTTAGACATGGAAAAAGTTATTCATACTTTGCTAAAAATGTAATTAAGTTTTTTCTTTTCATTCTCTTTTTCATCTTTGATTGATTTTTTTACCGTTAAAATTTCAAGCTGGCTTCTATCTCAGGCTTAACACACTATTAAATATGCATTGTTGATTGAAAAAATTAAGCAAGTGCATTTGGTAAGTTGTTTATCCTTTCTTTTATTTACCCGAATGGTGCATTGCTTTTGTCTCACACTCATACACACCAATGGATTTTTTATTTTTTTTGTAAGATATAACAATCTTCTTCTCCTCTCTCAGTGGGCGCTACATACAAAATGGGATTAGCTGTAGTACGCCATAAATAAATATTATCTATATATATATATATATATATATATATATATTTATGGATGGATATTATTATTTAGGCAATATCCTTATTTAAAATTTAGATAAGTGATTGTATTTAAAAGGAGATAGCTGAGTTATATTTAATTTAATTTGGAAATTAAAATAGTTCTTATTGAACTCAACCACTTGTATATATCTAGACTTAGTTGTATGTGCATTGCATTACCTACGCTGATATACCTACGATAGTAATATTCTGAGAATTCTACACGGTCACTGTGAAGAACCAAAAAAGCTTAAGCAAATGTCATTTGCAGGCAAGTTAATTCTTGTTTTAAATTATGTATATATTTGTGTTTTGATGATTATTCATGATTTATTCAAACTCATGATAATTGATTTTAATTAGTGTGTTAGAGATTATGTACAAAGTTATTATATTTAGTAAGTGTTAATGAATTGTACAATGCTGAGTGCTCTGCCTATACTTTACTTGTTTTATATGAATTTAAATGATCTATTATTAAAGGTGGATTTTGGTGTTTCCTAGTATAAACTATGGTCCAATACTAGTTGTCTAGGTGTATGGAAATATCTATTCGAGAAAGTGATATTTAAGTAATGACATTAGTTAGTTGACCAATGAAAGGTTATATATGCAGAATAAATTAGGAATCATATTTAAATCTGAGGTAATATAGGCACAAGTGATTTTGCTATTACTTAATCATTGAATAGTTTATTTTGGAGGAAGCATTTGATTGAATGAATTATGGATTCTAGATGTGGTGTAAGTAGTTTACATAATTAGCATGATATGATAGATACATAAATGATGGATTTATATATATAGAGAGCACGTATCTATTTGTGAGATATAAATTTTATAATTAGCTTATTTCGTTGTCAAAACAAGTCCGATCGAGTTGTAATTTTTCTGTTCAAAATTTCAAAGACTGAAAATCAGATGCGAATTTGAAGAAGTTCAAGTGTTCATGGTTTACTACACTCCGGGATGATGAGAACAATGCTTTAGGAAGGTATGTGAGTGAGTGAGAACACTTAGGGAGTTTAGAAGGCTGAAGAAAACTGAAATATTCCATTCTACTTAGTGGGAACCAATAGGAGAATCTTTGAACCGATAGCAAACTTTGGTTCATAAAAGATTTGTTCACTGCCAACCTTAAACCGGTACCACAGTTGGGAACCGGTAGCCAAAGTACGTTTGAAAGACTTCTAATCTTCTTGAACAGGTGCCAAGTTTTAGAACCGGTACCAGAAGTCCTTCTTGAATGGGTACCAAGTTTGAGAACTGGTGTGCCACCACTTAAAGTTATCAATGATGACAACCAAATTGCAATATGATGTAAAATGTGGCCAAGTTTGAATTTAAGCCACTACAACTACTAACTATTAAAGAAGCAAGAGTGAGTAGGGATCATCTCAAGGGAAATGAACGGTACTTTGGAATCAATGATGGATTAGTAGGTCGAATAATCAAAAGAGGGTTTGATTTGATCAAGTAAATGGTTTAATTTAAACAATACAAATAAGTGACAATCTAGAATTTAGAGAAAGTAATATAAAAGAAAGGTCTTGGGGCTTAGAGTTCACCACTAAACTTTGTTTTACCAAACACTAGCAATTGTAAATTAATGGGGAAATTCAAGTTGTAAAATGTGTGTGTGTGTGTCACCAATTGAAAACAAAGCATAATGGATGGTGAATAAGTATAGTTTGTCTAATCAATCTAATGACTTGCACAACCTACCAAATGAGACCAATAACCATTCAATTAAACCATAATTAGTGTATATATAAAAATCTAGAGAAATACACTTCTTGCACTCATAAGTATGGAATATCAAACAACAAAATGGATTGTCCACCTATCTAAGAAATTAGAGCAATTACACTACATCTAAACTAGTGACATAAAAAATAAGCTAATTAAACTAAAGGTATGGCACAATCCATCAAGAAATAAGTATAAACCATCAAATAAACTATAAGAGTAATCAATTAAGCATTATGCCTTGACCATCACTAGATTAACAACATCAACACACATAAACATGAATCAATTTCATTAAATCTAGAGGTAAATACGTGAACATTCATTCTAGCATACATAGACATATAGATAGAAGTAAATGATCAATTGAAAGCATTAATCTATACAAATCAAGTAAAAATCACAAGATCGATATTTATTCATGGTCAAAACGTTAATTACAACTAAAATCCCCAAAAATACATAAAAGCTAGGTTTAGGATGTAAGCCTAGGGGCTAGCTCTATCCCTAAGAGAAGGATTTAGCCACTCATTGTAGTGGTTATATAACCCTCAAGGGTTAGCTTGGAGGTTGGCATCATCATATTCATCTTTACTTTCTTCCCAAACCCTAATTCTAAAGAGAGGAAACTACCTTTATAATTGGTAAGAAAAACTATATGATATTTTTACAATAATGTTCAATTTATCTATCACAAGCCTCTTTGAGTAGGCACCAAGTCAGAAATAC
Source organism: Cornus florida (assembly GCF_030987335.1). Classification (NCBI taxonomy): domain Eukaryota; kingdom Viridiplantae; phylum Streptophyta; class Magnoliopsida; order Cornales; family Cornaceae; genus Cornus; species Cornus florida. The sequence continues at coordinate 36,084,131 of NW_026775576.1, read as the reverse complement.
AGCCTATGATTGGAGGAAATTCGCAGCTACTCAAGTTAGCTAGAGTTCAACGCACTCGGGAATTCATTAGCTCACTACCAGTAGTCAGTTCGATCGATCGAAGTATTTTCGATCGATTGAAGCTGATGTGCCATCAAAAATATCTTCTGGGCCTTATTCAATTTGCTGAGCTGGCACTGCCTCATTTTGATCAATTGTAGCTAACTTCGATAGATCGGGATTTCTTTCGATCGATTTAAGTTCCTCTGGTGTAATTTTTTGACTTCTTTCTGGATTTTCTCCTTAGCTCCAAAATTAAGCTAAAATGATCTTATTAGCTTGTTTAAACTTTATTAACGTGAAATAGGCAAAAACACAAATAAGTACTAAAACATGAAAGTAAGGTAGGTGAATAGACTAAAATACCTTGGCTTAGGTACTAAAATCCGTCACATTTGAGCACTTATCACACCCTCAAACTTAGATATTGCTAGTCCCTAGCAATAAACTGTAAGGAAAAAAAAAAGAAATAAACATCTATACAACTATGAATAAGAAAGAAATAAAAGGATAGCGCCACTTTCGTAGGGAACACGATTGTATTTAGCGTATGCAACAAGCCTTTTGAACCTCTAGGTTAGCCCTAATGGACGAGTGAAGTCTTGTGAGGGTTCCTAGAAATGATACCCACAAACATAAAGCTCTTTCTCATTAAAGAGGCACCAATACACAAAACAAGCATTCGGAGAAAACTAACTCAAGTATGTAATTTTTTAACCCTTTCCAATCAATCTCTCAAAATCTCAACGTCAAGCAAGCAAATATGGTCCTCCACACATCAAAACAATGATCATGCAAATCAAAACAACTCTAGAATCATTTTTAAGTGAACCAGCATAAAATATGTTGCTATCTAAGCCAACAAAAGAAATAATAACATCCAGCCTCAAACTAGTACACAAATCTAGTACCGATCATCAAGACAAAGAATGGACCTTTTATTAAAGTTTTACGTATCTAGGTGTGCTTATTATTTTCACTCCATTTTTTTTTTTTTTTAACTACCCTAGAGGATCAAAGATGGAAGCATGGTGCAGTGTGTTAATCTATTAAGCCTTCTAGCGATCCATAAGGTCGAGCGTTAGGTCAATGACTCCCAAATCGGACGGTTTTAGGGCATTAGGTGTTTAAACACCCCTAAGGACTTACAAGCTCAAATCAACTAGGTTACAAATCAAAACAACCTCCAGCTAATCATTTCCCACATTCGATCTATTGGGAGAAGTCCTGATTTTTTTTATTTACATTTGCAACTTTTTTTTTTTAACCTAAATTTTGGGCCCTCCACCTTTCGGCATGAGAAATTCAGTGCTTGATGAGGCTAGAATCTCAGCTACTTAGTGAAAAGGGTTTGTTATCCACCTTTGCCAAGAATGAAAGCTTTCAATGCACTACTAGTTCAGTTGGGATATAACTAAATTGATAGTCAACAAAGCACGTACCCCACAAATAAATGCTAGTGTGCGCCTATGCTAGTGTAGAATCCTAGAGTGAATCTCAAAGCAATCACAAAATTAGGATGATCTGGACCACAAATGCAAGTAAGAGATCAATCTTTCAAAAAATTTACTGTTAAATGGCATCCATAAAGCATACAAAGAGTATTGGACTCTTAAATCAAGTAATTTTTAAATTCTAAGCATCATGGTCCTAAAAAGATCAAAATCATGGCTCAAGACTCTCAAATCATATCACATGCATAGAAATTAAGTGTGACATGCAAAATATGCTAACACACCCCCAAACTTAATCTGTGCATTGTCCTCAATGTGCAAAGAAGTAACAAATAATGGAAAAAGTATACCAAATGGGTGAAGCAAAAGGGATCCGGCAATGGTAGCTTAGCTTTGGAAGGCGCACCCCCAAACTTAGATTCTAAAAACCTCTCTGAAAATGATCACACTAACAATTGTCAAAGCATATGCATAATGATAGATATGAGAGGTGAAATGAATAACTGGGCAAAAATTATGACATCTAACAATGTAAAGCTCAGAATATCCAAAACTAAAATCAACATCTCAAAAATCCATATATAGCAAGTAAATCCAAAACCAGATATCCAAAAATTAATGTGTGGCAGTGAAATGCAAAAATAATATCCCAAATATCCAAAACTAGTATAAGTGTCAAGATAGTGCAAAAATATCCCAATAATATCAGTGTATCAAAATGTCAGTGAATTAGAGCAGGTAATGAGTAATAGAGAGAGAAAATGGTAGAATCAGGGAGCAGCATCCAGTGCCATCATATTAGCAATGTGCTATAGCATGTCAGACATCTTATGGCTATGTCGAGTGAAAGAAGCGGTAAGGTCAGCCCACAATGCTCCAAGCTCACACCTCACCTCAGCTACATCTGCCCTCAAGTCATCGTGCCGCCTCAGTACATCATCATGTCTCCTCACTAGATCGTCATGCCGCCTCGTGATATCCTTATGACTCCCAGTTATATCAGTTCTGAATGAAATGAGGTCTGTGTGCAGTTGAGTGACATCAGATCTGTAGCTAGAATCAGTGTCGGTATATCGGGACTGAGTGTCGGTCTATGCTATCAGCTCGATGGGAGGGACAAGAAAGGGGTCATCCGGCTGAGATGCAGTAGGTACATCTAGTTATGAGGTAAAGGCTGCAGTGGTAGTGCAATGCCTCTATCTGGGAGGAGATTTACCTGCTGTATCCTCTGTAGCTACCTCATCTATAGCTTTCTGTCTTTTTATATCCCTGTTCTTTCTATTTTTGATGCAAGAATTGTAGGTCTTTGTCCATCTGGCCTGGTTATAGGCTCTCCTATCTCTCTCTCTGCATTAGTCTCTAGAATCTCCTCTGGGTTAAACTAATAACCTTGGTCAAGTAGCAACTGAGTAATTAAGTGGCCATAAGGTAAAGGCTAAGCTGTAGCTCTAGAATTGCGCATATGATGTAGATTCTTCCAAAATGTGTGAATTAGCTCCCAATTAAGCACAGGAACAGAAATCCAATAGCCCTGGCTCAAAAAGTATAAAGCCTGAAAAATCCCCTCTCCTATGAGTACTATAGCCTGATGGAAAGGCGTTGATGTGCAACACAGAATCAATGAACCAATACTAGGGATCAATGCCAATCTGGTCTGCAAAGGTGTTGCCCTCAAAGGCAACATGTGGAGATAGAGTAGCTACCATAGTCAATTCAGAGGGAAAAAATGGTGCACTGGGATACAATGGATCCTGAGAATCGATAGCTAAAGAGATGAATGGGGGCATCGGCAAGTAGTAACTATAGCTGAGAGAGAACTATCGATCTCCTGACCGTCAATAATGGTATGCAATAGAAGCATACCTAATGTTAATTTCTCAATTAGTACTAGGCAAGTTTTTAAGCTTCTAACAGATCCTTGGTGTGAAGGTCAGACATTATTGCAGAAATTTGGTCATAGAATTGTTAGAAGGCTTGGGTTCTCTTGGGAGACTCCTTTGTCTAATCTAATGGATAATGGAGGATGGAATTTGGATATACTTCAAGATGATAATTTCAGGATTATTAAGGGTTATATACAAACTTTGTCTATTCATGATAGAGCTGATCATTTTCTTTAGGCTGGAGGTTCTCTCTCCTTCAAACATGCTTGGCAGAAATGTAGAATTTCTCACCTTGAGGAGGATTGGTCTAAGTTATGTTAGAGAAAAGCAAGGCTACAGTGGTCGGTGCATGGAGTTTCTGTGTTTTAAGGTAGGTTTCCTTCTATGGTTAATTTACAGAGGAGGAAAGTAAATTGAGCTCCAAGGTGCACTCTTTGTCTTCACAATATTGATTCCAGAAATCATTTATTTGTGGGGTGCTCCTTTACTTTATATTTTTTGAAATGGGTGGCTAATACAATGGGATGGAGGGTTAATTTTTCTTCATTCACATTGGAAGATTTAATGCACTAGTTTTCTTAGCAATCTAGTAAGATGTTACATACTATTTTTGTGGCTGCTCTTTGGAGTATTTGGTAAGAACGAAATAGAAGACTTCATGGTCACTCATCTAAGACTCCTTAGGAAACTACAAGGCAAATTTTACTGGAAGTTCTAGATATTTATAATGTTGCTATTCAAGATCTTTTAAACTAGCATATTTTTATTTTCTTTTTGTTTGGTACTAATCTTTCTCTCTTTATATTATGTCAAGTTTAGTTCCCTCATTTTCTGAGGGTATGCCTTCTATGCACTTATAAATATTTATTTTTCTTTTATATACAAACCCCAATTATGAAGAATAAAAAATAGTGGGGTGTAATAGAAGTCTGTCATCCGCATCCATTTGGAGGTGCTAATAGAATAGTGCAACCAACCAGGGATAGATGACTATCTTTTGGTGCCATTATGGCATCAATGCCCCTCTGAACAAGCTCATTAAAGGACTACTTGGTCTAATCTAAGTGGGAAAATAAATCACGGTCGAATCTGTAATCGGGCTTTAGCTTCTGACTAGAGTAGGAAATAGCAGGTACCTTTCTGACAATAGGATTGTCAGCCTCCATAGAAGATGGATCGGAATAGGCTGCTATAGATACAGAAGAGGAAGATGAAGAAAAAGACTCTGCCTCTGAAGGAGGAGGTGATGGAGGCTTTTGTCTACACTACATCTGCAAAAGCAACAAGAATAAATCAGTGCACAAGAATAGGATAAGGTAACCAACTGATAAGAAAACACAAAGCATGCCTGAATCAACTAGTAACAGGGAATAAACAAATAGGATCATGCTTGTGCAAGAAATGATTAAGAAGGCTTCAACATTATCATTCAACATGCCTCAGTTAGACAGAATAGATCAAAGCACAATAAGCAATCTCAGATATGCAATAATGACATAGAGGGTAGAACGGTCACATTTGGAACATATTGAGCAACAATATAATCAACAGGGTAAACATAGGTTGTGATGTGAATAAATGATGCAACGTTCATTCACAAGCCTAAAACACAAATAGATGCTGCAATGACATGACAAGTAGACCCTAGGATAACATCGTATCAGTTCCTAAGCAAAAATGTCTACAAGTGCAAAAGTGAGGATCAAATGGAGTAAGCGGGATAACATGGAGTATATAATCATGGAAACATGCATGTCATGTAATAAATACTAAGTGGAATGCACGGTTGTAAAACATTTCAATCCAATGCATGTTATAACAGACAAATTCAAGAATGAATCCTGGACATGGTATGCAACTAGATGACACATATTTGAATGATGCACATTTATCAACAAACTCCAGACAAAGAAATATCCCGTACTCCAATGCAACAAAATCAACGACCTATAATCACTCATGGCATGTGACCCCCTCTAAGCAATAGATAAGCAGAGAAATGATCGCTTATGGCTCACAACCCCCTTTAAAGCTTAAATAAAGCAAACAATTTTTAAAAAATGAAATATAAGTGGCATACCATTATAGAATCAAAATCAAGACCGGAACGAACCTCGGTCATAAGCCCTTACTTGTCTCTTAGAAATGGATCACAAGTATATGATATCAAGCAAATGGCATTTAAATAGGTAATTTCTGAGATAGAGCAAACAACCCTCAAACTCATGTCTGTTGAACCAAGAGGGGGGTGAATTGGTTAGAACTTTGCTTTTTAAAACTTTCTCAAAATACTAAAAAAGCATTCAAAGAATAGATAACACAAGGTTTACAAGGAAACCCTCTTAACTAGGGAAAATCCTAGTTCTTGGCCTTAGCCAATAAGCAATCCACTGCTAGCTGTATGTATCTTGTTACACACTCAGTTGTTTCACTCCTTGCACACACCTAGGCATAAGAATAGACATTAGTTTTCACAACCAATACACACTCTAATACACCACAGTGCATCCACACACTCCTTCTATCCTAAGCAACCATGTTTAGACTTACAAGCTCTCAATAGCCAAATCAATAATGGGGTGAGGTATCAAATCCTCACTACCATTTACAATACAGTTTTTCCAACAATCAAAATAAGCTAGACAATACAGAATTCCAAGTTACTGCCTCAGAACTACAATCTGCTGCATCTACGGTCTAAGGGGTAAAATGGGAAATTCCTTTCGAGATCAATTCACCAGTACCTTACACATTCTTTTTCCACTATTGTACTCATGTTCATAATTTTGCATAATCAAACATAGTATGAGTATATCACAAAGTTCAGTTAAATTCCTTGGTTCAGCACACAACAGCTTCGGCACAAAAAGCTTCAGCACAAGATAGCTTCACACAAAATAGCTTCAGCACAAAGTAACTTCAGCACAGAATTGCTTCAGCATAGAACAACTTCGGCACATAATACTCAAAATCAAAGGCTACCATATTTCTATCACAAGCTCAACTTTAACAATCTTGATTCATCAAAATATACTTGCTAGCAGCATAAATCATTATAAAATCGCTAAGTATAATCACACAGCACTTAAATCCAAGACTACTTCAGAAAAACAAGCTTAACTATTGACCACACTATCCAAATTTATTTTCACATATTCTAAACACAAACACAGTCTGAGCAAGTGTAAATAGATGAATTATACATGTGTCAACCTTTAGAATAGACCACAACAGCTTGAAACACAAAGTCACTAATCAGCATAGCCCTTGCATCAGTAAATTTGACAGCAACCTCATCTCAGCAATCAGTACACACCTCGGAGTTGATTTAATGAGTTTTTCTTGCATAGATCATCATCAAACAACAGAGAAAAAGTTGTTTGACATAGTATACTTGAGGGTTCTCAGTAGCAGCTCAATATGCAATGTATATTCAAGATGCTTGAGCCTTAAAGGACACTATAATAGCGTATTTATAGTGACACTGAATTACACAAGGCCTCACACACCACGGATATAAACCTGTCACCTCTAGCCAATGATTGAGAGAGCATATTTTAAATATTTTCAGAGCAATGCACCAATGCAGGCCTGCTACCTCAATAAATTTGTCACTATTCTCACCAGCTGCAGCAGGTTACAGGTTGTATGCTGCAATGACAACTTTATCCAGACTTAGCCTCCAGGAAATGTAATATTCTCGCTTATACCAGCTTTCTAGGACCACTGAGACGTGTCACATTCTTGCTTATACCAACTCTCTAGGACCACTGAGACATGTCACATTCTTGAGCATAGCTGGAAAAGACCATACTGCTGTCAAAATAGATTTAACTCTACTCAGCACTGTAACAGATCCGAGGCTGTATTCCTCACAATGCAGGTCCAATCAAGACACTTTAGTGCAATTCAGATTCCTAAGCATACGTATATATCTGAAATACAACTGAGAAAAGATCATAGTACCCCTGTGAGCACCTATAGCTAACACTGGAGTGAAATACCCTCGGACCTACCCTTGAACCTTATTTCAAAACACAATACAGGTAGAATTCATTCTTGAAGCAACTTAAATACCCTTTTTGACATTAAACAAGCAAACATACCTTAAGGTAACTTAAGACCAATAATCTTCCCTTTTAACCTTTAATGACAAAAACAACTTAACTTGAAATAAGTTTTGTAAAACTGTGAACCACAAAGATATAGTAAGAACAACCCAAATGCTAACGGAATAGCTTAAAGCTATCCTTATTTTAGTCCATTTCTCCCCCTTTTTGACATTGAAGGTTAAAAGATGAGTAGGACCAAAAATATAAGATTAGGAGGGAGGAAGGATAACCCTGAGAAGAGCTCGAAGGGTTGAGAATCTCTGAGGAAGAAAAGGTTTGGTCATGATGTCTGCAAGTTGATCTTCAGTAGGCAGATAAGTAATATCAATAAGTCCTTTTTGAACTTTATCTCTGAAAAAGTGATACTTTATGTCAATGTGCTTGCTCTTCCAATGCAGTGTGGGATTTTTACTGATAGTAATAGCACTTTGATTATCATAGAAAAGCTTGGGAGGTCCTGAGAATTAAATGCCAAGATCTGAGAGAGTATTTTTCATCTAAAGTAGTTGAAAGCTAGCTATATACTCAGCTTTAGAGGTTGAGAGAGAGACAGTGTCCTGCTTTTTACTTAGCCAAGAAACTACATTGGAACCAAGAACATAACAGCAACCAGAGGTACTTTTTTTGCCAGGTAAAGATCCACCCCAATCAGCATTTGAGAAGGCTACAATAGACACTGAGGGTGAGAAAATGTAGTATAAGCCATAGGAGACGGTGCCCTTGACATATCTGAGGATTCTTTTAGCTACTTGAAGATGAGAGATTCTTGGATTGCTTTGAAATCTGGCCACTAAACCCACTGAATACATTATATCAGGCCTCAAAGCAGTAAGATACAACAAATTACCAATGATGGACCTGTAAATTGTTGAAGGGGTAGCTTCAATGGTGCACTCTAGTAAGAGCTTGGTATTAGGACATAGTGGTGTTGAGATAACCTTACAATCATCCATTTTGAACTTTTTAAGTAGCTTAGAGGCATACTTTTACTGAGAGATGAAGATTCCAATGGATGTTTGGGTAATTTGCAAGCCTAAGAAGTATCTGAGGGTCCCCAAAAGTGACATTTCAAACCTTTTCTTCATGAGATTAGCAAATTCTGAAGCTAATGAGGTGTTTGAGCCACAAAACATGATATCATCAACATAGATTTATAGATTTAGAAACTATTCTTGATGAGTTTTTACATAAAGAGTGTTATCAACCTTGCCTCTGTGAAATCCTTATTCAACTAAGAACTGATACAGCTTCTCATACCAGGCTCTGGGGGCTTGTTTGAGACCATACAAGGCCTTACTTAGTTTAAACACATGAAAGGGATACTTTTAATCTTCAAAACCTTCAGGTTGTTCCAGGTGAACTTCTTCATTCAAGTCTCCATTTAAGAAGGCTGACTTAACATCCATTTGATATACTTTGACTTGTTTGTGACAGGCAAAGGATAAAAGCATTCTAATGGATTCCATTCTTGCAATTGGAGCAAAAGTTTCATCATAGTTAATACCAGTCTACTGAGAGTAACCTTTACACACTAGTCTTGCCTTGTTTTTGATAACTGATCCCTTTTCATCCATTTTATTTTTAAAAATCTACTTTGAGCCAATTACATTCTTGTCTTTAAGTCTGGGAATAAGTGTCCAGGTATCATTCTTATTGATTTGATTAAGTTCCTCTTGTATAGTAGCTAGCCAATCTTTAGTTTTCTGAGCTTCAAAATAAGACTTTGGTTCAATGGATGACAGCATAGCAAAATGATTGTATTCTTCACCATCTTCAGCATCTAATTTATTTAGCTTCTTTTTATTTCTTGTTTGAACTCTAGCTTGAGATGAACCATTGATGTTCTCAGCTTGAACCTACTTTTACAGCAATGAAAAAGTGGTTTCTCTTATATTTTCAGGTTTAGTAACTGAGGAATTGGTTTTGTTTGAACCAAAAGTATTGTCACAGTCTTCAAGAGGTGTGGGCATAGGATTCTCATCAAACTTCACATGAATTAACTCAATCACCTTTAAAGACCTTAGATTCTAGCACCTGTAAGCTTTACTTTTTGTAGAATATCCCAAGAATATGCCTTCATCTTCCTTTGAATCAAACTTGCCCAAGCTGTCAATGTGATTCAATATATAACATTTGCTGCCAAATATTTTGAAGTAGTGAACAGTTGCAGGTCTTCCATACCATAATTCATAAGGTGTTTTGGTTGAGTTAGGTCTAAGAAGAACCCTATTAATGATGTGTACAGTAGTACTCACAGTTTCAGCCCAAAAACCCTTTGCTAGACCTTTTTCCAACAGCATTGTTCTACCCATTTCTTGAACTGTCTAGTTCTTCCTTTCTACAACTCCATTCTGTTGAGGAGTAGCAATAGCTAAGAACTCTTTCTTGATACCCTTATCATTACAGTAGTGCTCAAACTCTTTCATAATGAATTTTTACAGTGCAGCTTCTTTCATGATGAACTCTTTGAGCCAAAGTCAAACGTAAGTCTTTTCATAGTGCAGCTTCTTTCATTTTCAACAAGATTAACAAACTTAATGAAATGTGTAATAGCCTCAGATTTTTTTTTTAAGAAGTAAACCCACACCATTCTACTAAAATCATCAATAAGAAGAATGAAGTACTTACTCCCACCTATGCTAGCAGTTCTAGTAAGACCGTAGAGATTCATGTGTATCAGGTTAAGTGCTCTTGAGGTGTTGATTTCTTTTGAAGGAAATGAAAATTTGGTTTGTTTTCCGTGTTGATAGGCCTTGCAAAGATGATCATCTTTAAAATTGAGTTCAGGAAGTCCTCTGACAGCTTTTAGCTTCAAAATCTTGGACAAATTTCTTTAATGAAAATGCCCTAGTCTCTTATGCCATAGATTAGCTTTATCATAGGTTGTCAAATTGCATTGAGTAGCTTAGAATTCTTCAGTGATAGTATAAAAATTTCCTGATGATCTACATGCTGAGAGGAGAACCTGTTTTGATTTAAGATCAACTACATTGAACTTTTCTTTGTCAAAACACATAGTCCTCCCACTGTCACATAACTGACTTATACTAAGAAGGTTGTGTTTGAGTCCTTCAACCAGTAAGACTTCTTGAATCTCAAGCAATTCTTCAGACTTACTCACAGTACCTATACCAACAATTTTAGCCTTCTGATTGTCTCCAAAGATCATATCTCCACCATTAAATTATTTCAGAGTGATAAATTTAGAACCATCACCTGTCATTTGTCTTGAGTAGCCACTGTCAATATACCATCTGTCCACTTTGTTACAAGCCCTAAATGCTATATACACAAGCAAATTCACTGAGTTTAACTTCTTGGGAATCCACATCATCCTGGATTTCATAATAGAATCTTTATTCTTAACCTTCGGAGCTTGAGCTATATCAAACTTCTTCGTATACATTTTTGTTACATTGAAGTCCCTTATAGATGTTGTAGCAAAATCACTTTTGTTCAATCTTAAGGAATTGAAATTGCTGTCAAGCAAATCAAATTCTGATCTCATAGGTTTTATCACAGGATACCTTGTATACACTTCACCAGTTGTGGCTTTGACAAATTCAGAGTGAGTTTGATTGACCTTTGTGGTTGAATCACACACATAACCAATTCCAGTCTTCCTAATTTGCTTTGTGGATTGCTTCTGGATCTCAGCCATCTTTAGAGATCTTTCTTCAAGAAAGAGAGACATTTATTCTTTACACTTCTTGGTGGACCATTGAGTGTTGACTTGATGATGAGTGCTGAAAAGTGCATATTTAAACCCCTTAAGCTTAGGTATTCTAGGACCCTTATCTATCTTATTTTCCCGCTTTAGATTGATTTCGTATTATTTCCATTTTTAGGTACTTATCCCTAATATAAGCTAACTCAGCCAAATAAGAGCAGAAATAAAGTAATTCTGGGATGAATTAAGGAAAGGAGCAAAGTAGAGCAAAAGGAAACAAAATGTGGAATTTTAGCAACTTCGATCGATCTCAAGAAAAGTTCGATCGATCCAATTTTCATCGATCTCAACAGTTCAAGATAGATCCAGGCTATAATGTCATTTTCAGATATCCCAAAAGTTCAATCGATCCAACATCATTCTCTGATCGATCGAACTTTCTTGTCCTTATCCACATGCCAGATCTTATCCAGCTGTATCACCCTACCAACCACTTTTGTCCTTTTCCAAAAAATATCTTCAAAATATCTCATATTTGTTTTTATCCAATAAGGCGCTGCCATTGAGGATCCATCCAGCTTCAATTCGATAGATTTTAGCCATGTTCGATCGATCCCGCAACAAGTTCGATCGATCAAACTTCCCAAATCCCGAGAAAATTCAAATTTCAGCTCATTAAAAGTTTCTCATATCCAATCATTAAAGGATTATTGGTGTACGAGCCCAGCTCATTTTGGGTGATTTTTAACCTACCTATATAAGGAATATAAACCACTTTTAGACATACACTTTGAGACTTTTATATTTTTATACTTAGAAAGGAAGCAAAGGAGAGGAGGAGGCTAAAGACACTATTGAAGGTTCTTCATTAAACAAGGAGCAGATTTCTTCCATGGAGTTTGCCCTTGAGGGTTGGAAGACACAATCCATGACTGGCTAGACATCCTCTTGCAGCTAGAGTCAGCCCTAAGCATGCTTTCTACATCTTGATTTATGTATTTTTGAGGGGATTTGTATTGTGATACATGTTTTGACACTTTTATATATATAGATCTTGTTTATTCAATGATTTATATGGTTTAATGCTTCCAATTGATCATTTCATTCTATCCATATGTCTACGTACGCTAGAATAGATGTTTATGTGTTTGTCTCTATTTCTTGTGTTATTGATGCATGTCTATGTATATTAATGCTATAGATCTAGAGATTGTCAAGACATAGTGCTTAATGGAATGCTCTTGTGATTTACTTGATGGTTTATACTCATTTCTTAATGGATTGTGCCTCTCCCTTAGTTTAATTAGTTAGCTTCATGCCATTAGCTTAGTTGTAGTGTAGTTGTTAAATAGGAGGACAATCCATGCTTGTTGTTTGATGTTCTATGCTTTTGAATGCAAGTAGCATATGTCTCTAACCTTGTGATGTGTTTGGATTATGAGCTTAAAGGAAGGATTAATGGCTTAATTTGATATATTGTGATATCCACTATGTTGCTTAGACAATATATGCTTAATTTGTCATACATGCTTATTGAAACAACCACACACACTCTTTGTTGCAATACATGTTTTTCCCCTCATTAATTATTCATTATAGGTATAGAAAAGTATGCTTAGTGGTGATCTCTAAACCCCAAGATCTCTCTCTCTCTTTTATTCTCCTTATTGCATTATTGTTTACTTTAGTTTAATTTGCATCTAGTGTAATTCAACCAACCAACCATTATTTTGATCACTCGACCTACTAACCCTAATTTTGATTCCTCAACCTAACACAACCCACAATCCCTTGGGATGATCCCTACTTACCCTAGCTATATTTTTAGTAAAAGGTAGTAGTGGCAATTTCTAAATGTAAAACTTGGCCACATTCATCATAGCTCTACACCACTATCTCTTTTGGCAGTGTGCACAAACCATGCGGGTTTCGGGAGTGACGACACCCAAGACCGCACCAAGTTTTTGGCGCCGTTGCCGAGGATTGATTGATTGGCAACGTCGTATTTGAGGAATCAATTAGGAATTAGTACTCCTTTGATCGTGTCTTTACTTTATTTTCATTTCAATTTTTGTTACTTATTGTGTTTGTTCTTATTTGATTAGGTGCATTGAGCTAAGAAGGTGAGCAAATGAGCATCCAAGCAAAGGAGCTACGCAAGCAAGGAAAAAGACTAAAATTATAAATAAAATAAAAAATTGCTAAGCTAAAAGCTAACAAATTTTGGAGTTGAAGTGCTAAAGGACCTTTGTGAGCTTTTCCTTACTCAACCCTTAGTTAAATCGTTAGTCTGCATGGAGGCTTGTATTTCAATTCTTAGATAAATCGTGAGCCCGCATAGAGGCAATTTACTTTTCTTGCATATTGTTGTTAAAGCATGGGAATATGGGAACATTATATGTGGAGAAAGTTTGTTGATGGTTGACTTGTTGTGATGGAGAAGTGTTTGTCATTATTGCTTGTTGTGTTGCATTGTGCATGCATGGTCATAGATCATTGAGACCCACTCTTGTCCCTTGAAATTTTCATCTTGAATCCATTGTTCGAAACCCTAGGGGAAGAGGTAGTTCTAGTCAATCCATTTTATCAATGGAAGGACACAATGAGGACCATGTGGAGGACCTTGGTTACATAGACCAACAAGGTATCCTCCACCCCAATATGCATCATGATAACATGCAAGTTCCATTAGGCATGCCAAGACCATTCGTTCATCCACCACAACAACAAGGCCAAGTCCCATTGGGAATGCCAAGGCCAATCTATACTCCACCACCTCCCATCATTCAAGGCAATCAAGGTGCCCATGTTACACCTCCAATTGTTAATCCTCCCCTTGCTTTAAGAGATCACTATGTGCCTAATGAATATAATGCACCCACATGCATTCAATTGCCACCATGTAAAGCACACCACCATGAAATCAAGCCACAAACCATACAAATGCTTCCTAACTATCATGGACTTGCAAGTAAAGAACCTTACAAGCATTTGGATGAGTTTCTTGAAGTATGTTCCACCGTAAAATACACGGACATGCCGGAAGAGGTCTTAAGGCTTAAAATTTTTCCATTCACCCTTAAAGACAAGGCAAAATATTGGTTTAACAATCTTAGGCCTTTTTTAATAACTTCTTGGGCAGAAATGCAACAAGAGTTCTTGAAGAAGTACTATCCGGTTTCTAAGACCAATACCATGAGAACTTCAATTAGGGAATTTTCACATGGGGATGGGGAAACATTTCATGAGGCATAGGAATGCTTTAATGAATTGCTTAGAAAATGTCCACATCATGACATGCCCAAATGGCAATTAGTTCAATATTTCTTTAAGAGCTTACCGGATAATTACAAGGGCATGGTTGATGCTTCTATGGGTGGCTCTTACATTGATAGGCATGAGGATGACGTGTGGTGTCTTTATGAGAGCATGAGTGAAAATTCTTTGCATCGAACTTTATCTTCGAAGAATGGTAGAAATTCTAGTGGTAGGAAGAGTGTTGGCTTACATCAAGTCGACCAGTCCAATGAAACTACCGCCGAGATGAAATCATTATCTCAAAGGTTTGATCAACCAAAACTCGGTGAATCAAGTATCTTCCTTCCCTAACCATTCTCATCATGCATCTAATGAGACATGTATGACTTGTTCAAGTGTTTTATATTTTACTTCCAATTGTCCCCATGGACATGTGCAAAGTGAGCATCATAAACAAGTAAATGCAACATTTGTGAATCAAGGGAACAATCCTTATGGCAATCACTACAATCCTAGTTGGAGGAATCACCCGAATTTCTCTTGGAAAAACCAAGGGAAAGGCTCAAACCCTCCCCACGGCGGTTTCCAAGGGAAATACATTCCACCTCCACTATAAGGCCAAGGTTCCCAAGGTTTTAGATCATCATACCAATCACAAGGAAACCAATTTTCAAATTTTCATTTTCCCAATCAATCATATTCCCAAGGAAATATTAGAAGTCCCACTTTTGAAGAGAAAGTTTTGACCGCTCTAGGCACTCTAGAGGTAAACACACAATTACTTCATTCTCACTCTCAATCCATTGCAAAGCTAGAAACCTAAGTAGGGCAAATAGCTAACACTTTAAACGCTAGAAAGAAAGGGAAAATGCCTTTAAATGCCCCACAAAAGCAACAATGTGTTTTGGAGACTCATTCCTCATCGGAAGGTTACAAAATAGAGCATGTCAATGCGGTGACTACCTTGAGAAGTGGGAAGATTGTGGACAACCAAGTGGGTATGTCCAATGAAGAGAGTGAACCGGTGTAACCAAAAGTTGACACCCGTCCTATTTCATATCCTATTCCTCCTTCATTGCATGTGCATGACCATATAAGTGAGAAAGTTTTGAAAAGTAATCTTGAAAGTAATTTGTTGACAAGTGATTTGAAACAAAATGATTTCAAAACTTCTTGTGTTGAAGAGACTTCAAAGAAAAATTCTGAAAAGGTTTTTGAGCCAAAAGCTCCATTCCCAGATGCCTTAAAAGGATCTATTTCAAATGACAAGCAAAAGGCCAAAATAAATGAAATCATGGATGTGTTTAGGCAAGTGAAAGTTAATCTTCCGCTTTTGGATGCAATCAAGCAAATTCTGACTTATGCCAAATTCTTGAAAGACTTGTGCACCCAAAAGAGGAAGAACAAAAGCCAAACACCTAGAAAAGTGGTCTTAACCGAGCAAGTAAGCTCAATTTTGTAGCATAACACTTTTCTAAAGTTTAAAGACCTTGGTTCACCTACCACTTCATGCATCATTGGTGATCATATCATTAATCGGGCTCTTCTTAACCTAGGAGCAAGTGTTAATATTCTTCCATACTCGATATATGTCAAATTAGGCTTAAGAGACTTGAAACTGACGTCGGTAGTTTTATAACTTGTCGACCGATCCATCAAAAAGCCTAGTAGTATCATTGAGGACGTATTGATTAAGATTGATTAATTCTTCTTTCCCGTTGATTTCGTTGTCATTGACACGGAACCGGTCCCAAATCCTAAGAGCCAAATTCCCATTATCCTTAGTCTTCCTTTCTTGGTAACTGTGAATGCCAACATTAATTGTAGGACGGGGATAATGAAGATCTCATTTGGCCACATGAAGGTAAAGTTGAATATTTTTAACCCAACCCCCAATTCATTTGACAAGCATGAAGCGGTGAATGCTGTAGAGAAATGTCATGACCTTAAAAGTGAAGGAATAGAGTTTTTGTGTGAGACCAAAGTTCCAAAAAATCTATCTTTAACCTTGAAACCAAAGGAAGTTATTTCAATGTCTTGTTTTGAAAGGGCGTGGAAACCCAAAGATTGCTTTCACCAAGAACCGAAAACTTCTTTTTAGCTTAATCCAACAAGTTCTCTAAAGAACCATTTGTTGGGTGGAGTTCAAAACACTTATCACCCCATTGAGGAGGGGATGCACTATAAGATGTTTGATCCGGGCTAAAAGAGCCCAACATCTTGCTAGAGACGTTAAAGACTAGCAAGACATTTTGTAGGGTGTCAAAACCATATTCCTCCCTCATTTCTATGTTTAATTTCATTTCTTACGAAGTTTAGATATTGGCTTTGGGTTCATATGTATTCCTAGGAACTGTGATTAGGATTGCATGCATTTTTATGTTGAAATTGAGCATTTTGCATAAGTTCGATCGATTTCAAAATGAGTTCGATCGATCGAACTTCCCACCTGCATCAAACCTGCATCCAAATCACTCTCTATCTAATGGTTCGAACACAACCAGCATATTTCAGATCTCTGTCCCATCGTTCGAACTTGTTTCTAGATCGATCTTTAGTTCTTCAATCGATCCAACTTTATCTTGGATCGATCTACAGTTTCAACACTTAGAAAATTTTTGAACCTGCATCCACCTGCATCCAAAAGCCTCTCTGTCCCATCGATCGAACATTTCTTCAATTCTATGTATTCTCGATCGATCAAAAGTATTCTGAGATCAATCTTAGGGAGATCGATCTTTGTTCTTTGTTTTTCAATTTTGACTTTGTTTTGACTTTGTTTTAAATTTCAAAAATTTCAAAAAATATATTTTATTATTTTTATTGTCATTTTTATTTTCCAAATATATACATATATATATATATATAATTAATAAATAATTTAAATAAATAAATATTTTTCAAAAAATCCTAAAAATATTTTTACTTTTTATTTCAATTTCAATTTTTATTTTTATTTTTCAAAAATCCGAAAAATAGTTTGTCATTTACGAGGAGAGATCGATGCCAGTTCGATCGATCTGAGGATTCAATTCAATCTATCGAACTGGCAAGGGAATGTTTTTAAAAATCGATTGAGGGTCATTCGATCGATTCCACAAGAATCGATCTCAAACCTTTGTTCCCCCTTTGCCGTTGCATCCCATCTTCTCCATCTCCAGCAAGATCTTCGGCAAGGTCCATCGTGTTCGCTACTCTCTCTCCTCTTGGATCTTGATTCGCATCTCACCCCCTTCGCATCTCCACTTCTCTCTTAATTCTGATTTGATCTGAATCCTACTCTTGTGATTTCAAGCTTTGATTTCATGAACACATGCTTTAACTGTTAGATCTAGGTTGTTTTGATGATGAATAACTCCATTGATGAAGCTTTGAGCTCTTTGTATATATGTGTAAATATATGTATATATGTTTTTATATTTTATTGATTTTGATTTGATTTTGGGAGATATGTGCTGAATCAAGTGACCAAATTTGATGCTTTGTTGTGTTGATGGGCCCACGACCATGTTCGTGAAGGCTTCGTGCCATCCACGTCACAAATCTGTGACTTTTCGAGTTTCACTTCACAGTTCGATCGATCGAACTTTTTATTTGATCGATCTGTAACAGATCGTTCTCGCTTATTCTTGATCGATCGAACTTGCATCGATCTCATATTTTTGTGATCGATCGAACTTCACAGATTTGTTTCTCATATTTCACACACCATCTTTTGTATTTCATGCTATCTCATACATGCCCAATGCCTGTGTTTTCCACATTGGATGCATTCCATACTTATACTGTCCAGTATGTTTCACATCATGTCACTTATTCCTTGTCACTTAAATAAATTCATATTCCCTATCTGTTTTGTTTATCCTATTTGACATACATGATTCTATAAATTATGTTTTAATTCTTTATGCTGGCACTAACTCCCATTTTGTAAGTTTACTTTTTATTTTGCAGGCCATAGCTAGGGTCAAGACTGTAGCTCGTGGATACTATCACCGCAGGGGCAAGCAAAGTTTGGATGACGAGGCAGGTCCATCTCATGCCCAGGACCCCATTCAGGAGGAGCCAGCAGTGCCCATTCTGCCTCAGTCTCCCTTATCTGACAGCAGATTGTACTCTTCAGCTGAGGCATTTTCTTTCCAGGCTGATGCTGAGGCTCAACATATACCATCTCCATCAACACCGCCAGCTCAGCCAGCCCAGCAGCTAGACCGGCCACTACATAGATACTCACGCCTTCGAGTAGCGCACGTGTCGATCTTTGACACAGACTTTTTTTCCCGATCGGTACTTACCCAATCAGCATATGATGATATATTCCAAAGGGGCATCTCAGCCATACTAGCCCCTGTCTCATACCCAGTGTACCCGAGGTTGGTCCGGATATTCTTCCAGAACCTCTGACCTACCCCGAGTAACCTGGCGGAGTTGCGGACCACCATTGATGGCTACCCGATCCGTATCACTGTAGACACATTGTCCAGATCTTGTCAGTGTCTACATGTCTGCCCTCTAGAGCTACAGGACACATATCTCACTCTCTATAGGCCATCATATGCAGATATGGCCATTTTACTCACAGGTCACTATGCCGGTGGCGAGACCTTCGCCACCCGAACCTATCTTCTAGATGACCTGTGGTTTTTCGACTCTGTCTTGTTCTGTAACATCTTCATGGTTGGCTATAAGACACAGAGACGCGGCAACTATCTAACAACTCTGTACACATTCCATACAGGGCATTGGCTACCTATCCCAGCACTCATCTTGAGCGTCATGATAAAGTTGTATGTCAACCATATCAGCAAGGCCAAGCCCAAAAGGGCTAAGTATCTCCCATTTGGCCACCTTATCACCCAGATTCTACGTGATCAGTGCTATCCCTTCTAGCCACGGGAGTAGACCGAGTCTGGGGCCTATTCTTTTAAGAAAAAGGACTGGGATAAGAGCTACAGCGCTCTTATCAAGAGTCTCCAGGATGACGCTGCCAAGGCAGTTGAGGAGTTAGAGAGAAAGGAGCAAGCAGTAGCAGCAGCAGCAGACCCGGCAACGGATGATGTCACAGTCGATCCAGCTGCCGTTCACATGGATATTGATTTGGAGCAGCCTGCAGAGGGCCCAGAGCAGCACTCTCCAGTTGGGTCACCCGTTCACGATGAGGAGCAGGCTCGGGATCATCATTCTCCCGCTTTAGCGGCACCTGAGGCTCCTGCTCACATACCCAACTTTGGAGAGTGACTTCAAACTCTGGGGAACGCCGTGGTATCTATCCGCGCAGAGACTGGCTTCATTAGAGCTGATATTGCTTCCCTCCGCATGGATATCATGACCGTATTCAAAGATCTATCCAGAGCCATCAGCGGAGCACGCCCTGCCCGTCCTGCCTCTTCTTCATGATTTCCATTCTTCTTACTCCTCTTATATATATCTGTGATATCTGCATATTTTTTATACTGTTATATTATTTTTGCAGCCGTATCTGTCGGCTTTGATACTGGATATACTGTACTTTATTTTTGGTTTATATATGTTTTCTTTATGGATGTCCTATTTTCATATTCTTATATTTATCTGTTTGACTGCATCAGGTGCATCCCAGTGACTTCAGTGAGATAGAGTGCTGCCCAAAATTTTCAGGGCCACCCTTATACCTCTCTCTATTTTCAGTTGCTATCCCATCCACACTTGCATATCCACTGTGTACTGTGATTATCCCTTTTGTTATTTGATGAGTTTTATCCAAGTGCCAAAATTTCAGGACCACAGTTAATCCCAAGTTTGGGGGGGCTATGCCACCTACTTTGGATACTTCTGTTCCGGCAAATCTTTGCTATAGTTGCACTAGTATACTCTTTCCTTTTGTTCTCTTTGCACATTGAGGACACTGTGCCATTTAAGTTTGGGGGTAATGGTGCTTTGCAGTGTTTGTTTTTAAATTAAAATTTTTTTAGCATGACTTGTATATTTGAAGGATTTTCAATGATTAGGTATGATTTTGATCTTTTGAGGACTATATTGCTTAAAATTTAAAAATTGCTTGACTTGAGAGTCCAATACTCCTTGTATGCCTTGTGGATGCCATTTAGAAGTAAATTTTTTCGAAAGATTGATATCTTGCTTGCACTTGTGGTCTACATCATCCTGATTTTGTGATTGTTTTGAGATTCACTCTAGTATTCTACACTAGTACAGGCGCACACTAGCATTCATTTGTGGGGTACATGATTTGTTGATTATTGAATTAGTTATATCACAATTAAGCTAGTAGTGCATTGAAAGCTTTCATTCTTGATAAAGGTGGATAACAAACCCTTTGCATTAAGTAGCCAGGATTCTAGCCTCATCAAACACTGAACTTCTTGCGCCGAAAGGTGGTGGGCCCAAACTCTAGGTTAAAAAAAAGGAAAAAAAGAAAAAAGGGGGGGGGTGCAAAAGCAATAAAAATGTGAGGACTTCTCCCAAAAGGCGAGAAGTGAGAAATGATTAAATGGAGGTTGTCGTGATTTTTAGCTTAGTTGATTTTAGCTTGTAAGTCCATAGGGGTGTTTGAACACCTAATGCCCTAAAGATGTTTGGTTTGGGAGTCATTGACCTAACGCTCGACCTCATGGATCGCTAGAAAGCTTAATAGATCAACACATTGCACTATGCTTCCATCTTTAATCCTTAGGGATAAAAATAAAAAAATAAAAAAAGAATAAAAAAAAATTGAGTGAAAAGAGTAAGCACACCTAGAACAATAAAGCTTTAATAAAAGGTCCACTTTTTGTCTTGATTATCGGTACTAGATTTGTGTGCTAGTTTGAGAGTAAGGATATGATCATTTCTTTAGTTGGCTAAGATAGCAACATATTTGATGCCGGTCCACTCAAAAAGGATTCTAGAGTTGTTTTGATTTTCATGATCATTTTCTTGATGTGTGGAGGACCATACTTGCTTACTTGATGTTGAAATTTTGAGAGATTGCTTAGAAATGTTTGAAAAATTGCATACTTGAGGTAGTTTTCTCCCAATACTTGTTTACAGTATTGGTGCCTCTTTTGAAAGAATGAGCTTAATGTTTGTGGGTATCATTTTTGGAAACCCTCACGAGACTTCACTCGTCCACTAGGGGTAACCTAGGGATTTAAAAAACTTGTTGCATATGCTAAATGCAATCATGTTCCCTACGAAAGTGACATTATCCATTTATTGTTTTCTAGTTCATACTTGTATAGTTGTTCATTTCATTCCTTTACTTTCTAGTTCATTGCTAGGGCTAGCAATATTTAAGTTTGGGGATGTGATGAGCGTTGAAAAGTGCGTATTTAAACCCCTTAAGCTTAGGTGTTCTAGGACCTTTATCTCTCTTATTTTCCCGTTTTAGATTGATTTCGTGTTATTAACATTTTTAGGTACTTATCCCTAAAATAAGCTAACTCAGCCAAGTATAGCAGAAATGAAGCAATTCTGGGATGCATCAGAGAAAGAAACAAAGTAGAGCAAAAGGAAGCAAAAGGTGGAATTTCAGCAACTTCGATCGATCTCAAGAAAAGTTCAATCAATCCAATTTTCATCGATCTCAACACTTCAAGATAGATCCAGGCCAAGATGTCATTTTCAGAGGTCCCAAAAGTTCGATCAATCCAACATCATTCTCTGATCGATCGAACTTTCTTGTCCTTATCCACATGCCAGATCTTATCCAGCTGTACCACCCTACCAACCACTATTGTCCTTTTCCCAAAAATATCTTCAAAATATCTCAGATTTATTTTTATCCAAAAAGGCGCCGCCATTGAGGATCGATCCAACTTTAATTCAATAGATCTCAACTATGTTCGATCGATCTCACCACAAGTTCAATCGATTGAACTTCCTAAATCCCGAGAAAATCCAAATTTCAGCTCATTAAAAGTTATCTCATATCCAATTATTAAAGGATAATTGGTGTACGAGCCCAGCTCATTTTGGGTGATTTTTAACCTACCTATATAAGGAATATGAGCCACTTTTAGACATAGACTTTGAGACTTTTATACTTTTATACTTAGAGAGGAAGCAAAGGAGAGAAGGAGGCTAGAGACATCATTAGAGGTTCTTCAACAAACAAGGAGCATATTTCTTCCATGGAGCTTGCCCTTGAGGGTTGGAAGACACCATCCATGACTGGCTATACATCCTCTTGGGGCTAGAGTTAGCCCTAATCATGCTTTCTACATCTTGATTTATGTATTTTTGAGGGGATTTATATTGTGATACATGTTTTGACACTTTTATATATATAGATCTTGTTTATTCAATGATTTGTATGGTTTAATGCTTCTAATTGATCATTTCAATCATCCATATATCTATGTATGCTAGAATAGATGTTCATGTGTTTGTCTCTATTTCTTGTGTTATTGATGCATGTCTATGTGTATTAATGCAATAGATCTATAGATTGTCATGACATAGTGCTTAATGGAATGCTCTTGTGATTTACTTGATGGTTCATACTCATTTCTTGATGGATTGTACCTCTCCCATAGTTTAATTAGTTAATTTGATGTCATTAGCTTAGTTGTAGTGTAGTTGTAGTGTAGTTGCTAAATGGGAGGACAATCCATGCTTGTTGTTTAATGAATAATGCTTTTGAATGCAAGTAGCATATGTCCCAAACCTGGTGATATGTTTGGATTATGAGCTTAAAGGAAGGATTAATGGCTTAATTTGATATGTTGTGCTATCCACCATGTTGCTTAGACAATATATGCCTAATTTGTCATCCATGCTTATTGAAACAACCACACACACACTCTTTGTTGCAATACTTGTTTTTCCCCTCATTAATCATTCATTATGGGTGTAGAAAAGTATACTTAGTGGTGATCTCTAAACCCCAAGATCTCTCTCTCTCTCTCTTTTATTCTCCTTATTGCATTATTGTTTACTTTAGTTTAATTTGCATATTGTGTAATTCAACCAACCAACCATTATTTTGATCACTCGACCTACTAACCCTAATTTTGATTCCTCAACCTAGCACGACCCACAATCCCTTGGGATGATCCCTACTTGCCCTAGCTATATTTTTAGTAAAAGGTAGTAGTGGCAATTTCTAAATGTAAAACTTAGCCATATTCATCATAGCTCTGCACCGCTATCTCTTTTGGCGGTGTGCATAAACCGTGCGGGTTTCAGGAGTGACGACACCCAAGACCGCACCACTTGAGATTTCATTAGGCTTTGAAAAATAAGAGAAACTGAACACAGCATTGACAGCTTAAGCTTGAAGTGTTTAGTGAGAACTTATTTAGACTTCAGCAATTTTGAATTGAGCCTTTTTATCTGAGACTTTTATTGATTACACTTCGCTGATTATAGTTCGCTGCAAGCCTTTCACATTCAAGAATTTCCTCAATCTCAGTATCACTATCTTCTTCAACTTGAACTAGAATTTGTGGTGCTTTAAGAATAGCCATAAAGAGACATTCATCTTCTTATGTTTCCTCAGGTTTATCTTTTTTAGGAGCTGCATCCCAGTTCAGATAAGTGTTTTTCTACCAAACCTTCCTTTGTAGTTTCCTCCCTCATTCTTCTTTTGACTTTGCCCCTTTGAGTTTGGACAATTAGATACAACATGACCATGTTTATCATAACCATAATAGGTTAAATTTTGTAACTGATTCTTCTTTTTAAACCTGAACTTTCTAAATTTCTTAGCAAGGTAAGCTACCTCATCTTCTTCAAGATCACCTTCAGACTTTATTTTAGTTTTTTCAACAACTTCCTTTGCTTTAAGAGCCGCTTCTTTTCTATGAACAGCTGGAACACCAATTCTCATTTCCTAGGCAGTGAAAGAGGCTTGAAGCTCATCAATCTTCACCTGAGAAAGATCTTTGTCTTTGAGAATTGTCACTTCAGGATTAAATCTAGAAGTGAGTGATCTTAGTATCTTCTTATAAACATCAACATCCTTAATATCTTCACCAAGAGCACTCATATTCTTGATAAGGTCATTGATCCTGACCATGTACTCAGCAACAGTTTCTCTTTCTTCCATCTTGCAAACGTAATACTGAACTTTGATTAGCTATATCTTGTTCTCCTTAATAACCTTATTTCCTGCATGAGCTGCTTAAAGAGAATCCCACATTTCCATGGCTGTTTTACAATTTTTAACTCTGGTAAACTCTTGTTGCCTTAGGGCACAAAAGATAACATGTTTGGCCTTGCCATCATTAGCTATAGCCAATTTATCTTCAGTAGAGGGGTTATCATGATTAAGAATCACAACACCATGTATAACAGCATGCTAAACATCATAGGACTGAGACATTAAGAAGGCTTCTATTGGACCAAGAAAGGGGGTTGAATTGGTCCAAGGTAGTTTCTTCCTTTTTCACTTGAGTATAAACATACTTAACATAGAAGATATAAACCAATACAATCAAGCAAATCACATGGACACAAGATATACAAGGAAACCTTATTAATAGGGAAAAACCTTGGTTCTTGGCCTCAACCAATAAAAGCCTCCACTAATAGTATGAACCATGTTACACACTCAGCTATCTCACTCACTACACACACCCTTGTACAAGAATAGATACTAGTTTTCACAACCAATCCATACACACTAGCTCACCAAACTCATTTGCTATATCCAAGTAGTTACTCACTCAGCTGCCCCACTTTCTAACCACCTTGTACTCACTAGGACACTGACTTTCACTCCCTTTACACACACACAAGCATCAACAATGTGCACACAGGCACTCCCCTAGTCCACAGCCCCAATGCTTGGACACATAAAGCTCTCAATAGCTATATCAACAATGGGGTGAGGTATCAAAGCCCCACTACCATTACAATGAAGTGTCAGTATAAAAAATACAACACACTTAAGCTGCAGCACAATGTAGGAATGCAATACACAGCCTTAAGTGGAACAATGTGAAACCCTAGCTAACTTTCTTCTACAATCAATGGATACTTCTTCAATAACACAATGTAGCTTCAATTGATACTCATACTAGGATCCCATAGTCTTGATTTAGCTCAGCAAACTTGCACAATTAAGTATTGGATAGAGATTAGCAAGTTCCTTCAACAATTCAGCTCAATTAGACTTTAAACCCTCTTCAATAGGAATATCAGTCAACTCACAAAATATCTTCTTCAGGGTCCCCTTTTTCTGTCTTCACAGCTTTATAATCTTAAAACACACTTGTACAAATGAAAGATACATTAACCACAGCAAGATAAAATAATGTCAGACCCAAAACAATTTGTGTTCGGCAAACAAGCTTCAATAGGCAGCAGCATAGATACTCAACAATGTAGCCCATTCGTTTAGTTCAAACCTTAGCAATCTCTACTCCCAAGCTTCACTTTACACTTGTCCAATATATTAGATTCAAGAACTAAGCAAGTTATAAAGGTACAATACAAATTTTAGTAGTTAATAGCACACAACAGGCTATATTAAACTGAAGATAGCAGCAACCTAATTTCAAGGGCAATTCTAGAAATTTGACTTTTCACAGGGTTTGTTTAGCTTCTCACACTCGTATAAGATCATTATACACTTACACAAAAAGTGTTCTCAATTAACACATCAAGATTAGGACAATGTATTATCAAACCAACAACAAAACAGTTCACTACAGGGTCAGATTTGGTTACTGTTATGCCTTTACTCCAAGGGTATAAGTGGTTTTCTGCTATGTCTTCACACAAAAGATAAGCGGTTCATCACATCAACAAGTTCAATAATCACAGCCTCAGAACCTGCTGCATGTATGTTTCTGCAGAAATTCTGCATTGAAGAACATAAATGTAATTTCACTGCTGTACAGTCTTATGCTCGAGACTCCCAGTCATATTTCATGATAATACACATACTCAGATGATAATTTCATGAATGACAACATGGTATAATATCTTCACAGTTCAAATCACATAAAATAGGCTTAAAACCCTAACTCCTTAGGTTCACAAGGCCAAACCTCAACTTGGAAAATCTCAAATCGACATATTAAACATGCTCAGATGATAAACAATCATAATATTGCATGGTTATACCTTTCTAATTTCAGTTTCAATAGCTTCAACCAGAAAATCAAGATTTTCTAGAGTTTTGAGATATGATATTCAATACCAGCCTTAATATAAGGTCTAAAGCACCTTCAACAGTTGTTAATCACCAAAACATATTTGCTCTGCCCTTGTTCAAGCTCCAGAAACCACCCCTGCAACATTGAACCACTTCAGCCACCTTTTGCACTAGAAAATTAGTTCTTCACAACCTCACTCATCTTCACTACAACTATGCTCCCTTTAGGCAAATTTTAGAGATTCATTGAAGCTCAAATATCATACCATATCTCTTAAATTGTTGTCCATTTTCAGCTCTCGGATAAGACTCTCTCTCAGCTATTATAGCCTTACTTTTCACTCTTAGAGGCACACCCAGCTGAATTCTATAACAGCATATTTATAGGGTCCTCATTTCAACCCTACTGTAGATAATACCTTCTTGAATTAGCCAATGAATTCACTATACAGGTTTCTTTCTGCAGGACCACTATGCCATGTGGTAGTGGTGTATTCTTGCAACACTATACACTCTCACAACAGCCAATGGATAGCTATGCACCTTTCTCTCTACAGGACCACATTCTCACGTGAAAGCAAGGTGATCTTCACACTGAATTGACTGGAATACCCTCACATAGACAATATCAAAAAACTATGATCTTTTATGCTGCAGCTTATATATATAATTGTAACATATTAAATAAAAGCCGGCGGCTATTCCCAGTAATGTAGTAATGTCACATACACATGTAGAAAGACCTAATTTCCCCTGTGACTGAATAAATATGCAACGTAAGTGCTGAACCTTTAATAACCCATGGCAGCCCTCTAAACCTTTAGGTACTGAACCTTTAAGTGCCAAACCTTTAAGTGCTGAACCTTTAAGTGCTAAAGCTGAAGCTTAAGTACTGAACCTTTAAGTGCCGAAGCTTAAGTGCTGAACCTTTAAGTGCCAAACCTTTAAGTGTTGAAGCTGAAGCTACACAATAAGTGTTGAACCATGAGTAGTGAACCTGTACTTACACTTGGTAGCCCACTGAACCTGAGAATATAGAATATTCTTGACATTGAAAGTGCAAAACACTTGATCAAATATGAATCAACAATCTCCCCCTTTTGCACTTTCAAATGTTAAAAACCTATTAGTACATTTCTCTCCCTTTTTGACATTAGAAGTCAAAAGGTGAAGAGATATATGAATGAAGAATGGAAGGCCAACAACTTTTTAATTGGGAAGTATCAGAGGAGGTGAGGTACAAACTTTGAAGTGAGATGTAGAAGAATTCTGAGCAGGAAACTGCCAAACTAAGCATCATACCTGCAGGATTAGTTTGCAAATCCTTGTCTCTGAGTGGAGGAGGTCTAAGATTATCAACCCTTAAGCTTGGTAAACATAGAGAGTGATGTTTGAGGGTCTTAACAAATGTTGGTTGTCTGTAGCTCCAACTAAGAATAACCCTTGAAGGGACACAATGGATTAATTGAGCTGCTACATTGATTACCACACCTGTAGTGTGAATTACAGAGGCTTTGAAGTGTTAATTATACTTGGTGATCTTTGAATTAGAGACCGTATATCTAACATTGTCTTTTTGATCAAACCATGTTGTAAAATTGCTTTTGAAAGAGCACAAAGGATTGAATGAGCTGCTAAGTTGATTAACACACCTTCAGGATCAATTTTCAGGTTCTTGTCTCTTAATGGAGGAGGTCTTAAAGGGATAAGTGAACTTGATAAGCTTTGAGATTGAGACTCTATGTCTGACATTTTCATCTTCATCCAACTATGTTGAGAACAAGCTTGTGAAGGAACAGAAAGCTTGGTTGCAAAGGTAAATGAAGAGTGATTTGACACCTGATTTGATTCAAAAGAATTTGTAGCACCCTTAGTTCTACACTGAATTTTGGATTCATTTGAGAGTTGAATTGCAGAATTATTGTCTTCTTCATCCTTTTCCTCTTTAAGAGACCTTAGATTTCTCTTGTTTCTAAATTTCAACTTTGATAGGCATATGGAAGCTTTGAGTTCTTAAACTTTTGAGAATTTAGTGAGATTTCCTTTTCTTGAAATTCTTATAGTTATAATAGCAATCATATCTAAGGCTTGGAGTCCACTTACTTTGATGTAATAACCAACTTTTGACATTGAGAGGAATGCGTTGATCCTGAAACTTCAGTGATTGAACTTTTTTACTGAGCATGGCTACTTTTATTTGCTGAAAGAATTAGTGAAAGAGAGATTATGAACCTTTATGTATGCACCATTAAGTGGTCATCTCCTTGGAGGCTTAACAATTGAATTGATAAAGTTAAGAACTGTTGAAAAATCTTGGTGCACAGAGACTACTTCATCTTTAGAGGCTACTGATTGAGCCTGTTTAAAACATCTTGTAACATCACTCTTATGAACACTGTCAGTTTCTTGAGTCAATCTAGGAACATTCTTCCAATCTTCTTAAGGTTTCAATAGGCCTTCTACAGAAATATAAGAGGTAGGACACCACAAATGCAATTTTCTGCATTTTCCAAGTCTTTTCCAAGAATTTTTTGATCTAAAATCAGTTAGATAGTAGGCTGCAAATGAGAAGGAGTGCATGATAGATAAACTAGCTTTGAATAGATCAAGAGATACACTTCTTGAAAGCTACCAATATGAATTATGTTTATCACCAACATCTTTAAGTGTAATACTCTTTGTTATGGGTACATCTTCACTCTTTATTTCAACTTGTTGGTTCAATGATTTTCCAAGATTATATTTCCATTTAGGGATCATAGATGTCTTTCGACAACTCAGACTAGAGTTTCCTTGCATATTCACACAAATAATCTGAGCAAAGTTATCAAGCATCTCACATTTTGACAAGTTGTGTGCTAGTATATCAAGAGCAATGGACATTCTTTTGGTGCTTCTGATTCTGACAGATAGTGAATAACCTTCCTTCTTCTTGGAATTTTGCAGCATTGAACTTTTCTTTATAGTTTCATACTTCTATAATCTTCACCTTTCAAAGCTCCATCTTCTAAGTCTATAATAAACCCCATTTTTAGTTTATTTTATGTTCTTAAGTTTAAGAATGAGGAGTTCCTTAACACTGCAATCAACCTCAGCACTAGAACCTTGTTCAGCTTTGCTTCCATCTGTCAAAGGTGTTGTAGGGGTTTCTTTAACAATATTATTCTTCCACAATGCTTCCTTTAATCTGAGCTTCACTATGTTATAGATACCAAGTGAAAAAGAAACTAGGACTGAGAGTTTAAACTTAAAGTCTTCAACGCAGGTGTCATATTCAGCTTCTTCTTTTTGAATAAAAGAGGTAACAACCTGAGTGATCACATCCTTGATTGTCTCTGATGTTTTATAGACTTCTTGAGTAGTGTGTTCTCTCCTAAGTAAGTCCCACATTTCCTTGGATGAATTGCAGTACTTTACCTTCACAGAATCTTGATGAATAAGACCATTGAGTATACATTGTTTTGCTCGTAAATCACTTCACATACCATCTTCGTTAAGCACAGAAAATCCCTTAGTGGCAATATACCACACATTATATGATTAAGACATTAGGTAAACCTCCATTCTAACTTTCCAATCTTCAAAGATTGTACTATCAAGGCATAGTGCATGGTCAATACAAAGACCTTCCATTTTGTTTTAAGAATCTTTGCCATAGGCTTGTTAATTCCTTGGTTGTGCAGACCAAGGCTCTAATACCAATTGTTGGACCAAGAAAAGGGGGTTGAATTGGTCCAAGGTAGTTTCTTCCTTTTTCACTTGAGTATAAACATACTTAACATAGAAGATATAAACCAATACAATCAAGCAAATCACATGGACACAAGATATACAAGGAAACCCTATCAATAGGGAAAAACCTTGGTTCTTGTCCTTAGCTAATAAAAGCCTCCACTAGTAGTATGAACCTTGTTACACACTCAGTTATCTCACTCACTGCACACACCCTTGTACAAGAATAGATACTAGTTTTCACAACCAATCCATACACACTAGCTCACCAAACTCACTTGCTGTATGTAAGTAGTTACTCAGTCAGATGCCCCACTTTCCAACCACCTTATACTCACTAAGACACTAACTTTCACTCCCTCTACACACACACAAGCATTAACAATGTGCACACAAGCACTCCCCCAGTCCACAACCCCTATGCTTGGATACACAAAGCTATATCAATAATAGAGTGAGGAATTAAAGCCCCACTACCATTACAATGAAGTATCAGTACACAAAATACAATACACTTAAGTTGTAGCACAATGTAGGAATGCAATACATAGCCTTAAGTGGAACAATATGAAACCTTAGCTAACTTTCTTTTGCAATCAATGGATACTTCTTCAACGACACAATACAGCTTCAATTAATACTCATACTAGGATCCAATAATCTTGATTCAGCTCAGTAAACTTGCTTAATTAAGTATTGGACAATGATTAGCAAGTTCCTTCAACAATTTAGCTCAATTAGACTTCAAACCCTCTTCAATGGGTAAATTAGTCAATTCACAAAATATCTTCTTTAATGACACACCCCAACCCAATTTACACTATTTAATAAATTAAACAAATTGGAATACATCTAACCATCTGCATTAACCTCATTCAAACATAACGTCATCCTACATCAGAGTACCAGTTTAACAGTTTACAATTTAAAAACAAATTATAGGCCCGTTATGCAAATTCTGACAAACTAATTAGTTAACGACAAGTTACACTATTCAATTCTACAACAATATTTACATCTTAAACAAAAGACGTTTAATTGTTCTTTTCCCCATTTACACACAAGATTTTAGACTTGGCAGCAACAACTCAACCTGGTACCTGAAAATTATAAATATGGAAGGAGTGAGCTTAAAGCCCAGTGAATGTAACACTACTACATCAGCATAATATAAACAATTATTATCTGACAACTTCAATTAAACTACATTAACATAAAACTTCAGATCTTTACAGGCACTAAAATATAGTACTCTTCTTCTAGGCCAGAGTATAGACCTTATATAATATAGTACTCTCCTTCTTGGCCAGAGTATGGACCTTATATAATACATTACTCTCCTTCCAGGCTAAAGTATGGACCTTATATAATATATTACTCTCCTTCCAGGCCAGAGTATGGACATTATACAATATAGTACTCTCCTTCTTGGCCAAAGTATGAACCTTATATAATATAATCAAGTTATATATATTCATCGTCATTTCACATAAACAGCTTTAACACTTCAACTAAATACATCTAAGTATAAACTTTCAGTGAGTACACTCACCTTGGATACTTCCCAATTGATTCACTTATCCTTTGGTAGGGTCAAAGTTGTTTGCTCCTTCTCCTTGCCTTTACAATAATCCAGTGAAAAATTCTCTTTTCCCTCTTTTCTATCTTCCCCTTCTTCTACGGCTGAAAAATCCCTCCTTTGTTTCTATATTTTTTTTTTCTTTTGTTAATCTTTCCTAAACCCAACAAGTTATAACTTGTTCACACCGTCCCAGCCTAGTCTGTGTAGGAAACCAAATTTCTATATACATACGTGTTGTGTGTATAGCTCATGTGCTGGCAATTTTTAATAGTTATCCACCAACTTTAGTGTTATCATAGCACACCTATCAACTGTAAAGTTTCTAGAGGAAGCTTGAAACTATTATAATATTAAGTATTTATAAAAAGATATTAGCATATATATATATATATATATATATATATATATATATATATATATATCTAATACAAACACACCCAGTACCACATGTTGTTACCACTAAATTATATTATTATTCTAATTATTTATTTTTCTTACCATTGCTTGCCACAAGTTAAATTATGCTTTGACACCACCCACAAATTTCACGATACAACCCACTTCATAAAATATTCAATAAATCATGTTTAATAAAAAATTAAATTATGCTAATAAAAATGATTACGTATTGGGGCCTTACATTTAAGGTCTCCTTTTTCTGTCTTCATCGCTTCATAATCTTAAAACACACCTGCACATATGAAAGATACATTAATCACAGCAAGAGAAAACAATGTCATCCCCAAAACAGTTTGTGTTCAGCAAACAAGCTTCAATAGGTAACAGCACAGATACTTAACAATGTAGCCCCTGCATTTCGTTCAAACCTCAGCAATTTCTACTCCCAAGCTTCATTTTACACTTGCTCAACATATTAGATTTTACAACCAAGCAAAAGTTATAATGGTAAAATACAAGTTTCAGTAGTTGACAGCACACAGCAGCCTATATAAAACTGAAGATAGCAGAAACCCGATTTCAAGAGCAATTCTGGAAATTTGACTTTTCACAAGGTTTGTTCAGCTTCTCACACTCTTATAAGATCATTATATTCTTACACAAAAAGTGTTCTCAATTAAACAGCAAGATTAGGACAATGTAGTATCAAACCAGCAACAAAATAGTTTACTACAGGGTCAGATTTGGTTCTACTGTTATGCCATTACTCCAAGGGTATAAGTGGTATTCTGCTATGTCTCAGGCATGGAAAATACTCTCACAAGTTCGATTCATCTTCACACAAAAGATAAAAGGTTAATCACATTAATAATTTCAACAATCACAGCCTCAGAACTTGCTGCCTATATGTTTTTGCAGAAACTCTACACTGAAGGACTGAAATATAATTTCATTGCTGTACAGTCTTATGCTCGAGACTCCTAGTCATATTTCATGATAATGCACATGCTCAGATGATAATTTCATGAATAACAGCATCGTATAATATCTTCACAGTTCAAATTATATAAAACAGGCCTAAAACCCTAACTCCTAAGGTTCACAGTGCCAAACCTTAACTTAGACAATCTTAAATCAACATATTAAGCATGCTTAGATGGTAAACAATCATAATATAGCATGGTTATAGCTTTCTAAGTTCAGTTTCAGTAGCTTAAACTAGAAAATCAAGATTATCTAGAGTTTTGAGATATGATATTCAATACCAGCCTTAATATGAGGGCCATAGCACTTTCAGCAGTTGTTAATTGCTAAAACATATTTGCTCTGCCCTTGTTCAACCTCCAGAAACCACCCCAGCAACATTGAACCACTTCAGCCACCACTTGCACTAGAAAATCAGTTCTTCACAGCCTCAGTCATCTTCACTACAACTGTGCTCCCTTTAGGCAAATTTCAAAGATTCATTGAAGCTCAAACATCATACAATATCTCTAAAATTGTTGTTCATTTTCAGCTCTCACATAAGACTCTCTCTCAGCTATTGCAGCCTTACTTTTCACTCTTAGAGGCACACCCAGCTGAATTCTATAACAGCATATTTATAGGGTCCTCATTTCAGCCCTACTATGGATAAGACCTTCTTGAATTAGCCAATGAATTCACTATACAGGTTTCTCTCTGCAGGACCACTATGCCATGTGGCAGTGGTGTATTCTTGCAACACTATACACTCTCACTACAGCCAATGGACAGCCATGCACCTTTCTCTCCGCATGACCACATTCTCACATGACAACAAGGTGATCTTCACACTGAATTGACTGGAATACCCTCACATAGAAAATATCAGAAAATTATGCTCTTCTGTGCTGCAGCTTATATATATGATTTTAACATATTAAATAAAAGCCTATGGCTATTCCTAGCAATGTAGTAATATCACACATATATGTAGAAAGACCCAATTGCCTCTGTGACATAATAGATATGCAACATAAGTGCTGAACCTTTAATGACCGTTGGCAGCCCTCTGAACCTTTAAGTGTTGAACCTTTAAGTACTGAAGCTTTTCCCATGCTATCAACTGGGGTTTCCATGCTAAAAATCCTAGTGCAATCTTTCTAAACTTTTACTTACTTTGTTTTACATATATTTGTGATTGTGGATATTTAAATTGATCATATAATTTAATCAATCATAAATTGAGCAAGTTGACCTAATAATCAGATCTAGGTTATTAAAGGAGTTAATCACAATTGAAATCAACTAACAATTTACGCACCCCACGTAACTCTATTTTCACACTATTTACATAGGTTTAGGTGGAATAGGTGTTCAATTATCATACAACTTGGTTATTGGTTTCCATACATATATAGCATTTGTTGTAATCAACATATTTGTTGTATGATAGCAGTGTTTTGGAGGATGACTACATTGATGAATTTAAGGGTCTGTGCAAATGGGTGTTGACTTTTAAGATTGGTTTGTTAAAATATCTCCAATGCAAAATGCTATATTTCCTTGCCAAATCTATATTTTAAGAGGAGTTACAGTGTCAAAATACTATATTTTTGCAATTTTGTTCCAATGATGCATTTTATCCAAAATTCTATTTTTTTACACAACAACCATTCCATATTTTTAAAGCCCATTGGAGTGTCTTATTTTCATTTTAGCAACTTTTGACAATCTCAAAGAGATCTTTTGAAAGAGCCCATTGGAGTGCTTATTTTCATCTACTTGTTATATTTTGAATTTGAGAGGCCATTGAGAGCTGCTATATTTAAGAATATATTTGAGAATCTCAAAATATGAGAGATCTTTTGAGAGGCCATTGGAGTGCCTTATTTTTATCCACCTGCTATATTTTAAATTTGAGAGGCCATTGGAGATGCTCTTAAGCATTTGTGTGACAAAGAAATCCTAACTGTTGACTTTCATGTAAAGTTGATTGATTTGATGAAAAAAAGAAGAATAAGTCTCTAACTGGTGCAAGAGAATGGTTTATTTTGAATAAAATAATGGAAAATTTTACCACCATAGTTTGGGTTTCAAGAGTGTTAAAAGTTTGGAATTAGTAACTTTTGGTCTTGGTGTTACATGTTACAACAGAGGTATAAGATGACTGTAGTGAGAGATAGAGAATATAGGTTATGGGTTTAAGGTGACCAGTACTTTTAACCAAATAAATTAGGAAAATGATGGGCTTTATAACGCACCACTTGGGTAAAGAGAACAATAAAGTGTGTGAGTGTTCAAGGTGAGTCTTAACCAGTTATACCAACTCTCACCCAATCTGTTTTTACGGATCTGCTCACATGCCACCTATAAGGAATATTAATACTATCATTATTATTTAGTTAAGGTAATTAAGGATCCTTTTATTGTGAATTTAAGTTGTTATATGTTTATGGTAATAATTAAGTTGTCATGATTAATGACTATTAGAGATTGTTGGACTAGATGGAGGGGTAGTCTGAGATTAACCTTATAATAATGGTCGAGATTATTGGATTAGTTAGGCATGGTCAAGAACCTGCCTATTGCAAGTGCACTATTATTGGTATGGTCATTGGGCAAAATGTGCCCTTACTATGTGGACATGGTGTGAGACCATTTAGGTGAGTAAACATATAACCCAGCTATATATATGTATTCAGTAGTCCAAAACTATACAATTCACGCCATTTAATTGGAGTGGAGCCCGGGGCTTATTTGAGTTAGTGGTATTAAAGTAGCCACCCATTTTAAGGGGAGCCCGGGGCTTATGTGAGGTATGTGAAATTCAGTAATTTATCTTTAGATGGTTTACAAGTTTATAGTGTGAGATAATGTTATAGTGTGATTTTGTAGTTGGCGCAATGTAGTTGAAATTTAGTAATTTATCTTTAGATGGTTTACAAGTTTGTTAAGCTTGTGAGCTTACCCCTTTATCACTTTCAAGTGCACACGGATTTATCTTGCAAAAGAAGCTTAAGGGGAGGTAGATATTTTCTTAATTTTCCACATATTTATTTTATTATTGTTTCTTAGCATGAAATTTTGTTATTAGGATCACCTAGATAGTGGAATTTCATTTTGTTAGTGGATCTTATAGATTTCCCTTGGAATGATGGAATTTTTAAATGGAATTTATTACTACTAATTTAAGCATAGGTTATTATAGATGAATTATACAAGTCACGTATCATAATTTAATACAGGACAACGTTTCTTGTGTTAGAAAAATTGGGGCGTGACAATTTGGTATTAGAGCCTAGGTTTAAGAATACCTGAGTAAAGGAAATGATATAAGGATACAATTTAAGAGATAAGATATGAAATGTATCATGGAAGGAATAAATTATCTACTTTCATAGCATGTTCTATCTTAGGTTTGATTAATATTTGAGACTAATGATGAGATAATTCTTCACTAAATAGGATGTCGGGAGCAGGTAGAGACCGGGGATTACTCTGTTAGAGGCATTGATCAAGGATACGTCGGTCATGGCGTTACTGGCCATGGCATGGCTCATATGGAGGACACACTTCAAATGCTGAACCCTAATGCAAAGCAAGTTCCTATGACTATATACATAAGATATTTACACAAATTGGGATCCGTTGAGTTAATTAGAGCTTTCAATTCACTTGATGCTGAAAAATGGATCGATGATATTTTGAGATGATAGACTGCACATAAGTGCAGAAAATAATGATAGTTGCATTTTTCTTGTCTGGTGAAGTGCTCCAGTGGTGGTAAATCGTGACTAGGACTACTATGGACATAGCTGCTATGACTTGGGATGAATTTAAGATATGGTTTCACGAAAAACATTTTTCGCTGGCCGGGAGGAAAAGGAAGGCGGTCGAATTCATGGAGTTAGAACATAACAGCACAATGACGGTTAGTGACTATGAAACAAAGTTTACAAAAATCTCTCGATTTGCTCCACACATTGGTAGATGAGGAACACAAGATCCAAAAGTTTGAGTGGGGTTTGATCTCCCATGTCAAAAGTTTGCTAGTCGGGCAAAGGTGTGACACTTATGCAAAAGTTATAGAATGTGCCGTGGCAATTAAGGAAAATAACAACAATATTTTTTAAAGGAAAAAGAAGCAACAATTAGAAAGGAAAGGAAAAAAAAAAAAAAGGGTACTTCCCAAGAACCTCAATGGAGGAAGAGCGATCAGTTCCAATGTAGCCATTGGGATAACAGAGACTAGCAAAATAAGCAGGAAGGAAGCGACAAGGAATTGAAGGTTCTAGACAAACCAAATTAGTGAGGCTAACAAAAACCAGACAAGAGCCATTTAAATTCTGGAGGAAATGTTTTAATCGTCAAGAGAGCAGACATATGGCAATGTTTTGTCTAAAGCCACATAAGAGTTCTGAGATAGGTGAAACGAAACCTAATAAGTAAGAAGAAGAAACTGTGCATGAAGTAGTGGAATTTTATTTTTTTATATTTTTTTTTTGCTATTAGCAGAGGAATAAAATAGAGGTTTAGGGTTACTTATTAATGGTTGTTAAGCATTGTTATTTAAACATTTGTTTTTGTTCTTTGCAATTTGTCATGATTAAATTTGGATTTATGAATCTTGTAAATTCATCTATTATTTTTGGATAGTTGTCATTATTTATGAGTGAAAAGTCAGATGGATTTTATTTTATTACTTTTGATTACATTTAAGAATCAGGATGTCTCAAAAGAAAATTAATGAGGACCAACAAAAGCAAAAGGACAATTTATCGGTTTATATATATGCGAGGGAGAACTCAAAAAGTAGGAATGGATATCAAAAATTGTGTTCCAATATGCGATATCCCAAAGTACAAACTGAGAAAGGTTTCTTGTGTACGAGATTGGCCTTTATTTTGTGGATCCAGTGTAAACTCAGTTCCTCTCAATGAAATGAAAGGTGAAATGGATGATCTTGAAGAGGATTATGAGGAGATGCCTCAAGACTCTAAATGAAGGTATGTAAATTTCGAGGACAAAATTTTTTTTTATGGAGAGTAGAATGTAGTATCCCATAAATAAATATTATATATATATATATATATATATATATATATATATATATTTAGGGACGGATATTATTATTTAGGCATTATTCTTATTTAAAATTTAAATAAATGATTGTATTTAAAAGAAGATAGCAGAGTTATCATTTAGTTTATTTTGGAATTTAAAAGAGTTCATATTATACTCAACCACATGTATATATCTAGACTTAGTTGTATCTGCAATGCATTACCTACGCTAATATACTTACCATGGTACTATTCTGAGAATTCTACACAGTCATTGTGAAGAACCAAAGAAGTTTAAACAAATCCCATTTTCAGGCAAGTTAATTCTTGCTCTAAATTATGTATATATTTGTGTTTTGATGATTATTCAAGATTTATTCAATCTCATGATAATTGATTTTAATTAGTGTATTGGAGATTACATATGGAGTTATTATATTTAATAGGTGTTAATCAATTATACAATTCTGAGTGCTCTACCTATACTTCACTTGTTTTATATGAATTTAAATCATCTATTATTAAAAGTGGATTTTGGTGTTTCCTAGTATGAACTATGGTCCATGATGAGCGCTGAAAAGTGCGTATTTAAACCCCTTAAGCTTAGGCATTCTAGTACTTTTATCTATCTTACTTTACCGTTTTAGATTGATTTTGTATTATTTTCATTTTCAGGCACTTATCCCGAAAATAAGCTAACTCAGCCAAATAAGAGCAGAAATGAAGCAATTTTGGGATAAATTAAAGGAAGGAGCCAAGTGGAAGCAAAAGGAAGAAAAAGGTGGAAATTAACATCTTCAATCGATCTCAGATCAAAGTTCGATCGATCCAACATGATCGATCTCAGCGCTTCAAGATGGATCAGAGCCATAATGACATTTTCGGAGA
Organism: Cornus florida; assembly: GCF_030987335.1. NCBI lineage: Eukaryota > Viridiplantae > Streptophyta > Magnoliopsida > Cornales > Cornaceae > Cornus > Cornus florida. Next base: position 36,045,006 of record NW_026775576.1, on the reverse strand, counting down.
TCTCAAAAGTTTGATCGATCCAACATCATTCTTCGATCGATCGAACTACTTTGTCTTTATCCAAATGATTGATCTTATCTAGTTGTACCACCCTACCAACCACTTTTGTCCTTTTCCCAAAAATATCTTCAAAATATCTCTGATTTGTCTTTATCCAAAAAGCGCCACCAATGAAGATCGATCCATCCTAAGTTCGATGGATCTCAGCCATGTTCGATCAACTTAAGTCTAAGGTTTGATCGATCGAACTTCCTCTAGTGCAAAAAAGTTAAATTTCCAACTCATTGAAAGTTGTCTTTTATCCAATCGTTGGGGAATATTGTGTGCACGACCCCAGTTCATTTTGGGTGTCATTTGACCTACCTATATAAGGATAAGGATTACTTTTCACAAAGAAGGAGCTAATATCATATCATATCATATCTTGGAGAGCAAGCTTAGAGGAGGAGGAGGCTAGAGACACCATTGAAGACTCTTCATCATCCAAGAAGCAAATCTCTACCATAGAGTTAGCCCTTGAGGGTTGGAGAAGCACTACCATGAGTGGCTAGACATCCTCTTGGGGCTAAAGTTAGCCCCAAGCATACTTTCTACATCTTGATTTTGTGTATTATTGAGGGATTAGTGTTGTAATACATGTTTTGACACTTTTATATATATATATCTTGTTTATTCAATGATTTATGTGATTTAATGCTTCCAATTGATCATTTCATTCTATCCATATATCTGTGTATGCTATAATAGATGTTCATGTGTTTGTCTCTATTTCTTGTGTTATTGATGCATGTCTATGCATATTAATGCTATAGATTTAGAGATTGTCAAAACATAGTACTTAAAGGAATGCTCTTATGATTTTCTAGATGGTCCATGCTCATTTCTTGATGGATTGTGCCTCTCCTTTAGCTTAGTTAGTTTAATTTCATGTCATTAGCTTAATTGTAGTGTAGTGGTAGCATAGTTGTTAGATAGGAGGACAATCCATGCTTGTTGTTTGATGTTCCATACTTTTGAATGCAAGTAGCATATGTCTCTAACCTTGTGGTGTATTTGGCTTGTGAGCTTAATGAAAGGATTAATGACTTGCTAGATATGTTGTGCTTTTCACATGCTATTTAGACAATATATACTTAATTGCTAGATATATTGTGCTTTTCACATGTTGATTAGATAATGTATACTTAATTGGTCACCCTTGCTAATTGAATCAACCAAATATACACACACATCAATATTGCAACACACATTACCCTCATTAGTCACTAGTTAAAGGTGTAAAAAAGCATTGCTTGGTGGTGACCTCTAAACCCCAAGATCTCTCTCTCTTTCTTACTCCTTATTGCATTCAATTATTTAGTTTAATTTGCTCTTTAGTTTAATCAACCAACCAACCATTTGTTTGATCACTTGACTTACTAACCCTAATAACGATTCCACAACCAAGTACGACTCCAATCCCTTGGGACGATCCCTACTCACCCTAACTATATTTTTAGTGAAGGTAGTAATGGCTTTTATAAATGTAAAACTTGGCCGTCGCCTTAATTGTACACTCTTAAACTTATGGTGCAGCGACGAACACCATCAGTTTTTGGCGCCGTTGCTGGGGATTAGGCAACGTCGAATTTGTGGAATTCATTAGGAATTAGTACTCTTTTGATCGTGTCTTTACTTTGTTTTTATTTTTCGTTAGATTACTTATTGTGTTTGTTCATCTTTGCAAGGATCATTGAGCTAGGAGGCAAGCAAAGGAGCATTCAAGCAAAGGAGCTAAGCAATCAAGGAAAAATGCTAAAAATTTTAAAAAAATTGCTAAGCTAAGCTATAAATTTTGAGTTGAAGTGCTATAGGACCTTTGTGAGCTTTTTCTTACTCAATCCCTTAGTTAAATTTTCGGCCCGCATAGAGGCTTGTTTTTAATTTCTTAGATAAATCGTGAGCCCGTGTGGAGGCAATCTTAATTGTTCTTTGCATCATTGTTGTTAAAGCATAGGAGTATGGGTTAAGTGTTTATGGAGGAAGTTTCATTGAAATTGTTGTGAAGGGGAAGTGTTTGTTCATTCATTGTGTTTATGCATTTTTACATTGTGCATGTATGGTCGTAAATCACTAAGACCAACTCTTGTCCCTCTTGATTTGCATCTTGAATCCGTAGTTAGAAATCCTAGGGGAAGAGGAAGTAGTTCTACCCGATCCATTACATCAATGGAAGGCCATAATGAAGAGAATGTAGAGGACCTTGGTCACATAGACCAACAAGGTATCCTTCATCCAAATGTGCACCATAAGAACATTTAAGCACCATTAGGCATGCCTAAACCATTCATTCACCAACCACAACAACAATAAGGCCAAGTTCCATTTGGAATGCCAATGCCAATGTATGCTCCACAACCTCCCATTATTCAAGGAAATCAAGCTGCCCATGTTGCACCTCAAATTGCTAATCCTCTACTTGCTTTAAGAGATCAATATGTGCCTAATGAATATAATACACCCACATGCATTCAATTGCCACCATTTAGAGCATATCACTATGAAATTAAGCCATAAACCATTCAAATGCTTCCTAACTATCATAGACTTCCAAGTGAAGAACCGTACAAGCATTTGGATGAGTTTCTTGAAGTATGTTCCACCGTAAAATATACGGACATGCCGGAAGAGGTTTTAAGACTCAAACTTTTCCCATTCACCTTAAAAGATAAGGAAAAGTATTGGTTTAACAATCTTAAGCCTTTTTCAATCACTTTTTGGGCAGAAATGCAACAAGAGTTCTTAAAGAAGTATTATCCGATTTCTAAGACCATTGCCATGAGAACCTTAATTCAAGAATTTTCACATGGAGATAGAGAAACGTTTCATGAGACATGTGAACGCTTTAATGAATTGCTTAGGAAGTGTCCACATCATGATATGCCCAAATGGCAATTAGTTCAATATTTCTTTGAGAGCTTATCGAACAATTACAAAGGCATGGTTGATGCTTCCATGGGTGGCTCATACATTGATAGCCATGAGGATGACATGTAGCGTCTTTATGAGAGCATGAGTGAAAATTCTTTGCATAGAACATTATCATCCAAGAATGGTAGAAATTCACAAGGTAGGAAGAGTGTTGGCTTACATCAAGTCGACCACTGAAATGAAATAGCCGCTGAAATGAAGTCCTTATCTCAAAGGTTTGATCAATTCTTGATTAACCAAAACTCGGCAAACCAAGTATCTTCCTTCCCTAACCATTCTCATCATGCATCAAATGAAACATGTATGACTTGTTCTAGTGTTCTTCATTCTACTTCTCATTGTCCTCACAGACAAGTGCAAAACGAACCTAATGAACAAGTCAATGCAGCTTTTGTGAACCAAGGGAACAATCCTTATGGCACTCATTATAATCCAAGTTGGAGAAATCATCCGAATTTCTCTTGGAAAAACCAAGGAGAGGGCTCAAACCCTTCCCAAGGCGGTTTTCAAGGGAAGTACATTCCACCTCCATTTCAAAACCAAGGATACCAAGGTTATAGACCTTATCAATCACAAGGGAATCAATTTGCTAATTCCCATTTTCCCAACCAATCTTATCCCCAAGTAAATACTAGAAGTCCCGCCTTTGAAGAAAAAGTTTTTAATGTTTTGGGCACTCTTGAGGCAAACACACAATTGCTTCATTCTCACTCTCAATCTATTACGAAGCTAGAAACCCAAATAGGGCAAATAGCAAGCACTCTTAATGCAAGAGAGAAGGGAAAGATGCCTATTAATGCCCCACCTAAGCAACAATGTGTTATGGAAACCCATTCCTCATCAGAAGGCCACACCATTGAATATGTTAATGCGGTGACTACCTTGCGGAGTGGTAGGATTGTGGACAATCAAGTTGAAATGTCCAATAAAGAGAGTGAACCGATGCAACCTCAAGTTGTCACCTGTCCCGTTTCACATCCCATTCTTCCTTCATTGCATATATATGATCTTGTGAATGAGAAAACTTCGAAATGTGATTTGAAGAGTGATTTTGAAAATGATTTGAAGAAAGATTTGAAAAAAAATGAATTTAAAAAGGTGTTGTTGAAAAATGAATTGAAACAAAGTGATTTAAAAATTTCTTGTATTGAAGAGACTTCAAAGAAAAATTCTGAAAAAGTGTTTGAACCAAAAGTTTCATTTCTAGATGCCTTAAAAGGATCCATTTCAAAAGACAAGCAAAAGGCAAAAACCAATGAAATCATGAAAATATTTAGGCAAGTAAAAGTCAATCTTCCACTTCTGGATGCAATCAAGCAAATTCCGGCTTATGCCAAATTCTTAAAAGACTTGTGCACCCAAAAGCGGAAGAATAAGAGCCAAACACCAAGAAAATTGATTTTGACCGAGCAAGTAAGCTCAATTTTGCAACATAACACTTTGCCAAAGTTTAAGGACCCTGGTTCACCTACTACTTCATGCATTATTGGTGATCATATCATTAATCTGGCGCTTCTTGACTTAGGAACAAGTGTTAACCTTCTTCCATACTCGGCTTATGTCAAATTGGGCCTAGGTGAATTAAAACCGACATCGATAGTTTTATAACTTGCCGACCGATCCATTAAGAAGCCTAGGGGTATAATTGAGGATATATTAATTAAGATTGACAAATTCTTCTTTCCCGTTGATTTCGTTGTCATTGACACGGAACCGGTCCCCAATCCTAAGAGCCAAATTCTCGTTATCCTTGGCCGTCCTTTCTTGGCAACCGCTAATGCCAACATCAATTGTAGGACGGGGATAACGAAGATCTCATTTGGCCACATGAAGGTGAAGTTGAATATCTTTAATCCCACACCCAATTCATTTGACAAATATGAAGGATAGGTTAATGTTATAGACAAATGTCATGATATTCAATGTCAAGTAAGTGAGCTTTCGTGTAAGACCAAAACTTTAAAAGGATCGTCTTCAACCTTGCATTCTAAAAGTCTTGTTTCAAATTCCTGCTTTGAAAGGGCATGGAAGCCTAAAGATTGTTCTTGCATTGACAAGGGAACAAAAGTTTCGTTATCCACCTAACCAAACAAAGCTTAACGTTTCCTTACTGTCTCTAATTGCTGATGAGCAAGGACTTACATAACTATATTTGTCTTCATATGTATATGCTAATTGATAAGTATTAGCAAATGATATAAACAATAATAGAGTTAATTTTGCATTCAAATTGAGCTCATTAAATTTTGAAAAGATAGAGAGTTAAAAAGAATAATTCAGAACTACAAGAAAAGAAAATTGCAGATGAGAACATGAGAGGAAGAGACAGAAGTGAGATAAGAATGGAAACAAGAGAGATAGAAACTCTTTAAAACACAAGAAGGACTTTTTTGATATTTTATTTTAATAAGAATAGTAATAGAGTGCTAGAATACATTTTCTTATTTTCTCCATATCCCCCCCTCCCCCTCTTCCCACTTCGGGGTTTGTTTGGTATACTTTTTGCTTCAGCGTTTACCCAAAAGAAAAAGAAAAGCAAATATTATCACTTCTATTTGGCTTATGATTTAATGTTTGGAACATATATTTTATAATATCTTTTTATGTGAGAAGAATTTTATGTCTGTTTGAAAAATAATTATTGATGCTCTTCTCTAATTAAAATAATTATTTTGCCCTTAAATGGACTGACAAGTATGTTTTAAGCACCATTTAAATAAACCATTCCCCACCCCCGCCGCCCCCAATTCAATTTCTTGTCCCCCCGCCAAAAAACCTAGTAAATGCAATGAATCACAAATAAATAAATTTTGATTGTATCTAGTTTATTAGATGCAAATTCTTATTGAATAATTATTAAGTGATAAATACCTAGTAAATGCAATGAATCACAAAAAAATAAATATGAATCACAAATAAATAAATTTTGATTGTATCTAGTTTATTAGGTGCAAATTCTTATTGATTCTTTTATTCACACTGATGGCTTGATAAAGGATTAATATAAAAGGAAATAAAAAGAATAGACCAATTAACAACACAAAAATAACAAACAGATAACAGATATTGAAAAATAGCAATTCATCACGATTGGTCAGAAATTGATTCTCAGCATAACTCAAAAGAAAACTTACACCCATTAATCTAAAAACACCAGCCAGTGTATATATATATATATATCTATATATATATATATATATATATATATATATATAATGTTGTTGTTTTTTTTATTTTATTTATTTATTTATTTATTTATTTTTTTTTTTTTGAGACCTTCACGGCATAAACAAGATTTTTTTGTTTCCATAATTTAAAACCCCTGGGCAAGTGTTGTTTCTTTAGCCCTTAAAGTTGCTTTAAACCTTGAGATCTGGTTGATTTTTTTTCCTATTTTTTAAGACTCCAGATTAGGGTTAGAAATTTTTTTTTTTGGCAATCTTTGAAGGAGAAATTTTTTTTGGCAATCTTTGAAGGACTATATTAGCTCATTATCTACCATTGTGATTAAGTGGCTGGAATCACATCCAAAGCTTATATATATATACATATATATATATGCATAAAAGATCAAATATTTGTGTGGCAGAAGATATGAAGATTTAGTGCAGTGGAAATCAACAGTTAAAAATGGCCGATGACCCTCGTAGGAGAAGTAGGGAACGGTTGGTTGCCTGTGGATACCGTCTCTACAAATCATGCAAGAGCTTTGCGGTGTTGTAGGGTTTAGGAAGAGTACAAGTGAGTGTTATACAAGGACACGCTTGGAATTCTATTTTTTATTGAATAATAAAAAAGGTACTCTTAGAATTTAAAAAATCTCAATTAAACAGCAATTCGCTTTCCGTGTCCTTTTAGAAGAGCATTTTAAAGAAGTTAGGGGTATCAACTTCATCAAAACGCTCTTCCAAATATCAAAAACTCTTTTACAAAAATAGTCAAATACTTCTAAAAATAGTTTTAAGATCTCAAAAGCCAAAAGTCAAGTTCGGAAGCCAATTCAAACATGGCGTTAGTCCCTTTGAATGGGTTTCGCTTATCCAAAACGTTTGGTTTTTATTTGACTATTTGTTTGCCAAATAAAACAAAATAATTTATACTTTAGAGAAAATCTGCGGCAATGAACCCACTCCATTAATCTAGGTCTTATTTGATTAGTAAATCAGTCATAAAGTACTTGATTAGTAAATCAGTCATAAAGTACTTCAATTGTCAATGTATTGTATTGCATATTTAAAGACTGTAACGCTATCTCAAAATCAATATATATATATATATATGGGATTTTTATCAATATATAAGTTTAAGGTCCAAATATTATAATATAATGAGGTCAAACTCTTGAAACAACAATAAAATGGGAGGACTACACAAACTATTATACAAACATGGAAGGACCACACAACTTATTTCTATAAAATGAACCTAATTTCTACTTTGGACCACACAACAAACTATATTACTATAATAACCCAAAATAATATACTATTATAACATGAAAACCTTGAACATGAAATAAACTTGCGGAAATATTCTTGAACAAACTATTAATATTTCTCAAAGTATTTAATTTTTTCACAATAATTTAAAATTTCACAGTAAATTAATATGAACTTATAAACTTCTTTAAATAAAAGATCTTATATATAAATTAAATTTAAAGAAATAGTGTAGCTCTGATATCAAATTAAATCCAATCGAACCGGTTAGAAGCATACAATAACATAGAGATAAATTAACAGTTAAATCACATAGATGACTACCGAACCTGATAACATTCTGATAACACCCTGTAAAAATGCTTGAACATCGACAAGAACGGGCCAACAAGCTAACAGTTAGAGTCAATTCACAGAAGAAATTGCTAAATTAAAACTAAGGCTGCTTGTACTGATTGGATTCAAGAAAATTCTAGGATTTACACTGTCTAGCTAACTAAAATCTATATATTTGATCTTTTTGTTGACCGAAGTCTTTTGCCGGAAAGTACTGAAAATACTAAATAAGGAAAAAAGAAATTTTTGAATAAGAGCAAACTAGATGATTTATTTCATGGGAAATATATACATGATACACACTGTTTATATTTGGATACACTCTCACACAATATTTTACAAAAGGAAATATATTGAAAGAAATCACAAAAGAAAACATACTAGGAAGCTATGGTTGTGACGACCTTGGATTTTTCAACCCAATGTGTCCCATGATGACCCGAAACGGATCCAAAATGCGGAAGCAAAAGAAGAAAGGTGACCTCTAGAGATGTACATCATCCTTAAGGCACCAAAATGACTCAACATGAAGCCATGGAACTCAAATGAGCCAAACAATGAAGCAAGAATGCTAAACCCGAAAAGAAATGAACCAAGGGCAAAATGGTCATTTCATACTGAAATGGGTGTCACCATGCATACCATTGGAAAGACAATGAAAAATCAACAAGGATAGACTAAAGAATCGCTTGATTCGGAGTCCGAACAACAAAGATATGAATATAGAACAAAGCGGCATCCTGCGACTAAGCGACACCGGGAACCTATCTCACTAAAACCATAATAACTCTTACTATGGTTGGAGTTTCAGGGTGTGGTTGGTATCATTGGAAAGATGACTTCAAGATCTTGAGTTTAGGCTCAAAAATGACCTAATTTGGACCTCAGATGAGCAAGTTATGACCAATTGAAAACAGGTCATCGCTGTAGCCAAACTTAGTTGGCTGAGTTGGGAACTTAGTCGGCTAAATTAGGCCGAGAGCATTAAAAATGACCAGAATGAGGTGCGAATCAATTCAGTCGGCTCTTTTAAGAACTCAGTCGGCTGAGTTGATAAAAGAGCCGGCTTTTTTGGAACTGAGCGGGCTCTTTTGGACTGAGGGCATACTGTAACCTGCTATTTTAGAAAAAAAATAGCAGAAATGGAAAACTAAAATGGAATTTGGATTTTCGAAGCCAAGACGACATTTTCTGGAAAAATGTCGTGAAGAAACTACCCTAAAATCACATTTTCTATGTGACGGAGTCAAGACCGGAATTGATTTCTCGAAGGAAAACCCCAAAATGCCCTTAAACCCTAATATGCAAGAAAAATGTGAAATGAATCCAAAGAAGGCTCATTTCACCAAGGAAGGGGCTTTTCTCAAAAACGACCATGCACGCGGACGTAACTTACCTATTAGGACGTGCTACAATGATCCACGGCTTAAAAATACTACTGATGCGAAAAATGACCTATCAAACCTCAAATGCGTGAAAAATACCTTTTAAGGACAAACCATGCAACAACCGAACTTAAATGCTTTCAAAAGGCCGTTTGGCCTTTGGCCACACTTCATGCATACCAAATAGGTCCTAGTGGATGTGCCGGAACACACTTTGCACCACCCGATTTGAAAATGAACCCTTAAAGGTTCAGATTTTAGTATTTTAGCCCAAAACACAAAATATGAAACTAAAATACAAAAATGAAAAATAAATGGTGTTTGGCCTTTGGCCACACCTCATACATGGTAAATGAATGGCAAATAATGAATTTCATACATAATGCACACCCCGGTGCAAAATAGCAAACTAAAACGCATAGTTCTCATAATATTCTCATTTAAGGCAATATTCTACATTTGTGGATATACATGAATTTCAAATGAAGTTCGGTCCTTGGCCTTATATCATTTACACAAAATAAGCGTTAAAAAGTGTGCTTATGCACACATTACAAGTTTGAAATCAAAGAATACAAGTTTTGCTACATAAGGCTACAAAATGATATTTCATGCTAACATTTGCATGAAATGGAAACTTGAAAGCTACAAATCATCCATGGAGCAACAAGCATCACAAACCAAGTTTTTGTACCTGAAAAATGTCCCCACTACGTGGGTGAGTAACATAAAGTTACTCGTAGGAGATGAGTATGCATCGACCTATCATTTTACAATTATAGCACCTTAAGGTGAAGCATGTTAAAGGGGCTCATGCCACCTAACATCTAGGTCAAAGTGAGACTCAGGGATCATCATAAGCTACTCATGTAATTGAAATGAACTACGGCATACAAGTATACATGCTCAAGTACACTAAACCGTATTAAAACATGATACATGACATTCAAGTATATATGTTCAAGTACCCTAAATCATGTTAAACAAGATAAGCAATATCAAGCATACATACACAAGTATAAGATATATGTATAGAGTACTCATAAATGAAGTACACGAACACGAGTACACTGAGCTAACCAAATACGCACAAGACAAGTATACATGGTACAAGTATACTAAGGTAAACAAATATGCACAAGACAAGTATACATGGCACAAGCATACTAAAATGAAACATGGAGCAAGTATACAGGTTCAAGTATACTAAATAAGATTCAAATACCCAAAGTAAGCATCAATTCTCAAGTTACAAGTAATCCATGATTTACAACTCGAAATTAAATGCAAAATCAAATAGTGGAAAGAGTAGGATCCTTGGCTGCAGACCAATCGAGTTATTCCGAGTTACTAGCCTGCAAGGTACTACCTAGTGCGCACATATATAAGTTATTCCGGGTGATTACGTCCCACAAGGTACTACTTACTGCGCACTTCATATGACTTAGGAAACTCACGAATCCGTACTAGGGCCAAACCCTAGCCATCACATGAACATGATCCTTACAAGCCTCCAAAAACAATAAGTTCAAAACTTATGCAATATGTTAAACCAAACTTATACATCTCCAGTAATGTCTAAGAATCAATTTACATGCACAAGTAAGGTTGAATCCACACAAATCATGTCCTAGAGTTCAAGTCTACAATGACATTCACAATGTCGAATCTTCAGTGTGCGATTCGTTATACGCTATGACAATTTCATTTCAATATTAAAATACAATATCATGTAAACGATCCCTAATTTAATTATGTTAAGCAACATGGTATGGTTACTACACAAATCAACTCAAAAACTAAATTGGATCATTGAGACAACAAAATAGAGTTTAATTGAAACACGGTAATTAAATCTCTAGATTTTCTAAAACAACCCCAAATAGCCCCAAATGGATATATACAAGTGAACAAGCCCAAGTCACTACCATTATCAAGTTAAAACTCAATTAAACCAGTGGAACCATTAATTAAATTTTTAATTAATTCATTTAATTCAAAATCTCTAGATTTCTAAACTTATCCAAATGCTCTCAATTTAACATATGTTAAAGATGCCAAGGCCTATTTTAATCTCACATTACAAGTTGATTTCATGCTTATTTCAACTATGTGAATTAAACTTTCATAAAAGATAAATATTAAATAAGTTTTGCAATTCTTATTCAAATACTCCAAATTTAATATATGTTACTCAATATATCAAGGCTCAATTTCCTAGCATGCCACAATTCAATTCTAAGCCACATACATCCATTATAATTAAATCCTATACAAGAAAATAATAAAATTAAATTCTAGGATTTATACGAAGCATGCATACAAGTTTTATAAGTTTATAAAATAATCAATACAACACATATATAATCCTAATACATCCCCTACCTCAATTTGAGATAAAAATCTCAATGGCCTAGGTTTTGTTGGGGACAACATTATCTACATGAACCCCCAAGAAGCCCCATCACAACTTGACTTCAAACCCAAACTCAAAAAATAGCCAAAATGAAATTCCAATCGGTTGGAATTGAAGGCCTCGCCAAGGGGAACAATAAACACTAAAGGCTTTACCACTTTTCATTCAAGGGAGGAGGTTCAAAAGAGGAGAGAGAAGGTGGCAGCCATGGGAGGAGCTAGGGCCGGCCAAGAGCGGGGAGAGAGATAGAAAAATCTGATTTTTCATTTCAAGACCCCCTATTTATAGAAAAACTCAAAAAGTGTCCCGAACGGGCCCCGCCGGGTCCGAAAAAGTGAATTTTGAGCAGACACGCTCAAACGGCAAAACTCTGTGAATGAAAAAGAGCCTAAAAAAAAAAAAAAATGAACAATGGAAGAAATGGCGTCAAAAATTGAGTTCCGTGCAAAGACATATGCCTTAAATAAGTTTGGCGCTAACCGGGGCCGAAAACCCGAAAACTGCAAGGTTCGACCGCAAGACAATTGTAAGAGTACACGACTCGACAAAATGTGAAAATGAATCCCGTACGAGGATTCAAGCCCCAAGGAAACACTTAGCAACTGACTTTCATTAATTGCACAAAGGCCCCTACACAAACAAATAACTGCACAAATGACCCCAAATAAAAATATCTTCCAAAAGATATTTTCTTAGAAACCCCTAAACCAAAATATCTTCAAAAGATATTTATGAAAAACACTCCAAGAAACATAAATGTTTTTGAAAAATCTTTTCATCCATACCCCTACGAGAAAAAGAAACAACCGGCGAACGTTCCTCCAAAAGTAAAGCTACGCCTTTCAAGAAAACCAACAAGAATGGAAGCACGGGGAGTCAAAAACCAACTCCTAGCATGAAGAGTGAGGTTATTCGAAGGAAAATTCCAACGAAAAAAATTAATCCGTAAAAATAGAGAAAAAGAAAAGGAAGGAAAATGACCAAGTCATTACAACCTACCTCCTTAAAGAGATTTTGTCCCCGAAATCAGGAACACTCCCAGAAGAACCGAACAAGGATTGTATACAAGGTTACACCATTGAATAGAACATAAGGTACCCAAGGACAACTCTAAAGGTCTCAAGATCAATGAAAAGACACGAAACCACGAAACGTGAGACACCTCTCCAACGAATTGACATACTAATCCAATGTCAACCACCCAAAAGAGATCAAGGCAACTACACATCGAAACAAGGAACACAACTAGAAGCAACATGGCAGCACGAATAGTGACTAGAACTAGCCCACAACGTACCCAAGGTGTGGTAGCATTCACAGTGTCAAGTGCCCACTCACACTCACATTACTAGCTAGGTAATGCAAGGTAGTGTCGACGGCAACTAGCACTCGCCCACACACAACCTGTATGGTAGCACGATAGTATAAAGCCCTAATTCGTCACCTGCCCCCAACAAGCTTACCTATGAAACCTATCAATACAAATGACATCAATGTCAAACAATCATTACCAAAAGCACCACGAAAACCAGACATTCTGTGAGAGTTGCGATATGGTCCAAAATGTCCGGCTGGACCATTCTAGCCAATCCAAAACTCTGACAACAATGTCATAGGCACCGCTACACTTAAGGCCTTAAATCCTTAATACTAGAAACTAACAATCCCAAGTCTCAAAACACCATTGTCAACCACATCAGTTACGAATCCAAAGCCTAACAAATCTATACCCTCAAGCCAATGGATCGGACTTTACAAAATCAAACAACATCATCATCACCCTAGTCACAATGACTCCCAACAAAACAATACACCCAAAATCCTCCACGTCATCCTAAAGCTGGCCTACTACAAGGCTACGCCTAGGAATCAAGACATCGGATCAAGCTCACACACAATCCCGACAACCAAGGTCACACAACCCCAGGCACAATACAGGAGATAAAAGAAATGAACTAACTAGAACAATTAGTCATAAAACACATATAGAACTATACACAAGTATATATTTCCAAGTATACTAAGTAGTACTAAATCCATGGCATACAAGTACACAAGCTCAAGTATACTAAACCAAAATGAAATGAAATAAATAACGTGCAAGCATACTAGGTACAAGTATAATAAACGTAAATGAAAATCTACGTACCAAACAACTAAACACATAGTGTACAAAGGCAATCAAATATGCTACCTATCACATAGGGGTCAAGCATCAGAGACATGTTATACATCACCTATGACGCTAGCATGACAGGCAGATATAGTAAATGAAAGACACATCATCTATATCATCACACAACTACCAAATAGTCACATCCCTTAACATATTTCTAAGGCATGCTCAAAACAACAAGGCATATAAACATGCAAAAATGACTATACAAATAACAATCCCACAAAAACACAAGCAAGAAGGGATGAAATGCCTTTCGGAAGAACAACTCACCGAAAGTGAATCCCAAAAACTCGAATGAGTCCAATCCCTCATCGCGAGGAAATGAATCATCTCCTAGAATGAACACTAGGGTTCTCGAACAAGGAGTCTACAAGTTTTTCCCAAGGCTGGCTCAAACACAAGGTGGAATCCTAACGCCACACAAAATAAACAACGATGTAATGGATAGTCCCAATACTAACCATTATGTGACACCAACAAAAGGAATCAACTCAAGACACCGATGAGTTCCATAGGAACTCTACAGGATTCTATTAGAACCCTAAACGCAAAATCCCAAGTCTCCAGGGACAAGGGAGAGTAATTGATTGCACCGATGCAATTAATTACACAAAAACACTCACACCACAACCTAAGCTCGTAAGAGTTGCCCAAGGCAAGACAAAAATAATTCTAAGTCAATGCACCTATCAAATCTCCAACCATCACTCTAAGAAGAAGAAACGCGAGGACCTCACCATTGAGGCTCACGAAAACAAAAACTACCAATCCCCAAGGAAGAACTCGAGTTAATCCGACTTATCGTCCCATGACATTAGAAACAAAACCCCAATGACGTCACCACATCAAGGTCACCACGAAACTCTAAGAGATGATGCCCTAGCATCAATCTCAACTAACCAAGCTGGAACAACCTACAATGCCTAAACAAGACATAAAAGCAAACAGTTAAAACGTAATATAGCAATAGACCAAATACTCACACAAGTAGAAAAGAATCACATAAGGCATGTCAATGTATGCATCATACAATCATGCTAAGAATGACAAGCACATGCAATACACTAAGGCAAATAAGCATAACCCACATGCTAAGTAGACAAGCGTAAGTCAGCATGCTGAAACAGATAAGCATACACAATGTACTCCGACAAACAAGCACATACAACATGCTAAGACCCACAGATATATACAATGTAATAAAGCAACAAGTATATATATCATGCTGAGATAGTTAAAGTAAACTTCTAAACATACGTTGTAATGACCCAGTCTTTTTCCTCCTTTTTCATTTTCGGCGATTTCCTTTTTTCGCCTTTTTCCTATTTTGTCTTTTCCTTATTTCGTCTTTTACTCGTTTATCGTTTTTCCTTGCGTAACCTCACTTGTTGTGCTCGGATTTGATTTCGATTTTGCATGCATTCATGATATTTGATTTCCATGACATTGGTATTTTTACTTTTCTTGAAAAGCATGCTAGATTAGTACTTTTCTTGTAAAGGGATTAAATGCATACTTTAGTGTAATTATTTATAACTTTTGGGGTTTTAGTGTAATTATGTAAAATAATTATTTTTCATTTTGGGGACATTTTTGCAATTTATTTTGGAAGATATTTTGAAAAAGGACCATTTTGCAATTTTTGGAAAGTGTAACAAGTGTCATACTTTCATGGAGCCATTTGTTGGCATTTAGGTGAAGAGATTTGGCACCATGACTTTTTGACATTTGGTGGGTAGAGATTCATCCATGTGTTGGCCTTAGATTGGTGCACATGTAACCATTGATTGTTGACAAGTGTAGGTCTAGGATTAAGTCTTGGAAGGGGCATTGGATTAGTGACAAGTGTAGGTTCACCATTTAGTCTTGCATTGTGTGTGTGTGTGAGGTAGTGCAATAACACATAGTGAGTGGAGGATTTCTAGCCGTTCCACTCACTATTTTTACACTTTACCTTCTTCATTTCATTATCTCTCATGAACCCTAGCAAAGACTCCATTAGAGGAAAGCTTAGTATAGAGTTTTGACTTCACATTTGGCACTCTTCCACTCACCCTAGACTTTTGACCTTAGAAGAGAAAAGATTCCTGTCACTCTCCTCTTCAAGAATCCTAACCTTGTTTTCCATTTTGTGCTTGGTAGCTTGGATTATAGAGATTCAATTCTCTATTGAGGTAGGGATGGTAGTATGTTTATATTCTAAGTGTTTTATAGTTCTTGTGGTTTAATATATATTGTGTACATGCTTTTGATATGATAGTATTGCATATTATAGGAAACCCTCACTTCTTGACTTAGGGTTTATTGATTTAAGCATGTATGATATGTGTAAACAATGTGTAGGAGGATTATATAATTTAGTAGTATGCTAAATTCTAGAAATTTCACATGTGTTAGTGATGTGGGACACTTGTAGAATTATTGATGTTATATGCAATCTCTATTGATATGAATTGCTATATTTGTTGTTACAATAATTCTATGCCCTTGTGAATTACTAATTGTAATTATTTAGGAGCTTATTGCTATGATGTTGATAATTAGTATATAGAGCTTGTTATTGAAGCATGACTTGAATTGATAAATTTATGATATTGTATTGTGCATAATATCATGAGGTGAATTTGTCATTTGACATGCCATTCTAGATTTAGAACCCTAAGACATGGTTTGTATGGTTTCAAAATACTTGTGCATGGAAGGTGGTTTGTATGCCTTATTATATATATATAAGTTTTGAACTTGATATATATTTTGGAATCTCTTGGGACATTGTTACATGTGACATGACTAAAGTTTGGCTTTAGTGCGGGAGGTTTGAGTTCTCCCCAATTGAGATAGTGCGCACTAGGGTGGTCTTCCCAGCGGGTTAATGCCCGGAATAACCGTATTGTGATAAGCGCTGAATACTGTATATTTAAGCGCCCTAAATTGCATTAGTTAAGTCCGTTGTTTGTTTAATTAAGTAGATTATCTTCATTTGTGTGTATGTATATATTTTCAGGTCCATTTGCCAAAAAAGGAGCAAAATCAAGGCTTTGTGGAGTTTTGACCATCAAAAGGCACAAGGCTGAATTTCTGGCAGCAGTGGATCCTGAACTTTGCTCGCCATTTTGACCTTCCTAACTCAAGAACTGGACTTCCCTCATAACATGAAAGATTTATAGCTCTGAATCAGCTTTCCAAATCTTCAAACGGTTTGTCATTCGGAGCTCGGAGCAGAGAGTTATGGCCTTGTTACCAGAGGCGCGCAGAACTGCCTGGCAGCAATGAAATTCTGCCTTGATCTTCATTTTCGACCAACTATCCTTGAGAATTGGATCTCCACCAAAACATAAAATATTTAGAGCTCTGAATTAGCTTTCTAAATCTTCAAACGGTTCATCATTCGGAGTTCGGAGTGCAAAGTTATGGCTATTTAACCAAAGTAGGTCTGGGCGGAGCAAGTGAAACATGGGCATTTTTACACTAAATTCGAGTGCTCGAGGCCTTGCTTAGAGTGCTCGAATTTTGGGCAGAATGCCCTTCGGAAATGGCTCATTTCAGCCCACTTGCACCTTGGTTTCTTCACTTTGCTTTCCTCTTTAATGAATTGGTTGGAGATGTTGGTTGGTGACCTTTTGGTGGTAGATAAGGCAAGGAAGGCCACACATATCATTATCCCATATATTCTACAAGATTAGAAGAGAGAGAAGAGAGCAAGGAGATAGAGTTCTTCAAGCTTGAAGAAGGGAGCACGAAAATGGAGGAGGTCTTCAAGCTTCTTCCTTCTTCCATTGCTCCTATGGGTAACTAAATCTTCTCTAGGGAGGTGATGAAGCCCCTCCCTTGTAAGCATGTTCTAGTGTAGATTTTACTTTTGGGATTTCAATGTATTAATGTTGGTGATTTTATGATCTAGAGCATCATATGTGTTGTAATGAATTCTAATGTCTATACATGATTATTTTGAGCTATTCATCTTGTCTTAGATGGTTTCTCTTCCTAATCATATTGCTTGCATTTCCATAGTGACAATGGAAGTTAGATCATAGAATGGTTTTAATGGCATGGAGTTTGAGAACTTTGATAAATCATTGCTTAGGATGCCCTTTGATGGTTTATACTTGATTCTCAACCTCAATGCTACTGCTTTCATTTCGAGCACTCTATTTCCTCTTTGGAGTGCTCGAAAGCTCTATGTAGCTTGCACAAAACCATTCCGAGGCTACTGCTTGTATTTCGAGCGCTCTAAGTCCATTTTCGAGTGCTCGAAATGTAAGCCTCTTCACTTTCCCGAGCTTACTGATCCAATTTCGAGCACTCGAATTGGCATTTCGAGTGCTCGACATCCCTCTACATCTTGCCAATCTCTCTGCCCCAAGCTCGAGCACTCTAGCTCCCATTTGGAGTGCTCGAGCCTAGCCAACATGCCCACCATGCCACAAACCAAGCAACCACCACCCCTCAACCTTAAACCTTCTCTCTCTCTCAAACCAAGTTTCCACCATGCAGCTTCCCTCCCTCACTCACTGCATGTCCTTCGAGCACTCGAAGAACCCATTTCGAGTGCTCGAATTTCTTACCACCCATCTCCTCAACCAACCCATATTAACCCACACCCATGCATGCACACCCATGCATGCACAACCTTCATCTCAAACGCATCAACCTCACCTCATCATTCTCAACCCGCATCTCACCTCCCAAACCAACCACCATCCCTCTCGGCCTCACACCATTCAACCACCATCAACCTCACTTCACCACCCTCATCTCATCCCACCATGCATGCAACCCATAACTCAACCAACACCATTCCCTCAACCTCATGCCTGCCCAAAACCATCTCTCTCTCTCGGCACTTTCATGCAACTTGCATGCACCTCACAACCAACTCTAACTTCACAACCCAACCACCCTCAACCTCACCACCCCATGCAAACCCACCTTCACCTCCTCCACCTTTTTCCCCACTCTCCTCTAACCCAAGCACCATCATCAACCTCCCACCCATCCCCACCATTTATCCCACGCACACAGGGCCTTTGGTTCTCCATTGTTGGGTAAGTGTCTAACCCTCTTTTTCTTTTAATTTTTGATCAATGGAGGATGGGATTGCTTGTGGGAAGGATTTGTGATTGTTTGGGAGTTGTGTATTGCATTTGCAGGGCCAAATTTTTGGATTTTCTCATCTCTAATCAACCTTTGGCCCTCTTCCTTTTTGTCTTGCACACCACGTGTTTGACGAATTGCCTAAGCCAACTTTATCTCTCTAAATGCACGGCTTTTGGCATTGTTTTGTTTTCCATTTTACACTTATGACTCATGTGTGCCAATTTGTATTTTGTATGGATTTTTACCTTGCAATCACATTCGTCTTAGTGTTTTCATTTCTGTTTTGATTTTTTTCTTAAGAGACCTATGCTTTCACCTGTGTACATTAGTTCTGTCTTGATAGGTCTTCATGTCTAAGTTTGGGGGACGCCGTTGCGCACTCACATGGCTGAACATCTACGTCGTCGTCACTCCACTTGGTATTATTGTTCTTTTACCCTCTTTGCGCTTATTTTGATTTACTTGTCTTCTCACATTGAGGACAATGTGACATTCAAGTTTGGGGGTGCATTTATGTATTTTTGGTTTTACATTTTTGCTAAGCAATGATAATGGAATTTGAAACCTGTTGGAGATGAAAGCATATGTTTAAAACTTTGTGTATAGAAGTAGCTGATATTTTTGAAAATAAAGAAAATTTGAGTTAAAATGATCATGTAGATTCAAATTAGTCTGTATAAATGTCTCAATTAAATTCTCGCTGGATTTGACACTCTTTTAAGCTTCACAATGCACAGATGCACATTGGAAACTTAACTGTGAGGCATGCAACTTGATTGACCTTGACCTTGCCCTAGTTAATCTGATTTGATGAACCTAATGGATGAATACTTTTGGCATGAATCTAAAAAAAAAAAAAAAAAAAAAAAAAAAAAAAATCCTTAGAAAGAAAGAAAATAATGATCAGTTGACGTTCGTAGCCTTTCCAACTCGAGTTATTAAGCCCTAGGAGTGTCTCTACACTTAGCACCCTAAAACCGTCTGGTTTGGGAGTTGTTGGCCTAACGCTTGCTACAGGGGTTGGTTAGAAAGCTTAAGGGACTTAAACATTGCACGGTCATTCAAAAAAATAAACTGGTAATAAACATGGTTCGTTGGAGTTCGTAGCCTTTCCAACTTGAGCTATTAAGCCCTATGGAGTGTCTCTACACTTAACACCCTAAAGCCATCTGGTTTGGGAGTTGTTGGCCTAACGCTTGCTACATAGGTTGGTTAGAAAGCTTAAGGGACTTCAGCATTGCACAACCATTCTATTTTTCGCTTATGAGTTACAATAAATTGTCAACAAGCAACAAAAGTTGTCTTGTAAATAAAATCATGCCTTAGGGACCTCATTTAAAGGGGAATTCAATGATTTGAAAACTTGTGCTTTGGAATTGGAAAAGAAAGTAAAAGCCGCATGTTGAGAATCCAATTCACTTTCACTGAAGCTAGAGTTGATTTCCATTCAAGAGATGATAATTGAGTTATTTATATAGACTTTGATGTTGATGCATGTATGTGGAAATGTATTTAGCCAATTTTTGTATCAATGCTTCATATATGCAAGGTAGTTTTCCCAATGACCCTATCTCTAGTTTTTGTCTGTTTCAAGTTGTATTTGAGCTATGTATCTATCTCATTTTACCATGGATGATATTTTTGTAGTAGCATGCCCATGGTTGTCTTTTCATTAAGTTTTTCATTGTAGTTTTGCTAAGGGACTAGCAAAATGTAAGTTTGGGGGTGTGATAAGCGCTGAATACTGTATATTTAAGCGCCCTAAATTGCATTAGTTAAGTCCGTTGTTTGTTTAATTAAGTAGATTATCTTCATTTGTGTGTATGTATATATTTTCAGGTCCATTTGCCAAAAAAGGAGCAAAATCAAGGCTTTGTGGAGTTTTGACCATCAAAAGGCACAAGGCTGAATTTCTGGCAGCAGTGGATCCTGAACTTTGCTCGCCATTTTGACCTTCCTAACTCAAGAACTGGACTTCCCTCATAACATGAAAGATTTAGAGCTCTGAATCAGCTTTCCAAATCTTCAAACGGTTTGTCATTCGGAGCTCGGAACAGAGAGTTATGGCCTTGTTACCAGAGGCGCGCAGAACTGCCTGGCAGCAATGAAATTCTGCCTTGATCTTCATTTTCGACCAACTATCCTTGAGAATTGGATCTCCACCAAAACATAAAATATTTAGAGCTCTGAATTAGCTTTCTAAATCTTCAAACGTTTCATCATTCGGAGTTCGGAGTGCAAAGTTATGGCTGTTTAACCAAAGTAGGTCTGGGCGGAGCAAGTGAAACATGGGCATTTTTACACTAAATTCGAGTGCTCGAGGCCTTGCTTAGAGTGCTCGAATTTTGGGCAGAATGCCCTTCGGAAATGGCTCATTTCAGCCCACTTGCACCTTGGTTTCTTTACTTTGCTTTCCTCTTTAATGAAGTGGTTGGAGATGTTGGTTGGTGACCTTTTGGTAGTAGATAAGGCAAGGAAGGCCACACATATCATTATCCCATATTCTACAAGATTAGAGGAGAGAGAAGAGAGCAAGGAGGAGGAGTTCTTCAAGCCAACACAAGGGAGCACGAAAATGGAGTTGGATGCCTTGCTTCCTCCTTCATCTAGAGCTACCATGGGTAACTAAACCTCTTCTTAGGGAGTTGATGTAACCCTTGTCAAGTAAATATGTATTAATTGTGTTTATATTTGGGGAACTTTGCATTTATGTAACAAGTTGTCTAATCTAGAGATACACTTTGAGGTATTTGTGTTTCATTCCATATTTAATCTTGTAGAGACTCTTATCTTGTCTTAGAAATTGTTTCTTCATGATTATGCTACTTACATCTTTATAGTGAGAATGAAGATGAGATTATACAATGGTTTTAATGGCATGTTGTTTAAGAAATTTGATATTCCATGGCTTAGGGAAACCTTTGATGGATTATGGCTTAGTTCTAGACTTCATGTGCACTTACCACACAAATTGAGGACTTTGATAGTTCATAGCTTAGGAAGGATACTTCATTCTATACCATAGTTTAGATAGATGACTTATGCCAACCTTGGATGGATTATACTTAATTCTTGAATGTGTGAACTTCTTGAAGATATTGTAGTTATCTTGCATTTCTACATATCATGGTTGTATGTATACTTTGTTCCCCAAGTTAATTGCAATTAGGCATGTTTATATGGCTTGTGGTGAAGTCAATTCCCTAGTCTTTTCTCTATTGTTCTATCTCTTTACTTCCTAGCACATTACTATTTTATGCATCTTAATTTCATAGCTTTAGTGACAAACCAAGCAAACACCCTATTCCCCCTTATCATTCTAAGAACAATTCTAGACACTTAGGTTGCCATAGACTAGCGCAGTCCCAGTGGTTCGACTTACCCGACCAATAGCCCTATTTTACAATGATTCGTGCTATTGTGAAGGTTGATGTTTAGTTGATCAACCGATCATATTGATCTTGGTTAAGTCCGAGACGTGATGTCCAAGTCTTCCATTACTTGTTTTCGCATTAAATTTCAAGCTGACAACCAATGTTTAATTGTAGCTTGAAATTCTTGTTATTGGCGAATTGATGTTGTTGAGTACATTGATAATTATTTGTGTTGCTAAAGAATCATTTAAGTTAGTTTAAGATGATCCCTTAGAACACCTCGAACATAGACGATAAGTGGAATAATCCCTTGTATTCATCTATATTGATCTTGCAATGATATTGAAACTTTAGAGTATACACATATACTTCTCCTACGAGTAACTTGATTACTCACCCTAATGGTTTGGGTTGTTTTTCAGGTAAGGAGACCATGTTCATGGATGCTCATCATCCTTAGAAGCTTTTGAGCTATTTGAAGCATTTTTGTATATTAACATGCAAGTGTTTAGCATGACTTGACTTTTGATATCATATTTTGAATGCCATGGGTGTATGGTACTTTTGAAGCTTTAGTAGCTTTCTTGATATGTAATAACACTCAAATATTTGCTTTTGACATTTTAAGTATGTATGTAATGAGGCCAAAGGCCAAGCATGTCTATTTTTGTACTTTGACACTTTTTGTAACAAGGTTTTGCTTTAAATGTCTTTTAATCAAATTTTGAGGTTTGAGAAGTCAAAATCTTATAAATGAAGTGTATGAGACCATGGGCCATTGATTTATATTCATTTACTCATATCAATCATGTTGACATGTTTACATTTTCAAAACTCATGAAAAATCAATTTTGTACATTCATTTTAAATCAAATCATCATGGGATTCAAAGAAGAGGTTAAGCCTTAGCACCTTGGACTCATAGTAGCTTTTTTAGTAGTATTTCATGGTGTTTTGGTTGACTGGAACTCCATGTCGGTCGACCGATGTCAAATGGTTTGGTATTTGCACAGTAACATCACATTCTAATATCCAAAAACACCGTTTAAGGGTCATATCGGTCGACCGAACCCTTATTTCGGTCTACCGAAGCAACACAAACCTTTTCTTCATGATTTCAGGTCTCAACATCTCCATTTTGGTCATCCAAAACTTCATTTCGGTCGACCGAAATAGCTACAACCTGAGCCTAGCCTCTGTTGAGTTTTAACACTGATCATCCGACTTCAATGGGTCATAACTTCTTTGTTTCTAATCCAAATGGGGTGATTCTTAAGCCTAAACTCAAGGATTTTGAGTCAGCTTTCCAATGGTACCAATATCATTCCCAAATTCCAAACACAGTGGGAGTTATGTATGTTTTAGTGAAGTAGTGTCAGTTTTCACTTCAACTAGGACGGGGCATTTTCTGGGATTCTTAGCCAAAGTCTATGGAACCTCTTGGAATGTTTTAAAATGATTAGATTAGGTTTTATTAACCTTGATTGATTTGTTTAGAGTCAATTTTCTCCTTTTAATAGTGAATTGACCTTTTTGCCCCTTGGATAGCAAATTTTGTCCTTTTTAACCTTTGTTTCCGTTTTTGTCCTCTTTAAGTTCTGTGACCTCATGGAGGGTCACATTTGTGTCTTAGAAGTGACTCTTATCTCTAGAAACCTTGGTTTACCTTTAGCTTCCGCATTTCGGATCCGTTATCAGATCACTTTCGGTTCATCACTGATGCACCGGGTTGAAAAACTTGGGCCGTCACAAGTGGTATCAGAGCTCTTAGGTTTGAACACCTTAGGAAGATGGGTTTTGGGTGCATATCATGCTTTTGTTGATGTACTTTGATGCATTCACATGCCTTTGATAACATATTTTGACTTTATAACATGTTTAGATGTTTCGTGATAACATATTTAGTAGTATGATATGTCTTTATGCTTATATGCCTATGTGGTTAAAAGCACCTTTGTTTGGCATGTATGCTTCTCTGCTTAAGTGCTTAATTGTTTTAAGAGCTTTCTTTAATTGCTTTAGCATGACGGTATGTTGCATATCTCGTCTTGCTTCATGTCTTGCGTATTCATAGTGTGAAGTGCACTTAGTCATAATAACTTGAGTTATTGTTGACCTCATTTCTTTCGTGCGTTTAGCGTCATGGTTATCACGCGTGGAGAGTCTTTGCGTCAGGTCACTGAGGAGCAGGTGGCTGACACCGAGTTCACACGGGGTCTGGGGAGGCCTAGGATTCCAATTCGTGGTGTGGATGCTAATCCTCCACGGGTACCGACTTATGAGGAGTGAGTGGCTCAGGGGATCAATCAGGGATTGCTAAATCCCTACAGGAGTTGATACTTAAAACAGGTGGCAGGAGTGCAGATTCCTGTATCGGCATCGGCACCAGTAGTCAATGAGGCACTAGAGTACGTTATGCGACTACAGAGGGTCAAGATTGATCCATTTGTAGGGAGTTCAGATCCACTAGTCTCAGAAGCTTGGTTGGACCTTATGGTTCACAAGTTAGACAGTATGGCGGTACCCACGGATAGGTTGAGGATTTCCTTGACTGCTTCTTTGTTCATGGGTGATGCAGATATCTGGTGGAGATCTATGACCAATGTTCACAATGTTGAGTTGATGACTTGGAATGAGTTCAGGGGTTTGTTCTTCGAGCGCTTCTTTCCTAGGGCTATGAGGCGGGAGATGGGGACACAGTTCACAGGTCTTTATCAGGGCACTATGAGTGTCATTGAGTATGAGACACGATTTACTTCTCTCTCTTGTTATACCGAGGATATGGTAGCGACAGACGGGGCTAGGGAAATGAAGTTTCAGGATGGACTACATCTTGACACCAGGCCACGAGTCTCCATTTTTGATTTGAGGACCTATAGGGAGATGGTCCAGAGGGCTATTGATCGGTTGGTCAATTAAACATCAACCTTCGCAATAGCACGAATCATTGTAAAATAGGGCTATTGGTCGGGTAAGTCGAATCACTGGGACTGCACTAGCCTATGGCAACCTAAGTGTCTAGAATTGTTCTTAGAATGATAAGGGGTAATAAGGGTTTGTTTGATGGTCACTAAACTAGGAATTCAAAGTGCATAAAATAATAGTGTGCTAAGAAGTAAAGAGATAGAACAATAGAGAAGAGACTAGGGAATTGACTTCACCACAAGCCATATAAACATGCCTAATTGCAATTAACTTGGGGAACAAAGTATACATGCAACCATGATATGTAGAAATGCAAGACAACTACAATATCTTCAAGAAGTTCACACATTCAAGAATTAAGTATAATCCATCAAAGGTTGGCATAAGTCATCTATCTAAACTAGGGTATAGAATGAAGTATCCTTCCTAAGTTATGAACTATCAAAGTCCTCAATTTGTGTGGTAAGTGCACATGAAGTCAAGAACTAAGCCATAATCCATCAAAGGCTTCCCTAAGCCATGGACTATTAAATATCTTAGACAAAATGCCATGAAAACCATTGTATAATCTCATCTTCATTCTCACTATAAAGATGTAAGTAGCATAATCATGAAGAAACAATTTCTAAGACAAGAAAAGAGTCTCTACAAGATTAAATATGGAATGAAACACAAATACATCAAAGTGTATCTCTAGATTAAACAACTTGTTACATAAATGCAAAGTTCCCTAAATATAAACATAATTAATACATATTTACTTGACAAGGGTTACATCAACTCCCTAAGAAGAGGTTTAGTTACCTATGGTAGCTCTAGATGAAGGAGGAAGCAAGGCATCCAACTCCATTTTCGTGCTCCCTTGTGTTGGCTTGAAGAACTCCTCTTTCTTGCTCTCTTCTCTTTCCTCTAATCTTGTAGAATGCAACTTAATGTATTGTGTGGCTTCCCTATCTTATCTTCTAGAGATAAGGCTCTAGAAACCCCCACCAACCAACATCTCCAACCAACCATTAAAGAGGGAAATTAGAATTGAGGAACCCAAGATGCAAGTGGCTGAAAATGGGCCATTTCTGGATGCAATTCTGCCCTAATTTCGAGCACTCGAAATAAGGGCTCGAGGACTCGAAATTGGAGCAGAATGCTCCATTCTTGCCTTGCTCTGCCCATACCTACTTCGGTTAAACAGCCATAACTTTGCGGTCCAAACTCCGAATGATAAAACATTTGAAGATTTGGAAATATAATTTAGAGCTTTAAATACTTCATGTTTCGGTGGAGATCCAATTCTCAAGGATGGTTGGTCGAAAATGAAGATCAAGGCAGAATTTCATTGCTGCCAGGCAGTTCTGCGCACCTCTGGTAACAAGGCCATAACTCTCTGCTCCGAGCTCCAAATGATGAACCGCTTGAAGATTTGGAAAGCTGATTCAGAGCTCTAAATATGTCATGTTATGATGGAAGTCCAGTTCTTGAGTTTTCTAGGTCAAAATGGCGAGGAAAGTCCAGGATCCACTACTGCCCGAAATTCAGCCTTGTGCCCTTTTGATGGTCTAAAATCCACAAAGTCTTATTTTTGCTCCTTTTTGGCAAAAGGACCTGAAAATACATAAAAACATAGAAATGAAGATAATCTACATAAATTAACATACAACGGACTTTACTAATGCAATTTAGGACGCTTGAATATACAATATTCGGCGCTTATCACACCCCCAAACTTACATTTTGCTAGTCCCTTAGCAAAACCAAAATGTAAAACTCAATGGAATGACAAACATGGGACTGCTACTACAAAAATATCTACCATGGTAAAATAAAATAGATACATAGCTCAAATACAACTTGAAACAACAAAGAACTGGAGATGGGGTCATTGGGAAGACTACCTTGCATATATGAAGCATTGATACTAAACACATTTCAACATGTATGTATCAACATCATAGACTATATAAATAACTCAATTATCATCTCTTGAATGGAAATCAACTCTAGCTTCAGTGAAAGTGAATTGGATTCTCAACATGCGGCTTTTACTTTCTTTTCCAATTCCCAAGCATAAGTTTTCAAATCATTGAATTCCCCTTTAAATGAGGTCCCTAAGGCATGATTTTATTTACAAGACAACTTTTGTTGCTCGTTGACAATTTATTGCAACTCATAAGCGAAACATAGAATGGTTGTGCAATGCTGAAGTCCCTTAAGCTTTCTAACCAACCTATGTAGCAAGCGTTAGGCCAACAACTCCTAAACCAGATGGCTTTAGGGTGTTAAGTGTAGAGACACTCCAAAGGGCTTAATAGCTCAAGTTGGAAAGGTTACGAACTCTAGCGAACCATGTTTATTACAATTTTTTTGAATGACCGTGCAATGTTTAAATCCTTTAAGCTTTCTAACCAACCTTTGTAGCAAGCGTTAGGCCAACAACTCCCAAACCAAACGGCTTTAGGGTGCTAAGTGTAGAGACACTCCTAGGGCTTAATAGCTCGAGTTGGAAAGGCTACGAACTTCAACTAGTCATTTTTTTCTTTCTTTCTCAGTTTTTTTTTTTTAGACAACTTAAATCATGCCAAAGATATTCATCTATTAGGTTCATCAAATCAGATTAACTAGGCCAAGGTCAAGGTCGATCAAGTTACATGCCTCACAGTTAAGTTTCCAATGTGCATCTGTGCATTGTGAAGCTTAGAAGAGTGTCAAATCCAGCGAGAATTTAATTTAGACATTTATACAGACTAATTTGAATCTACATGATCATTTCAACTCAAATTTTTCTTTATTTTCAAAAATGTCAATTGCTTCTATACACAAGGTATTAAACATATGCTTCATCCCCAACAAGTTCAAATCATACTATTATTGCTTAGCAAAAATGTGAAACCAAAAATGTCCTATTGCACCCCCAAACTTGAATGTCACATTGTCCTCAATGTGTGAAGACAAGTGAAACAAAAATAAGAGCAAAGAAGGGAAAAGAACAATAATACCAAGTGGAGTGACGACGACGTAGATATGCAGCCATGTGAGTGCGCAACGGCGTCCCCCAAACTTGGACATGAAGACCTGAATTTTAGTGCAAGATAAAAATCCAAACAAAACACAAATGTAGACATTAGCCACAAGTTTAAAATAGATAACAAAATAGGGCCAAAAGTGG
This sequence comes from Cornus florida, assembly GCF_030987335.1. Lineage (NCBI taxonomy): Eukaryota > Viridiplantae > Streptophyta > Magnoliopsida > Cornales > Cornaceae > Cornus > Cornus florida. Next base: position 36,016,725 of record NW_026775576.1, on the reverse strand, counting down.
GGAATTTAGAGAGATGAAGTTGGCTCAGGAAATTCATCAAACACGTGGTGTGCAAGACAAAAAGGAAGAGGGCCAAAGGTTGATTAGAGATGAGAAAATCCAAAAATTTGGCCCTGCAAATGCAATACACAACTCCCAAACAATCACAAATCCTTCACACAAGCAATCCCATCCTCCATTGATCAAAAATGGAAAGAAAAAGAGGGTTAGACACTTACCCAACAATGGAGAACACGAGGCCCATTATTTGTGGTTAATGGAAGATGTGGATGAGAGATTGATGGATGGGTGGGTAAGCATGCATGGGGAGTGGAAGGAAATGGATAAACATGTATGGAGAGGTGCATGCATGCATTCATGGTGGGAAATGTGGGGTGGAAGTGGTGGTGCATGCATGAATGCATTTCCTTGTGTGGTGGTTTGGTTATGGAGGGATGGAGTGGTTGAGTTGCAGAGAGGGAAAGATGGGTTGTGTGTGGGTTGGTTGGTTTGTGTGGATGTTGGTGAGGCTCGGTTAAGAGGGATGAGTGGTTGGTGTTGGGCTCGAGCACTCCAAATGGGAGTTGGAGTGCTCGAGTTTTGGGCAGTGGGTTCGGGATTGTGAGGATGGTGTAGTTGGTTCACACTTCGAGCACTCGAAATGGGACTTCGAGTGCTCGAAGTCTTGGCAGTGAGTGAGGGAGATGTGGTAGTGAGGTGGTGGTTGGTCGAGAGTGGTGAGTCAAGCAAGGTGGTGAGGGTGGGTTTGATGGGTTGAGGTTTGCTGAGAGAGATGAGGAAGGTTGGGGGGTTGATGGTGGTGAGTTGTGGGTTGCATGCATGGTCGGATGAGATGAGGGTGGTGAAGTAAGGTTGGTGTTAGCCGAGAGGAAGTGAGTGAGGAAGATGGTGGTTGAATGGTGTGAGGCCGAGAGGGATGGTGGTTGGTTGGGGAGGTGAGATGCTGGTTGAGGATGATGAGGTGAGGTTGATGTGTTTGAGATGAAGGTTGTGCATGCATGGTTGTGGGTTGATGTGGGTTGGTTGAGGAGGTGCCGAGATGAGGGGGCATGGTTGTGTGGCTTGGTAGGGAGAGGGATGGTTGAGAGGGATGGCATGCATGCTGTTAGAGGAGGTGGTGGGGTGGAGAAGAGAGAAGATGGTGCTGTTGGTGTTTCGAGCACTCGGTAGGGGAGGTTGGAGTGCTCGAATTGGGACCAGTAGGCTCGGGGCGTTGGCATGAGGTGTTCGAGCATGGTGCTGTGTTGGGTTTGCATGGTGAGTTGTGGTGAGGGTTAGAAGGTTGGGGTTTGTGGTCTATGCATGGTGCACTCGGTATGGTGGGTTGGTGGAGAGGTTTTGAGGTAGCCAAGTGGTGGAGGTTGGCTGCGTGGGTTTTCATGCATGGGCATGCAGGGTTGATGGGCATGCATGAGGTGAGGAAGTGGGTGGGTTGTGAGATGTAAAGGAGGTGTGTATTGGTGCATGCAAGGGGTTGGGTTGGGTTTACATGCAAGATGGGCATGCAGGAGGGGCTGCATGGGAAGGGATTGCTGGAAGTGGGTTGTTGCCGAGAGAAAGAAGGTTTGGAGTTGGGCATTGTCGAGCAATCCAAATGGGTGCTAGAGGTGCTTGGAAATTGGGCAGTGAGATTGAGAGAGGTTAGTATGGGATGGAGCAAAATTCGAGCACTCCAAAGAGGAAGTTGGAGTGCTCGAGCTTGGGGCAGAGAGAATGGCCAAGATGTAGAGGGATGTCGAGCACTCGAAATGCCAATTTGAGTGCTCGAAATTGGATCAGTAAGCTCGGGAAAATGAAGAGGCTTATGAGATGAAATGCTGAGCACTCGGAATGGGTGCTAGAGCCCTCGAACTGGAGGCAGTGAGCATGCTAGGCGGATGAAATCATTGGGAAGGATTTTTGAACAATTGCAACATTATGCCAATGGAAAATTTTCCAAGCTTGATACATTGCAACATGATGCAAAATGGATGAATTTCTCAAAAATGAAAATTTCAAGCTTGGCATACATGGGAAGAAATGGAGACTTTGTATCGGAAAATCATTGGAAACTTTGCATGCTATTCCAATCCAATGCATGGATAGATTTTTAGGAAAATTTTGAAAACTTTGCATGCCATTCCCATGCATGGAAAGATTTTTAAAGCTTTGCATGGCAGTTGGAAAAATATTTGAAAACTTTGCATGCCATTCCATGCATCAAAAATTTTTCATGTCATTCCTATGCATTGAAAAATCATTGCAAGCAGCAGCTTCAATTCAAGCCATGCATGGAAAATTTTAAAACTTTGCACATTATTCCAATCTAATGCATGGATGGATTTTTGAAGCTTTGCATGCATGGAAATAAATTGAAATTTTGCATGGGACAATGCATGGGGAATTTTGAAAATTTTTCAAACATTTCAAATGCATGGAAAAATTTTAAACAGTGCAAGAATTTCAATGCATGGATGATTTTGCGAAAATTTTCAAGAATGTATTACAAATGAGACATTATGCACATGAGTAGCATTCCCAAGATCCTGTGAAATTGTTAGGAAGCGATGGAAATTTCCGGGAATGAAAATTAGAGTTGAGCAGGTCTAAGAAGCCAGTCTAAAAATGTGGAACACAACTTAAGACCATTTCAGAAAAATCAAATTTTTGGCTTTTCGAAACCATTTCCCAGAAAATTTCAAGGCACGAGCAATTTGAGAAGGTAGGGAAGCTTGGAACATCGAAAGAATTTCTTCCCTTGCTTTGCTAAATTTAATGTCGATAGCTAGACGAAGTTAGAGCAGGTACTAATCCTCAAAAATCTCGATAGCTAGACACACCGAGATTAGGTTAGTCCTCCTTACCCTATACCATGTCTCTCAAGAGATTCAAGCTTCCCCAAATAGGATAATTCTTTTAAAAGCGAAGGAGGAAGAGCTTGAAGACAAAAGTGGAAAAGAGGTAGCGAAAAGACCTCAACCCACTCTCCATCCTCAATGAAGAACTTTAGATTATAGGGCTTATTTGGATTATGGGAAGATGGATTAGGTGAAGGTGCACCAAGCAACGACTTATGAAGGGTCATATTGAGCACGGGAATGCTCAACAAGTTATCCTTCAGACTTTCAACATCCTCCTCACACTTATCCGGCGGTTCGGGCTCAACAGCCTGAGATAACTCAAGTGAGGGAATGGGATGAGATGCAAGCTCCCAAGAAAGAGATACATTTGATGTTGACCAAGGAAGAGAATGAATAGGTGGATGAATATTAAGCAAAGAATTCACCTCCGAAATGGAATTGTCAACATTAAAATCCTCACAATTGAAATGAGCCAAACAAGCTTTTAGAGGATTCTCCATTGAAGGAGGTGCATCAAGCAAAGGATTATTTAGGGGTTGTTCTGGAGTTTTAAAGGATGCAATCTCATCATCTTTTTCCTCATTTTTAACCACAAATTCTTCCATTTTATGAGTGGCAACAATTTGATCTTCAACCACCATTTCATCATTTTCACATGTAATAACCACTTGTTCATTCTCATGATGAAAGTTACTAGGAGTAATCTCATCATTCATAGAATTTTCTTTTGGATTGGCCATAAATTCAAATGAAAATGTTTCCTCCTCTTCATGATTTTTAGCATTAATCCTTTGTTGAATTTGAGATATTTGGTCATCTATCATTGCACTAACTTGGGACTGGTGATATGGTACCACTTGATTGATAGACTCTACTGTGGATTGCATGCTAGCAAGGGAAGCCAATAGTTGATTGTTGGAGTCCATCATTTGCGTGTGCATAGACTCCATCATTTGTTTGTTAGCAACGATTAGCTTATCCAATGGAGACGGTGGAAAAGGAGAAGAGGGCGGGAAAGAATGATCATTGGGTTGAAAAGGTTGCATATGAGATTGTGGGGTTGAATTTCCTATGTCATGCCACAAGAAGTTTTGTTGGTCTCCCCAACCCGAGTTGTAACCATTGAAGTATGGATCACTACCCAGTTCAAAGAAATTTTCATTTGGTTGCTCTAGATAAAAATCCGAGAATTGTCTCGTTGGAAGACAATCTCTTGTATGATGTGAATTACTAGAGCAAAAAGCACAAAGCGCATGTGGTGTGTAGAATTGAGTTGGGAGATAATTATTCTCCATCTAGGAGTTAAACATCAATAACACACAACATAATCAACATAACAATTCTTTATCATCAACTCCACATACAATGATATTCCCTTTCTCCTCAATTATCAAGACAAAAATTAAAATGGCCACGACAAGGACCGATGCTTGGAATTGAAAATACACAATTGAAATAGCCACGACAAGGGCTTGCAATTTATCTACTTCTAAGCTTAACACATGCACGATATTCACAATTCGAAACTAAAAGGTCAAGAGACTTACCCGGGGTCCTCTAGACTTACGATTTGCTAACATTCCTACGGCGAGCTTCGAGTTCCTAGAATCTCACTTACAACTTAAAGATGATTAAAACACACAAGGAATATTCACAAAACACGATATTCACAATCAAACTAAAATTTAACCCTAGAAACTTCGGTTGCTAAACTGTTTGCAGTCCCCGGCAACGGCGCCAAAAATTGATCGGTTGGTCAATTAAACATCAACCTTCGCAATAGCACGAATCATTGTAAAATAGGGCTATTGGTCGGGTAAGTCGAACCATTGGGACTGTGCTAGTCTATGGCAACCTAAGTGTCTAGAATTGTTCTTAGAATGATAAGGGGTAATAAGGGTTTATTTGATGGTCACTAAACTAGGAATTCAAAGTGCATAAAACAATAGTGTGCTAGGAAGTAAAGAGATAGAACAATAGAGAAGAGACTAGGGAATTGACTTCACCACAAGCCATATAAACATGCCTAATTGCAATTAACTTGGGGAACAAAGTATACATGCAACCATGATATGTAGAAATGCAAGACAACTACAATATCTTTAAGAAGTTCACACATTCAAGAATTAAGTATAATCCATCAAAGGTTGGCATAAGTCATCTATCTAAACTAGGGTATAGAATGAAGTATCCTTCCTAAGTTATGAACTATCAAAGTCCTCAATTTGTGTGGTAAGTGCACATGAAGTCAAGAACTAAGCCATAATCCATCAAAGGCTTCCCTAAGCCATGGACTATTAAATTTCTTAGACAAAATGCCATTAAAACCATTGTATAATCTCATCTTCATTCTTACTATAAAGATGTAAGTAGCATAATCATGAAGAAACAATTTCTAAGACAAGAAAAGAGTCTCTACAAGATTAAATATGGAATGAAACACAAATACATCAAAGTGTATCTCTAGATTAAACAACTTGTTACATAAATGCAAAGTTCCCCAAATATAAACACAATTAATACATATTTACTTGACAAAGGTTACATCAACTCCCTAAGAAGAGGTTTAGTTACCCATGGTAGCTCTAGATGAAGGAGGAAGCAAGGCATCCAACTCCATTTTCGTGCTCCCTTGTGTTGGCTTGAAGAACTCCTCTTTCTTGCTCTCTTCTCTCTCCTCTAATCTTGTAGAATGCAACTTAATGTATTGTGTGGCTTCCCTCTCTTATCTTTTAGAGATAAGGCTCTAGAAACCCCCACCAACCAACATCTCCAACCAACCATTAAAGAGGGAAATTAGAATTGAGGAACCCAAGATGCAAGTGGCTGAAAATGGGCCATTTCCGGATGCAATTCTGCCCTAATTTCGAGCACTTAAAATAAGGGCTCGAGCACTCAAAATTGGAGCAGAATGCTCCATTCTTGCCTTGCTCCTCCCAGACCTACTTCGGTTAAACAGCCATAACTTTGCGTTCCAAACTCCGAATGATGAACCGTTTGAAGATTTCGAAATCTAATTTAGAGATTTAAATACTTCATGTTTTGGTGGAGATACAATTCTCAAGGATGGTTGGTCAAAAATGAAGATCAAGGCAGAATTTCATTGCTGCCAGGCAGTTCTGCGCACCTCTGGTAACAAGGCCATAACTCTCTGCTCCGAGCTCCGAATGATGAACCGCTTGAAGATTTAGAAAGCTGATTCAGAGTTCTAAATATGTCATGTTATGATGAAAGTCCATTTCTTGAGTTTTCTAGGTCAAAATGGCGAGCAAAGTCCAGGATCCACTGCTGCCAGAAATTCAGCCTTGTGCCCTTTTGATGGTCTAAAATCCACAAAGTCTTATTTTTGCTCCTTTTTGGCAAAAGGACCTGAAAATACATAAAAACATAGAAATGAAGATAATCTACATAAATTAACATACAACAGACTTTACTAATGCAATTTAGGGCGCTTGAATATACAATATTCGGCGCTTATCAGCTATGCTAGCTGAGGCAGAGGAACGAGATCAGTTACGGATCAGGGGTTCACACAAGCAGCCTCGCGGAGATAATCCATCATCTTCCAGGAGTCAGTGGAAGAAGGCCAGGGTAGGGAACAATACTCACTCATAGGGGGCATCACAGCAGAACCGTTCTGCACCCACAGTCCCTGTATCTGCGGGATCAGCTCAGGGAGTGGTTTGTTACCATTGTCAGCAGCCGGGGCACATCAAGCCTCGCTGCCCATAGCTTCATGCACAGGCTAGTCAGATTTCAGTTTCTATGAAGACAGGGTAGGGAACTTGCTTCTATTGCAAGAAACCAGGTCAATTCAAGAAGGATTGTGCAAGATTGTTGAATAAGCCACGTAGTGGCACAGATTCACAGATGGCACCGGCACAGTCTGTAGGGGTTCAGTCTGGTTTCAGAGTTCCTCAGGCACCATAGTCAGTGGCGCCAGTTGGCACTTATCCAGCCAGGGGTTCTACACCTACTGTTTCTACACATCAGTCAGGCTATCATGGTAGTTCACAACAGGGCTCAGGGACTCAGGGACGAGCCTATGCTCTTCCACAAGTGGATGCTTCTACAGGCACCTCTTCAGTTCGAGGTATCTTTCCAGTTTTTAGTTCTTGGGTATGAGTTCTTGTTGACACGGGTGCATCACATTCTTTTATTTCTTCATTTGCACATTCATTGGGTCTGGAGGTCATACCCTGGGACAGTTTTCTCTGTGTTGACACACCAGTAGGGGGTCCAGTGTCTTTGGATCGTGTTTGTCGGGGTTGTGCTATTGAGATAGCTGGACAGACTTTGGAGTTCGATTTCGTTGTTCTCGACATGACGGGTTTTGATGTCATTCTTGGGATGGATTGGTTGTCATTCTTTCAGGCTACGATCGATTACTTCTGCGGGAGGGTGGCCATTTGTACTCCCAAGGGAGATTGTTTTTTTGTGGGAGATCGGAGTGATTCCCACCCAGCTATGGTTTTCAACATTGGTGACTGGAGTCGCCACAAATCCTACTTAGCTAGTTTGCTAGTTGACGAGGATAGCAGTTTGGGCTGTGTTTTTCCGGCAGTTGTTGAGGATTTTGTTGATGTTTTTCTAGAGGAGCTAACAGAGTTACCTCCTTTAAGGGAAGTGGTTTTTGCCATTGATGTCATTCCCGGCACGGCACCCATCTCTATGGCACCGTACCGTATGGCACTGGCAGAGCTTGATGAGTTGAAAGATCAGCTGGATGATTTGAAAGCTAAAGGCTTTATTCGTCCTAGTGCTTCACCATAGGGAGCACCAGTTCTTTTTGCGAAGAAGAAGGATGGGTCTTTGAGACTTTGCATCGATTATTGCAAGTTGAATTAAGCTACGATCAAGAACATATATCCTTTGCCTAGGATTAATGACTTGTTTGATTAGTTGAAGGGAGCGACATGTTTTTTGACGATTGATTTGAGATCAGGCTATTATTAGTTGAGGGTTAAGGATGAGGATATATCCAAGACCGCTTTTCATACACGGTATGGCCATATGAGTTTCTGGTGATGCCATTTGGTTTGATCAATGCTCCAGCAGCTTTTATGGATTTGATGAACCGTGTATACATGCTTTTGATATGATAGTATTGCATATTATAAGAAACCCTCACTTCTTGACTTAGGGTTTATTGATTTAAGCATGTATGATATGTGTAAACAATGTGTAGGAGGATTATATAATTTAGTAGCATGCTAAATTCTAAAAATTTCACATGTGTTAGTGATGTGGGACACTTGTAGAATTGTTGATGTTATATGCAATCTCTATTGATATGAATTGCTATATTTGTTGTTACAATAATTCTAGGCCCTTGTGAATTACTAATTGTAATTATTTAGGAGCTTATTGCTATGATGTTGATAATTAGTATATAGAGTTTGTTATTGAGGCATGACTTGAATTGATAAATTTATGATATTGTATTGTGCATAATATCATGAGGTGAATTTTTCATTTGGCATGCCATTCTAGATTTAGAACCCTAAGACATGGTTTGTATGGTTTCAAAATACTTGTGCATGGAAGGTGGTTTGTATGCTTTATTATATATATATAAGTTTTGAACTTAATATATATTTTGGAATCTCTTGGGACATTGTTACATGTGACATGGCTAAAGTTTAGCTTTAGTGCGGCAGCTATGAGTTCTCCCCAATTGAGATAGTGCACATTAGGGTGGTCTTCCCAGCGGGTTAATGCCCAGAATAACGTTATTGATCTTGGTTAAGTCTGAGATGTGATGTCCAAGTCTTCCATTACTTGTTTTTGCATTAAATTTCAAGTTGACAACCAATGCTTAATTGTAGCTTGAAATTCTTGTTATTGGCGAATTGATGTTGTTGAGTACATTGATAATTATTTGTTTTGCTAAAGAATCATTTAAGTTAGTTTAAGATGATCACTTAGGACACCTCGAACATAGACGTTAAGTGGAGTGATCCCTTGTATTCGTCTATATTGATCTTGCAATGATATTGAAACTTTAGGGTATACACATATGCTTTTCCTACAAGTAAATTGATTACTCACCCCAGTGGTTTGGGTTGTTTTTCAGGTAAGGAGACCATGTTCATGGATGCTCATCATCCTTAGAAGCTTTTGAGCTATTTGAAGCATTTTTGTATATTAACATGCAAGTGTTTAGCATGACTTGACTTTTGGTATCATATTTTGAATGTCATGGGTGTATGGTACTTTTGGAGCTTTAGTAGCTTTTTTGATATGTAATAACACTCAAATATTTGCTTTTGACATTTGAAGTATGTATGTAATGAGGCCAAGGGCCAAGCATGTCTATTTTTGTACTTTGACACTTTTTGTAACAAGGTTTTGCTTCAAATGTCTTTTAATCAAATTTTGAGGTTTGAGAAGTCAAAATCTTGTAAATGAAGTGTATGAGACCATGGGCCATTGATTTATATTCATTTACTCATATCAATCATGTTGACATGTTTACATTCTCAAAACTCATGAAAAATCAATTTTGTACATTCATTTTGAATCAAATCATCATGGGATTCAAAGTAGAGGTTAAGCCTTAGCACCTTGGACTCATAGCAGCTTTTTCAGCAGCATTTCATGGTGTTTCAGTTAACTGGAACTCCATTTTGGTCGACCGATGTCAAATGGTTTGGTTTTTTCACAGTAACATCACATTCCAGTAGCCAAAAACACTGTTCAAAGGTTATTTCGGTCGACCGAACCCTTATTTCAGTCTATCGAAGAAACACAAACCTTTTTTTCATGATTTTAGGTCTCAGTATCTCTTTTTCGGTTGTCCAAAACTTCATTTCGGTCACCCAAATAGCTAGAACCCGAGACTAGCCTCTGTTGAGTTTCAACACTGATCATCCAACTTCAATGGGTCATAACTTCTTCATTTATAATCCAAATGGGGTGATTCTTAAGCCTAAACTCAAGGATTTTGAGTCAGCTTTCCAATGGTAGCAATCCTATTCTAAAATTCCAAACACAATGGGAGTTATGTATGTTTTAGTGAAGTAGTGTCAGTTTTCACTTCAACCGAGACGGGGCATTTTGTAGGATTCTTAGCCAAAGTCTATGGAACCTCTTGGAATGTTTCAAAATGATTAGCTTAGGTTGTATTAACCTTGTTTGACTTATTTAGAGTCAAGTTTCTCCTTTTAATAGTGAATTGACCTTTTTGTCCCTTGGATAGCAAATTTTATCCTTTTTGACTTTTGTTTCCGTTTTTGTCCTCTTTAAGTTCCGTGACCTCATGGAGGGTCACATTTATGTCTTAGGAGTGACTCCTATCTCTAGAAACCTTGGTTTACCTTTAGCTTCCCCATTTTGGATCCGTTATCGGATCACTTTCGGTTCATTACTGACGCACCGGGTTGAAAAACTTGGGCCATCACATACGTCCACATAAGCACATAAACATGTTATCAAGAAGTAACTAAACACATAGAGCATGGCAACACAAGCATGATATGCACCCAAAACCCGTTGTCCTAAAGTTTTCGAACCTAGGAGCTTTGTTACCACCTGTGACGATCCTAGATTTTTCAACCCAGTGTGTCCTATAATGACCCGAAATAGATCCAAAATGTGGTAGCAAAAGAAGAAAGGTGACTTCAAGAGATGTACGTTATCCCTAAGGCACCGAAATGACTCCACATGAAGCCATGGAATTCAAATGAGCCAAGCAATGAAGCAAGAATGCTAAACTCAAAAAGAAATGAACTAAGGGTAAAATGGTCATTTCACACTAAAATGGGTGCCATTGGAAAGACAACGAAAAATCAACAAGGATAGACTCAAGAATCGCTTGATTCGGAGTCCGGATGACAAAGATATGAAGATAAAACAAAGCGGCGTCCTGCAACTAAGCGACACCGGGAACCTATCTCACTAAAACCATCATAACTCTCACTACGGTTGGAGTTTTAGGGTGTGGTTGGTACCATTGGAAAATCTGGCTTCAAGCTCTTGAGTTTAGGCTAAAAAATGACCAAATTTGGACCTCGAATGAGCAAGTTATGACCATGTGAAAATAGGTCATCGCTGTAGCCAAACTTAGTCGGCTGAATTAGGCCGAGAGCAACTGAGTCGGCTGAGTTGGCAACTTAGTCGGCTGAGTTAGGCCGAGAGCACTGAAAATGACCAGAATGAGGTGCGAATCAATTCAGTAGGCTCTTTTAAGAACTCAGTCGGCTGAGTTGATGAAAGAGTCGGCTCTTTTGGAACTGAGTCGGCTCTTTTGGACTGAGAGCATACTGTAACCTGCTATTTTAGAAAAAAAAATATCAAAAATGGAAAACTGAAAAGGATTTGGGATTTTCGAGGCAAAGATAAGATTTTTTGGAAAAATGCCGTAAAGAAACTACCCCTAAAATCACATTTTCTATGTAACGGAGTCAAGACCGGAATTTATTTCCCGAAGGAAAACCCCAAAATGCCCTTAAACCTTAATATGCAAGAAAAATGTGAAATGAATCCAAAGAAGGCTCATTTCACCAAGGAAGGGGCTTTTCTCAAAAACGATCATGCACGCAGACATAACTTACCTATTAGGACGTGCTACAATTATCCACGGCTTAAAAATACCGCCGATGCGAAAAATGACCTATCAAACCTCAAATGCGTGAAAAATGCCTTTTAAGGACAAACTATGCAACAACCGAACTTAAATGCTTTCAAAAGGCCGTTTGGCCTTTGGCCACACTTCATGCATACCAAATAGGTCCTAGTGGATGTGCCGGAACACACTTTGCACCACCTGATTTGAAAATGAACCCTCAAAGGCTTGAATTTTACTATTTTAGCCCAAAACACAAAATATGAAACTAAAATGCAAAAATGAAAACTAATTGGTGTTTGGCCCTTGGCCACACCTCATACATGGTAAATGAATAACAAATAATGAATTTTAGACATAATCCACACCCCGGTGCAAAATAGCATACTAAAATGCATAGTTCTCATAATATTCTCATTTAAGGCAATATTCTACATTTGTGGATATACATGATTTTCAAATGAAGTTTGGCCCTTGGACTCATATCATATACACGAAATAAGCATCAAAAAGTGTGCTTAGGCACACATTACAAGTTTGAAATCAAAGAATACAAGTTTTGCTACGTAAGGCTACAAAATGATATTTCATGCTAATATTTGCATGAAATTGAAACTTGAAAGCTACAAATCATCCATGGAGCAACAAGTATCACGAACCAAGTCTTTGTATCTGAAAAATGTCCCCACTATGTGGGTGAGTAACATAAAGCTACTCGTAGGAGATGAGCATGCATCAACCTAGCATTTTACAATTATAGCACCTTAAGGTGAAGCATGTTAAAAGGGCTCATACCACCTAACGTCTAGATCAAAGTGAGACTCAGGGATCATCTTAAGCTACTCATGTAATTGAAATGAACTACGACATACAAGTATACATGCTCAAGTACACTAAATCGTATTAAAACATGATACACGACATTCAAGTATATATGTTCAAGTACCCTAAATCATGTTAAACAAGATAAGCAACATCAAGCATACATACACAAGTATAAGATATATGTATAAAGTACTCATAAATCAAGTATACAAACACGAGTACACTGAGCTAACCAAATACGCACAAGACAAGTATACATGGTACAAGTATACTAAGGTAAACAAATACGCACAAGACAAGTATACATGGCACAAGCATACTAAAATGAAACATGGAGCAAGTATACAGGTTCAAGTATACTAAATAAGATTCAAATACCCAAAGTAAGCATCAATTCTCAAGCTATAAGTAATCCATGATTAACAACTCGAAATTAAATGCAAAATCAAATAGTGAAAAGACTAGGATCCTTGGCTGCAGACCAATCGAGTTATTCCGGGTTACTAGCCCGCAAAGTACTACCTAGTGCACACATGTATAAGTTATTGTAGGTAATTATGACCCACAAGGTACTACTTACTGCGTATTTCATATGACGTTAGAAACTCACGAATTCGTACTAGGGCTAAACCCTAGCCATCACATGAACATGATCCTTACAAGCCTCCAAAAATAATAAGTTCAAAACTTATGCAAAATCAATATGTTAAACCAAACTTATACATCTCAAATAATGTCTAGGAATCAATTTACATGCACAAGTAAGGTTGAATCCACACAAACCATATCCTAGAGTTCAAGTCTACAATGACATTCACAATGTCAAATCTTCAGTGTGCAATTCGTTACACGCTATGACAATTTCATTTCAATATTAAAATGCAATCTCATCCAAACGATCCCTAATTCAATTATGTTAAACAACGTGATATGGTCACTACACAAACCAACTCAAAAACTAAATTGGATCATTGAGACAATAAAATAGAGTTTAATTGAAACATGGTAATTAAATCTCTAGATTTTCTAAAACAACCCCAAATGGCCCCAAATGGATATATACAAGTGAACAAGCCCAAGTCACTACCATTATCAAGTTAAAACTCAATTAAACTAGTGGAACCATTAATTAAATTTTTAATTAATTCATTTAATTCAAAATCTCTAGATTTCTAAACTTATCCAAATACTCTCAATTTAACATATGTTAGAGAACATGTTAAGACCTATTTTAATCTCACATTACAAGTTAATTTCATGCTTGTTTCAACTATGTGAATTAAACTTTCTTAAAAGATAAATATTAAATAAGTTTTGCAATTCTTATTCAAATACTCCAAATTTAATATATGTTACTCAATATATCAAGGCACAATTTCCTAGCATGCCACAATTCAATTCTAAGCCACATACATCCATTAGAATTAAATCCTATACAAGAGAATAATTAAATTAAATTCTAGGATTTATATGAAGCATGCATACAGATTGTATAAGTTCATAAAATAATCAATACAACACATATATAATCCTAATACATCCCCTACCTCAATTTGAGATGAAAATCTCAGTGGCCACCAAAATGGAACTGCTCCGAATCCGACGAAACTCCTAGGTTTTGTCGGGGATAACACGATCTACATGAACCCCCAAGACGCCCCATCAAAATCACAACTTGACTTCAAACCCGAACTCAAAAAATAGCCAAAATGAAATTCCAATCGGTTGGAATTGAAGGCCTCGCCAAGGGGAACAATAAACACTAAGGCTTTACCACTTTTCATTCAAGGGAGGAGGTTCAAAAGAGGAGAGAGAAGGTGGCAGCCATGGGAGGAGCTAGGGCTGGCCAAGAGAGGGGAGAGAGATAGAAAAATCTGATTTTTCATTTCAAGACCCCCTATTTATAGAAAAACTCAAAAAGTGCCCCGAACGGGCCTTGCCGGGTCCGTAAAAGTGGAATTTGAGCAGACGCGCTCAAACAGCAAAACTCCGTGATTGAAAAAGAACCAAAAAAAAAAAAAAAAAAAAATGAACAATGGAAGAAACTGCATCAAAAACTGAGTTCCGTGCAAAGAAATATGCGCTAAACAAGTTTGGCGCTCACCGGGGCCGAAAACCCGAAAACTACAAGGTTCGACCGTAAGACAATTCTAAGAGTACATGACTCGATGAAATGTAAAAATAAATCCCATACAAGGATTCAAGCCCCAAGGAGACACTTAGTAACTAACTTTTATTAATTGCACAAAGGCCCCGACAAACAAATAACTGCACAAGTGACCCCAAATGAAAATATCTTCCAAAAGATATTTTCTTAGAAACCCCTAAACCAAAATATCTTTAAAAGATATTTATGAAAAACACTCTAAGAAACATAAATGTTTCTAAAAAATCTTTTCATCCACGCCCCTGTAGGAAAAAGAAACAACCAGCGAACTTTCCTCCAAAAGTAAAGCTACGCCTTTCAAGAAAACTAACAAGGATGGAAGCACGGGGAGTTAAAAACCAACTCCTAGTACGAAGAGTGAGGTTATTCGAAGGAAAATTCCAACAAAAAAAATTAATCCGTAAAAATAGAGAAAAAGAAAAGGAAGGAAAATGACCGGGTCATTACAATGGTTGAAGGCTGGAATGCTTGATGGCTTTAAACTTGATTGCTTTAAAGTCGATGATCTTCTCTTAAGCTGAAGGCCTCCTTTTATAGAGTGATCTGAGAGATGGATCAAAGCTTGAGATTGCAGATGCTGTATAGATGGCTGAGATGTAAGATACTTTGGAGATAAGGTTCATTGAATTATTGCGGGACACACTTATCTTTAAACTGTTGTCCTTTAGAAATTTTTGGCTTCAAAATCTGCTTTTGGTGGATTCTTATCTTCAAATTTTGCTTTTTTAATAGAATCTTATCTACAACTAGTCCCTGAAAGTGAATTCTACTATGGATTTTTTGACTTTGGAGTGCTCTTTAGATTATTTTGGCGAAATTATTACACTTCTAGCATATTAAATAGATTTCTTTCTTCAGTGTTGTCTGGAGAGCTGTTGCTTCCATCTGACGGATTATCTAATTGAGCATGTAGTCCTCTGAAGCATTCTGCTTCCTTATCCATTATAGCAGCAACTTCTGGTGGGATTTCAATTTCTAGGGGAAATTTAACGACATATGGGATTTTGGTTTTGATAAAAAAAATCTCCATATTAATATTATGATTTAGAAATCTGAAACCATGGTTATAATTTGGGTTAAGCTATCGATATGCTTTATAATACATTAAATGATCAAATGTTGTTGGTTCTATATGGTTACAAAAATCATTAACATAAGAGGTGTGTTGTAACTGGTTTAGAATTAATACAGATTCTATGCTGTCCAAGAATTACAGTTCCATCTTTTACCCATTTTGAGGGAGTGCTATGGATTTGAAGGAGAATTGGACTTTCTGGCATGTAGTTTTGGTGCCAATGGAATTGTTCCAAAAGAATGGCTTGGTTTAAGCAATTGCGAAAATTAAAAGCTTCTAAAACTTCTAAAGGCATATCTTTGGGTATGGTAATGCTATTGACCATTCCTAATTCTAGGAGTTTACTTGTAAAGAAGCATGTCTTTCTGATGATATTCATGTGACAATAAAAAACAAGGTCTATATCTAATAAAACTATGGAAAGAATGTCATAATTTTATACAAGGCGTAGAGAAAGATAATGATAACGAGATCCTTTGGGTGGACTATTGTTTCTGAGGTAGTTTTGGATATCAACCCTTTCTTGGACTCCATCAGACTTTACTTCTTCAAGGATTAGTTCTTTTATGTCTTCAGGAAAGAGCTCGACTTGTTGTTTAATGATTTCTCTATAAGTCGGGAAGAAAATGGGTAGTAGGTTGGCATACTTTGTTTGTGCCTACAGAAATTGAACTTTCTAAAGTTTTCATCTTCATTAGTCCTCTATTCAGAAAAGGTTAGTTTAGCTGTGGGGTTTGCTGTCGCATTAGATAAGCTAAATTTAACTTTTTAAAATGAGAGATAAAAATCTGGTGTTCTTGCTGCAGATTATGATATTCTTGGTTAGATACTACAAAATATTCACTTAAAGTATTTAAAATTTTGACGATGGATCTACTGGGTGCATTTCTTTTAAACCAAAGATTATCTAAAATAAGTTTTTGGTTTGAAAAAAGATTATGTCTAGTGCGAAACTGTTGAGCTGGGTTTTGGATAATTAAAAGAGGGTTAAAACTACCTGGTACAAGGCTATAGACGTTGTTGTTACTCTTCTCCATACTTGCAAAATTCAACAATCAATTAGTAAACGAGATATAATATCTACTAAATAATTGTCCATTCCATTGACATGTTTAAATATGGGTTTAAAACCTTTTCCAGTAATACAGTTAATAAAGGAAATCCATCTTTCTGTAGATTTTCGTTTTTGTTTTGCTTTGTTTTCAAATTTAACTATATTATCATAATCTGTTCTTATAAGAAATTCTTTGTTAAGGAATATTTGAAAATTTTCAATAGAGTTAATTACTCCTAAAATTTCTGGACCTGTTAATGGTAAAGTAGATTATGCTTTATTAAAGGTTCCGCTTGCATGGTGGCAAGTTTGTTCTTCTTCTCGGGAAGATTCTTTTGTAGGTCTCTAAAGAAGTAAACATGCCCATCCTTGTGCTGATGCGTCTGTTTGAATTATTTTGTAACTATTTTCAAGCGAGAGTTGTAAAGGTTCTAAATGAGTGACTAGAGATTTAATTTTCTTAACTAATTCTATGTTTTGCGTATTAAAATATTTTTAACATTTTTTCCTAATTTAGAGTATAATGGTCCTACTAATTGTCCTAGTTTTGGAATAAAATTGCAACCGTAATTTAATAATCCTAAAATGCTTGTAAATATTTAGTTTCTTCTAATTTATCAAGAAAATTTAAAATCTTTTGAACAATATGTGATTACAATTCTACTTTTCCTTCTTTTATGAATAAGCCAAAGAATTCAATTTCTTATTTTTCTAATATCATCTTTTTACTAATTATAATGAGTCCTTGTGTTATAAATTCATTTAGTATAACTTCAAAATGTTTTCTATGTTCGTCTTTAGTTTAACTAAAGACTAGAATATTGTCGATGTAAACACAACATAATTTTGAATGTTTATTACATACGGTATCTATTTTTCATTGGACATCTTGTGGCACATTTTTCAATCCAAAAGGCATAACAAACCATTCATAATGTCCTTCAGGACATGTGAATGCAGTCCATTCAATAGATTCATCAGCCATATGGATTTGCCAAAATCCTGATTTGTAGTTAAATTTAAAAAATCATTTTCTATCTTGTATTCGATTTATTAAAACGTCTTTACTAGGGATTTTATAGCAGTCATCATAAGTATGATCATTTAATCTTTTACAATTTATAACCATACGAGCTTTTTTTTTTTTTTTTTTTTTTTTTATTTTTTTATTTCGGCATGATTTCAAACCATAAAAGCTGGACTCCTATGTCTACTATTACTTGTTCATATTACCTTTAATAATAAAAGTTTTTTTATTTGTTTTTGGAACTCTTCTTAGTCATCAAGGGTATGAGAATTATCTTGAGTTTTTATAGTTATGAAATGATTTATTATATTCAATTTTGCTTCAATTTTATTTTTATACTAGTGTTTTTGGGGATTTTCTCCTGAAATTTCAGTGGTTTCAGCTAGTCTTACAAGATTATCTATGTTTAATTTAGGGTTTTTTAGTATAGCTTTATTATTAAGGAAAATCTTTGGTTCATCTAAATAACTGAGAAACATTAATGCTTCAGAAAAATCTTCTAAAAATTCAGTTACATCAAATAAGTTTTCTATAGTTTCTTCTGTCATAGGTAAAGTATTAACATACGTAATACCTCTTTTTTTCTTTCTGAGGAATATAAAGAGGGTTTGATTAAATAAATGTTCCTTTTTAAAGAATTGTAAAACCGTAGGGGTATACATGAATCCCCCAGTAAGTGAATTTATAAAATTTAATCCTAGAATAAAATCATAAGTATTAGGAATATTATTAACTACATAGGTTTGTCGTAAAATAAAATTTTCATTGTTAATTAATATAGGAATATTTTGAACACAATAAATTATTGGGAGTTTTTTTTATTATGATACTGACTCATATTAACATTATAGTTTATTTTTATTAATGATTCCTCTAGTACTAAATGCTTTTGAATTATGCTTTTAGATGCTCTAGTATCTAACATAGTTGAGGTTTAAACTAATTTTTCTTTAAATTCTAATGTTACCGGGAATTGGATTAGACTAAGTGGTTTATATATTGTATTTATATATTCGACTAGAGTATCATCTTACTTATCTTCATATTTTGAGTAACAGTCATGACATAATAAAGTTTTACAATGGTCTCTACAGTAATGACCTTCTTTAGTAGATGTATTATATTATTTACAATTGTAAGATGAAAAATGAAAATTAACTAAAGTATATTGACATGATGGATTGCTTATAGTGTAAACGAAATCTTTCATTGAATGAAGTCCTTGCTCAAAGTCTTCATCATTATTGAAGTCGTTATCTATGCTTTCGATACTATATATACTTTCATTATCATCTTCGGAATCATAAATACTTTCAAGTTCATATAATTCTTCTATCTGGTCTTTAATATCTTCAAGTATATTGATTTTTTCTTGTGTTCTGTTGGTAGGGTTTTGTTTGTATCCATAGGGGTAATTTGGCCTTATATGACCTGGGTCTCTACAAATAAAACATTTGCAATTTCTTTTTTTTGTGGGTACTGTGTTAACTTTATTATCCTTGTTATCCTTATTTTCTTCTTTATTATTAACATATTTTGCCTTTTATACCAAGGCCGCTTTCTGAATTGTCTGCGTTTTTTGAAATAAGGTTTTTAATTACGATAATTCTTGTAGATCTTGCTTTTGCGTAGATTATATTTTTTAGGTTTATTACGCTTATAACTATAATTTTTCTGAAGCATACAACCATACTGTGGTGGAAAGTCTATTTGCCTACACGTATAATAAAATTATTTTTTAATTTGTTTAGATTCTTTACGTTGTCTACATTCTACTTTTAACATATTATAAACATGATTTACTCTATCTCCTATGGTTAACCTATCTCTTCTGAGATTTTCTAACCATTTTTTCCATATCTTAGTTCCTACACTTCTTAGTAATTTCTGAAGATGCCTATCGATTAATGTTTTATCTCATATTTTACCTCTGGCTGCAAAATATTCGATAAACGTATTAGTATAATCCCTTATATACCTAAAATCACAAATCCGTAATAATTCTAGAGTACATAAAGTTTCATTTTATTTTATTTGGGTTTTGTCTAATAATCTATCTTCTCTTACTAACACTTTTTTTTTATTAAGGGTAAAACCTTGAATTGTAAAATTATCACGTAGGAGGGCATAATCATTAGGATAGGTCACTTTGTAGGATTGCTACCAATCATAGATTATTCCTTTTAATAAAGTTTCACAATAAGTTAGGGTTTGCGTTTTATTATCAAAATTAGTTAGAATAGATTTCCTGATACAGTTTTGTTCCCAATTTTTGATTATTTTTGCCTAATCCAGGGGATCGTGTCGTGATATGTTTAATATTGTTCTTACTTATTGTGCTGGTATATTATTGTAACATATACGATTTTGTGTCCATGTGCACATATCTAGGATATTTCTATTTTCTATATAGGTTTATTGTGTTAGATTTAACCGTTGTCCAGTGGTATATGATGTGTCTCTCGCAATCGAACGATATCGTGTAGGATAGTTCTACGTAAAGAGGTTGTCGAACCCACAGAGAGATGAGATTTATACTCAGTTTTCAATTTAGTTTCACTGGTTTATAGGTAACTGGTTGGAAAATTTGTTGGTTGTCACGATTCAGCAAACTAAAAGTATAACACAATATTTAAATAGTACGAATTAAACTAATTTAAATAATCTGAGAGAGAAATTCTTAGGGCTTTGACTTCACCACAACCATCATATTATGGTTAATTATACTAGCTCTAGGAATTTAACAATGATATTTTCCAAAAGAATTGAACTCAATAACATTCATTCAATTCGGGTTTTAAAGAAAGATGTTCTTCAAGATTAACTAACTATAACCTATCTGCAGTTAGTGTGGACTATCTGCCTACCTACTCTACCTACTTTAATTACTTCATGAATGAACCACCTTTCCTAAGCGTAGATTATGAAAATGTTCTTTTGCAAAAACATTAAAGTACCATTATATGACCTCTATTCTTATGTCCGGCAGGGCTCCGCCAGATACCATACAACAAGGTAGGTTGAGAATAGAGAACAGACCATTACATCTAAGACAAGGTAGTAACAATTTATAATCTATTAAAGCATGAAAAACACTTGAGTTGTCTTAAGTGCTCATAGTCATATAATTAAGAAAATACATATATTAAAATTAATCCCAAAGTTAAAACAATCAAACCATAGTATTTAGGTTGGGTTACATTAGTGCACTAAGAAAGGGTTTAGCTACTCATGACGAGACTAGATAGCAACTGTGTTGAGTTCATTTCCATCGTCATGGACTGCACTTCTCTCCTTAGGATCTACACTTTTAAGGTTGTAGGAACCCTAAAAGCGACCACACTTTCAGCCTTCTGAATAACTCCGTAAAAGATTTTAAAATTATGGACTTTTTTTATCAAGGCTTACACCTTCTTTTATAGAAGAAAGTATGTATTTGGTGGGCTTTTAGGTCTTCTGGCCCAACTGGGATGAGATACGGCTGGTAAAGAGAGTAATCTTGCAGCTTTTTATCTGACATGTCATGGAAGGCTCGAGCTTCAGGAACGGATGCTCGAGCATTAGGGCTCATGCTCGAGTATAAGGAACAATGCTCGAGCTTCTTTGGATGGATGTTCGAGCCTCAGTAAATGGTGCTCGTTCATCACATTGACACTTAACCAATTTTCTTCGACTATTTTCCGAAGCGTCTTTTTCTTCAACACTAATATTTTTGGGGTTAAACTCTTTTAACATTGCTCGATCCAAGCTTCATAGGCTCGAGCACTAGGTACCAGGCTTGAGCATCTGGGGCTCAATGCTCGAGCATTAGTGGATGATGCTCAATCCTTTGTGGATGGTGCTCGATCCTTGAGGTGAGGCACGAGACCTGGGAGTATAGCCTTTTCATTAAATCAACTCTTTTTATTTTCGACGCCTCATGCGCGAGCTTCAGGGTTAAGGCTCGAGCACCCTTGGTTAAGGCTCGAGCACCCTGAATTAAGGCTCGAGTATAAAGGTATGAGGCTCGAGCATTAAGGCTTGAATTGCTTCAAACTCCATCAATTCAGCTCTTAGCTTGTTTTAAATGACCGGCAACGACTCTATAAGCTTCGATATCATCATAAAGTCCCAATTTTAATCATTTATCTAGGAAAGTACCTACAAACATATATCAAACATAAATTAGTCTAATTATGGATAAAAGTGTCACTTTAAGCCCTAACATATACGTATTTAGGGGTTCAAATATGCATATATTCAGCACTCATCACACCGTCAAACTTACATATTGCTAGTCCCTTAGCAATACAGAACTAAAAAGCCACTTTTGTAGGATCACAGTTGCATTTAGCCTATGAACAAACTTTTAAACCCCTAGGTTACCCCTAGTGGATAAGTTGTAGTCTTATGAGGGTTTCCAGTGAAGATACCCATAAACTTCTCAAATTAGTGCCTTAAATGCACAGTAAGCTTATTTAAACCTGTTTTCCAATCATTCACTGTAGTTCATTAATCAGTCAAATGCAACAAGTATACCAATCATGTAATTAGAAAAACTTTCAACTTCCAATCTCAATTAAGCAACCATAGTCCCCACATATCAGTTCAATCATTTATTCAATAATTTCAATCCCTAAAGATGCTTTCTAAAAGTGATCCTACAATTCATCGTGTGGCTTATTGTCCATACTTGCTTTTATTCCTTGTCATTCCTCAATTCACAAGCAGACTCTTTAAATTCCAACTCCCAAGGCATTTTTTTATTATATTTTTTTTTTTCCCGGGTATGCATTTTTTCAAAAAGTATACTGTGCAACGTTCAGGTTTATTAAGCTTTCTAAATCACTCTTGTAACGAAATTTCTGCCAATGACTCCCAAACTACATGGTCTTAGGGCATTAAGTGTTAAAGCACCCCTAAGGACTTAATTGTTCAAGTAATCTAGGCAACCTAAACCCCTTATGTAACAAGTTTTCAGCCAATGACTCCCAGACCAGACGATCGTAGGGTATTAGGTGTTAGAACACACCTTTAAGGACTTAATCACTCAAGCAATCTAAGTACAAACCTGAACTTGATCCTTTTCTACTTTTCTTTCCTTTTTTTCATCATTTTTTATTTTATTTTATTATTATTATTATTATTTATTTACATTGGTGAAGGTTTTTTTTTTTTTCTTTTGTTGCATACATACCAATTTTTCTCTATTTTTTCTTTTATGCCTTGGTCATCAAAACTATCAAATCTACCTGATCATTTTAGTATAACTCAAAACACAACGAGCCTTCCAATTTCTACCTCACAAACTTCATGTAAGTGTGAATATTGTACAAAGTGTAGCATCTCAGAGATCAACATCATTAAACAACAATTATCCTAACAGAGTGAACCACAGGTTACCAACTGATTTAAAAAAATTTTAAGGAATCTTTTTTATAGTAATTTAGCATATTAACCATTTCTAACCAATTTCAAACTGCAAATAGAGTATATAACCATCAACAGACTCAAACACATGCTTATATCATCAAATAACAAATCACATCCTTATGTAAGCAGATTAAAAATTAAAAATTTTCCAAGCCAACCTTACACCCAAACTTATTGTGCACATTGTCCTCAACGTGTAAGAAAAAAAAAGAGTGTAAGAAAGATATTACCATACAAGCAGACCAAAAAGATATAACAATGAAATGCACAAAAGGGTAAAAATGAGTTTCCAACATCATTTCCTTCAACATAGGGGTTCCTCTCAAAAGCACCCCCAAACTTAATCTGTTGTATCTGGTAAAAGCAATAAACTCCAACACACATCAGAGTATCAAGTATATGGAGTAAGCATAGAGAAATATAAACACAAGGATAATAGAATAAAAAAGTATATACAAATATAGAACTCAGTACACTGCTTTTGAAAGAAAGACTTAGGGCAAAAATATATCATATGGAAATAAATACAGCAAAAAGATTGCCCTAATCAACAAAAATATAGAAAAGTCCTAAAACTAATTCATAGGTGGTGGTGGTGGAACGGAAGAAGTGGATGGATTGGATGGAGTGCGGCGAAGTAACTCCTCCAATATGCTCTGCTGCGTAGTCAATATCTGACGCAGCACTGTCTAACCATCCTACAGCTTAGCCACACTGGCCTATAAAGCTCTAATCTCAGCCTGAGAAGAAGGATCGTGTCTCCTCCTAACCTGGGGCCTAGAATTGGAAAGATATTCCACCTCATTCGTAGCCTCCTCATCATCATTGGCGTCCTCATCATCGTCCGCTGCTGCCATCATGGCGGGGTGCCGACGTCACAATCAACAATACCAAAGTTGCAATGAAATGGAAGTGTGGCCAAGTTTAAATTTATAGAATGCCACTACTACCTATAACTACTAAATATAGCTAGGGTGAGTAGGGATCATCCCAAGGGATTTAGGGGCAACGTGAATGGGAAGCAAAGTTGGATTAGTAGGTCGAGTGATTAAAAGTGGATTGTTTGGTTGATTAAACTATAATGCTAAATGAAATTAAAGCAAGCAAAATACAATGACTTTAAAAGATAGAAAAAAAGATATAGAGGAGAAGACTTGGGGTACTACAGCTCACCACTAAGCTTGACTTCACTAGACACTAGCAATTGTATATCAATGGGGAAATTGAGTTGTAACTTGTGTGTATGTGTGGCATTAATTGAAACTAGGCATGGATGGCAAAAAGTATAAAATTTCTAGCCAATTCAAATGGAAAGCACAACCTATCAAATAAGACTAAAATCCATTCAATGAAACCACAATTTAGGCACATATAACTATTTAGAGGCATACACACTTTGCATTCATAAGTATGGAACACCAAGAAACAAGAATAGATTGTCCACCTATCTATGAATCTAAAGCTACTACACTATATCTACACTAAAGACATGGAAATTAAACTAAGCAAGCTAAAAGTGTGGCACAGTCCATTAAGAAACAAGTGTGAACCATCAAATAAATTGCAAGAGTGTTCCATTAAGAACTATGTTTTGATCATCACTAGATTAAGTTCATTCACACACATAGACATGCATAAATTCCATTAAATCTAGAGAAGAACACATGAATCATCCATTCTAGCATACATAGACATATGATTAGAAATAGATAATCAATTAAAAGCATTAATCCATACACATCAAGTAGAAACCACAAGATATATATATAAATCTAAGATCAAAACATTTATTACAAGCAAATCCCCAAGAATATACAAAACACTAAGTCTAGGAAGCAAACTTAGGGGCTACTCTAGCCCCAAGTAAATGTTTAGCCACTCATTGAAGTAGTCATCCAACTCTCAAGGGCTATCTCGATGGTAGGCATAACCTCCTTCTTGATGGAAACCCTAGAAGAATGGAAGAACTCCCAATTTCGTGTGTCTCTCTCTCCAAGCTCTTGCCTCCTCTCTTTTCTTAATCTCTAAATATGTCTCTCAATATGTGAATGTATTTTGTGTGTCCCCATATTGCTCTTAAAATGGCTCTAAATCCTTATATAGGTAGCTCAAGTGTCATACCCAATGGTCTGGACTCGTGCACTAGGTCCCCTTTAATGATTGCACCATGAACCATCTTTTAATGAGTTGGACTCTATTTTATTTCACATTAGAAAGGGTTTGATCGATCTAATGTTGATGAGATCGATCCATCCTTGGCGGCGCCTTTTTGGAATACGACAAATCTCTGAGATATTTTGGGATATTTTGGGATAAAGAGAAAAGTGGTAGGTGAGGATAAGATTAAGGAAGTTCGATTGATCCGAAGAAAGTTGGATCGATAGAAGATGCTGGATTCTTTTGGATAAGGACAAAGGCTTGGATGCATCTTGAAATGGCTAGACTGATCAATGTGAGATCGATCGAACATATTCCTAATCGATCGAAGATGCTGTTTTCCACACTTTGCTTCCACTTTGCTCCATTCTTCCATTCAGCTTGAGATTGCTTCTTTAATGCTCTAATTGGTTGAATTAACTTATTTTGGGGATAAGTGCCTGAAAATGACAATAACATGAAATTAGTCTAAAACGGGAAAGTAAGATAGATAAAGGTCCAAGAATACCTAAGCTTAAGTGGTTTAAATGCGCACTTTTCAGCGCTGATCACACCCCCAAACTTAAATATTGCTAGTCCCTAGCAATGAACTATAAAATAAAAAAAATGAAATGAACAACTATACAACTATGAACAAGAAAGCAATAAATGGATAACGCCACTTTAGTAGGGAACACGATTGCATTTAGCATATGCAACAAGCTTTTTAAACCCCTAGGTTACCCCTAGTGAACGAGTGAAGTCTCGTGAGAATTTCTAGAAATGATACCCACAAACATTAAGCTCATTCTCACAAAAGAGGCACTAATATTGCAAACAAGCATTGGGAGAAAACTACCTCAAGTATGCAATTTTTCAAACATTTCCAAGCAATCTCTCAAAATCTCAACATCAAGTAAGCAAATATGGTCCTTCACACATTAAGAAAATGATCTTACAAATCAAAACAATACTAGAATCCTTTTTGAATGAACCGGCATCAAATATGTTGCTTTCTAAGCCAACTAAAGAATTGATCACATCCTTACCCTCAAACTAGCACACAAATCTAGTTCTGATCATCAAAACAAAGAGTGGACCTTTTATTACAACTTTATTATTCTAGGTGCGCTTATTCTTTTCACTCCATATTTTATTATTTTTTTTATAGGATCAAAGATGGAAGCATAGTGCAATGTAGTGATCTATTAAGCTTTCTAGCGATTCATGAGGTCGACCGTTAGGTCAATGGCTCCTAAGCCAGACAGCTTTAGGGCATTAGGTGTTCAAACACCCCCACGGACTTACAAGCTTAAATCAACTAGGCTACAAATCAAAACAACCTCCATTTAATCATTTCCCACTTCTCACCTTTTGAGAGAAGTCCTTACTTTTTTATTGCTTTTGCAACTTTTTCTTATTTATTTTTATTTATTTATTTTCAATTCAATTATTAACCTAGAGTTTGGGCTCTCTACCTTTCGGCGCGAGAAATTTAGTACTTGATGAGGCTAGAATCCCGGCTACTCAATGAAAAGGGATTGTTATCCACTTTTGTCAAAATGAAAGCTTTTAATGCACTACTAGCTCAATTAGGATATAACCAATTCAATATTCAACAAAGCATGTACCCCACAAATGAATGCTAGTGTACGCTTGTGCTAGTGTAAAATCTTAGAGTGAATCTCAAAATAATCACAAAATCAAGATGATGTGGACCACAAATGCAAGCAAGATATCAATCTTTCAAAAAATTTACTCCTAAATGGCATCCACAAGGCATACAAGGAGTATTGGACTTTCAAGTCAAGCAATTTTTAAATTTTAAGCAATATAGTCCTCAAAAGATCAAAATCATAGCTAGTAATTGACCAATCATAGAAAATCCCTCAAATACACAAGTCATGCTCAAAATTTTGAATTGAAAGCAAACATTGCAAATAACATCCATTACCCCCAAACTTAAATAGCACAATGTCCTCAATGTGCAAAGAGAACAAAGGAAAGAGTATACCAGTGCAACTAAGGCAAAGAAAGTCGGGACACAAGTATCCAAAGTAGGTGGTATAACCCCCCCAAACTTGGGATTGACTGTGGTCCTGAAAAGATGGCACTGGGAGAAAATCTCATCAGATAACAAAAGGGATAATAAAGGTGCGCAGTGGACATGTAAGTGTAAATGGGATAATAAATGAAATAAAGAGAGAGGAATAGGGGTGGTCCTGAAAAATTTAGGCAGCACTCTATCTCACTAAAGTCACTGGGATGCACCTGATAAATAGAGTCAATCACAGATAAATATATCAATATAAGATCTGACATCCAAAAATATATAGCATGTATCGAATACTAAAATAATTTACATCATAGTGTCTAGCCAACAAACTGGCCGCAAAAATAATAATATCAAAATAGCAAGCACGGATCATAGATATATAAATGAGGGTAGAGAGATAGAGAGATAGATCAAGCGGAGGAGGTTGGGTGAGCAGGGAGTAATTGTAATGACCCGGTCATTTTCCCTTCCTTTCCTTTTCCTCAGATTTTTAAGGATATATTTTTTTTTCCATTGTTCTTTTCCTTTCTGAGCTCAGTTTCTTGTCACATAGTGTCATCTTAAGTGCTCGGAAATATTTTCTTAGACTTTTTTCTTTGAATTGACAACTTCCTTTGAGGACCATGTCATTTCCACATTTTTATTTTTTGGACACTATTCATTTTTCGTCCTTTTCCCTATTTTGTCTTTTCCCCGTTTGTCACTTTGTTGGCATAACCACACTTCTTGTGCTCGGAGTTGATTTCTGACTTCACTTATCTTCATTCTAAGTGGTTTCTGCGAAATACGTATCTTTACTTTTGCAGAAAGATACTCTAGTTGCTCCCGGTGTCCATAGGGGCATGGATGCACAATTCTTTAGAATTTTTTCTTTTCTTGGGGTGTTTTCCATAAATATCTTTTGAAGATATCTTTGGAAGATATTTTCATTCTGGGGCAGTTTCGCAGTTTTCACTTTTTGGAGGGGCCATTATGCAATTAATGAAAGTTATTGCCAAATGCCTCGTTTTGAGCCTGGATTCTCGTATGGGATTCATTTTCAATTTTCGTCGAGTTATGCACTCTTAGAATTTCCTTCTGGTCATTTTTCTCCAGTTTCAGGGTTTCTGACCCAATTGCCGCCAAACTTGTTTAGGGCATAACTCGATGCTCGGGACTCAGTTTTTGATGCCGTTTCTTTCGTTGTTCATATTTTCTTATTTTGGTTCTTTTTCATTTACGAAGTTTTTCTATTTGAGCGTGTCTATTCAAATTCCACTTTTCTGGACCCAGCGGGTCCCATTCAGGACACTTTTAGGGTTTTTCTATAAATAGGGGACTTAAAGAAGAAAAATCAGATTTTCTCTTCTTCTTCCTCTCTTGGCCGGCAGCCATGGAAGACCATGGGGCTACCACCCTTCTTTCTTCTTTTACAGCCACTTCCCATTGTTAAAATGGTGTAGTGCCTTAGCGTTTTATGTTTTCCTTGTCGTGCTCTACCTTTCCCCCTTATTAGAAACTATTTCTGACCATTTCTTGAGTTTGGGTTTGAAGTCAAATTGTGATTTTGATGGGGCTTCCTTACGATTCTTGTTCACCGTGTTGTCCCTGACAAAACCCCGAAGTTTCGTCAGATTCGGAGCACTTTCATTACGGTAGGTGATAAGCGCCGAATATTATATATTCAAGCGCCCTAAATTGCATTAGTAAAGTCCGTTGTATGTTAATTTATGTAGATTATCTTCATTTCTATGTTTTTATGCATTTTCAGGTCCATTTGCCAAAAAAGGAGCAAAATCAAGGCTTTGTGGAGTTTTGGCCATCAAAAGGCACAATTCTGAATTTCTGGCAGCAGTGGAGTCAGGACTTTGCTCACCATTTTGACCTTGCAAACTCGAGAACTGGACTTCCATTATAAAATTGCATATTTAGAGCTCTGAATCAGCTTTCCAAATCTTCAAGAAGTTCGTCATTCGGAGCTCGGACCAGAGAGTTATGGCCTTGTTACCAGAGGTGCGCAGAACTGCCTGGCAGCAATGAAATTCTGCCTTGATCTTCATTTTCGACCAATCATCCTTGAGAATTGGATCCCCACCAAAACATGAAGTTTTTAGAGCTCTGAATTAGCTTTCCAAATCTTCAAACGGTTCATCATTTGCAGTTTATAGCACAAAGTTATGGCCATTTTACCAAAGTAGGTCCGGGATGAGCAAACCAAGCATAGGGCATTCTGGCCAATTTTCGAGTGCTCGAGGCCTAATTTCGAGTGCTCGAAATTAGGGCAGATTGCTTCACGAGATCAGCAGTGGAGTTAGGACTTTGCTCGCCATTTTGACCCAGAAAGCTCGAGAACTGGACTTCCATCATAACATGAAAGATTTAGAGCTCTGAATTAGCTTTCTAAATCTTCAAACGGTTCATCATTCGGAGCTCGGAGCAGAGAGTTATGGCCTTGTTACCAGAGGTGCGCAGAACTGCCTGGCAGCACTGAAGTACTGCCTTTCTCCCCATTTTCGACCAACCAGACTTGAGATTTGGGTCTTGATCAAAACATGAAGTTTTTAAAGCTCTGAATCAGCTCTCCAAATCTTTAAACGGTTTGTCATTCGGAGTTCGGAGCGCAAAGTTATGGCTGTTTAAACAAAGTAGGTCTGGGCGGAGCAAGTGAAGCATGGGCATTTTTACACTAAATTCGAGTTCTCGAGGCCTTGCTTAGAGTGCTCGAATTTGGGGCAGAATTGCCTTCGGGAATTCTCATTTTGGCAGCCACTTGTTCATTGGTTTCCTCATTTTCTACTTACTTCTTTATGAGG
The DNA here is from genome assembly GCF_030987335.1 of Cornus florida. Taxonomy (NCBI): domain Eukaryota; kingdom Viridiplantae; phylum Streptophyta; class Magnoliopsida; order Cornales; family Cornaceae; genus Cornus; species Cornus florida. The sequence continues at coordinate 35,986,775 of NW_026775576.1, read as the reverse complement.
TGGTTGGGGATGTTTTTTTTGGAGGAGAGAGAGAGCTTTGTTGAAGGAGATAAGGCAAGGAAGGCCACACATATCATTATCCCATATTCTACAAGATTAGAGGAGAGAGAAGAGAGCAAGGAGAGAGAGTTCTTCAAGCTTGAAGAAGGGAGCACGAAAATGGAGGAGGTCTTCAAGCTTCTTCCTTCTTCCATTGCTCCTATGGGTAACTAAATCTTCTCTAGGGAGGTGATGAAGCCCCTCCCTTGTAAGCATGTTCTAGTGTAGATTTTACTTTTGGGATTTCAATGTATTATTGTTGGTGATTTTATGATCTAGAGCATCATATGTGTTGTAATGAATTCTAATGTCTATACATGATTATTTTGAGCTATTCATCTTGTCTTAGATGGTTTCTCTTCCTAATCATATTGCTTGCATTTCCATAGTGACAATGGAAGTTAGATCATAGAATGGTTTTAATGGCATGGAGTTTGAGAACTTTGATAAATCATTGCTTAGGATGCCCTTTGATGGTTTATACTTGATTCTTAACTTTGTGTGCTCTCATCATTTAATTAAGGGCTTGATAATCTTTGGCTTAGGGAGCATGTTGAAGACTACACCCTAGTTTAGGTAGTTCAAGCATGTGAATCTTTGATGGATTATTCTTGTTTTTGATTTAATGAACCTCTTGAGGATAGTATAGCAACCAAGGGTTGTTATGTGTCATGACCATCATTTATGTTGATTTTCCCAATTTAATCTCAATCTAGAATTTGTATAGGGTTGGAGCGGATTCATTTCCCTAGTTTTTCTCTACTTGTATTTCATTTCTTTTTAATTCTTGCAAGTTTCTAATTTATACAATTTCAATATTCTTAGCTTAAGTGACAAACAACAAAACCTTTATAAACCCTTCATCATTCTAGAAAGATTCTAGACACTAAGGTTGCCGTAAGACTAGCGCAGTCCCAGTGGTTCGACTTACCCGACCAATAGCCCTATTTTACAATGATTCGTGCTATTGCGAAGGTTGATGTTAATTGACCAACCGATCAATTTTTGGCGCCGTTGCCGGGGACTGCAAACGGTTTAGCAACCAAAGTTTAGGGTTAAATTTAGTCTGATTGTGCATATTGTGTCTTGTGAATATTCCTTGTATGTTTTGATCATCTTCGTGTTGTAAGATTCGTGCTATTTCGTGTTGTAAGATTGCTAGCAAATTGTAAGTCTAGAGGACCCCAGGTAAGTCTCTTGACTGCTAGTTTCGCATTGTGAATATTGTGTATGTGTTTAATTTAGTTGTGAAGCCCTTGTCGAGGCTCTTAACTTGTTTATATTTTGTATTCAAGCATCGGTCCTTGTCGTGGCCATTTACATTTTCTATCTTGATAATTGAGGAGAAAGGGAACATCGTATGTGGAGTTGTGGTTGATGAATTGCTTTGTTGAGTATATGCTTTGTTGTTGATGTTCGGTCGTAGGTCACTTTCCTTACCCACAATCGATTCTCCCATTGATATTAACTCTCTTGAAAGAACTCTTAGACGGAACCTTAGGGAACCCACTCTTATAAGGGACCTTGGAACTGAATTCAATATAATGGGGGATAACGTAGGAAATCCGGGGAATGAAAGGGCTGAAATTCCTAATATCGAGCCAATGACTCTTACAGATCATTTCATCCCTACCACCTATACTTCTCCATCTTGCATAGTGATGCCAAACATCGATGCCGCTCAATATGAGATCAAGTCTAGTACCATTCAAATGCTTCCATCATTTCATGGCTTTGATAATGAAGATCCATATAAGCATCTTGATGAGTTCCTTGAAATCTGTTCGACCATCCGGTTGAGAGGTTTTCCGGACAATGCACTTCATCTCCATCTTTTCCCATTCTCCCTAAAGGATAGGGCAAAATATTGGTTGAACTCCCTCGCTCCCAACTCTATTACTTCTTGGGCTCAATTGCAACAAGAATTCCTTAAGAAGTATTATCCGGTGAGTAAAACCAACCAAATGAGGCGTTCCATTCTAAGCTTTTCTCAAATTGATGGAGAACAACTCCATGAGACTTGGGAAAGGCTACAAGATCTTCTTCGGAAATGTCCTCACCATTTGATCCCAAAATGGCAATTAGTGCAAGCTTTCTATACCAGTTTGACCGACACCCATAGATTTATGGTTGACTCTTCTTGTGGTGGGATGTTCATGTCCAAGAATGCGGATGAGGCTTGGACCTTACTTGAGAATTTGAGTGAAAATTCACTTCAACACAATTCTCGTAGGGCTCCGACCTCAACCACTCCAAAGAACACCAATCCTTGTTAACAAAAATCAATAAGGGAGGAATCATCTCAAGTGGATGCCATAGCTCATAAATTCTACCAATTGATGGCACCACATCTTCCTCCTTCAGTGTCTCAAAATTCGGCAAGTTCGGTTTGTGCCTCATGTAATAGTCCATTTCATCTCTCGGAAGATTGCCCCACACCGGAGCAATTTCCCAATCCCAACCAAGAGCAAGCTAATGCCATGTTCTCACGGCCCGGGAACAATCCATATTCCAACACCTACAATCCGGGTTGGCGAGACCATCCGAATTTTTCGTGGAGGCAACAAGCCCCACAAAATTCCCAACTTCAAAATCAAGGGCCTCAAAATCAGCCCTCTTCTCAATATCAAGGTAGGCCTTTCCAAGCCTCTTCAAGCTACCAACCTCCATACAATCCAAATGTCTCCACTCAACCTCCTGTGAATCCAATTGATGAGATAGTGGCTGCAAACAAGCAAATGATGGAATCATTAAATGTGCAAATGATGGAATCATTAAACAAGCAAATCATAGATTCCAACAAGCATCTCTTGACATCCTTGCAACCTACTCTCCAAATGGTTCACTCCCATACTCAATCCATAGCTAGGCTCGAAAATCAAATGGGACAAATAGCTAACCAAGTGAACCAACTTCTTCAAAAAGATAAGGGTAAGCTTCCCGCTCAACCATTTGAAAATCCTAGAGGAATGCATGTGATTGATGAAACCCCTCCTCCGAGTGGGCCGACTCATGAACAAGTTCAAGCTATCACCACCCTTCGGAGTGGTAGAGTGGTTGACAACAAGGTTGATGGAGACACAAGTGAGAAAAACCCTCCGTTGAAAAATCCAAATTCAAGCTCTTCAAGTCTAAATCCAAGTTCTTCTTGTCCAAATACCATTCACGGAAGTCCCACGCATGTCACCCCAAATGTGGAAACTACTTATGAGCCAAAAGCTCCGTTCCCTCAACGTCTTCAAGAGTCGACACATTTTGGGAATAAGAATTGCAAAATTCAAGACATGTGGGAGGTCTTTAGGCAAGTAAAGATCAATCTTCCTCTCTTGGATGCTATCAAGCAAATTCCTCCCTATGCAAAATTCCTTAAGGATTTGTGCACTCAAAAGCGCACTTCCAGAAGTCATTTACCAAAGAAAGTGAGGTTAACCGAAAATGTTAGTGCGATCATTCAGCACAGCACTCCTCCGAAGTATAAGGATCCGGGTGCCCCCACAATCTCTTGTGTCATTGGTGACAACAAAATCGAGAGGGCCCTCCTTGACTTAGGAGCTAGTGTGAATTTGATTCCATATTCGGTTTACCTACAACTTGGTTTTGGAGATCTAAAGCCAACTCCGATAGTGTTGCAATTTGCTGATCGATCTATTAAGCAACCACGGGGAATTATTGAAGATGTGATCATAAAAGTGGACAAATTCTACTTCCCGGTAGACTTCGTGGTTCTTGATACGGAACCAGTCCATGATCCAAGAAAACACATTCCCATAATTCTCGGACGTCCTTTTCTAGCTACAGCTAATGCTTCCATTAACTGTAGATCCGGATTGATGGATATCTCTTTTGGGAATATGAATGTTAAGCTCAATATCTTCAATGCTGTGCAACTTCCTTCAGATGACAATGAGTGTTTTGAAATCACTATTGCTGATGAACACATTCAAAATCCAATCCCACCTCCTTCAACGGAGGATCCCCTACATGCTTGCTTGGTCCCTTTTGATTTTGAGGATTTTGGTGTGGACAAATCCATTCGGGAAGTCAACTCCTTGCTTGATATTCCATCACCATTTTCCTCTCCTTTATGGGAAGCACCAAATCCATCTCTATCGTGGGATTGTCCATCTCCTTCCATTTCTTCACCGGAGTTACCTCAACATTTTGAGGGTGAACCACCGGACAAAGGTAAGGAGAATGTTGACAAGTTGCTGAAAATTCTTCCAATCATTCCAGCCCAATCTAGAATCATTGTCCATGATACTCAACCTGTGAACAAACCATTTGAGTACAATGAGGTATATGACTTGGAGATTGCAAATATGGAAGGTCATGATCCTACCATTGTTAGTCAAAACAATGACATTCAACGAGCCTCCATAATCTCGAACAAGCAACACCTTTGCTTAAATCTGAAAATAAAAGAAGTGAGATTAAAAGCGATGCTCAAATCCTCTAAGGCCAAACTTGTTTCTCTTCGGAAGGATCAATATCCCTCACCATTCATTGATCTAAGTTTGAGACCATATGAAGGAGGCAAGTTGCATACGGAGCGTTAAGGATCCATCTCTCCAATGGATCCTGATCCTGGTTCGTCTAGCTATCGACATTAAATTTAACAAAGCAAGGGAAGAAATTCTTTCGATGTTCCAAGCTTCCCTACCTTCTCAAATTGCTCGTGCCTTGAAATTTTCTGGGAAATGGTTTAGAAAAGCCAAAAATTTGATTTTTCTGAAATGATCTTCAGTTGCGTTCCGCAATTTTAGACTGGCCTCTTAGACCTTCTCAGCTCTAATTTTCATTCCCGGAAATTTCCATCGCTTTCGAGCAAGTTCATAGGATCTTTGGCATGCAACTCATGTGCACAACCTCTCATTTTCAACGCATTGTTGGATCATGGTTCCCCAAAATTTTCCATGCATTGGAGATGAAATGCAAAGTTTGAAAATTTTTCATCTAGGCATTAGAAATGTTGAGCAATTCGACAATTTTTCCAAAAATTTTCCATCCATGCAGTGGAATGGACTGAATTTGCAAATTTTAAAATTTTTTCCATGCTTTAGAGATAAAGTGCTAAGTTTCAAAAATTTTTCATCCATGCATTGGATTGGAATTCTCTTGCAAGGCTTCAAAAATTTTCCCTACATTAAAATTCATTGCATGCATTCATTGCATGCATTCTTTCATCTCCAAGCCACTGAATTTCCATGCATGGACTCCATTTTGAACAACTTCCATTTCCATGTTGCTCACATTCCATATTCCATTGCAACAAATTCAACTTCTATGGTGCTCACTGTCTTGCATGTTTTCCCTTTCACTCATTGTTTCAGTCCTCACAGCCGAGCTCACCCCCTAGCCTACTGAGCCAATTTCGTGCCCTCCAAATCCCATTCAGATTGCTCCAAATTACCACACCAATTTTGCATGCTCACTGCCCAAGTTTGGAGCGCTCTAGCTTCCATTTGGATTGCTCCAAACTTCTCCACCATCATTCCGAGGCTGCTGCTTGTATTTAGAGCACTCTAATTCCATTTTAGAGTGCTCTAAATGTGAACCAATCTCATCCCAAGCTACTGCCTTCATTTAGAGCACTCTAGCTTCTATTTGGAGTGCTCTAAATGTGAACCACCATCCCTCTCGGCCTCACACCATTCAACCACCATCAACCTCACTTCACCACCCTCATCTCATCCCACCATGCATACAACCCATAACTCACCACCATCAACCCCCCAACCTTCCTCATCTCTCTCGGCAAACCTCAACCCATCAAACCCACCCTCTCGGCATCTCCATCCACCACCCCAACTCTCTAACAACCCACTCCATGCCAACCCCAAGCCACCCCACAACCTACATTTTCATACACAAAGCTCCCCTCAACCTCACCACCCCATGCAAACCCACCTTCACCTCCTCCACCTTTTTCCCCACTCTCCTCTAACCCAAGCACCATCATCAACCTCCCATCCACATCTTCCATTAACCACAAATAATGGGCCTTGTGTTCTCCATTGTTGGGTAAGTGTCTACCCTCTTTTTCTTTCAATTTTTGATCAATGGAGGATGGGATTGCTTGTGTGAAGGATTTGTGATTGTTTGGGAGTTGTGTATTGCATTTGCAGGGCCAAATTTTTGGATTTTCTCATCTCTAATCAACCTTTGGCCCTCTTCCTTTTTGTCTTGCACACCACGTGTTTGACGAATTGCCTAAGCCAACTTTATCTCTCTAAATGCACGGCTTTTGGCATTGTTTTGTTTTCCATTTTACACTTATGACTCATGTGTGCCAATTTGTATTTTGTATGGATTTTTACCTTGCAATCACATTCGTCTTAGTGTTTTCATTTCTGTTTTGATTTTTTTTTCTTAAGAGACCTACGCTTTCACCTGTGTACATTAGTTCTGTCTTGATAGGTCTTCATGTCCAAGTTTGGGGGACGCCGTTGCGCACTCACATGGCTGAACATCTACGTCGTCGTCACTCCACTTGGTATTATTGTTCTTTTACCCTCTTTGTGCTTATTTTGATTTGCTTGTCTTCTCACATTGAGGACAATGTGACATTCAAGTTTGGGGGTGCATTTATGTATTTTTGGTTTTACATTTTTGCTAAGCAATGATAATGGAATTTGAAACCTGTTGGAGATGAAAGCATATGTTTAAAACTTTGTGTATAGAAGCAGCTGATATTTTTGAAAATAAAGAAAATTTGAGTTGAAATGATCATATAGATTCAAATTAGTCTGTATAAATGTCTCAATTAAATTCTCGCTGGATTTGACACTCTTTTAAGCTTCACAATGCACAGATGCACATTGGAAACTTAACTGTGAGGCATGCAACTTGATTGACCTTGACCTTGCCCTAGTTAATCTGATTTGATGAACCTAATGGATGAATACTTTTGGCATGAATCTAAAAAAAAAAAAAAAAAAAAAAAAAAAAAAAAAAAAAAAAAAAAAAACTTAGAAAGAAAGAAAATAATGATCAGTTGACGTTCGTAGCCTTTCCAACTCGAGTTATTAAGCCCTAGGAGTGTCTCTACACTTAGCACCCTAAAACCGTCTGGTTTGGGAGTTGTTGGCCTAACGCTTGCTACAGGGGTTGGTTAGAAAGCTTAAGGGACTTAAACATTGCACGGTCATTCAAAAAAAAAAACTAGTAATAAACATGGTTCGTTGGAGTTCGTAGCCTTTCCAACTTGAGCTATTAAGCCCTATGGAGTGTCTCTACACTTAACACCCTAAAGCCATCTGGTTTGGGAGTTGTTGGCCTAACGCTTGCTACAAGGGTTGGTTAGAAAGCTTAAGGGACTTCAGCATTGCACAACCATTCTATGTTTCGCTTGAGTTACAATAAATTGTCAACAAGCAACAAAAGTTGTCTTGTAAATAAAATCATGCCTTAGGGACCTCATTTAAAGGGGAATTCAATGATTTGAAAACTTGCGCTTTGGAATTGGAAAAGAAAGTAAAAGCCGCATGTTGAGAATCTAATTCACTTTCACTGAAGCTAGAGTTGATTTCCATTCAAGAGATGATAATTGAGTTATTTATATAGACTTTGATGTTGATGCATGTATGTGGAAATGTATTTAGCCAATTTTTGTATCAACGCTTCATATATGCAAGGTAGTCTTCCCAATGACCCCATCTCCAGCTCTTTTTCTATTTCAAGTTATTTTTTTGAGCAATGTATATATCTTATTTACCATGGATGATATTTTTGCAGTAGCAAGCCCATGGTTGTCTTTTCATTAAATTTTTCATTGTAGTTTTGCTAAGGGACTAGCAAAATGTAAGTTTGGGGGTGTGATAAGCGCCGAATATTATATATTCAAGCGCCCTAAATTGCATTAGTAAAGTCCGTTGTATGTTAATTTATGTCGATTATCTTCATTTCTATGTTTTTATGCATTTTCAGGTCCATTTGCCAAAAAAGGAGCAAAATCAAGGCTTTGTGGAGTTTTGGCCATCAAAAGGCACAATTCTGAATTTCTGGCAGCAGTGGAGTCAGGACTTTGCTCACCATTTTGACCTTGCAAACTCGAGAACTCGACTTCCATTATAAAATCGCATATTTAGAGCTCTGAATCAGCTTTCCAAATCTTCAAGAAGTTCGTCATTCGGAGCTCGGACCAGAGAGTTATGGCCTTGTTACCAGAGGTGCGCAGAACTGCCTGGCAGCAATGAAATTCTGCCTTGATCTTCATTTTCGACCAATCATCCTTGAGAATTGGATCTCCACCAAAACATGAAGTTTTTAGAGCTCTGAATTAGCTTTCCAAATCTTCAAACGGTTCATCATTTGCAGTTTATAGCACAAAGTTATGGCCATTTTACCAAAGTAGGTCCGGGATGAGCAAACCAAGCATAGGGCATTCTGGCCAATTTTCGAGTGCTCGAGGCCTAATTTCGAGTGCTCGAAATTAGGGCAGATTGCTTCACGAGATCAGCAGTGGAGTTAGGACTTTGCTCGCCATTTTGACCCAGAAAGCTCGAGAACTGGACTTTCATCATAACATGAAAGATTTAGAGCTCTGAATTAGCTTTCTAAATCTTCAAACGGTTCATCATTCGGAGCTCGGAGCAGAGAGTTATGGCCTTGTTACCAGAGGTGCACAGAACTGCCTGGCAGCACTGAAGTACTGCCTTTCTCCCCATTTTCGACCAACCAGACTTGAGATTTGGGTCTTAATCAAAACATGAAGTTTTTAAAGCTCTGAATCAGCTCTCCAAATCTTTAAACGGTTTGTCATTCGGAGTTCGGAGCGCAAAGTTATGGCTGTTTAAACAAAGTAGGTCTGGGCGGAGCAAGTGAAGCATGGGCATTTTTACACTAAATTCGAGCGCTCGAGGCCTTGCTTAGAGTGCTCGAATTTGGGGCAGAATTGCCTTCGGGAATTCTCATTTTGGCAGCCACTTGTTCATTGGTTTCCTCATTTTCTACTTACTTCTTTATGAGGTGGTTGGGGATGTTTTTTTTGGAGGAGAGAGAGAGCTTTGTTGAAGGAGATAAGGCAAGGAAGGCCACACATATCATTATCCCATATTCTACAAGATTAGAGGAGAGAGAAGAGAGCAAGGAGAGAGAGTTCTTCAAGCTTGAAGAAGGGAGCACGAAAATGGAGGAGGTCTTCAAGCTTCTTCCTTCTTCCATTGCTCCTATGGGTAACTAAATCTTCTCTAGGGAGGTGATGAAGCCCCTCCCTTGTAAGCATGTTCTAGTGTAGATTTTACTTTTGGGATTTCAATGTATTATTGTTGGTGATTTTATGATCTAGAGCATCATATGTGTTGTAATGAATTCTAATGTCTATACATGATTATTTTGAGCTATTCATCTTGTCTTAGATGGTTTCTCTTCCTAATCATATTGCTTGCATTTCCATAGTGACAATGGAAGTTAGATCATAGAATGGTTTTAATGGCATGGAGTTTGAGAACTTTGATAAATCATTGCTTAGGATGCCCTTTGATGGTTTATACTTGATTCTTAACTTTGTGTGCTCTCATCATTTAATTAAGGGCTTGATAATCTTTGGCTTAAGGAGTATGTTGAAGACTACACCCTAGTTTAGGTAGTTCAAGCATGTGAATCTTTGATGGATTATTCTTGTTTTTGATTTAATGAACCTCTTGAGGATAGTATAGCAACCAAGGGTTGTTATGTGTCATGACCATCATTTATGTTGATTTTCCCAATTTAATCTCAATCTAGAATTTGTATAGGGTTGGAGCGGATTCATTTCCCTAGTTTTTCTCTACTTGTATTTCATTTCTTTTTAATTCTTGCAAGTTTCTAATTTATACAATTTCAATATTCTTAGCTTAAGTGACAAACAACAAAACCTTTATAAACCCTTCATCATTCTAGAAAGATTCTAGACACTAAGGTTGCCGTAAGACTAGCGCAGTCCCAGTGGTTCGACTTACCCGACCAATAGCCCTATTTTACAATGATTCGTGCTATTGCGAAGGTTGATGTTAATTGACCAACCGATCAGTAGGGATTTGAGATTTCATCTCAAATAGAGGTAGGGGATGTTTTAGGATTTTGTAGTGTTGTATTGAGTGTTTTTCCATGATTACACAACTTGTTTGCATACCTTGTATTAAATCTAGAATATTAGTAATATTTAATTATTTGCATGAGTTTTAATTTACAAGGATGTATATAGCTTAGAATTGAATTGTGGCATGATGATAAATTATGCTTTGATATGTTTGTTAACATATATTAAATTAGAATTATTTGAATAAACATTGCACCTTTTATTTAAAAATTATCTTTTGTGAAAGTTTAATTTTCAATGATGTACCTTGCATGAAATTAACTTGTAGCATGCTTTTAAATTAGTCTTGGCATGTTGTTTAACATACTTTAATTTGAGAGCATTTGGATAAGTATGAAAATCTAGAGAATTTAATTAAAATGATTAATTAAAATCTATTTGAAGGTTCCATTGGCCTAATTAAGTTTTTAACTTGGTATTTGTAATGACTAGTGTGACGGCCCAAGTTTTTCAACCCGGTGCGTCAGTGATGAACCGAAAGTTGACCCGCTAACGGATCTGAAATACAGAAGCGAAAGATAAAACCAAAGTCTATAGAGATATAAACCATCCCCAAGACACCAATGTGACCTTCCATGAAGTCACAGAGCTCAAAGAAATAACCGGAAGCAAAAACTAACATGAAAAGGGTCAAATGGTACCCTATGGAACCAATGACAACCAAAGGGACAAAATTTAGTTCAAACTAGACCACGTACACCAAAACTGGAAAAAAGCTTGAATCCCCCATTGCATGATCAAACTTAATTATATGCAAGTGTGCAATGATGTGAACATACACGCAAGTGTAAAACAACATTTTAAACATGCTGAAATGGCCTATGGCCTTATTACAATTCATTTACAACATTTAACATATCAAACCTCTAAGTTGGAAAAATTACATTTCATAGGCAAAACTTAAACATGCTAATACTTGCATGTGAACAAGAATGCTTCTAAAGAAACTTCAATTCTGCAAATCACCAAAGCAAGTGCAAATCTCCAATCTTGTATCCTGTACCTGAAATATGCCCCAGTAACTTTGGGTTGAGCAACATAAAGCTACTCGTAGGAAATGAGCATACATCTACCTAATGTTTTACAATTTTATCACTTTAAGGTGAAACATGCTAAAGGGGCTCATGCTACCTAACGTCTATGCTAAGATGAGACTCAGGGACCTTCCTAAGCTACCCTAGATCATTTCTAGCATCAATCACATCATCTATGCAATTTAAACTACATAGGAGCATGCTATACAAAGCAACATGATATAGATTCTCAAAGTTACCAACTTGAAATCTAAAAGTGCGAAATCAACTAAATATAGCAATTTAGTATAGTTAAAATATCTAATGCCACACATCAAGACATAGATTCTTTAGGTTATCAACTAGAAATCTAAAAGTGCGGAATTAACTAAATATAGCAATTTAGTATAATTAGAATATCTAATGCCACACATCAAGACATAGATTCTCTAGGTTATCAACTAGAAATCTAAAAGTGCGAAATCAAATAGTAGAACACTTGGACATCTAAGCTCAAAATTATGCCGAGACCTCAATGGCTATTACGAGTACTAACCCGCTGGTAATACCACCCCTAGTGTGCACTATCTCGATGGGAAGAACTCATACCTCCCGCACTAGAGCCAAACTTTAGCCATGTTATAGTAACCATGTCCCAAGTGACTCTAAAATAAATAAGTTAACAACTTATATACGAAATATATATATATACAGCACGAAACTACATTCCATGCACAAGTAGGTTGAAACCACACAATACATGCTCTAAATCCACAACTACTATAGGATGACAATGTCGAATCTTCAGAGCGCGATTCGTTACACGCTATAACAACATCACATGTCGAATCTTTAGTGTGCTATTCATTACACGCTATAACAATATAATCCATATTGAAAGCATAAACTCATGATTAAATCAATAATGCAATAGAAATAGAAATTAATTAAATAAACTAATTATTTTCCCTAAGTTTCAAATCTCAATCAAATAACCCTTAATTTAACACATGTTAAACAACATAGTATGGTCATTACGTATACCATATTAAAAGCTTATTTAGGTCATACGAGTTGAGGTTGATGGTGATTGTAGTCACAATCTCGTTGTGGTATAGGTTGTTGTCGACCTAGCATTGGTTTTGAGGTAGGTGGATGGTCACCTTTTGTTTAGGCTCTTGTGAAATAAGTCATTTAGCGTTGCCATAGTGATGGATTTGTTGGTTTTGAGCCATGATGTGGTTATGGACCTCTTAAGATCCTTGATTGTCTAGGAAGATTCCTCTGGACCTTGCATTTTTCGTGGGCGGGTATGTTTATGGGCGGGTGCATGGCACTGTCATGCTACCGTGTTGGCTAGCTACAAGCGCAGTTCAGATGGAATCAGTGTTGGTTTTGTTTTAATAGGCGTTGTCCTTTGATCAGTGATGATGATGGTTGTTTTGGGGATCAGTCATGGTGATTAATTTAGTTGTTATTGGTATGGCTGTAGTTGCCATTTTCTTTGAGGAGTTCTTGCGTGATGACGCTTTTGGGATCAAGTCGATTGATTGATGTTACGGGTAGTGAGAGCACTGCACTGTTAGTGTCACTTGTAGTGTCACCTCTAGATTCAGAGTTAGATTGTTAGAGTCTTACCGTTGTGGTAAGGGCTCATGTTTGTTTGGAAACAGGTTGTTGTCGCATTGGTTTTGGAGACAGTTTATGACTAAGAATTGTCCTTTTTTTTCTTAGACACTCTAGGACATAATGTCCATAGGGTTTATTGTTGCATCATGTTGTCTTATGTAGTTTCATTTTCTACCATGTTAGTAGTATGATTTATGATGTTGTAATACATGAGTAGGTGGAAGTGTGTCCACATTTTCCTTCTTGTTGCGTGGCATTAGCATGCATTCTTTATATGCTTAGAGATGCCATGTTGTTATTGCGCTTTAGTAACATGCTTTTGTGCTTACATGGAGACGTGTTGCATGTACCTTTGATTTTTATCTATGTGAGTATATTTTCTTTCTGGTAGTTGCATTCCTTGTCATATGCATGACTTCCAGGTTTGGTTTTTCCATTCGTTTCCCTCGGTCGCACGTAGTGTGTATGCGAGTTTCCACAAGGGTTTTGTGTTGGTTTGTGTTAGGGACTTCACAAGGAGTGAGTCTCTTTTTTCCGTTGTGTTGTGCATTATTTTGGGGTTGGTTGGTCCGTGAGGGTCACCATCGTTATCTTGAGTCCTCAGTGAGGATTTGTTGGATTTTGGTCGACTTACTTCCATGTAGGGGGTGAAGTCTTTGGCCTTGTTGTCTTTCGTTACAGAGATGGAGTCGTGGAGTTGTCCTTTTTAGGACTGCTAGTTCCCTTTCTTTTGTGTCTTCCCTTAGGGAGTTTTTGCCGTGGTTGTTGACGGCTGTGGTGCTCAGAGTGAGTTGAATAGTGTGAGATCATTTTGTGGGGACTTATGTCCATACCATTGAGGATTCGTTTAATTTGAGAGGTAAGCTTGATACTCTTTTGAGAACATCTTTTGGAGGCTTGTTTCAGTTTTGGAAATCTTGATGTTGTTGACTCTTAGGAGGAGTTTTAAAGGATCACTGTTTGATATGACTATTTGTGGAGTTTTCTTGTCCTAGTTATGACTAGGCATAGTTTTGAGGAATCGTAGTTCCAGTGGTTGTTTATAGATCGATAGAAATTGAAGAATTTTGATTTAGCTTGGTGTTACCAAGCATGGTTTTGAGAGATTCATCTTGTGACCTTGGTTGTTGGCATTTTGATGTATGTGCCACCTGGTGGATTTGTATTTCGAGGATTTAGTTATCCATGATAGGGATGCGGATCTAATGTTTGATTATGGTGTAGTCTTATAGTTGATCTGTTTTAGGGAGATATGAAGGACTTTCGATGAAATGTCTTATTGTGAGGTTCGTTTTGATTTCTGTAGGCGTTGATTTGCTTGTCAGGTTTTGGATTCCTGATTAATGTTGTTAATAGGGGTATTTTGAGACATTGGAGATGTTGGTTTTGCTGTATTGAGGATTTGGGGCCTTAAGCATAGCGGTACCTATAGCATTGTTGTCAGAGTTTTCGAATTGGCCAGGATGGTCCAGCCGGACATCTTTGGACCATATCCCAAGTCTCACAAAATGTTGGTCCCCGTAGTGCTTTTGGTAATGATCATTTTTGACATTAATGTCATTGGTATCGAGAGGTTTCATGGGTAGACCTAGTGGGGGGCAGGTTATGAATTAGTGCCTTATACTGTCATGCTACCGTACAAGGTTGTGTGTTGTGGGCGAGTACTAGTTACCGTCGATGCTACCTTACTGACGAGTAACTATGGGCGGGCACTAGGTACTATCATTGCTACCACACATTTGAGTACGCCGTGGGCGGGTTTTAGTCGCTATTTGTACTGTCGTGTCGTCTTTGTTTGGTACCTTGATTCGATATGTTGTTTCTTGGAGTCCTTTTGGTGGTTATTTTTGGATCAGTTTGATGGTTCATCAGGAGGAATGCTTTCAGTTGTTGTCTTCTGTTCCCTTGTCTGACCTTGGGTTCAGTATGTGAGTTTTGACTTGTCGTGTGGCCATGTGATCATTTTGCCTTCGAGAGGTTGTCTTGTCATGAGCACGTGGGTGCAAATGACACTGGTTTGTGTATTCCTTTCAGCTTTGAGGTCGTTGGTGTGGCGTGTTGTGTGGGGTACTTAGAGATGTACTCCGTAGTTATCCTGGTTTCATCTTTTAGTTTTGTTGGGGCTGGATTTCAGGGACGAAATCCCTTTAAGGTGGGAAGGTTGTGATGACCCGGATTTTTCAGATAAATTTTTTCTGTTATCTTTTCCCTTTTGAGTTTGGTTTCTTTTGTCAATTAGTGTCGTCTCGAGTGCTCTGGAGTGATTTCCGAGACTCTTTTATGTGGATTGACAACTTCCTTTGAGGACCGAGTTATTTCCACATTTTTCGTTTTTCGACACTATTCACTTTTCATCCTTTTCACTATTTTGTCTTTTCCCCGTTTGTCACTTTGTTGGCATAACCACACTTCTTGTGTTCGGAGTTGGGTTTTGACTTCACGTATCTTCATTCTCAGTGGTTTCCATAAGATACGTATTTTTACTTTTGTGAGAAACTACTTTGGTTGCTCCCGGTATCCATAGGGGCATAAATGCAAAGTTCTTTGGAAACTTTTTCTTTTCTTGGGGTATTTTTCATAAATATCTTTTGAAGATATTTTATTTTAGGGGTATCTAAGAAAATATATTTTGGAAGATATTTTCATTCTGGGGCAGTTTCGTAGTTTTCACTTTTTGGAGGGACCATTGTGCAATTAATGAAAATTATTACTCAATGCCTTGTTTTGAGCCTGGATCCTCATATGGGATTCATTTTCACATTTTGTTGAGTCATGGACTCTTAGAATTTCCTCCTGGACGATGTTTTCCAGTTTCAGGGTTTTTGGCCCTAGTTTGCGCCAAACTTGTTTTGGGCATAACTTTCTGCTCAGGATTCAGTTTTTGATGCCGTTTATTCCATTATTCATATTTTCTCAGTTGGAATCTTTTTTGTTCACGGAGTTTTTCCGTTTCAGCGCGTCTGCTCAAATTTCACTTTTCCGGACCCGGCGGGGCCCATTCGGGGCACTTTTTGAGTTTTTCTATAAATAAGAGGTCTTAGAAAGAAAAATCAAATTTTTTTTTTCTCTCTCTCCTCTCTCATGGCCGGTTGAAGCTCCATCCATGGCTTCCATCTTCTCTCTCCTCTTTTGGACTTCTTCCCTTCATTAAAAAGTGGTGATGCCTTTACGTTTGTTGTTCCCCTTGGCGAGGTCTTCGATTCCAACCGATTGGAATCTTATTTTGGCCATTTCTTGAGTTCGGATTTGGAGTCAAGTTGTATTTTTGATGGGGCTTCCTTGGGATTCATGTTCGTAGTGTTGTCCCCGACAAAACCTAGGAGTTTTGTCGGATTCGGAGCCGATTTATTTTGGTGGGGATTTGAGTTTTCATCTCAAATGGAGGTAAGGAATGTTTTAGGCTTTTGTGTGTGTTGTATTGAGTGTTTAGCATGATTATACAACTTGTATATGTGCCTTGTATCAAATCTAGAAAGTTAGTAATTTTTAATTCTTTGTATCATGATGATATATAACTTTGATTTGAATTGTGGCATGGTAGACAATCTTGTTTTAATATGTTGGTTAACATATATTGAATTTGGATTAATTAAATAAGAATTGCTCTTTTTAATTAATATTTATCTTTTGTGAAAGATTAAAGTTCAGGGCCGTACTTTGCATGAAATTGAGTTGTATTATGCTTCTAAATTGAGTTTTGGCATATTTGTTAACATACTTTAATTTGAGAGCAATTGGTTGAGTTTGAAAATTTAGAGACTTTAATTAAGAGAATTAATTAAAATCTATTTTTGTGGTTTCACGGGCCTAATTAAGCTTTTGTGTGAATGTATGTAATGACCATGATATGTCTATTAGCATATATTAAATTGGGGCCAATTGGAAATGATTTGAAATCTAGAGAATTTGATTATTTTGATGTAATTAGATTCTATCTTGTTTATCCATGGATTTAATCATGTTTTAGAAGGTGCTTCTATTTTAAGATCATAGATTTAGACTTGTGAAGTATTCACATGATTGTGTTATATTCATTGAAGGGCATTGTTGTTAAATTTATATTCATGAGAGTATGTTTCTAATATGAATATGTTGTTGGCTTATGATTTCGTGGCATTATAGATATGAAATACTTATTATGCACAATTGAGAGTTGTATTGCTAACTTGTTACTATGTAATAGTAATATGTATAAGTTATGAACTTATTTGGCTTATTTTGGAATCTTGGAACATTATTGAGTTGAGATGGCTAGGGTTTGGCTCTAGTACGGGGACGTGAGTCCTCTAAGTCATTGAGATAGTTCGCACTTAGGGTAGTCTTCCCTGCGGGTTAGTGCCCAGAATAACCATTGAGGTCTCGGCAGAATTCCGAGCGTGATGTCCAAGTCTTCCACTATTTGTTTTCACATTCAATTCTAAGTTGACAATCATGTTTACCTTATTGACTTGTGGTTTTGGCTATTGGTGATTTTGATGTTGTTAAGTACATCCATACTAAATTGATATATTTAGTTGGTTTCACACTTTTAGATTTCTAGTTGATAACCTAGAGAATCTATGTCTTGATGTGTGGTATTAGATATTCTAATTATGCTAAATTATTATATTTAGTTGATGTTGCATTTTAGACTTCAAGTTGATAACCTTGAGAATCTATATGTTGTTGCTTTGTGTAAGCATGCTCCTATGTTGTTGCTTTGTGTAAGCATGACCCTATGTTGCTAAAATTATATGAATGAGGTGATTAATGCTACAAATGATCTTAGATAGCTAGGATGCTCCTTGAGTCTCACCTTTGACATAGACGTTAGGTGGAATGAACTACAATAATTAAATCATGTAAACTTATAAAACGTAGGTCGATGCATGCTCATTTCCTACGAGTAGCTTTACGTTACTCACCCCTACGATACTGGGGCATATTTCAGGTACAAGAATTAAAGTTGAGACTTCCATTATACTTGGATGACTTGTGGACTTGAAGACTTCCATTTTTGTGAAGGTTGGCTCAGAATGCCAATTGTATTCTTAATTGTCAAATATGTATATTTGATTCGAAACTTGTAATGTGTGCCTAAGCACACTTTTTGATTCTCATTTTATGTATATGACATGAGGCCAAGGGCCAAACTTCTTTTAGAATCACATTTATGTCATGGATGTTGATTTTTGCCTTTAATGAGATTATATGAAATTCATGCGTTTTAGTATGCTATTTTGCACCAGAGCCTGTATTGCGTATGAAATTCGTTATCTAGAATTCATTAACATGTATGAGGTGTGGCCAAAGGCCAAACGGTATTTTGAAGTCATTTCATAGTTTTGAATTCCAAGTTTTCATTCCAAATTACATTTTTGGCATTTTGGCCGTTGGGGGGTTATATTTTGTATCGGCCATATTTTTGAGCCGGGGACCATTGTAACACATCTTACTAGGTAAGTTACGTTTGCGTGCATGGTCGTTTCCGGGAAAAGCTTCTTCTTTGGTGAAATGAGCTTCCTACAGACTCATTTTTCACTTTTATTGCATACTCTGACCTAAGAGTATTTTTGGAATTTCCTTTCAGAAATAAATTCTGTGCTTCATATAGTTAAATAGAAAACATGATTTTAGGGGGGGTTTCTTTTTTGTGATTTTCCATAAAATGTCGTCTTGACATCGGAAACCGCTTCCGAAATTCAGCTCTCAGTTTTTAAATTTAGCAGCTTTTTGGACCCTCTGGACCAGTTTTCTTGGGAGGGAATTTTGGGCATTTCACAGTGCACATTTTTCTATTTTCCTTAAGAGTCACATAGAAAACTCAATTTTGAATGGGGTTTCTTCTTTATGTTTTTCCAGAAAATGTCATCTTGGCCCTTAAATTTCCATTTTTCCCAGAAAAACCCCTATTGCCAGGTTTTTGGGTCGCACCCTTACTGCCCATTCACATCTAAACATTTAGATGGGGTCTCGTAACCGGTTACATGTGCATGGGCAGTGTTTTGGTCAAGATTTTTGGCCTCCTAACCGGTTAGATATTCTTGGATTGGCACTTTTTGACCGTTTTGCCCCTTCTTCTTCCGTTAGCCATATCTTCTTTATCCGGATTCCAAATCAAGTGATTTTTGAGTCCAAGTTCATTAATTTTTCATTTTCTTTCCAATGGTGTGCTCGGTGGCACCCACTTTTAGGCCAGAAATGACGTTTTTGCCGCTAGGTTCATTCTTGTTCGTTTTTGAAACGTTGTTTCCGCATTTGTTTCCTGTGGGTTCTGTGACCTCATTGAGTGTCATATTAGTGTCTTAGAGTCATGTTGTATCTCTAGAGACTATTGTTTTATCTTTTGCTTCCGCATTTCGGATCTGTTTTTGGGTCATCTTTCGGTTCATCACTGACGCACCGGGTTGAAAAACTTGGGCCGTCACAGGGACAACGCCGTGAACAAGAATCCCCAAGAAGCCCCATCAAAATCACAACTTGACTTCAAACTCAAACTCAAAAAATGGTCAGAAATGGGTTCTAATAAGGGTGAAAGGTAGAGCACGTCGAGCGGAACATTAAATGTTAAGGCCGAAAATTTTTCATCAAGGAAAAGTGGATCAAAAGAGGAGAGAGAAGATGGCAGCCATGGCTACCATGGAATCTGGCCAAGAGAGGAGAAGAAGATTATGAAATCTCACTTTTTGACTTTAAGTCCCCTATTTATAGAAAATCTCAAAAAGTGCCCCGAAAGGGCCCCGCCGAGTCTGGAAAAGTGGAATTTGAGCAGACGCACTCAAATGGCAAAAATCAATGAACAAAAAAGATTCAAAATGAGAAAAAATGAACAACAGAAGAAACGGCGCCAAAAACCGAGTCCCGAGTAGAGAGATATGCTCCGAACAAGTTTGGCGCAAACCGAGTTCAGAAACTCTGAAACAGGCAAAAATGACCAGAACGAAATTCTAAGAGTGCATGACTTGACGAAATGTGAAAATGAATCCTGTACAAGGATCCAAGCTCTAGACGAGGTATTTTTGCAATAACTTTTGTTAATTGTATAATGGCCCCTCCAAAAAGTGAAAACTACACTAATGGCCCAGAAGGAAAATATCTTCCAAAAATATTTCTTAAAATTCCCTAAAATAAAATATCTTCAAAAGATATTTATGAAAAACACCCCAAGAAAAGAAAGAGATTCTGAAAAACTATGCATCCATGCCCCTATGGACACCGGAAGCAACTAGAGTACTTTCTTACAAAAGTAAAGATACGTATTTCATGGGAACCACTTAGAATGAAGATATGTGGAGTCAAAAAGCAACTCCGAACACAAGGAATGAGGCTATACGAACAAAGTGACAAACAGGGAAAAGACAAAGTAGGGAAAAGGACCAAATAGGGAAAAAGACGAAAAGTGAATAGTGTCCAAAAAGTGAAAATATGGAAATGACTTTGTCCTCAAAGGAAGTTGTCAATCCAAAGAAAGGAGTCTCGGAAATCACTCCAGAGCACTCGAGATAACACTAAGCGACAAGGAACTGAACTCAGAAAGGAAAAGATCAACGGAAAAAAAATATCCGTGAAAATCTGAGAAAATGAAAGGAAGGAAAAAGACCGTGTAATGACCTGGTCATTTGCCTCCCTTTCCTTTTTCTTGAAATTTTACGAATGAATTTTTTTCGTTTAATTTTCTTTTCTGAGCTCTGTTTCGTGTCGCTTAGTGTCATCTCGAGTGCTCAGAATTGGTTTCTGAGACTCTTTCATGTGAATTGACAACTTCCTTTGAGGACCAAGTCATTTCTGCATTTTCACTTTTTGGACTCTATGCGCCTTTCGTCCATTTCCCTGTTTCGTCTTTTTCCCTATTCTGTCTTTTCCCCATATGTCACATTATTGACACAACCTCACTTCTCATGCTCGGGGTTGGTTTTTGACTTCACGTGCCTTCATCTTGAGTGTTTTCCTCGAAATACGTATCTTTACTTTTGCAAGAAAGTACTCTGGTTGCTCCCGGTGTCCATATGGGCATGGATGCAAAGTTCTTTGAAATTATTTTCTTTTCTTGGGGTATTTTTCGTAAATATCTTTTGAAGATATTTTATTTCAGGGGTTTTTAAGAAAATATTTTAGGAAGATATTTTCATTCTGGGCCATAAGTGCAGTTTTCACTTTTTAGAGGGGCCATTGTGCAATTAATGAAAGTTATTGCAAAATGTCTTGTTTTGACCCTGGATCCTTGTACGGGATTCATTTTCATATTTCGTCGAGTTGTGTACTCTTGGAATTTCCTCCTGGTCGATGTTTTCCAGTTTCAGGGTTTCTGGCCCTAATTTGCGCCAAACTTGTTTTGGGCATAACTTTCTGTTCGGGACTCAGTTTTTGACGCCGTTTCTTCCATTGTTCTTATTTTATCATTTTGAATCTTTTTTGTTCACAAAGTTTTTCCATTTGAGCGCGTTTGCTCAAATTTTACTTTTTCAGACCCGGCGAGGCCCGTTCGGGGCACTTTTTGAGATTTCTATAAAAGGGGGGTGAGATATTTCATTTTTCATCTTCTCCCCTCTTCATGCACGACTTGGAGCTCCCATGGCAGCCCAAGGGGTGCTGCCATCTTCTCTCTCCTCTATTGGTTCACTTTTCCTTGATGGAAAGTCTTCGGCCTTAACATTTGTTGTTCCCCTCGCCGTGCTCTACCTTCCCCCTTATTAGAATTCAGTTTTGACCATTTCTTGAGTTTGGTTTTGAGGTCAAGTTATGATTTTGATGGGGCTTTCATGGGGGTTATGTTCACGGCGTTGTACCCGACAAAACCTAGTAGTTTCGTCGGATTCGGAGCCGTTCCATTATGATGGCTTTTGAGATTTTCATCTCAAATTAAGGTAGGAGATGTTCTAGGTTTAAATTCTTGTTATATAGCATGCTTGTGATGCTTATACTACTTGTTTGCATGATTAAATATAAAATCTAGGGATTTTATTATTTATTTTTCTTGTACGGGATCTAATTTTCCCGGTTGCTCATGACTTGGTTTAAACATGTAGCATGATTTTATATTGCCCCTTGATATGCTCATTGTCATGTATTAAAATTGGAACATTTGAATAAGTACTAAAGATTTTATTTAATATTTATCTTAGGTGAAAGATTAATTCACATGGCCTTAACTAGCTTAAAATCAATATGTGTTACCATATTAAATTAGGCCTTTGGATGCTCTCCAACATAGTTGATTTTGAAAGTAATTGGAGGTGTTTTGAAAATTAGTAATTATTAATTAATTTGATTAATTAATTTGCCCCAAGTGCACTATTCACTCTATTTAAATTCCGACTAGATATTCTTGACTTATATACCATATAGCTTCACATATGTTTGTATTGGCCATGACTTGTTTACTAGTATATATTAATTTGGGACTATTTGAAGTTGTTTTAGAACCTTGGGATTTAAATTAGCATGATTTAATTAAAGTTCTACTTTGTTGTTCTAATAACCTGATTGAGTTTTAGAATGGATATAGGTGATGACCTTGCCATATCCTTTAACGTGTGTTAAATTGAGGTTAATTGGAATTAAATCGGAAATCTATAGAATTTAATTGTGTTTATCTATTTAAATTCCATCAATTTGCTCCATGATCTAGTTGTGTTTTAGGAGTGGTTTCTATATTCAAATCATGGACTTAGACTTGTTGTATATTTATTTGGTTATGTTTTGAACATTAGATAACATAGTTGCTATGTTTGTATTCATGAGAATATATTTTCCTTATTGAATATATTGTTGCCTTGTGTAATGATTTGCACACTTCATGTTTAACATCTTTTATGCATAGCGTGTAACGAATCGCACACTGAAGATTCGACATTCATCATATCATATTAGTTGTGGATTTAGAGCATATATTGTATAGGTTTCCAAATTTGGTTGTGCTTAGTAGATAGTTGATTATCTTGTATATTCCTGTTGATATATGCGTTGTTGCACAATTTGTTGATTTTAGAAACTTGGGGATGTCATTGTTTGACTATGGCTAGGACGTGGTTCTAGTACGGGGGATAGTCCCTCTATATATAGTCTAGTGCGCACATAGGGAGGTTACCCATGGGCTAGTAACCCTAAAGTAACTATGTTGTCGGTCTGACCCGGCGTGACGTCCGAGTATCCACTTTGTTTGATTTCGCATTTCATTTTCAAGTTGACAACTAGATGATATTGTAACTTGTTGTTTCTTAATTGTCATTCCATTTTAAGTTACAGGATGTTAACTTTGCGAAATTGTACTTTATGCGTTGTATTGGAAGTTCTAATGTTGGTTAAATTGCATCGATATTGAAAATCGTGTTTTGACGTTCTAATAAGGCTTAGGATTGATCCTATTGATTCATTTATAACTTAGACGCTAGGTGGCATGACCCACTTCTGTTGTTTACGTGCTTTAGATTTCAAGCTGATAGCTTTAAGAAATTATATTTTATTGCCTTGTATAATATGCTTTTATGTGGTTAGATTGCATTGAAGTTGTAAATTGCGTTTTGATTATTTAGCATGGCCTAGGATGATTCCTTAGACTTATTTAGAACATAGATGTTAGGTGACATGATCACTTTAGTTGTTTCTGTATTCGAGATTGCAAGTTAATACCTTTAAGAACCTATATCTTGTTGCTTTGTATAACATGCTTCCATATTTTTTAAATGGCATAGATGATGTGATTTATGCTAGAACCACTCTAAGGTAGCTTAGGATGCTCCCTGAGTCTCATTTCGATATAGATGTTAGGTGGCATGAACCCCTTTAATATGTTTCACCTTAAGGTGATAAATTTGTAAAATGCTAGGTCGATGCATGCTCATCTCCTACGAGTAGCTTTATGTTACTCACCCCTACGATACTAGGGCATATTTCAGGTACGAAGACTTAGTTCGTGAAGCCTAACATTCCTTGGATGTCGTGTAGCTTTCAAGTTTCCATTTCATGCAAATGTTAGCATGAAATGTCATTTTGTAGACTTATATGTCAAAATATGCATATTTGATTCCATGTATGTAATATGTACTTAAGTACACTCCTTTCAATGTATTTGATATGTATGAGATGAGGCCGGAGGCCAATGACATGTATATTGTATTCTATGCAACTTTTTAACTTCATGAAATGTTATGAAAAACTTAAAAAATCGCAAGTCATTGCTTCACCACGGTTGCATCGGGTGTGGGAATTCCATTTGCATTCTTTTATAGGGTTTATTTAATCTTGTATGAAGTGTGGCCAAGGGCCAAACGGTCATTTGATCCCGTTTTGCATTTTTGGATTCTATGTTTTCCATTCCAAGTCCATTTTTGCCTTTTTGCCCGTTGGGGCGTCGGATTTTGCATCGGCTATATTTTTAAGCCATGGACCATTGTAGCGCGTCTAACTAGGTAAGTTACGTTTGTGTGCATGGTCATTTCCGGGTAAAACCTTATCGTTTGTGTTTTGAGCCTCTTGTGAATTCATTTCGCATTTTTTTTGCATATTCTGATCTAGGGGCATTATGGACCTTTCACATCAGTTTTACTTTCTTCTTTTGACATGGTTGAATAGAAAACATGATTTTAGGGGGGTTTCTTCTTCGTATTTTTTCAGAAAATGTCGTCTTGGTACCGGAAATCCCTCGTGAAGTTTCAGATTCCAAATTTCATTTAGCAGCTTTATGACCCTCTTGTCCAGTTCTGATCTAGGGGCATTTTGGGAATTTTACAGTGAGTTTTTTCGATTCCGTTCGCGATGTCGGGTAGAAAACTCGATTTTAGGGGGGGTTTCTTCTTCGTATTTTTTCAGAAAAACTCGTCTTGACCTCCGTTTCAAGCCTCAGTTCTGGGTAGATCAAAAAAAATGTAGTAGCAGCCAAGGGCTGCCACCAGCTATGTCCTAGGGCACCAGCATGCACGCCGGTGGGCTCGCGCATGGGCGCTGTGTGCGCCATAGCCCCTCGTCGGGCCGTCGCGACGTCAAATCTTCTTTTGGGCTTTTCTCCTTCGTTCGGACTCCGATTCAAGTGAATTTTTTTTTGAACTTGATTAATTTTTCGTCCTCTATCCAACGGTATCCTCAGTTACACCGGATATTTCTGGATAATTACCAATTTGACCTTATAGCTTTAAGTGTCTGTTTTTCGTCGTCATGCCGTTTCTCCTTTGTCCGGACTCCAAATCATGCGATTCTTGAGTCCATCTTGATTAGTTTTTCATAGTCCTTCGAGCGGTGTGCTCGGTAGTACCCGAATCTACAGTTTTCAAAAATGACTATTTTGCCCTTGGGGGCTTATTTGTCATATTTTCGATCTTTTGCTTCCGCATCAGTTCTTGTTGAGTTCCACGACCTCATGGAAGGTCACTTTGACTTCGTAGAGTCTTGTTTTCTGTTTTCACTTCCGCATTCGGATCCGTTATCGGATCATCCTTACGGTTCATCACAGGACACGTTGGCCTAAAAACCAGGGTCGTCACAGACCGGGTTATTACAACTAGGACTTGTATACTAGCATATGTTAATTTGGGACCATTTGGTGTTGCTTTAGAATTTAGGGATTTGATTATCATGATTTAGTTAAGTTCCATTTTTATTGTTCAAATGACCTAATTAAGTTTTTGATTTGATATATGTAATGAGCATACTATGTTGTTTAACATATATTAATTAGAGATTATTTGAATTTGATTTGAAATCTAGAGACTTTAATTATTTTGTTTAATTAAATTCTATCTAATGGCTCCATGGAGCTATTTGTGTTTTAGAAGTTGTTTCTATATTCAAATCATGGACTTGGACTTATTATGTATTCACTTAGTTGTGTTTTGAGCATTGGATAACATTGTTGTTATATTTATAATCATGAGAACATGTTTTCTTTGTGGAATATATTGTTGTCTTCTGTAATGAATTGCACATTTTGTAATTGACATTATATATGCCATTTTAGAACTTAAACTCTAAGGTATGAATTATGTGGTTTTGTAACGACCCTAGCTGATGCCAAAATTTAAAAAAATTCGGCATAACCTCCCCTAAAAATGGGCCTTCAACAACCTGTCCCAATACACAAAACACATAAAATCATCTAGCATCCCATTCATCCGTTCATTAAACTTTAACATAGTTCCTTTCATGGTGGAACATCCGCACACCAATTAATCTAAATTATCATAATTACAGTCCCAAAATACAAGATTAATATTTAAAGTCCCTGTCTTATAACGTTACATAATACAATTGCATGGAAACATATACCATAATTCCACTAGTTTCATTTACATCAAACAAAAGATAAGTTCGTTCTTAAGTTATAAGGCCATGAATACTAACTTAGTTACATTTCCACAACTACGAATATACATAGAACGGTCAAAATACAAAAATAACAAACAACCTTCTAACAATTTTCAAGTTTGAGGTGGATTGTCGTTCACTAGTTCATTTCCAAGACCTGAAAAAAATAATATAAATAGTAGGGTGAGCATAAAGCTCAGCAGGTGACATTTAAGACACACATCTTGTGTCCTTGTGAATCCAAACAAAGCATAGGCCAATGGGAAATGGGGATCATACAATGTCGGGGAATAATACAGCATAACGATTCAATGTCAAGTATATCCAATGCAATGGTATGAGATGCAATGCATGCTAGTGTCGCTCCCCATTTTCATAATCCAAACATCATTTCCAAACTGTTAATACAGCCCGCCCTTTGGTAGCCCCGCCGCGACACGAGAGGAGGATTGGCTAGTGTCCCTGACCCTTGGTAACCCCGCGGCGTCATTATGGGGCCCAGCTAGCTCAACCACACTAGGGCGACTCCCTAATCCCCTCTAGGCTATATTAACCTCCGGCCCGTTGGTAACCCCGTAGCGACCGGGTTTCGCATAAAACCATTTCATCAAAAACACTTCCCTGAAATTCCCCATATTTATTTCAAGAACAATTTCTCCCATTTCATGCAAACCCAATGGTATGTGCATGTATATATGTTCCATACATTCAATGTCATGGCATTTAAAATTCTACACCATAAAATTAAACATTCAACATGTTCAACATCTCCCAAGTAATTATTAACACATTAAGATATAACAAAATACATTTAAGTATGCTTTACACATAAAACAACACACAGTCAAATACATGAATTTCTCTAGACAACATTTAAAATAATCATTGATACAATTAACTTCTAATTAAGCATGCTTGGCACAACAAATGATTATAACTCACAATGGAATAAGAAGGTAGTGGATTAAGGTGTCCCTACCTCAAATTTGCACAAACCCTTAAAATGGGTCTTGAATTTCGAACACCAAGGAGAGGCTAAAAGCTGGAATTTCTGGTATGGATGCGTAGAGCTTGACGTAAGCTTCATTTTGCCTCAAACGGCACCTAAATCCGCCGAGTAACGAAGAATAAATCTTGCCTCAAAGATTGGGTTGAAAAAGAAAAGAAAATGAAATAGAAAATTGAGAGAGAGAGATAGATACGGGGAGAGAGAAAGAATGAGAGACCAAAAATGGTCTCTAGCCACTTAAGACTTAGTGGTGGGACCCACCAAAAATTCTTTTCTTTTCTCTTTTTCTTTTTTCTTTTTAATTTACAGACATTACATTCTCCCCAACTTTAAAAGATTTCGTCCCCGAAATCAAGACATACTTGGAGAAGAAAACAACTCTGGATACTTGGAGCGAACCTCCTGTTCGAGCTCCCAAGTAGCCTCCTCGACTCCGTGGTGTCTCCAAAGGACTTTCACCATTGGTATCGTCTTGTTCCTCAACACCTTTTGTTGTGTGTCAAGAATCTGAACTGGTCCTTCCTCGTAGGAAACATCCTCATCAATGTCTACATCAACCCAACTCAAAATGTGAGATGGATCTGGCTCGTACTTCTGTAACATCGATACATGGAAAACATTGTGGACCCTATCCAACTGTGGTGGCAAAGCAAGTCTGTAGGCAACCTCTCCTACACGGTCCAAAATCTTAAATGGTCCAATGAATCGTGGAGACAACTTGCCACTTTTCCCGAATCTCATCAATCCCTTCCGTGGAGAAACCTAAAGAAAAACGTGGTCTCCCACCTCAAAGGATAACGACCGTCTCCGCTTATCCGCATAACTCTTCTATCGGCTCTGAGCTGTAAGTAACCTCTGTCTTATCAACTTAATCTTCTTAGTAGTCTCGAGTACAATGTCAGGTCCTAAGGCGGCTGTCTCGCCTACCTCAGTCCAACAAACAGGAGACCTACAAGGTCTACCATACAACGCCTCAAATGGAGCCATCGGAATGCTCGCCTGATAACTGTTGTTGTAGGCAAATTCAATAAGTGGAAGGTGATCCTCCCAACTGCCACCCAAGTCAAGCACACATGCCCAAAGCATATCTTCCAAAATCTGGATAGTACACTCCTACTGACCGTCAGTCTGTGGATGAAATGCCGTACTCAGGTGTAACGCTGAGCAAAACGCTGCTTGAAGTCCTTCCCAAAACTTCGAAGTGAACTTAGCATCCCTATCTGAAACAATGGTTACTGGAACTCCATGCAACCTTACAATCTCCTTCACATAAAGAACATCAAGCTTCTCTGCATCATCTGTTGCCTTAATAGGCAAAAAGTGAGCCGTCTTGGTCAATCTGTCAATGATGACCCATACGGACTCATTGCCCCTTCGTGACCTTGGAAGACCTGTCATAAAATCCATAGCAATATGCTCCCATTTCCATTGTGCTACAGGTAATGGTTGCAACAAACCGGCTGGTCTCTGATGCTCGGCCTTCACCTGCTGATAGGTAAGGCATCTAGCCACAAACTGTGCAACATCTTTTTTCATCCCGTTCCACCAATACTGACGTCTCAAATTGTGATACATCTTAGTACCACCTGGATGAACTGCAAAGCGGGAAGTGTGAAACTCCCGTAAGACGTCCTCACGACAAACAGTAGGAACCACCAACAAACTGAACTGTAGACCCCTATCTGTATACAAAGCCCAATCTTTCACTGTCTCACCACTGGAGATCAAAGCGTGAATGGCATCTAAATCTAGGTCCTGTCTCTGTGACTCAATCACTCGTACAACAAGAGTAGGCTGAGCCATAAGACTAAACAAGAATGCCGACTCGCTGTCAACAATACAATCAAAACAATACAATCCCATCTCTGCCAAATCCTTAAGCATTTTCCACTTTCGAATAACCAGACAGGCCAAAGTTCCACGAGATTTTCGGCTTAAGGCATCTGCTACCACATTTGCCTTGCTCGGATGATACTGCAAGTCAAAATTATAATCTTCCAAGAATTCAACCCATCTTCTCTGTCTATTGTTTAAGTCCTTTTGGGAGAAAAGGTACTTGAGACTTTTATGATCCGAGTACACCTCGAATCTCTCACCATACAAGTAGTGTCTCCAACACTTCAAAGCAAACACAACTGCTGCCAACTCCAAATCATGAGTAGGGTAGTTGTACTCGTGAGTCTTCAACTGTCAAGACCCATAAGCCACTACTCTACCATCCTGCATCAACACACACCCTAAACCATCACGTGAAGCATCACAATAGATCACATAACCCAATCCACGCTCAGGTATCCCAACACTGGAGCCGTAGTCAATCTTGTCTTCAATTCCTAGAAAGATGACTCACAGGCTTCATTCCATGCAAACTTAATCCTTTTCCGGGTTACACGGGTCATAGACGCTGCCAAACGGGAGAAATCTTTCACAAATCTCCGGTAGTAACCCGCTAGACCAAGAAAACTACGGATCTCAAACACATTCTTGGGTTGCTCCCAATTCAAAACAGCTTCAATCTTTGATACTGACACTCCGCCTTCTAAAACAACATGTCCCAAAAACTTCACCTCTTGTAGCCAAAACTCACATTTCTCATATTTGGCATATAACCGGTGCTCCCGCAAAATCTGTAAAACAATACTTAAATAGATCTCGTGTTCCTCCCGAGATCGTGAATACACAAGAATGTCATCCACGAAAACTACCACAAACTGGTCTAAGTAATCATGAAAGACGCAGTTCATTAAGTCCATGAATGCTGCTGGAGCATTAGTTAAGCCAAAAGGCATAACAAGGAACTCATAGTGTCCATACCGTGTATGGAATGCTATCTTCGGGATATCCTCATCCCTAACCCGCAACTGATAATAGCCAGACCTCAAGTCAATCTTGGAGAAACAACTGGCTCCCCTCAACTGATCAAATAAATCATCTATCCTTGGCAAAGGATACTTGTTCTTAATGGTGGCGCGATTCAACTTCCGATAATCGATGCACAACCTCAAAGAACCATCTTTCTTCTTAGCAAACAAGACCGGTGCGCCCCATGGTGACACACTCGGTCGGATGAAACCTTTTATCCTCAAATCATCAAGCTGTCTTTTTAATTCCTCCAATTCAACTGGTGCCATACGATACGGTGCCATAGAAATCGGCGCGGTACCTGGCATTAACTCAATAGAGAACTCAACTTCTCGGTGTGGAGGCAACTCTGTCAAATCCTTCGGAAACACATCCAGAAAATCACGAACAACTGCAGGATAATATTCTTCCACAACATCATCCTCTTCGGCTATAAGGGTAGCCAAAAAGTAATCACCACGACTCCTTCCACAAATTCTATAAAATGATGAAATGTGGGAATCACTCCGATCTCCCACAAAAAAGAAACAGTCTCCCTCGGGAGTACAAACTGTAACCCTTCCTCTGAAACAGTCGATCGTGGCATGAAAGGAAGCTAACCAATCCATCCCGAGAAAGACATCAAAGCTAGTCATTTCTAGGAGGATAAGGTCAAACACAAAAGTCCGCCCGGCTATCACAATGGAACAGTCTTCACGACTCGGCTCAAAGACACTGAAACTCCAACTGGCGTATCAACACACAACGCCCAATCCATAAAACTGACCTCTAACCCAGATGCAAGTGTAAATGATGATGAAATAAAAAAATGAGATGCACCGGAATCAAACAAAACACGGGCCCAAGAACCAAACACTGGAAATATACCTCAGAGAACTGAAGATCCTGGAGATGCATCAGTCGGTGCAAGGGCAAAGACACGCCCCTGCGGTGCCTGTGCCTGTGA
The DNA here is from genome assembly GCF_030987335.1 of Cornus florida. Lineage (NCBI taxonomy): Eukaryota > Viridiplantae > Streptophyta > Magnoliopsida > Cornales > Cornaceae > Cornus > Cornus florida. Next base: position 35,955,924 of record NW_026775576.1, on the reverse strand, counting down.
ACTACTAATCTGAACACCAGACTATTGTATCGACATAGTAGGAGTATCCCTCCTAGCTGGTCGAGAACCCTAAGAAGACAAGGCAGGCTGTGGTGGTGGCGGCGGTGGTCTGAAACCTGATTGAACCGTAGCCGACTGTAACGGCCTCTGCCATGACCCTCTGCCACTAGTGGTGCCTTCTCCCTGACTCGGACATTCCCGAATCAAATGGCCCTACTGGCCACACCCATAACAAGCCTTCGGAGCTGAAGAAATTGAAGTCAATCTCATAGGACAACTGAACTTGTAATGCCCAGGCTGCTGACATTGAAAGCAAACAACTGCATTCCTATCAGACCCAGCTGGCAAGGGAGTGGTAGGAGTAGATCATGTAGACTGCTGTCCCTGAAACTGAGATGGACCGCCCCTATTCCTTTTCCAAGAAGATCCTTCTGAAGATAGCCCTGTACCCCTCTTTTGCTTCAACTGCTCTCTTCTTACATCCTTCTCTTTATTATCAGCTTCCAGTATCAAAGCCCTTTCCACTGCTTTAGAGTAAACCTTAATGAACTGTGTTGTGATCAACGGCCTCATCCGATCATTAAGACCAGAAACAAACTTTGAGTCTTGTTAACTTCATCTCTCACCATTTCTAGAGCAAAGCGAGAAAGTGAAGTGAACATGTTTTCATAGTGGGGACATGTTTCAGGTATATGAATCAAGGTTGGAGATTTTCACCATGCTTGGATGATTTGAGGACTTGAAAGGTTCAATTCTTGTGTTGGTTGGCTTGAAATGACACTTGTAGCTTTATATGTCAAATGCGTATATTTGTTTCTAAACTTATAATGTGTGCCTAAACACACTCTTTTGATTCTCATTTTATGTATGTAATGAGGCCAAGGGCCAAGCATATTTACTCTTATACTTGTATTCACTTGGTATCAAACTTTTGCTTTAAAAATGTATTTTTACCAACTTTGGAAGTTTGGCATGTCAAATTTTGTAAATGTTATATAATGAGGCCATGGGCCATTGTAACATGTTTCAATATATAAAGTACACTTGTGAGCATGCTTGTATAGCTTAAAATCATGTTTTTGGTCCACATTCATGTTGGGGTTTGAGGCTTGGGTGAAGCCTCAACAAATTTTGTTCATAACAGGTCATTTAGCGGCTTTTCGAGGAGTTTCAGTCGACCGATGGCCTATTTCGGTCTACCGAACCATGCCACCTTCAAAAATAAGATTTCAGCAAAGTCTCTATGAGTTTTGGTCAACCAAAACTCTATTTTGGTCGACCAAAATATCCGTCATACCCCAGCTTCTTCTGTTCTGATTTAGTACTATTGTTCCAACTTCAAACGGTCACATCTCCTTCATTTCTAACCCAAATGGGGTGATTCTTGAGCCTAAATTCATGGATTTTGAGTCTTATTTTGAGTGATACCAATGCCATTCTCAGATTCAAATTATAGTTGGAGGTATTCAAGTTTTAATGAAGTAGTGTCAGTTTTCGCTTAAACCGGGAATGGGCAATTTCGTGGGATTCTTGTCCAAAGTTCTTAGAACCTCTTGGAATGTTATGAAATGATTAGATTATGTTGTATTCACCTTGTTTGACTTGTTTAGAGTCAATTTTATCCTTTTGTTTCTCAATTGACCATTTTGCCCCTTGGTTAATTAATTTTGTCCGTTTTGACCTTTGTTTCCGCTTTTGCTTTCTTTGAGTTCCGCAAGTTCATGGAAGGTCACATTGGTGTCTTGGGGATGATTTTTATCTCTATAGACTTTGGTTTCATCTTTTGCTTCGGTATTTTGGATCCGTTATCGGATCAACTTCTGGTTCATCACTGACGCACCGGGTATAAAAACCCGGGTCATTACAAGTGGTATCAGAGCGCCTAGGTTTGAATACCTTGGATGATAGGTTTGGGTGAATTTCATGCTTTTGTTGGTTTACCTTGATATGTTCACATGCTTTTTAATAACATGTTTACGTGCCTTTGATAACATACTCGGTGTGATGACATGTTTTCTGTACTTATATGCTTATGTGTTTAAAAGCATCTTGGTTGATACATGCTTAGGTGTTTAAGTACTTAGGAGTTTTCATTATTTGTTTATCATGTTATGTATGCTTATTTGCTTTAGCATGACTGTATGTTGCATACATTAACGTGCTACTTGTTTAACGCGTTCACTGAGCGAGTTGCATTCGATCATAACAACTCGTGTTATTATTGATCTTGTTTCCTTTTCACACATATAGCATCACAGTCTCGACTCACAGAGAGTCTTCTCGTTTGGGCTTAGGTGAACGTAGGATTGTAATCTCCGTCTGGCGAGATAAGACATGGGCTACGGAGGCACCGTTTCATCTCATTTTCTTTTATCCTCTTGTGATGTAGTCACGTTAGTGTTAGAGGTATCGGTGTCATCTCTTAGGACATTGTAGTGGTCTTGACGTCATTGATGTCATTGAGGTCCTTGTTTCTAGCGTCATGGGATGAGGAGTCAGAGCTGACTCGAATCCTTCTTTTAGAGAGTCGGGAGATTCTTTATGAGCCTCAAGGCGAGGTTCTCATGTCTTGCCTTCTTATGGTGATGGTTTTGGGATTTAGATAGGTGTGTTAACCTAGGACCCTTCTTATGTTGCCTTGGTCAGCTCTTACAAGCTACAGTTGGGATGTGAGCGGTTTCATGTAATTAATTGCATTGGTGGAATTAATTACTCTCCCTTGTCTTTAGAGACTTGGGGCATTATGTTAGGGTTCTGTTAGAATCCTGTAAAGTTCCTATCGAACTTGTTGGCATCTTAGATCAAGGGTTTTCTTGTTGATGTCTCGTAATAATTAGCATTGAGGCTATCCATTTCGTTGTTGTCTTATTTCGTGTAGTGTTGGGATTCCATCGGGGTATGAGCTGGTCTTAGGAAAGACTTGCTAACCCTATGTCTTGAGGACTTAGTGGTCGTTGGGGGGATGATTCCTTTCCTCGTGGTGAGAGATCGGATTTGTTTAGGTTTTGTGTTACGCTTTCTGCGTGGTGTCTTTTGAGAGGCATTCCATTCATTTCTTTTGATTTTACGAACTTGCCATTTGTATGATCATTTTTACATGTTTATGAGCCCATTATTTTAGTGCATGTCTTAGAAACCTGTTTAGGATGTATGACTATGTGGTAGTTGTATGAGAATGTATATGATACGTTTGCTTATACTGTATCTGTTTAACATGCTAGTGCCATTAGTGGTGTATAGTGTGTCATCGTTGTTTTACCCCTATGTGATAGGTGGTTTATTTGGTTTACTTATGTGTACTATGTGTTTAGTACTATGATATTATTTGATTTATGTCATTTAAATTTTGCGAGCATGTACTATGTGAGTATTTGTTTTATACTGTTTCATCTTTCCTAAACTTATATTGGGGTTTTGTAACCTTGGTTATTGGGATAGGGATGTGTGAGCTACGTAGTAGACTTGTGTTTTGAGGTTTTGGTTGTCCAGTATAGGGATTTTGACCCAGCGTTTTGTTTTATGTATGTAGCCTTACGGTAGGTCTACTTCAGATCTGTATTTAGGTTTTTGATTTTGTAGGTCCGATCCATTGGCTTGAGGGCACAGACTTGTTAGGCTGTGGATTTGGGACTGGTGTCGTCGTTGTTGTGTTTTCAGATATGGGGGTCGTTGTTACTCTAGCATGAGGGATTTAAGGCCTTAAGCGTAACGGTGCTAATGACATTGTTGTTTGAGTTTTGGGATTAGCTACCCTAACTCTCGCAGATGCCTGGTTGCCGTAGTGCTTTTGGTAATCATTTTTGACATTGACGTCATTTGTATCGCAAAGTTTCTTTCTGAGTTGATTTGTGAAGGGCATATTATGAACTAGTGCCTTATACTGTTATGCTACCTTACTGACGAGTAAGTGTGGGCGGCTTTTGGTCATTGTTCTTACTTCCATATCATTCTTAGCCATCTATCATGATTTGACTTGTCATTGTCTTGGGGATTCTTTCGGTGATTGACTTTGGATTAATGTGCCGATTCATTTGGGAGGTGTTATTTATTTCTTGGGTTTTGCGTTCCTTCGGATGATCTTTAAGCTTTTGGAGTTGTCCTTTAGTGCCTTATAATCTGTCCTTTTGTTTAATCTTGCTTTGATCATATTCGGTTCTCTTTTGTCTGTTCTGAATTTTGGGGACGAAATTCCTTTAAGGAGGGTAGGTTGTAATGACCCGGTCATTTTCCTTCCTTTCATTTTCCTTAGATTTTCATGGAATTTTTTTTTTCCATTGTTCTTTTCCTTTCTGAGCTCAGTTTCTCGTCACTTAGTGTCATCTTGAGTACTTGAAAATAGTTTCTGAGACTCTTTTCTTTGAATTGACAACTTCCTTTGAGGACCGTGTCATTTCCACATTTTCATTTTTCAGACACTATTCATTTTTCGTCATTTTCCCTATTTTGTCTTTTCCCCGTTTGTCACTTTGTTGGCATAACCACACCTCTTATGCTCGGAGTTGATTTTTGACTTCACTTATCTTCATTCCAAGTGGTTTCCACGAAATAAGTATCTTTACTTTTGCAGAAAGATACTCTGGTTGCATCGAGTGTCCATAGGGGCATGGATGCACAATTCTTTAGAATCTTTTTCTTTTCTTGGGGTGTTTTACATAAATATCTTTTGAAGATATTTTATTTCAGGGGTATCTAAGAAAATATCTTTTGAAAGATATTTTCATTCTAGGGCAGTTCCGCAGTTTTCACTTTTTGGAGGGGCCATTATACAATTAATGAAAGTTATTGCTAAATGCCTCATTTTGAGCCTGGATTCTTGTACGGGATTCATTTTCACTTTTCGTCGAGTTATGTACTTTTAGCATTTCCTTCTGGTCGTTTTTCTCCAGTTTCAGGGTTTCTAACCCCGGTTGCCGTTGTTTAGGGCATAATTCTCTGCTCGGGACTCAGTTTTTGACGTTGTTTCTTCCGTTGTTCATTGCTCGGTTCTTTTTTATTTACGGAGTTTTGCTGTTTGAGCACGTTTACTCAAATTTCACTTTTCCGGACCTGGCGGGGCCCGTTCAGACACTTTTAGGGTTTTTCTATAAATAGAGAACTTAAAAAAGAAAAATCAGATTTCCTCTTCTTTTTCCTCTCTTGACCAGCAGCCATGGAAGACCATGGGGCTGCCACCCTTCTCTCTTCTTTCCGGCCACTTCCCCTTGTTAAAAAGGTGTAGTGCCTTAGCGTTTTATGTTCGCCTTGTCGTGCTCTACCTTTTCCCCTTATTAGAAACCATTTCTGACCATTTCTTGAGTTTAGGTTTAAAGTTAAGTTGTGATTTTGATGGGGCTTCCTTAGGATTCTTGTTCACCGTGTTGTCCCCGACAAAACCCCGAAGTTTCGTCGGATTCGGAGTACTTTCATTACGGTTGGGATTTGAGATTTCATCTCAAATGGAGGTAGGGGATGTTTTAGGATTTTGTATGTGTTGTATTCAATGTTTTTCCATGATTATACAACTTGTTTCCATGCCTTGTATTAGATCTAGAATATTAGTAATATTTAATTCTTTGCATGAGTTTTTATTTACAAGGATGTATATAGCTTAGAATTGAATTGTGGTATAAAGATAAATTATGTTTTGATATGTTTGTTAACATATATTAAATTGGAATTATTTAAATAAAAATGAACCTTTTTATTTAATAATTATCTTTTGTGAAAGTTTAATTATCATGGATGTACCTTGCATGAAATTAACTTGTAGCATGCTTTTAAATTAAGTCTTGGTATGTTGTTTAACATACTTTAATTTAAGAGCATTTGGATAAGTATGAAAATCTAGAGATTTTAATTAAAATGATTAATTAAAATCTATTTGAAGGTTCCATTGGCCTAATTAAGTTTTTAACTTGATATTTGTGATGACTAGGACTTGTATACTAGCATATGTTAATTTGGGACCATTTGGTGTTACTTTAGAATTTAGGGATTTGATTATAATGATTTAGTTAAGTTCCATTTTTATTGTTGAAATGGCCTAATTAAGTTTTTGATTTGATATATGTAATGAGCATGCTATGTTGTTTAATATATATTAATTGGAGGTTATTTGAATTTGATTTGAAATCTAAAGAATTTAATTATTTTGTTTAATGAAATTATATCTAATGGCTCTATAGATAAATTTGTGTTTTAGAAGTTGTTTCTATATTCAAATCATGGACTTGGACTTATTGTGTATACACTTGGTTGTGTTTTGAGTATTGGATAACATTGTTGTTATTTTTATTCATGAGAACATGTTTTCTTTATGGAATATATTGTTGCCTTGTGTAATGAATTACACATTTTGTAATTGACATTATATATGCCATTTTAGAACTTAAACTCTAAGGCATGAATTATGTGGTTTTAGCCTGCTTGTGCATGGAAGGTGAATTCGTGTGTTATATAAATTATGTATAAGTTGTGAACTTGTTTGATTTATTTAGGAGTCTTGGGACATTGTTGTTACAAGTGACATGGCTAGAGTTTGGCTCTAGTGCGGGAGGTATGAGTTCTCCCCATTTATAGTGCGCACTTAGGGTGATCTTCCCAGCGGGTTAATGCCCGGAATAACCACTGAGGTCTCGGCAGAAATTCCAAGCTTAATGTCCAAGTCTTCCACTATTTTATTTCGCATTCAATTCCAAGTTGACAATCATGTTTAATTGTGACTTGTGGTTTTGGTTATTGGCGAATTTTGATGTTGTTAAGTACATCTATGCATTATGATTTTGAATGAATCATAGTATGCTTTTGATGTTGTTAAGTATATTTATGTTTTATGATTTTTAATGAATCATTGTAAACTTGATGTTGTTAAGTACATTTATATTTTATGATTTTTAATGAATCATTATAAACTTGATGTTATTAAGTACATTTATGTTTTATGATCTTTGATGAATCTTTGTACACTAGATGTTGTTAAGTACATTTTGCTTAAAATGTTTAAATGTAGCTTAGGAATGATCCTATAGATTGAGGTTAGGTGGCATGACCCACTTTTGTCGTTTTCATATTTTAGATTTCAAGTTAATAACTTTGAGAATCTATGTCTTGTTACTTTATCTAGCACTCTTCTATGTGGTTTGAATTGCATAGATGATGTGATTTATGCTAAAAATGATCTAGGGTAGCTTAGGATGCTCCTTGAGTCTCACCCTTAACATAGACATTAGGTGGCATGAACCCTTTAACATGTTTCACCTTAAGGTGATAAATTGTAAAATGCTAGGTCGATGCATGCTCATTTCCCTACAAGTAGCTTTATGTTACTGAAGGGTTCAATTCTTGTGTAGGTTGGCTTGAAATGTCACTTGTAGCTTTATATGTCAAATGTGTATATTTGCTTCTAAACTTGTGACATGTGCCTAAACACACTTTTTTTACTCTCATTTTATGTATGTAATGAGGCTAAGGGCCAAGTATGTTACTCTTATACTTGTATTCACTTGGTATCAAACTTTTGCTTTAAAAATGTATTTTTACTAACTTTGGAGGTTTGGCATGTCAAATTTTGTAAATGTTATATAATGAGGCCATGGGCCATTGTAACATGTTTCAATATACAAAGTACACTTGCGAGCATACTTGTATAGCTTAAAATCATGTCTTGGTTCCACATTCATGTTGGGGTTTGAGGCTTGGGTGAAGCCTTAACAAATTTTGTTCATAGCATGTAATGACCCGTTCATTTTCATTCCTTTCCCTTTCTCAGATTTTCACGGATATTTTTTTTTCCATTGATCTTTTCCTTCCTGAGTTCAGTTCCTCGTCGCTTAGTGTCGTCTTGAGTGCTTTAGAGTGATTTCCGAGACTCTTTTCTGTGGATTGACAACTTCCTTTGAGGACCGAGTCGTTTCCATATTTTTCGTTTTTTTACATTATTCACTTTTTGTCATTTTCCCTATTTCGTCTTTTCCCCTATTTTGTCTTTTCCCCGTTTGTCACCTTGTTGGCATAACCACACTTCTTGTGTTCGGAGTTGGTTTTTGACTTCACGTATCTTCATCTTGAGTGGTTTCCATGAAATACGTATCTTTACTTTTGCAAGAAAGTACTCTGGTTGCTCCCGGTGTCCCTAGGGGTGTGGATGCAAAGTTCTTTGGGAACTTTTCTTTTCTTGTGGTATTTTTCGTAAATATCTTTTGAAGATATTTTATTTCAGCGGTTTTTAAGAAAATATTTTTGAAAGATATTTTTATTCTGGGCCATTAGTGTAGTTTTCACTTTTTGAAGGGGCCATTGTGCAATTAACGAAAGTTATTACTAAATGTCTTGTTTTGAGCCGGGATCCTCGTACGGGATTCATTTTCACTTTTCGTTGAGTCGTGTACTGTCAGAATTTCCTTCTGATTGTTTTCTCCAGTTTCAGGGTTTTATTAGCGCCAAACTTGTTTAGAGCATAACTTTCTTCTCAGGACTCAGTTTTTGACGCTGCTTTTTTCGTTGTTCTTATTTTCTCATTTTGAATCTTTTTCGTTCACAGAGTTTTTCTGTTTAAGCGCGTTTGCACGAATTTGACTTTTCCGGACCCGACGGGGCCCATTCGGGGCACTTTTAGGGTTTTTCTATAAATAGGAGCACTTAAGAGAAAATATGAGATTTTTCTTTCTCTCTCCTCTCTCTTGGCCGGCCATCCATGGCAGCCATGGTTGCCGGTCTTCTTCTTCATTGCCACTTCCCTTGGTTGAAAAGGTGTAGTACCTTTATGTTTATTGTTCCCCTCGACGTGCTCTTCCATTCCCCCTTATTAGAATTCAGTTTTGACAATTTCTTGAGTTCGGGTTTGAAGTCAAGATGTAAATTTGATGGGGCTTCCATGGTGGTTATGTTCACGGTGTTGTCCCCGACAAGACCTAGAAGTTTTGTCGGATTCGGAGCGATTTCCATTTGGTGGGGATTTGAGATTTCATCTCAAATGGAGGTAGGGAATGTTTTAGGATTATTTTTGTATTGTATTGTGTGTTTGCCATGATTATTTAACATATATGTCTGCTTTGTATCAAATCTAGAAAGTTGGTAATTTTTATTTCTTTGTATAAGATTTAAAATTATGATGATGTGTAAGTTGGATTTGAATTGTTGTGGCATGCTAGAAAATCTTGTTTTAGTGTGTTGGTTAACATATATTAAATTTGGATTAATTAAATAAGAATTGTACTTTTTAATTAATATTTATCTTTTGTGAAAGATTAAATTTCATGGCCGTACCTTGCATGAAATTGAGTTGTATTATGCTTCTAAATTAAGTTTTGGCATGTTTGTTAACATACTTTAATTTGAGAACATTTGGTTGACTTTGAAAATCTAAAAACTTTAATGAAGAGAATTAATTAAAATCTATTTTGTGGTTTCATGGGCCTAATTAAACTTTTGTGTGAATATATGTAATGATCATGATATGTCTTTTAACATATATTAAATTGAGGCCATTTGGGGATGATTTGAAATCTAGAGAGTTTGATTATTTGATGTAATTAAATTCTATCTTGTTTATCCATGGATTTAATCATGTTTTAGGAGTTGCTTCTATTTTAAGATTATGGATTTAGACTTGTGGTGTATTCACTTGATTATGTTTTAAGCATTGGAAAGAGTTGTTGTTAAATTTATATTCATGAGAATATGTTTCTAATATGAATATATTGTTGACTTGTGATTTCATAGCATTATGAATATGAAATGCTTATTATGCACAATTGAGAGTTATATTGCTAACTTGTTACTATGTAGTAGTAATATGTATAAGTTATGAACTTATTTTGTTTATTTTGGAATCTTGGGACATTGTTGAGTTGAGATGGCTAGGATTTGGCTCTAGTATGAGGACGTAAGTCCTTTAAGTCATTGAGATTGTGGGCACTAGAGTGGTCTTCCCAGTGGGTTAGTGCCAGGATTAACCATTGAGGTCTCGACAGAATTTCGAGCGTGATGTCCAAGTCTTCCACTATTTGTTTTCGCATTCAATTCCAAGTTGACAATCATGTTTATCTTATTGACTTGTGGTTTTGGCTATTGGCGATTTTGATGTTGTTAAGTACATCCATGCTAAATTGTTATATTTAGTTGATTGCATACTTTTAGATTTCTAGTCGATAGTTTAGAGAATCTATGTCTTGATGTGTGGTATTAGATATTCTGATTATACTAAATTGCTATATTTAGTTGATTTTGCATTTTAGATTTTAAGTCGATTACTTGGAAAATCTATATCTTGTTGCTTTGTGTAAGCATATTCCTATATTAATGCTTGGTGTAAGTATGTTCTTATATTGTTGCTTTATGTAAGCATGCTCCTATGTTGTTGAAATTGCATGAATGAGGTGATTGACGCTTGAACTGATCTAGGGTAGATTAGGATGCTCCCTGAGTCTCACATTGACATAGACGTTAAGTGGAATGAACCACAATGATTAAATCATGCAAAATTGTAAAACGTAGGTCGATGCATGCTCATTTCATACGAGTAGCTTTATGTTGCTCACCCCTACGTTACTGGGGCATATTTCAGGTACAAAACTCAAGACTTGAAGATTTCATTGCCTTGGATGATTTGTAGCTTCTCATGACAAAACTTGTATTCTTTGATTCTATGTATGTAAACTGTACTTAAGTACACTCTTTTTAATGTATTTGACATGTATGACGTGAGGCCAAGGGCCACAAACCTTTTAGTTCAAGTGTATGTATTTAAACTTCAAGCTTTGTTTTGAAATGTAAAATTTTTCCATTTTGAGGTTTAACATGTGAAATTTTGTAAATAGAGAGTAATGAGGCCATAAACCATTGTAACATGTTTAAATATCCATATTTCACTTGCGTGCAGGTTCACATTATCACATCCCATCATATTTTGTGAATTGAACATGCCATGGGGTTTTCCAAGTGGACTTTCAGCTATGGGTGCATACATGAGGTTTGTGCACTTTCTCGAGTCATTTCGGTCGACTGAAATGTTTTCCAAGTGGACTTTCAGCTATGGGTGCATAACAGGAGGTTTGTGCACTTTCTTGAGTCATTTCGGTTGACTGAAATGCCATTTTGGTCGACTGAAGCCTGTTGGGTTTTGATTGAACCTTGAAACTTCACTTTCCAGTAGCCAAAGTCAGCATTTAGGGTCATTTCGGTCTACCGATGGCTCATTTCGGTCGACCGATGGTTCCTTTTGGTGTAGCAAACCAACCAAGCCTTACAGACTTGTTTTCAGCACAAATTTTGTTCATTTTGGTCATCCAATGGGTCATTTTGGTTGACCGAAATAGCTAGATCCTGAGAATAGCTTCAGTCCAGTTTTAGCACTGATCTTCCAACTTCAAAGAGTCGTTGCTCCTTCGTTTTAAATCCAAATGGGGTGATTCTTGAGCCTAAATTCATGGATTTTGAGTCAGATTTCCAATGGTACCAATTCCATTCTCATATTCCAATCACAATGGGAGTTATTCATCTTTTAGTGAAGTAGTGTCAGTTTTTACTTCGACCGGGATAGGGCATTTTGTGGGATTCTTGTCCAATGTTCTTAGAACCTCTTGGAAAGTCATGAAATGATTAAGTTAGGTTGTTTTCACCTTGTTTGACTTATTTAGAGTCAAGTTTCTCTTTTTGGTTGTGAGTTGACCATTTGCCCTTGGTTCATGGTTTTTGTCCGTTTTGACCTTTGTTTCCGTTTTCGTTCTCTTGAACTCCGTGACTTCTTGGAAGGTCACATTGGTGTCTTTGAGATGGTCTATATCTCTATAGACTTTGGTTCTATCTTTTGCTTCCGCATTTCAGACTCGTTATCGGGTCAACTTTCGGTTCATCACTAACGAACCGGATTGAAAAACTTGGGCCGTCACAGGTGGTATCAGAGCTCCTAGGTTCAAAAACCTTAGGACGACGGGTTTTGGGTGCATATCACATTTCTGTTGCTTTGTTTTACGTGCTTATATGCTTCATGATAACATGTTTTGGATTGATAACATGCTTATGTGCTTATGTGCAACACGTGGTATGCTATCTATTTAGCTTGTTTTGATTCTAATGTAAAAAGCATGACATATGATGTATGCTAGGTTAGATTTGTATATGCATAACTATGTTGCATATTTGGCATGACACGGGATTGGTCATTGAGGCACGAGTTGAGATTGATGGTGATTGTAGTCACAGTTTCATTATAGATTAGGTCGATGTTGACTTAGTATTGGTTTTGAGGTAGGTGGTGAGTCACCTTTTGTTTAGGCTCTCATGGGGTGAGCCATTAGGCACAGCCGTTGTGTTGGATTTGTTGGTTTTAAGCCATAATAAGGTTATGGACCTTTTAGGACCCTTAGTTGTTCAGAAAGGTTCCTCTGAGATTGCAATCTTCGTGGGCGGGTACATTGTGGGCCGGTGCATGGCACTGTTATGCTACCGTGCTGGCTAGCTACGAGCGCAATTTGGATGGAATTAGCTTTGGCTTTTGTTTTGATAGGCGTAGTCCTTTTGATCAATGATGATGATGGTTGTTTTGGGGATCAGTCGTAGTGATTGATTTGGCTGTCTGATTGTATGGCTAGAGTAGCCATTTCGTTTGAGTTCTCCTTATGTGATAACGCTTTTGTGGTCGAGTTGATTAATTGATGTTTCGGGTAGAGAGAGCATTGCACTGTTAGTGTCACTTGTAGTGTTACCTTTAGATTCAGAGATAGATTGTTAAAGTCTTACCGTTATGGTAAGGGCTCACATTTGATTTGAGACTGGTTGTTGTCGCATTGGTTTTTGGAGTCAGTTTGTGACTAGGGCTGGTCTTTCCTTTTATCTAGACACTCTAGGACACGATGTCCATAAGGTTCATGGTTGCATCATTTTTATCTTCTGCAATTTTGTTTTCTGCCATGTTAGTAGTTTGATGTATGATATTGTGATGCATGAGTAGGTGGAGGTCTATCCACATTTGCCCTTTTGTCGTATGGCATTAGCATGCCTTTTTTATATGCTTAGAGATGCCATGTTGTTATTACACTTTAATGACATGCTTTTATGTTTATGTGGAGACGTGCAGCATGTACTTTTGATTTGTATCTATGTGAATAGATTTACTTCTTGGTAGTTGCATTTCCTTGTTATATGCATAACTTCCAGGTTTGGTTTTCCTATTCGTTTCCCTTGGTCACACATAGTGTGTATGCGGGCTTCCACAATGGTTTTGTGTTGGTTCGTGTTAGGGATTTCACAAGAAATGAGTCTCTTCTTTTCGTTGCATTGTGCACAGTTTTGGGGTTGGTTGGTCTGTGAGGATCACTATCGTTGTCTTGAGTCCTTGGTGAGGATTTAATGGATTTTGGTTGACTTACTTCCTTGTAGGGGGTGAAGTCTTTGACCTTGTTGTCTTTTATTTCAGAGATGGATTCGTAGTGTTGTCCTTCTTAGGACTGGTGGTTTCCTTTCTTTCGTGTCTTCCCTTGGGGAATTTTTACTATGGTTGTTGGTGGAGTTGTGGTGCTCAGAGTGAGTTGATCGGTGTGAGGTCATTTTTTTCAGGGACCTATGTCCATATCATTGAGGATTTGTTTGATTGTGAGGTGAACTCGATGCTCTTTTGAGAATGTCTTTTGGAGACTTGTTTCCGTTTTGGAGACCTGGATGTGGTTAATTTTTAGGAGAAGTTTTGGAGGATTGCTATTGGATATGGCTTGTTCTGGAGATTCTCGTCCTAGTTATGACTACGCATAATTTTGAGGAATCGTAGCTCTAGTGATTCTTTTGGATTAAAATTGAGGAATTTTGATTTGGCTTGGTGATGCCTAGCACGGTTTTGAGAGACTCATTTTGTGATTTTGATTGTCAGGATTTTAATGTATGTGCCACTTGGTGGACTCGTATTTCAAGGATTTAGTTATTCATGATAGGGATGTGGATCTGATGTTTGATTACGATGTAGTCTTGTAGTTGATCTATTTCAGGGAGTAATGTGAAGGACTTTCGATGAAATGTCTTATTATGAGGTTCGTTTTAATTTCTGTAGGCGTTGATTTGCTTGTCAGGTTTTGGATTCCTGATTAATGTTGTTAATAGGGGTATTTTGAGACATTGGAGATGTTGGTTTTGCTGTATTGAGGATTTGGGGCCTTAAGCATAGCGGTACCTATAACATTGTTGTCAGAGTTTTAGGATTGGCCAGGATGGTCCGGCCGGACATCTTTGGACCATATCTCAACTCTCACAAAAGGTTGGTCCCCATAGTGCTTTTGGTAATGATCATTCTTGACATTGATGTCATTGGTATCGAGAGGTTTCATGGGTAGACCTAGTGGGGGTAGGTTATGAACTAGTGCCTTATACTGTCATGCTACCGTACAAAGTTGTGTGTTGTAGGCGAGTGCTAGTCTTCGTCGATGCTACTTTACTGACGAGTAAGAGTGGGCGGGCACTAGGTACTGTCATTGCTACCACACATTTGAGTACGTCGTGGGCGGGTTTTGGTCACTATTTGTACTACCACGTTGTGTTTGTTCTGTACCTTGATTTGATACGTGGTTATCATGGAGATCTTTTGGTGGTCGTTTTTGGATCGGTATGATGATTCATCCGGAGGGATGTTTACGGTTGTTGTCTTCCGTTCCTTTGTCTCACCTTGGGTTTTGTGTGTGAGTTTCGACTTGTTGGGTGGCCATGTAGTCACTTTCTTTTTAAGAGGTTGTCCTGTCATTAGCACGTGGGTGCTAATGACATTGGTCTGTGCGTTGTCTTTCAGTTTTGGGATTGCTTTTGTATCCCTTTGTGTAGGATACTCGGAGGTGTACTCTGTAGTTATCCTGGTTTCGCCTTTTCGTGTTGTTGGGGCTGGATTTCGGGGATGAAATCCCTTTAAGGTGGGAAGGTTGTAATGACCCGGTCATTTTCATTCCTTTCCCTTTCTCAGATTTTCACGGATATTTTTTTTCCGTTGATCTTTTCCTTCCTGAGTTCAGTTCCTCATCGCTTAGTGTCATCTCGAGTGCTCTGGAGTGATTTCTGAGACTCTTTTCTGTGGATTAACAACTTCCTTTGAGGACCGAGTCGTTTCCACATTTTTCGTTTTTCGACACTATTCACTTTTTGTCCTTTTCCTTATTTCATCTTTTTCCCTATTTTTTCTTTTCCCCGTTTGTCACTTTGTTGGCATAATTGATGAGCACTGAAAAGTGCGCATTTAAACTTGTTAAGCTTAAGGATTCTAGTACCCTTATCTATCTTACTTTGCCGTTTTAGACTTATTACGTGTTATTTATATTTTCAGGCACTAATCCAAAAATTTAGCTAACTCAGCCAAATAAGAGCTTAATTGAAGTAATCCTGAGATAAACCAAAGGAGGGAGCAAAGTGGAGAAAGAAAGGAGCAAAAAGGAATCAAGTTGTGCAGCTGAAAAGTTCGATCGATCCAACTTAGAGTTCGATCGATCGAACATCTATGATCGATCACAGTACTTCTCGATAGATCCAACCTTGGCCTTTACTGAAATTCCAAGTTCGATCGATCGAACATCACCTTCGATCGATCGAACCCTATTTTGTTCTATTCAAATGATTGATCTTATCCACAGCTGTACGCCTACCAACCACTTTTGTCTTTTTCTCCATAAATATCTTGAAAATATCCCAGCCTTGTCATTATCCGGAGGAGTCAGACCACTTCGATCGATCCAAGATGCAGTTCGATCGATCGAACCCATTTTCGATCGATCCAAGTTAAGGTTCGATTGATCGAACTTCCTCCAGTGAGAAAAAGTTAAAGTCCAACTCATTTATTCCGTCCTTCATCCAATGATTGGAGAATATGCCTTGCACGACCACAGCTCATCATGGGGTGTATTTGACCTACCTATATAAGGAATATGATACACTTTTTGAGGGAGTCTCTTGTCACACATTGAAAATTGATCTTAGAGGCTTTCTTGGAGAGGAGGAAGGAGGGAAGCTAGAGCACCATTGGAGGAGATCTTCACCAACAAGGAGCAGCCATGGAGTTAGCCCTTGAGGGTTGGATCTTCACTACCATGAGTGGCTAGACATCCTCTTGGGGCTAGAGTTAGCCCCAAGCATGCTTTCTATACTCTAATCTTGTGTATTATTGAGGGATTAGTGTTGTATGATACATCTTGATATTCATGTATATATAAATCTTGATTATTTCATGGTTTGTATGGTTTAATGCTTCCAATTGACTATTCTATTCTATCTATATGTCTATGTATGCTAGAGTAGGATATTCATGTGCTTATCCCTAGATTTAGTGTTTTTGATGCATGTCTATGTGTATTGATGCTATAGATCTAGAGATTATCAAAATGATATGCTTAATGAATGCTATTTTGGTTCATTTGATGGTTTATGCCTATTCTTGATGGTTTGTGCCTCTCCTCTAATCTAGATAGCTTTATTTTCATACTAGTAGTGTAGATTTAGTGTAGTGGTAGTGTAATATTAGATGGGAGGACAATCTACTTTTGATGTTTGATGTTCCATGCTTGTGAGTCCAAATGGCATATTCCTCTAATATTGTGTTGTATGTGGATTGTGAGCTTAATGAAGGATTAATGACTTGTTTTGATCTATTGTGCTATCCCCATGTTGTCTAGAAAATATATGCTCTATTGTTTAGATATATTGTGCTCTTCACATGATGTTTAGACAATACTTGCTTGATTTGTCATCCTTGCCAATTGAATCAACTTAATGCACACACACCCTTATCATATTGCAACACATCCATTACCCTCAATTGATCACTTGTTAATAGTATAGAAAAGTATTGCTTGGTGGTGATCTCTACACCCCAAGACCTCTCTCTCTCTTGTTTACTTCATATTATTTTATTAAGTTGAATTCAATTTAGCTTAATCAACCAACCAATCAATTATGTGATCACTCGACCTACTAACCCTAATTACCATAGTTTCACAATTCGATACACCATCAAATCCCTTGGGACGATCCCTACTCGCCCTATCTGTATTTTATACATAGAAAGGTAGTAGTGGCTTTCTATAAATGTAAAACTTGGCCACCTCCTAAATTCACAACTCTTCAAGCTTGACTTGGTATCGCGACCCTTGTAAAGGACCGGTCAGTTTTTGGCGCCGTTGCCGAGGATTTTAAATTGGCAACGTCAAATTGTGAAATTCAATTAGGATTAGTACTCTTTTGATCGTGTCTTTACTTTCTTTTTATTTTCTGTTTTTGATTGCTTATTGAATTTGTTCTCCATTGACTAGGTGCATTGAGCAAGGAGCTAACAAAGTAATTCCAAGCTAAGGAGCAAAGCAAAGCAAAGGAAAAATGCTTAAAATGAAAAATTGCTAAGTAAAATTGCTAAGCTAAGCTTTTAATTTTGGAGTTGAAGTGCTAAAGGACTATTGTGAGACCTTCTTACTCAATCTCCTTAGTTTAATCGGGGGCCCACGTGGAGGCATTGCATAGCATCATTAGATAAATCGGGGGCCCACGTGGAGGCATTTATTTGACATACATTGCATTTGAAAATTGTGGTTGTGAAGTTTAATTGCATTGTTGAGAAAGTTGCTTATTCGTGTTGCATTGTGCATGCATGGTCGTCGTTCATTGAGACCTACTCTTTTCCCTCTTGATTTGCATTTAGAATCCACTATTAGGAATCCAAGGGGAAGAGGAAGTTCACATAGAACCAATCTACCAATGGACGCTCTCAATGATGATCATGTTGAAGACCTTGGTCACATAGACCAACAAGGCATCCTTCATCCTAATGTGCAAAATGATAATATGCAAGTTCCATTAGGCATGACTAGGCCATACATTCATCAACCTCCTCAACAACAAGGCCAAATTCCAATGGGAATTCCAAGGCCAATGTATGCACCACAACCCCCCATCATTAATCAAGCTCAATATAACCAAGGTGTCTATGTTGCACCTCAAGTTGCTAATCCACCACTCGCATTGAGAGATCACTATGTGCCTAATGAGTATAATGCACCCACATGCATTCAATTGCCACCATTTAGAGCACACCATTATGAGATTAAAGCACAAACTATCCAAATGCTACCTAACTTTCATGGACTTCCTAGTGAAGAACCTTACAAGCATTTGGATGAGTTTCTTGAAGTTTGTTCTACCGTTCGATACACGGACATGCCGGAAGAAGTTTTAAGGCTGAAACTTTTTCCATTCACCCTTAAAGATAAGGTGAAGTATTGGTTTAACAACCTTAGGCCTTTTTCTATAACTTCTTGGGCAGAAATGCAACAAGAATTTTTGAAAAAGTACTATCCGGTTTCGAAGACCAATGCTATGAGAACCGCCATTAGAGAATTCACACATGGGGAGGGAGAAACTTTCCACGAGGCATGGGAATGCTTCAATGAATTGCTTAGGAAGTGTCCTCACCATGACATGCCTAAATGGCAATTGGTCTAATTCTTCTTTGAAAGCTTATCGGACAATTATAAAGGCATGGTTGATGCTTCAATGGGAGGTTCTTATATAGACCGGCAAGAGGAAGACGTGTGGCGTCTTTATGAGAGCATGAGTGAAAACTCTTTGCATAGAACATTGTCATCTAGGAATGGTAGAAATTCTCAAGGTAGGAAGAGTGTTGGCTTGCATCAAGTTGACCACTCAAATGATATAACCGCCGAGATGAAGTCTTTATCTCAAAAGTTTGATCAATTGATCAATCAAAACTTGGCGAATCAAGTGTCTTCCTTCCCTAACCATTCTCCTAGAGCTCAAAATGAATCATGTATGACTTGTTCTAGCGTTCTTCATT
The DNA here is from genome assembly GCF_030987335.1 of Cornus florida. Lineage (NCBI taxonomy): Eukaryota > Viridiplantae > Streptophyta > Magnoliopsida > Cornales > Cornaceae > Cornus > Cornus florida. The sequence goes on along the minus strand of NW_026775576.1, from coordinate 35,937,143 downwards.
CTACTTCTAATTGTCCTCATGGACAAATTCAAAATGAACCCATTGAGCAAGTTAATGCAACATTTGTGAACCAAAGGAACAATCCTTATGGTAACAATTACAATCCCGGTTGGAGTCATCCTAATTTTTCTTGGAAAAACCAAGGGGAGGGCTCAAACTCTTCCTAAGGCGATTTTCAGGGGAAATACATTCCACCTCCACTTCAAAACCAAGGATCCCAAGGTTCAAGACCATATAACTCACAAGGAAATCAATTTGCTAGTTCTCATTTTCCTAACCAATCATATTCTCAAGGAAATTCTAGAGGTTCCGCTTTTGAGGAAAAGGTTTTAAATGCTTTGGGCACTCTAGAAGCAACTACTCAATTGTTGCATTCTCATTCTCAATCAATTGTCAAGCTAAAAACCCAAGTAGGGCAAATAGCTGAAACACTTAATGCTAGAGAGAAGGGAAAGATGTACATGAATGCCCAAATTAAACAACAATGTGTTGTAGAAACCAAATCCTCATTGGAAGGGCATAATGTTGAGCATGTCAATGCAGTAACAACCTTGAGAAGTGGTAGGGTAGTAGACAATCAAGTTAGAATGCCTAATGAAGAGAGTGAACCAGTACAACCTCAAGTTGTCACCCGTCCCGTTCCACACACTATTCCTCCTTCATTGCATGTGCATGATCTTGAGAATGAGAAGCCCTCAAATTGTGAGTTGAAAGATGATTTCCAAAGAGATTCATTGAAAATAGTGTTGAAAAATGTTATTGAGAATAGTTCTTTAAAAAATGTTATTCATGATTCTTCTTTGAAAAGTGATTTGAAATCCAATGAATTGAACAAGTCCAATGCTGAGAATTCTTTGAAAGAAAATGCTGAAAGAGTTTTTGAAAAAGCTCCATTTCCGGACGCCTTGAAAGGGTTCATTTCAAAAGAAAGGCAAAAGACCAAGAACAATGAGATAATGGATATGTTTAGGCAAGTCAAAGTCAATCTTCCACTTTTGGATGCAATTAAGCAAATTCCGGCTTATGCCAAATTCTTGAAGGACTTATGCACCCAAAAGCGGAAGAACAAGAGCCAAACATCAAAGAAAGTGGTCTTAACCGAACAAGTGAGTTCCATTCTACAACACAACACTTTGCCAAAGTTTAAGGACCCCGGTGCCTACAACATCTTGTATCATTGGTGAACATGTCATCAACCGGGCACTTATTGACTTAGGGGCTAGTGTTAACCTTCTTCCCTATTCGGTTTATGTCAAATTGGGCCTAAGTGAATTGAAATCGACGTCGGTGGTTTTACAACTTGCCGACCGATCCATTAAGAAGCCTAGGGGGATAATTGAGGATGTGTTGATTAAGATTGATAAGTTCTTCTTCCCGGTTGACTTTGTCGTCATTAACACGGAACCGGTGCCCAATCCAAAGAACCAAATTCCGGTTATCCTTGGCCGTCCTTTCTTGGCAACCTCAAATGCCAACATAAATTGTAGGACGGGGATAATGAAGATTTCTTTTGGGCACATGTGAGTGAAGTTGAACATCTTTAACCCTACACCCAATCCATTTGACAAATATGAGGAAGATGTTAATGTGGTAGAGGAATATCATGATCTTGCTTGTGAAAAGAATGAGCTTTTGTGTATGAACAATGTTTCAAAGCCTTCATCTTCATCTTCAGCATTGCATGCAAGAAAAGTGATTTCGAACTCTTGTTGTGAAAGGGCGTGGAAGCACAAGGAAAGTTTTGACAAGGAACTCAAGACGTCTTTTGAGTTTACCCCAACAAGTTCTTCCAAGAACCATTTGTTGGGAGTGACTCGAAACATCTCTCATCCCAAAAAGGAGGGGATGCATTGCAAGATCTTTGATCCGGGTTAAAAGAACCCTAGGTCTTGCTAGAGACGTTAAAGACTAGCACCGAAACTCGTAGGATGTCAAAACCCTATTCCTCCCTCATTTCTATCTTGCATTTTGATTCTTGCGAAGTCTAGATATTGTTTTTGTGGTTCATATACATTGGAAGGAACTGAGTAAGGGATTGCATAAGCATTCAAGTCATTTTGAGCATTTAGGCATAATTTCGATCGATCCAAGTTTTGGTTCGATCGATCTAACATTGGTTCGATCGATCCAACTATGGACTCGATCGATCCAGCTCTCATTTTGCACCCAACACTTAGAAAAATTTTGGACCTGCATCCAAATTCCAAAATGCATGCTCTCGGGATCTCCAAATTTTTGAAAGTTCGATCGATCGTAAACCATTTCGATCGATCGAACTATCTTTCGATCGATCCAACATGTGGTTCGATCGATCATGAGTCCCAACACTTAGAAAAATTTTGGACTTACATCCAAATTCCAAAATGCATGCTCTCGAGATCTCCAAATTTTTGAAAGTTTGATCGATCGTAAACCATTTCGATCGATCGAACTATCTTTCGATCGATCCAACATATGGTTCGATCGATCATGAGCATGTTGGATCGATCATGAGTCCCAACACTTAGAAAAATTTTCAGGCCTCATCCATTTTTCAAAAATGTATGCTCTCGGGACTTTTCAAAATTTTTCATGTTCGATCGATCGAATTCCAAGTTCGATCGATCCAAGGTTCCAACACGTGTCAACTCTTGAGCCCTTAAACTTGTACATTCTTTATCCTCTTCAATCGATCGAAATCTTTCTTCGATCGATCGAAATTTGCATCTCATTAATTTAATTTCCTTTGATTTTTCAAAATTCAAAATTCAAATTCAAATTCAAAAAAAAAAAAAAAATTTAGAGTGGAGACCTAGGTTCGATCGATCGAACTCTGCATATCGTGTTTTTAAAATAAAACCGAGTTGGATCGATACACTTAGATCGATCCAACCTCGAAACAAACCCTAACCCTAAGTCTCCCATTCTCTCAATCTCAAGCTCAATCCGGCCAACCTCCATCCCAATCATTTTCCCCATCTCCGGCGAGCCAATTCCGCCAAAGATAAGCTCCATTTTCATCACGGCTTTGCCCCTTCTCTCTCATCTCATCTCTCTCGGTTTAGAGGTAAACCGAATGCAATTTTCTTGATTCCAAGCTTAAATTGATGCATGTTATTGATTGTTTATGTTAAATCATGTTCAATATGTATGAATCATTCATTGTTGAAGCTTCAATTTCATGATTACATGCTATATATACACACATGCATTCGGCCGAACCAAAATTGGGGGTTTTTGATTTGATTTGAAGTTGGGGAGTGTTTGGGTGTTGTTGATTGTATGAATGGTGTGTAGATGGGCCCACAAACACGTTTGTGTGGGCCCCGTACTCTAGATCTCACAGATCTGTGACTTTTTAAATTCGGCATTCGCACAGTTCGATCGATCGAACTTGTGCTTCGATCGATCGAAGTAATGAACTTCATTTCACTACCTTCGATCGATCCAATCTTGTGCACTTTCATGCTTCGATCAAAAATTTTCGGTGATCGATCGAACTTAAAGTTCGATCGATCGAGCTTTCAAAGATCACACATACACACTCCATTCATCTTATGTCGTCTTCATGTTATCTTTATATGCACAATGCCTGTGATATTCCACATTTGATGCATTTCATACCTACATTGCTTAGCATGACTCACATTTCATCATTATCATAGATTCATGTCATCCATATTTTGTCTATCTTATTTGACATACATGTTTCTATTATGCATTTAAATTCTTATATATTTGGCACTGACTTATATATTGAAATTTTCTTGTCTTTTTACAGATCATGCCTCCGCGATTCAAGACAGTAGCCAGGCGATCTTCGGGGCCACAGCGACGCTGTAGACGTATACGGCCCAGGATAGAGATGGTTGCAGAGCCATCTCATGCTTAGGAGGAGCCCGCACAGGCTACTCCCCCTCAGTCCCCATCCCACGAGGCTGAGGAGGGAGCTGACCACGTGCCATCTACATCCCAGGCTCCTCCAGTCTTCACACCATCACCTTCTCCTGCGCGTCATCAGGTAGATGCAGTCGCCATGCCATCACCGCAGCCACCTCTACCGGCTCAGCGCCGTGACCAGTTGCTGCCGAGATATGTAGCCATGACCGTGGCTCAGGAGTCGTACTTCGATACTGAGTACTTCTCCGAGTCTATCCTGATCCGGTCTGGCTATCAGGATATCATGCAGCGGGGCCTCTCAGCCATCCTTGCCCCAGTCACCGGCCTTGTATACCCGCGACTGGTGCGGCTATTCTTTCAGCATCTCCGGCCCTCACCACGATCTACCGCGGAGATGATCACTACAGTGGACGGCCATGAGATTGTCATCACAGTTGACATTCTAGCCCGTGCTTGTCGGTGCCCACACCGGTGTCCACCTGAGCTTGCAGAGACATACCCGAGGCTGCATAGGCCTTCATTTTCTGACATGGCTATCTCCTTGAAAGGTCATCATGCCGGTGGTCAGACATTCGCCACCAGGACCTTCTTGCCTGACGACCTCTGGTTCATCGACACAGTTCTCTTCCAGAACATTTACATGGCGGGCCACAAGATCCAGAGGCGTCATGACTGCTTGACAGCTCTTTACGCTTTTTACACGGGCTGCTGGGTATCTATCCCAGTCCTCATCTGGAGCGTGATGAGGTTGCTGTATGATTCTTTCATTTCCAGGGAGGACCCTAAGCGGTCCAAGGTCCTGCCCTTCGGACACCTTATCATGCAGATCCTTCTTGACCAGCGCTACAGAGTGCCCCCAGATGAGGAGCCCCTTGCACGGTCCAGCTTCTATGGGAGGAGCGACTGGAAGAAGAGCTACAATGCTCTTATTCGGAGTCTTCAAGAGCCAGCTGTAGAGGCAGCAGCAGAACTAGAGGAGGAGAAGGCAGCCCAGGCACAGCCGGCACCTCCAGCAGCCCAGATATCGCAGCGGACGACGCACCAGTCGGTTTGGCTGCCGATCGCATGGACATTGACCTGGAGCGACCTGCGAAGGAGTATGCCGATGCTGCAGATGATGCTGATGCCGATGATACCAGTGATCGAGCCGCTGCTCAGGAGCGAGTTCAGGAGTCTTCTTCAGAGGCATCTCTGCCTGAGTCTCCAGTTCCCACTCCCAGATTCGGAGCACGCTTGCAGACACTGGAGGAGGACGTAGCAGCCATGCGAGCCGACATCACTGCCCACCGAGCTGAGTTCACCTCTTTCAGGGCGGATATCATGGCTTGCTTTACTGATCTCTCCAGCCGACTACCTGCACCTGCACCTGCACCTGCACCTCCAGCCACTGCAGATCTTCACGATCAGGCCTCCTGAGACTCCACTTCCAGTTGTTCTATGCTTTCATTTCTTTTATTCTGGATCTATATTATACTATCACTGTTACTGTATTATACTTTGTGGCCGGTCTGTCGGCTTTATTATTTTATTGATGTACCTGCACTTTATATTCTCTATATATTGCTTTTTGATTATGGATGTCTCTTAGTATCTCATATTTGTATATTTGACTCCATCAGGTACACCACAGTGACTTCGGTGAGAGAGTGCTGCCCAATTTTTCAGGACCACTCTTACACCTCTCTCTCTATTCTCTATTTATCCCATTTACACTTGCATGTCCACTGTGCACTGATTATCCTATCTTGTTATCTAATGAGTTTATCCGTGTGCAAACTTTTCAGGACTACAGTTTATCCCAAGTTTGGGGGGGCCATGCCACCCACTTTGGATACTTCTATCCCGATCATTCATGTCTAAAGCACTGGTATACTCTTTCCTTTGTTCTCTTCACACATTGAGGACAATGTCCAGTTTAAGTTTGGGGGTATTGGTGTATGTTTCAGTGTTGCTTTAAAATTCAAATTTTGAGCATGTCTTTTGTATTTGAGGGATATTTCTATACTTGGTCCATTTTTAGCTATGATTTTGATCTTTTGAGGACTATATTGCTTAAAATTTAAAAATTGCTTGACTTGAGAGTCCAATACTCCTTGTATGCCTTTTGAATGCCATTTAGGAGTAAATTTTTCAAAAAAAAAAAAATTAATATCATGCTTGCACTTGTGGTCCACATCATCTTGATTCTGTGATTGTTTTGAGATTCATTCTAGGATTCTACACTAGCACCGGTGCACGCTAGCATTCAATTGTGGGGTACATGCTTTGTTGATTATTGAATTGGTTATATCCCAATTGGGCTAGTAGTGCATTGAAAGCTTTCATTCTTAATAAAGGTGGATAACAACCCCTTTTCATTGAGTAGCCGGGATTCTTGCCTCATTAAACAGTGAACTTCTCGCGCCGAGAGGTGGAGGGCCCAAACTCTAGGTTAATAATTGATTAAAAAAAAAAAAAAGTTGCAAAAGCAATAAAAGTGAGGACTTCTCCCAAAAGGGGAGAAGTAGGAAATGATTAGATGGTTGTTGTCTTGATTTGTAGCCTAGTTGATTTGAGTTTGTAAGTCCGTAGGGGTGTCTTAATACCTAATGCCTAAAGCCATCTGGTTTGGGAGTCATTGACCTAAAGCTCGCTACATGAATCTTCTAGAAAGCTTAAGAGATCAACACATTGCACAATATTTCCATCTTTGATCCTCAATAAAAAAAAAAAAAAAAAGAAAAAAGAAGAAGAAAATGAGTGAAAAGAATAAGCGCACCTATAACAATAAAGCTTTAATAAAAGGTCCACTCTCTTATCTTGATGATCGGTACTAGATTTGTGTGCTAGTTTGAGAGTAAGGATGTGATTACTTCTCTAGTTGGTTAAGATAGCAACACACTTGATGCCGGACCTCTCACATGGATTCTAGACTTGTTTCGATTTTCATGATCATTTTCTTGATATGTGGAGGACCATACTTGCTTGCTTGATATTGAAATTTTGGGAGATTGCTTAGAAACGGTTGAAAAATTGCATACTTGAGGTAGTTTTCTCCCAATGCGTGTTTGCAATATTGGTGTCTCTTTTGAAAGAATGAGCTTAATGTTTGTGGGTACCATTTCTGGAAACCCTCATGAGACTTTACTCGTCCACTAGGGGTCACTTAGGGGTTTAAAAGGCTTGTTGCATATGCTAAATGCAATCGTGTTCCCTACGAAAATAGTGTTATCATTTTACTTGTTTTCCAGTTTATACTTGTATAGTTGTTTATTTCATTCCTTTACTTCTTAGTTCATTGCTAGGGACTAGCAATATTTAAGTTTGGGGGTGTGATGAGCACTGAAAAGTGCGCATTTAAACCCGTTAAGCTTAAGCATTCTAGTACCTTTATCTATCTTACTTTGCCGTTTTAGACTTATTACGTGTTATTTATATTTTCAGGCACTAATCCCAAAATTTAGCTAACTCAGCCAAATAAGAGCTTAATTAAAGCAATCCTGAGATAAACCAAAGGAGGGAGCAAAGTGGAAAAAGAAAGGAACAAAAAGGAATCAAGTTGTGCAGCTGAAAGTTCGATCGATCCAACTTAGAGTTCGATCGATCGAACATCTATGATCGATCACAGTAATTCTCGATAGATCTAACCTTGGCCTTTGCTGAAATTCCAAGTTTGATCGATCGAACATCACCTTCGATCGATCGAACCCTATTTTGTTCTATTCAAATGATTGATCTTATCCACAGTTGTACGCCTACCAACCACTTTTGTCTTTTTCCCCATAAATATCTTAAAAATATCCCAGCCTTGTCATTATCCGGAGGAGTCAGACCACTTCGATCGATCCAAGATGCAGTTCGATCGATCGAACCCATTTTTGATCGATCCAAGTTAAGGTTCGATCGATCTAACTTCCTCCAGCGAGAAAAAAGTTAAAGTCTAGCTCATTTATTCCGTCCTTCATCTAATGATTGGAGAATATGCCTTGCACGACCACAGCTCATCATGGGGTGTATTTGACCTACCTATATAAGGAGTATGATACACTTTTTGAGGGAGTCTCTTGTCACACATTGAAAATTGATCTTAGAGGCTTTTCTTGCAGAGGAGGAATGAGGGAAGCTAGAGCACCATTGGAGGAGATCTTCACCAACAAGGAGCAGCCATGGAGTTAGCCCTTGAGGGTTGGATCATCACTACCATGAGTGGCTAGACATCCTCTTGGGGCTAGAGTTAGCCCCAAGCATGCTTTCTATACTCTAATCTTGTGTATTATTGAAGGATTAGTGTTGTATGATACATCTTGATATTCATGTATATATAAATCTTAATTATTTCATGGTTTGTATGGTTTAATGCTTCTAATTGACTATTCTATTCTATCCATATGTCTATGTATGCTAGAGTAGGATATTCATGTGCTTATCCCTAGATTTAGTGTTTTTAATGCATGTCTATGTGTATTGATGCTATAGATCTAGAGATTATCAAGATGATATGCTTAATGAATGCTATTTTGGTTCATTTGATGGTTTATGCCTATTCTTGATGGTTTGTGCCTCTCCCCTAGTCTAGATAGCTTTATTTTCATGCTAGTAGTGTAGATTTAGTGTAGTGGTAGTGTAATGTTAGATGGGAGGACAATCTACTTTTGATGTTTGATGTTCTATGCTTGTGAGTCCAAATGGCATATTCCTCTAATATTGTGTTGTATGTGGATTGTGAGCTTAATGATGGATTATTAACTTGTTTTGATCTATTGTGCTATCCCATGTTGTCTAGACAATATATGCTCTATTGTTTAGATATATTGTGCTCTTCACATGATGTTTAGACAATACTTGCTTGATTTGTCATCCTTGCCAATTGAATCAACCTAATGCACACACACCCTTATCATATTGCAACACATCCATTACCCTCAATTGATCACTTGTTAGTAGTATAGAAAAGTATTGCTTGGTGGTGATCTCTACACCCCAAGACCTCTCTCTCTCTTGTTTACTTCATATTATTTTATTTAGTTGAATTCAATTTAGCTTAATCAACCAACCAATCAATTGTGTGATCACTCGACCTACTAACCCTAATTACCATAGTTTTACAATTCGATACACCATCAAATCCCTTGGGATGATCCCTATTTGCCCTATCTATATTTTATATAGAGAAAGGTAGTAGTGGCTTTCTATAAATGTAAAACTTGGCCACCTCCTAAATTCACAACTCTTCAAGCTTGACTTGGTATCGCGACCCTTGTAAAGGACCGGTCAATAATCACACTTCTTATGTTCAGAGTTGGTTTTTGACTTCACGTATCTTTATCTTGAGTGGTTTCCACGAAATACATATCTTTACTTTTACAAGAAAATACTCTGGTTGCTCCCGGTGTCCATAGGTGCATGGATGCAAAGTTCTTTGGGAAAATTTTCTTTTCTTGGGGTATTTTTCGTAAATATATTTTGAAGATATTTTATTTCAGGGGAATATTTTTAGAAGATATTTTCATTCTGGGCCATTAGTATAGTTTTCACTTTTTCGAGGGGCCATTGTGCAATTAATGAAAGTTATTGCTAAATGTCTTATTTTGAGCCTGGATCCTCGTATGGGATTCATTTTCACTTTTCTTCAAGTCGTGTACTCTTGGAATTTCCTTCTGGTTGTTTTCTCCAGTTTCAGGGTTTCTGACCCCGGTTAGCGCCAAACTTGTTTGGGGCATAACTTTCTGCTCGGGACTCGATTTTTGGCACCATTTCTTACGTTGTTCTTATTTTATCATTTTGAATCTTTTTCATTCACGGAGTTTTTCCGTTTGAGCGCGTCTACGCAAATTTGACTTTTCCGGACCCGGCGGGGCCCGTTTAGGGCACTTTTAGGGTTTTTCTATAAATAGGAGCACTTAAGAGAAAATATGAGATTTTTCTCTCTCTCTGCTCTCTCTTGGCCGTCCATCTATGGCAGCCATGGCTGCCGGTCTTCTTCTTCATTTTCTGGCCACTTCCTTCGGTTGAAAAGATGTAGTACCTTTATGTTTATTGTTCCCCTCGACGTGCTCTTCCATTCCCCCTTATTAGAATTCAGTTTTGGCCATTTCTTAAGTTTGGGTTTGAAGTTAAGATGTGAATTTGATGGGGCTTCCATGGGGGTTATGTTCACGGTGTTGTCCCCGACAAAACCTAGAAGTTTTGTCGGATTCGGAGTGGTTTCCATTTGGTGGGGATTTAAGATTTCATCTCAAATGGAGGTAGGGAATGTTTTAGGATTATTTGTGTGTTGTATTGTATGTTTGCCATGATTATATAACATATATGTCTGCCTTGTATCAAATCTAGAAAGTTAGTAATTTTTATTTCTTTGTATAAGATTTAAAATTCATGATGATGTGTAACTTGGATTTGAATTGTGGCATGCTAGAAAATCTTGTTTTAATGTGTTGGTTAACATATATTAAATTTGGATTAATTAAACAAGAATTGCACTTTTTAATTAATATTTATCTTTTGTAAAAGATTAAACTGCATGGCCATACCTTGCATGAAATTGAGTTGTATTATGCTTCTAAATTAAGTTTTGGCATGTTTGATAACATACTTTAATTTGAGAGCATTTGGTTCACTTTGAAAATCTAGAGACTTTAATTAAGAGAATTAATTAAAATCTATGTTGTGGTTTCATGGGCCTAATTAAGCTTTTGTGTGAATATATGTAATGATCATGATATGTCTTTTACCGTATATTAAATTGAGGCCATTTGGGAATGATTTGAAATCTAGAGAGTTTGATTATTTTGATGTAATTAAATTCTATCTTGTTTATCCATGGGTTTAATCATGTTTTAGGAGTTGCTTCTATTTTAAGATTATGGATTTAGACTTGTGGTGTATTCACTTAATTATGTTTTAAGCATTGTAAAGCATTGTTGTTAAATTTATATTCATGAGAATATGTTTCTAATGTAAATATATTGTTGACTTGTGATTTCATAGTATTACGAATAGGAAATGCTTATTATGCACAATTGAGAATTATATTGCTAACTTGTTACTATGTAGTAGTAATATGTATAAGTTATGAACTTATTTTGTTTATTTTGGAATCTTGGGACATTGTTGAGTTGAGATAGCTAGAGTTTGGCTCTAGTACGGGGACGTGAGTCCTCTAAGTCATTGAGATAGTATGCACTAGGGTGGTCTTTCCAACAGGTTAGTGCCCAGAATAACCATTGAGGTCTCGGCAGAATTCTGAGCGTAATGTCCAAGTCTTCCACTATTTGTTTTCGCATTCAATTCCAATTTGACAATCATGTTTATCTTGTTGAGTTGTGGTTTTGGCTATTGGCGATTTTGATGTTGTTAAGTACATTCATGCTAAATTGTTATATTTAGTTGATTACACACTTTTAGATTTCTAGTTAATAGTCTAGAGAATCTATGTCTTGATGTGTGGTATTAGATATTCTGATTATACTAAATTGCTATATTTAGTTGAGTTCGCATTTTAGATTTTAAGTTGATTACTTGGAAAATCTATATCTTATTGCTTTGTGTAAGCATATTCCTATTGACGGGTTGTTGAAATGCTGTTCCTTGCACGCCAAATTGATGTAGTGAATGTGCGGTACAAGAAAAGCCTTTTGAGTAAAGTTTAAATTTATAAAAACCATTACCAACACAACTATTAAAGTAACAAGAGTGAGTAGGGATCGTCCCAAGAGATTGGAGTCGTACTGCGTTGTGGAATTGCAATCAGGGTTAGTAGGTCGAGTAATCAAACAAATGGTTGGTTGGTTAATTAAACTAGAGAACAACCAAATTAAACTAAGTAATTGAATGCAACAAAGAGTAAGTAAGACAGAGAAAAATCTTGGGGTTTAGAGGTCACCACCAAGCAATGCTTTTCTACATTTCTAGCTAGTGACTAATGAGGGTAATGTGTTACAATATTGTTGTGTTTGTGTTTAGTTGATTCAATTAGCAAGGGTGACCAATTAAGCATACATTGTCTAATCAACATGTGAAAAGCACAATATATCTAGCAATTAAGTATATATTGTCTAAATAGCATGTGAAAAACACAACATATCTAGCAAGTCATTAATCATTTCATTAAGCTCACAAGCCAAATACACCACAAGGTTAGAGATATATGCTACTTGCATTCAAAAGTATGGAACATCAAACAACTAGCATGGGTTGTCCTCTCATCTAACAACTATACTATCACTACACTACAATTAAGTTAATGACATGAAATTAAACTAATTAAGCTAAGGAAGTGGCATAATCCATCAAGAAATGAGCATGGACCATCTAGAAAATCACAAGAGCACACTTTTAAGCACAATGTTTTGACAATCTCTAAATCTATAGCATTAATACACATAGACATGCATCAATAACTTAAAAAATAGAGGCAAACACATGAACATCTATTCTAGCATACATAGACATATGGATAGAATGAAATGATCAATTGGAAGTATTAAACAACATAAATCATAGAATAAACAAGATCTATATATATCAAAGTGTCTAAACATTAATTACAACACTAATCCCTCAATAATACACAAGATTAAGCTATAAAAAGCATGCTTGGGGCTAACTCTAGCCCCAAGAGGATGTCTAGCCACTCATGGTGATGTTGCTCCAACCCTCAAGGGCTAACTCCATAGAAGAGATTTGCTCCTTGGTTGATGAAGAGTCTCCAATGGTGTCTCTAGCCTCCTCCTCCTCTAAACTTGCTCTCCAAGAGATTAAACCCTAGAATAGTATATGTCTCAAAAAGTGCATCATATTCCTTTTATAGGTAGGTCAAGTGGCACACAAAATGAGCTGGGTCGTGCAAAGAATATTCTCTAATGATTAGATAGAGGATGGATTGCACAAGCTGAAAATTTAACTTTTTCGAACTGGAGGAAGTTTGATCGATCGATCCTTGAACTTGGATTGATCGAACTGGCTGAGATCCATCGGACTTAGGCTGGATCAATCCATCTGGTTAAGCTTTTTGGGAAAAGACAAATCCGAGATATTTTGAGAGATATTTTTGGGAAAAGGACAAAAGTGGTTAGTGGGTGGTACAGCTGTGGATATGATCAATTATTTGAATAAGGACAAAAGTGTTCGATCGATCGAAGGGTGGTGTTGGATCGATCGAACTTTTGGACTTTCTGCTTTTGGACCAAGACTTAGATCTATCTTGAAGTGCTGAGATCGATCATTGTTCTATCGATCGAACCTTGAACTTGGATCGATCGAACTTTGCTGCTTCCCACATTTGGCTTCATTTGCTTCTTTCTTTCTCTACTTTGCTCCTTTCTTTGTTTAATCCCAGAATTGCCTCAATTAAGCTCTTATTTGGCTGAGTTAGCTTATTTTCGAGATAAGTGCCTGAAAATGGAAATAATACAAAATCAATCTAAAATGGTAAAGTAAGATAGATAAAGGTGCTAGAATGCCTAAGCTTCAGGGGTTAAATACGTACTTTTCAGCGCTCATCACACACCTAAACTCAAATGTTGCTAGTCCCTAGCAATGAACTAGAAAGTAAAGGAATGAAATGAACAACTATACAACTATGAGCTAGAAAATAATAAATGGATAACGCCACTTTCGTAGGGAACACGATTGCACTTAGCATATGCAACAAGCCTTTTAAACCCCTAAGTTACCCCTAGTGGACGAGTGAAGTCTCGTGAGGGTTTCTAGAAATGGTACCAACAAACATTAAGCTCATTCTTTCAAAAGGGGCACCAATATTACAAACAAGTATTGGGAGAAAAATATCTCAAGTATGCAATTTTTCAAACATTTCCAAGCAATCTCCCAAAATCTCAACATCAGGCAAGCAAATATGGTCCTCTACACATCAAGAAAATGATCATGCAAATCAAAACAACTCTAGAATCCTTTTGAATGGACCGGTATCAAATGTGTTGCTATCTAAGTCAATTAAAGAATTAATCACATCCTTACCCTCAAACTAGCACACAAATCTAATACCGATCATCAAGACAAAAAGTTGACCTTTTATTAAAACCTTATTGTTCTAGGTGCGCTTATTCATTTCACTCGATTTTTTTTTATTTTTATAGGATCAAAGATGGAAGCATAGTGCAATGTAGTGATCTATTAAGCTTTCTAGTGATTCATGAGGTCGAGCATTAGGTCAATGACTGTGGGAGCACGGGACCCACACGAACATGTTCGTGGGCCCATCAACACAACAATCATCAATCACCATCACCTAGAATGGCTCACACTCCCAAAAATCAAAGAAATCAATTACAATGGATATGGCCTAATGACGAATATGGATATATAGACATGAAAAGCTTAAAACTTCATCCATAGCCAACAATCATCATGAATATTAGAACAAATCAAACACTTAAAGCATACTCTTAACAAATCAAGGTGTGAAATCAATAATGAGGTCTCGGATCTTACCTTGAAGCAAAGAGAGGAGAGATCAAATGTGAAGAGGAAGAAGATCTGAGAAGAGGGAGAGATCGACACCTGGTTCACTATGGAGATCTCGCCAGAAAATGGAGGAGATGGGTGAGGTTACGGTGGTGTAGGAACTAGGGTTTGGAAATGGGGGAGAATGAGATCTTATCCTCTATTTAAAAACTGTTGCTCATAAGTTCGATTGATCGAACTAGAATCTCAGATTGATCGAACTTTGAATGATCTCTTCACAAAGTATTTTTGGAATTTATATATATATATATATATATATATATATATATATATATATATATGAACAAAATAAAATAAAATAAAAGGTGAATAAAATAAAAATATTTTTGGATTTTAAAAATTGAAAAAGTCAAAACAAAGTTAGACAATGGAATGGAGAATTAAGATCGATTGGAACAAGAGTTCGATCGATCAGACAGAGAGCAAAAATATGCAGGTTTTTGGTTCAGAAAATTGGCTAAGTGTTGGAACTTGAAGATCGATCGAAATTGGAAGTTGGATTAATCGAAGAACTTCTGATCGATCTTGGAATGTTTCGATCTATCAGACAGAGAGCAAAAATATGCAGGTTGATGCAGGCCCAAATTTTTTCCAAGTGTTGAATCATGAGATCGATCAAACTTAGAAGTTGGAATGATTTAAGGTCTCTTGATCGATCTAAGAGTTAGTTCGAACGATTGGATAGAGAGGTGATTTGGATGCAGGTTTCTGCAGGTTGAAATTTTTTCTAAGTGTTGGATTCAGAATGGAGTTTGATCGATCGAACTCAGGTTTGAGATCGATCGAACTATGTAGAATGCTCAATAATGACATGAAAGCTCATACAATCCTCACCAAAGTTCCTTTCAATGCATATAAGAACCAAAAATAAGTATCTAGACTTCGCATGAAATGAAATGAACGATAGAAATGAAGGAGGAATAGGGTTTTGACACCCTACGAATGCTTTTGCTAGTCTTTAACGTCTCTAGCAAGACATTGGGCTCTTTTAGCCCGGATCAAAGATCTTGTTATGCATCCCCTCCTCATTGGGGTGATGAATGGTTCTTTGAACTTTTCCCAACAAATGGTTCTTTGAAGAACTTGTTAGCTTAAGTTCAAAAAGAGCTTTTGGTTCCTTGTCAATGCAATCTTCTATGTGCTTATACACCGGGTCAACTAGATGTGCAGCTTCTAAATATCTTTAAAAGACTTGACTCTTTATGTAAGGTTTCAACCTTTGACCATTAACTTTGAAAATGTTCCCCTTCTTCAAGTTTTTGATTTCAACTGCCCCATGAGGTACAACAAAGATGATTTCATAAGGACCCTCCCATTTGGTTCTCAATTTCCTAGGAAAGAGTTTTAGTCTAGAGTTGAAAAGCCAAGCTTTTTGACCGGGTTCCAAAGACTTTTTTCACAATATGCTTATTATGAAAGGCTTTGGTTCGTTCTTTGTAGATTTTGGCATTATCATAAGCATTATGTCTCAACTCTTCTAACTCACTCAATTGAAGGAGCCTATTTTCTCTGGCTTTATCAAGGTCAAAATTGAGCTTTTTAACCGCCCACAAGGCTTTATGCTCTAGCTCAATCGGAAGATGGCAAAATTTTCCATATACAAGTCTATAAGGAGACATGCCAATGGGAGTCTTGTATGCCATCCAATAAGCCCACAAAGCATCATTTAGCTTTCTTGACCAATCCTTACCCGCTTGTTTAACCGTTTTCTCAAGACTATGCTTAACCCAGTTAGACACTTCGACTTGCCTGCTTGTTTGAGGATGGTAGGGAGTGGCTACCTTATGAGTGATGGAGTACTTAAGAAATAAGTGCCTCAAGAATTGATTACAAAAATGTTTTCCTCCATCACTTGTTATAGCCCTTGGCATACCAAAACGAGCAAAGATATTGGATTTGATGAATTGAATGACCACGGAGTGGTCATTTGTTTTGGTAGCACATGCTTCTATCCACTTGGAAACATAATCAACGGCAAGAAGAATGTATTGAAAACCATAGGACATAGGAAATAGACCCATAAAATCGATGCCCCATATATCAAAGATCTCAACAACAAGTATATTGGTCAAGGGCATCATATCTCTTCGAGACATTGTCCCCATCTTTTGACATCTCTCACATGATTTGCAAAAATTGTAGGCATCTCTATGGATAGTAGGCCAAAAGAGCCCACTTTGAAGAACCTTCAAGGCGGTCTTCTTTGCACTAAAATGCCCACCACATGCAAGAGTGTGACAAGACACTAGGACACTTGGAATTTCACTCTTTGGAATGCATCTTCTCACAATTTGATCCGGACAATATCGGTATAAGATAAGGTCTTCCCAATAGTAATTCCGGATGTTGGCAAAGAAACGATTCTTTTCGTTCTTCGACCAAGAAGTTGGTAGCTTACCCACTGCCAAATAATTCACAATGTCGGCAAACCAAGGCATTCTTCCATTAGAAATTGAAAGAGTTGTTCATCCGGAAAAGAATCACAAATTGGTAGACTAGGGAAAGGCTCTATCGATAACCTAAAAAGATGATCGGCAACCATATTTTCGGTTCCTTTCTTGTCCTTGATTTCAAAATCAAATTCCTGAAGAAGCAAAATCCATCTAATTAGCCTATGTTTTGTTTCCCTTTTTGTCAATAGATGCCTCAAAGCGGCATGATTAGAATAAACAACAACCTTGGACCCTAAGAGATAGGAACGAAACTTATCAAGAGCATATACTACGGCAAGTAATTCTTTCTCAGTAGTGGAGTAATTCAATTGAGCTCCCAAGAAAGTTTTACTTGCATAGTATATGGCATAAGGAAGCTTACCCACTCTTTGTCCCAAAACTACCCCCATGGCATAATCAGAAGTATCACACATGATTTCAAATGATAATGACTAATTGGGAGGTTGCATGATAAGAGCAGATGATAATAATTCACGCGATTTATGAAAAGCGTCTAGGCATGCTTAGTCAAAGACAAAAGAAGTTTATTTGAAGAGAAGATTGCACAAGGGTCGAGCAATTTTGCTAAAGTCTTTGATAAAACAACGGTAAAAGCCAGCATAACCTAGAAAGGAGCGAACCTCTCTCATCGTTGAAGGTGGAGGCAATTCAGAAATAAGCTCGACCTTCGCTTTATCAACCTTTTTTCCTCTCCTTGAGATAACGTGACCTAAAACAATACCCTCTTGAACCATGAAATGGCTCTTTTCCCAGCTAAGTGCAGGACATCTCTTAAGCACTAGATCTAAGTTTTTGAGGCATGTATCAAATAAGGACCCAAAAATAGAAAAATCATCCATGAAGACCTCTAGATACTCTTCACCATATTCGAGAAAATTGACATCATACACCTTTGGAATGTGGTGGGTGCATTGCACAAACCAAAAGGCATCCGTCTATAAGCAAATGTGCCGAATGGACATGTAAAGGTGGTTTTCTCTTGCTCTAATGGGTCGAGGGCTACTTGATTGTACCCCGAATAGCCATCAATGAAGCAATAATATTGTTGCCCGGCCAATCTCTCTAGAATTTGATCAATGAATGGCAAGGGGAAGTGATCCTTTCTAGTGGCGGCATTCAATTTGCTGTAATCAATGCATACACGCCATGAATTGGCAATACGCTTAGAGATTTCCTCGCCCTTTGCATTCTCAACCATTATAATCCCTGATTTTTTGGGAACTACTTGAGTTGGACTCACCCATTTGCTATCGGAGATTGGGTAAATGATTCCGGCATCCAAGAGTTTGACAACTTCCTTTTTAACTACCTCCTTCATGTTTGGATTAAGTCTCCTTTGGGCATCCCTAAAGGGTTTTACATCATCTTCCATAAGTACGTGATGCATACAAATAGAAAGGTCAATTCCCTTAAGATCCGCCACACTCCATCCTATGGCTTCCTTATTTTCTTGGTCTTTTTCAAGACTTGAAGAAATGATAACTGGAAGAGTCTCTTTTGGTCCTAAGAATGCATACTTGAGATTGGAAGGTAGAGTTTTAAGCTCAAGAATTGGTGGAGAGACTAAAGATGAGACCGGTGGAGCGCTAGAGAGTGGAGGAAGAGGTCTATTGGAGTTTTCCAAGATGGAAAATCTAAGCTTGCAATAGATTCCATGAGAATGCTTACTTCATTCATTGAATTTTCATCATCAAATCCACAACTTCCATACATTTCAAGAAGGCAAGAGGCTAGAGGATCATTGGATAAAAGGGATGAAAGACTATCCTCAATTGGTTGTTTCATTAGCATCGTTGGAATCGATTCCTCAACAACCTCATCTAACACATCTATAAGGCAACACTCATCTTCATCCATGGGATGTTGACTTGCATGGAAAACATTAAGTTTGATCATCATATTGCCAAAAGAGAGGTCCATAATCCCGGATCTACAATTAATTGTTGCCTTTGCAGTGGCAAGGAATGGACTTCCCAAAATGATTGGGATGTGGTTGGAGGGATTAGCAACCGGTTCGGTATCAAGAACTACGAAATCAATCGGAAAGTAGAATTTATCCACTTGACAAGAATATCCTCAACCATGCCCTTAGGTGTTTTGACGGATTTATCGGCCATTTGAAGTACCACCGAGGTTAGCTTCAATTCATTCAACCTTAATTGGACATATACGGAGTAAGGAATCAAATTAACACTTGCACTTAAGTCAAAAAGAGCTCTACGAATTTCATGAGTTCCAATTACATAAGAAATAGTCAGAGCACCGGGATCTTTGAACTTAAGTGGAGTGTTTTGTTAAAGAATGGAGCTCACTTGCTCCGTGAGGAACACTTTTTTAGGGATTGGTCCCTTGCTCTTCCTCTTTTATGTGCAAAGATCTTTCAAGAATTTTGCATAAGGTGGAATTTGCTTAATGGCATCCAAAAGAGGAAGATTGATATTGATTTGCTTAAAAACTTCCATCATGTCATGTTTTTTCCCTTCTTGCCTTCCATGAGAGGCGAAGTTTCTTTTAAAGCATAAGGGAATGGAGCTTTTGGCTCACAAGACTTTGTAATTTGAGAGGATGATGGAGAAGATTGAGAATTCCGGTTAGGAACATTTTCATTCAAAGGAGTAGGAGTGGAATTGGAAATTGGATGGGTGACAACTTTAGGTTACACCGATTCACTATCTTCCTTTGGTAGCTTAACCCTATTGTCCACTTGCTTACCACTTCTCAAGGTGGTGATGGCTTGCGCTTGAGTTTGGGAAGAATACCCCGATGTAGGGTTTGCTTCCACACAAAATTGGGCCTTTGGATTCCTCTCAGGTTGACTAGGCAATTTCCCAATTTCTCTTGCATTCAATGCATTAGCTGTGGTCCCAATTTGGGATTCGAGCTTTGATATAGATTGAGAGTGGGAAAGCAACAAGTTGGTATGCTTTTCTAAGCTACCCAAGGCCATCAAAAGCTTGTCTTCAAATATGGAATTACTAGAAAGTGCTTGAGGATAATGAAAGCCAATTTGGGAATCATACATTTGAGGATGTGAGAAGTCATTCATTCTTTGATGATGGAAAGAAAAAGAGACAAACCCTTGAGAACCTCCATTCCTTTTATGAGGTGGAATGTATTTTCTTTGAAGATTTTTAGCTTGATAAGGGCATTCATTCTAGAATGGAACATATGTTTTTGAATAAGGGTGAGCAAATGTGGCATTAACTTGTTCAAAGTGTTCATTAACAACATGTCCATTGGGAAAATTGAAAGTAGTATGCAAAACACTTGAACATGTCATGCAAGGTTCACAAAAATGAGTTGTATGATGAAAAGGAGATGCATTGATAGCCGGTTTTTGATTCAACAAGAATTAATCAAGTTTTTGAGAAAGATTTTTAACCTCAGCTACAATTTCCCTTGAATTTTCAATTTGACACACTGTTACACTTTTCTCCTTTTTAGTAAAACCATGATCAAGCTGAGAAGTGTAATATTTGTGCAAAGAATTTTCACTCATTTTTTCAAAGAGGTGCCGAATGTCATCTTCATGTTTTCCAAAATATGAACCTCCACATGAGGTATCAACAATGTCTTTTTGCATGTCGGATAGGCTTTCATAGAAGTATTGGACAACTTGCCATTTTGGAATACCATGGTGTGGACACTTTCTTAACAAGTCATTCAATCTCTCCCAAGCCTCATGCAACAACTCTCCTTCCCTTTGAGAAAATTCTCTAATTGAAGCACACATTACATTGGTCAAACTTATGGGGTAAATTTTTTTAAAAAACTCATTTTACATTTGTGCCTAAGATGTTATTGAATTTACCCCTAAAGTATTGAACCAATATTTTGCTTTATTTTTAAGTATGAAAAGGAAGAGGAGTAATTTAAGGACTTCCTCTGGGACATCCATGTACCTTACGGTGGAACATAGTTCAAGAAATTCATTAAGATGAATATATGGTTCCTCTTCATCCAAGCCATAAAAGAGTGGACACATTTGAATGGTCTCGGGCTTGATTTCATATTGATTAGCCTCAAAATTAGGCAACACTATGCAAGTAGGTGCATGGTATGCATGAAGATTATAATGATCACGAAGGACCATTGGAGGAATTGGAGCTTGAACTCTGGAGTCATGTTGATTAAGAGGTAGGTTATGCATGAAACGTGGGTCTAAGTAGCCAAGATTACCCTCTAGATTTTCCATGTTAATGCCTAAAACGAATGGTATGACAAGGTCCATACAACACTACAAATGACACACAAATCACTATAAAACAAGCAAGCACTCCTCCTTCACAACAAATCAACAATCAACAAACTTCCTCCACATACAATGTTCCAATACTCCCATGCTTTGATAATAATGCAAAGAAAAGTAAATTGCCTCAACGCGGGCTCACTACTTAACTAAGAAATTAAAAACTAACCTCTATGCGGGCTGACGATTTAACTAAGGGATTGAGTAAGAAAAAGCTCACAAAGGTCCTTTAGCACTTCAACTCCAAATTTAAAGCTTAGCTTAGCAATTTTTTTTAAAATTTTTAGCATTTTTCCTTGCTTGCTTAGCCCCTTTGCTTGGATGGTCCTTTGCTTGCCTACTAGCTCAATGTTCCCTGTCAAAGATGAACAAACACAATAAGTAATCTAAAGAAAAATAAAAGCAAAGTAAAGACACGATCAAAAGAGTACTAATTCCTAATGAATTCCACAAATACGACGTTGCCTAATCCTCGGCAACGGCGCCAAAATTTGACGGGTTGTTGAAATACTGTTCCTTGCACGCCAAATTGATGAAGTGAATGTGCGGTTCAAGAAAAGCCTTTTGAGTCAAGTTTAAATTTATAAAAACCACTACCAACACTACTACTAAAGTAGCAAGAGTGAGTAGGGATCGTCCCAAGGGATTGGAGTCGTACTTGATTGTGGAATCACAATTAGGGTTAGTAGGTCGAGTGATCAAACAAATGGTTGGTTGGTTAATTAAACTAGAGAGCAACCAAATTAAACTAAGTAATTGAATGCAACAAAGAGTAAGAAAGAGAGAGAAAAATCTTTGGGTTTAGAGGTCACCACCAAGCAATATTTTTCTACACTTCTAGCTAGTGACTAATGAGGGTAATGTGTTGCAATATTGTTGTGTTTATGTTTGGTTGATTCAACTAGCAAGGGTAACCAATTAAGCATAAATTATCTAATCAATATGTGAAAAGCACAATATATCTAGCAATTAAGTATATATTGTTTAAATAGCATGTGAAAAGCACAACATATCTGGTAAGTCATTAATCCTTTCATTAAGCTCACAAGCCAAATGCACCACAAGGTTAGAGACATATGCTACTTGCATTCAAAAGTATGGAACATCAAACAACTAGCATGGATTGTCCTCTCATCTAACAACTATACTATCTCTACACTACAATTAAGCTAATGACATGAAATTAAAATAATTAAACTAAGGGAGAGGCATAATCCATAAAGAAATGAGCATGGACCATCTAGAAAATCATAAGAGCATTCTTTTAAGCACAATGTTTTGACAATCTCTAAATCTATAGCATTAATACACATAGACATGCATCAATAACTTAAGAAATAAAGGCAAACACTTGAACATCTATTCTAGCATACATAGACATATGGATAGAATGAAATGATCAATTGGAAGCATTAAACCACATAAATCATAGAATAAACAAGATCTATATATATCAAAGTGTCTAAACATTAATTACAACACTAATCCCTCAATAATACACAAGATTAAGCTATAGAAAGCATGCTTAGGGCTAAATCTAGCCCCAATAGGATGTCTAGCCACTCATGGTGATGTTGCTCCAACCCTCAAGGGCTAACTCCATAGAAGAGATTTGCTCCTTGGTTGATGAAGAGTCTCCAATGGTGTCTCTAGCCTCCTCCTCCTCTAAACTTGCTCTCCAAGAGATTGAACCCTAGAATAGTATATGTCTCAAAAAGTGCATCATATTCCTTTTATAGGTAGGTCAAGTGGCACACAAAATGAGCTAGGGTCGTGCAAAGAATATTCTCTAATGATTGGATAGAGGACGGATTGCACAAGCTGGAAATTTAACTTTTTCACATTAGAGGAAGTTCGATTGATCGAACCTTGGACTTAGATTTATCGAACTAGCTGAGATCCATCGGAATTAGGCTGGATCGATCCAACTAGTTGAGCTTTTTGGGAAAAGACAAATCTGAGATATTTTGAGAGATATTTTTGGGAAAAGAACAAAAGTAGTGAGTGGGTGGTACAGCTGTGGATAGGATCAATCATTTGAATAAGGACAAAAGTGTTCGATCGATCGAAGGGTGGTGTTGGATCGATCGAACTTTTGGACTTTATGCTTTTAGGCCAAGACTTAGATCTATCTTGAAGTGCTGAGATTGATCATTGTTTGATCGATCGAACCTTGAACTTGGATCGATCGAACTTTGCTGCTTCCCACCTTTGGCTTCATTTGCTTCCTTCTTTCTCCACTTTGCTCCTTTCTTTGTTTAATCCCAGAATTGCTTCAATTAAGCTCTTATTTGGCTGAGTTAGCTTATTTTCAGAATAAGTGCCTGAAAATGGAAATAATACGAAATCAATCTAAAACGGTAAAGTAAGATAGATAAAGGTGCTAGAATGCCTAAGCTTAAGGGGTTTAAATACGCACTTTTCAGCGCTCATCAACTATATTGATGCTTGGTGTAAGCATGTTCTTATATTGTTGCTTTGTGTAAGCATGCTCCTATGTTGTTGAAATTGCATGAATAAGGTGATTGATGCTAGAACTGATCTAGGGTAGCTTAGGATGCTCCCTGAGTCTCACATTGACATAGACGTTAGGTGGAATGAACCACAATGATTAAATCATGCAAAATTGTAAAAGGTAGGTCGATGCATGCTCATTTCCTACGAGTAGCTTTATATTGCTCACCCCTACATTACTGGGGCATATTTTAGGTACAGGACTCAAGACTTGAAGATTTCATTGCCTTGGATGATTTGTAGCTTCTTATGACAAAACTTGTATTTTTTGATTCTATGTATGTAAAGTGTACATAAGTAGACTCTTTTCAATGTATTTGACATGTATGACATGAGGCCAAGGGCCACAAACCTTTTAGTTCAAGTGTATGTATTTAAACTTCAAGTTTTGTTTTGAAATGTAAAATTTTTCCACTTTGAGGTTTAACATGTGAAATTTTGTAAATGGAGAGTAATGAGGCCATAGACTATTCTAACATGTTTAAATATCCATATTTCACTTGCGTGTAGGTTCAGATTATCACACACCATCATATTTTGTGAATTGAACATGCCATAGGGTTTTCCAAGTGAACTTTCAGCCATGGGTGTATAATAGGAGGTTTGTGCACTTTCTCGAGTCATTTCGGTCGACCGAAATGCCATTTCGGTCCACTAAAGCCTTTTGGGTTTTGATTGAACCTTGAAACTTCACTTTCCAGTAGTCAAAGTCAGCATTTAAGGACATTTCGGTCAACCGATGGCTCATTTCGGTCGACCGATGGTTCCTTTTGCTGTAGCAAACCAACCAAGCCTTCAAAACTTGTTTTCAGCACAAATTTTGTTCATTTTGGTCATCCGATGGGTCATTTTGGTCGACCGAAATGCCATTTCGGTCCACTGAAGCCTTTTGGGCTTTGATTGAACCTTGAAACTTCACTTTCCAGTAGTCAAAGTCAGCATTTAAGGACATTTCGGTCAACCGATGGCTCATTTCGGTCGACCGATGCTTCCTTTTGCTGTAGCAAACCAACCAAGCCTTTAAGACTTGTTTTTAGCACAAATTTTGTTCATTTTGGTCATCCGATGGGTCATTTCGGTCGACCGAAATAGCTAGATCCCGAGAGTAGCTTCAGTCCAGTTTCAGCACTGATCTTCCAACTTCAAAGAGTCATAACTCCATCGTTTTAAATCCAAATGGGGTGATTCTTAAGCCTAAATTCATGGATTTTGAGTCAGCTTTCCAATGGTACCAATGCCATTCTCAGAATCTAATCACAGTGGGAGTTATTCCTGTTTTAGTGAAGTAGTGTTAGTTTTTACTTCGACCGGGATAGGGCATTTTGTGGGATTCTTGTCCAATGTTCTTAGAACCTCTTAGAAAGTCATGAAATGATTAAGTTAGGTTGTTTTCACCTTGTTTGACTTGTTTAGAGTCAAGTTTCTCTTTTTGGTTGTGAGTTGACCATTTTGCCCTTGGTTCATGGTTTTTGTCCGTTTCGACCCTCGTTTCCGTTTTCGTTTTCCTTGAACTCTGTAACTTCCTGGAAGGTCACATTGGTGTCTTAAAGATGGTCTATATCTCTATAGACTTTGGTTCTATCTTTTGCTTTCGCATTTCGAACTCGTTATAGGGTCAACTTTCGGTTCATCACTAAAGAACCGGGTTGAAAAACTTGGGCCGTCACATAGCAGGTCATTTAACAGCTTTTCAAGGAGTTTTGGTCGACCGAAACTCCAATTCGGTTGACCGAAACTACAGTTCGGTCGACCGATACTCCAGTTCGGTCGACCGATGGCCTATTTCGGCCTACCGAACCATGCAACCTTCAAAAATAAGATTTCAGCAAAGTCTTTATGAGTTTTGGTCTACCGAAACTCTATTTCGGTCGACCAAACTAGCCTTCATACCCCAGCTTTTTCTGTTCTGGTTCAGCACTATTATTCCGACTTCAAACAGTCATATCTTCTTCATTTCTAACCCAAATGGGGTGATTCTTGAGCCTAAATTCGTAGATTTTGAGTCAGATTTGTAATGGTAGCAATGCCATTGTTAGATTCAAATTACAGTCCAAGGTATTCAAGTTTTAGTGAAGTAGTGTTAGTTTTTGATTAAACTAAGAATGGGCAATTTTGTGGGATTCTTGTCCAAAGTTCTTAGAACCTCTTGGAATGTTGTGAAATGATTAGATTAGGTTTTATTCACCTTGCTTGTTTAGAGTCAGGTTTCTCTTTTTGTTTGTCAATTGACCATTTTGCCCCTTGGTTAATTCATTTTGCCCGTTTTGACCTTTGTTTCCACTTTTGCTTTCTTTAAGTTCCGTGACTTTGTGGAAGGTCACATTGGTGTCTTGGGGATGATTTTTATCTCTATATACTTTGGTTTCATCTTTTGCTTCCGCATTTCGGATCCTTTAGCTGATCAACTTCTGATTCATCATTGACGCACCAGGTATAAAAACCCGGGTCGATACAGTAATCCTCAAATATCTTTTGATATATCCTACAGTGCAGCCATGACGTCGGAGCAGAGAGATGTCACATCTGACCAAAAAGAGACAACGGCGTCCTCTAAGGTCTGTATATGCTCTTCTAGGCCAGGTGTCTGTGCTGGAGCGTTAGGGATGATTGGGTCAGGAGAATGATGCTCATCCTAACTAGGCTTTGGGAAATGTAATGGTGACCCTGCCTAAGAGTGATGTGGTGATTCTGGTGCTGGCTCTCACTCCAGATCAATATCCATAGGTGCGTCCACAGTCGCCAGTGGGTCTGCTTGATTATGCTCTGCTGCTGGCACTACTGCTGCCTCCATCTCTGCAAGCTTCTCCTCCTCAGCTGCCAAAACAACATCATACTCTAAGCTCTTGATAAAAGCATTATAGCTCTTATTTCAGTCCTTTTTGAGAAAGCTACAGGCCCCTTGCTCTGAACGCTCTACTGGATGGAATGGATAGCGCTGATCGTGAAGAATTTGTGTAATGAGATGTGCAAATGGAAAGTACTTGGTCTGCCTGGGCTTGGCCTTGCTGACATAGTCTGTATAAAACTTCATCATGACACTCCAAATGAGTGCAGGAATAGAAAACCAATGCCCTGTGTAGAAAGCATAGAGGGTGGCTAGAAAATCAGGACGCCTCTGGATCTTATGCCCTGCTATAAACACATTTCGATACAAGACCGAATCAAGAAACCATAGTTCATCGGGTAGATAAGTCCGAGTGACGAATGTCTCACCCTCACTATAGTGGCCTGTAAGTGCAACGGCCATGTCTACATCAGAAGGCCTCCTCAAAATAGGATAATGAAGCTCGGAAGGGCAAACATGCGGGCATCTAGAAGAAGTGGCCAATGAGTCGACTGAATGTGGATAGGGTGGCCATCGATAGTAGTCCGCAACTTTGATAGGTTACTCAGGGCCGGCCGGAGGTTCTGATATAACATCCGTATAAGCGGTGGGTAAAATGGATAGGTAACTGGCGCTAGAATGGCTGAAATGCTGCGCCGCTCAATCTCTTTGAGGGCTGCCTGGGTTAAGACTGACCGGGAGAAGAAAGCAATATCAAATACCGACTCATGCGCCACTGAAAGGCGTGAGTATCGGCTAAGAGGTCTGTCTCTGATCTGGCCTGGCTGTGCTGGTGGTGGAGAAAGAGAAGGGATATGCTCAGCCTTAGCTGAAGAAGATGAAGATGCAGAAGCGGTAGAGCCAGAGCGGTCAAACTGAGCCGGATCTGGCTCCTCATACTCCTCTAAGTGCTCAGGCTGCTCAGCCTGATCATCTTGCTCTGGAGCTGGGTCCTAAGCATGTGAAGGTCTTACCTCCTCCTCTATACGTGGTCTAACTCGGCGAATATACTGCCTGCGGGCAACTATCTTTACCCTAGCCATGGCCTACAGAAAGAAAGAAACATTTATAATTGGAGACAGTAATAGATAATAAAGAATTGAAGCACAATATATAGAAACATGTATGTCAAGTAAGATAGACAACTTAGAATAATCGACATAAATCTATGCAAGTGATGACGCAGCCAAATAAACAGTGACTAAGTGAAACATGCTAAATAGTATAAGTATGGAATGCATCTAATGTGGAAAACATAGGCATTGGGCATAAAAAAGATAGCATGGAACACAAAAGATGGTGTGTGAAGTGTGAGGCAAATCTGTAATATTCGATCAATCAGGAAATTATGAGATCGATCCAAGTTGGATCGATCAAGACTAAGTGAGATCGATCTCTCTCTGGTCGATCAAAGAAAACTTCGATCGATCAAATTATAGTGAAAATTTTAAAAAGTCACAGATCTGTGACGTGGATGGCACGGGGGCCTCCCGAGCAAGCTTGTGGGCCCTCTCACACAACAACACAATAGTGGTCACTTAACTTGGCACGTGACCCCCAAAAATGAAATCGAAATCAAAATATATACAAATATATATATTTATATACATACACATATATACACATGCTTAAAGCCTAAAAATGGAAAGAATTCAAGCATAGCGTCACAGATCTAACATGGAAAACATGGCATCATCATGATTTAAGCTCAAAACAACTTAAAAATTACCTAAACCTAGAGAAGAGAAGTGGAGATGAAGAAGGATGATAAGATCTAATGCGAGAGATGAAGATTTGAAGTCTTTGAAGCTGATCGGAGGTTCGGCGGAGGTTGGGAAGAAGATGGGTAGTGACGGAGGAAGGCTAGGGTCTTGGATCAATCCAAATGGCCTTTGGCTTCTATTTTTAAAAACTGCCTTCAACAGGTTTGATCGATCAGGAAAGATCTCAGATCGATCGAACATAGATCGATCTTGAAGGAACACAGATCGATCTAAGCCTTAGAACCACACAGTATTTTTAAAATTTTTGAAATTTTTTTGGAAATTAAAATTAAAATTATTTTTGGATTTTTAGAAATAAAATAAAAAGAAAATAAAATGCAATAAAAGAAAAATATTTTTGAATTTTGAAAATTTTAAAATAAAATAAAAGTAAAAAGTCAAATAAAAGTCTTTTTTGGAATTTTTTGAAAATAAAATAAACATTAAAAATATATTATTATTATTATTATTATTATTATTTTTTAAATTTAAAAATCAAAATGCTGTCAAAGCCAACAATGGACAAGGGACACAGATCGATCAATCCAAGATCGATTTGGAATGAACTCAGATCAATCGAACATGTCAAAACCTGTAGACAAGTTCGAACAATCAGACAGAAGGCTGTTTTATGCAGGGTTCAAAAAAATTTCTAAGTGTTGGAACTGAAGATCGATCTGAGGAAAACATAGATCGATCTTGGGACACTCAAATCGATCTAGAATAGATTCGCACGATGGGACAGAGAGGTGAAATATGCAGGTATGAAGTTTGATCGATCGAATCTCTGTTGAGATCGATCGAACAGGCACAAAATGCATAATTCAATGCTGAAACTGCTGGCATTCTTAATCAAAATCCCTAACAATGTGTATAAACCCAGAATATATCTAGACGACGCAAGAAATGAAAGTTAAAATAGAAATGAGGGAGGAATAGGGTTGTAAGCCCTACGAAGCACTAGTCTTTAATGTCTTTAGAAAGATATTGGGCTCTGTTAGCCCGGATCAAATATCTTGTTATACATCCCCTCCTTGACGGGGTGAAAAGAACTGTGAACCCCATCTAACAAATTGTTCCCTAGAGAACTCATTGAATTTGATTCAAAAGACATTGATGGTCCTTTATCAAAACTACTCTTGGGCTTCCATGCCATTTCAATACTTAGTTTTGAAGTAACATTCTTCAATTCACATTGGAAGATGGACTTTTTGAAGTTCTATGTCCAAGTAAGGACTCGACTGTTTCACATTCATTGTTATTATATTTTTCTATAACACAAACATCTTCATGCTTGTCCATTGAATTCAGGGTTGGATTGAATATATTCAACTTCACCTTCATGTGGCCAAATGAGATTTTCATTATCCCCGTCCGACAATTGATGTTGGCATTTGAGGTTGCCAGGAAGGGACGGCTAAGGATAATGGGAATTTGGCTCTTGGGATTTGGAACCGGTTCCATGTCAATGACTACGAAATCAACGGGGAAGAAAAATTTATCAATCTTAATAAAAACATCCTCAATAATACCACGGGACTTTTAATGGATCGGTCGGCAAGTTGCAAAACCACCGACGTTGGTTTTAAGTCTCCTAAGACCAATTTAACATATACCGAATATGGAAGAAGATTAACACTTGCTTCTAAATCAAGAAGAGCCCGATTAATGACATAGTCACCAATGTTGCAAGATGTAGTAGGTGAACCAGGGTCCTTAAATTTTGGGAGAGTGTTATATTACAAAATGGAGCTCACTTGCTCGGTTAAGACCACTTTCTTTGGTGCTTGGCTCTTGTTTTTCCTCTTTTGAGTGCAAAGATCTTTCAAAAATTTGGCATAAACCGGAATTTATTTAATTGCATCCAAAAGTGGAAGATTAATCTTCACTTGCCTAAACATATCAATGATTTCATTGGTCTTAATCTTTTGCTTTTCAAGAGAAATGGATCCTTTCAAGGCATCCGGAAATAGAGCTTTTGGCTCAAAAACTTTTTCAAAATCCTTCTTCGAATCATTTTCAATACTAGACTTTTTCACACTATCACAAGAATTTTTCAGATCATTTTTCAAAGCTTTCTCAACACAAGAATCTTTCACATCATTTGTCAAATCACTTTCTATCATGTTCTCATCAAGATGATCATGCATATGCAATGAAGGAGGAATAAAATATAGAATGGGACGGGTGTCAACTTTTGGTTGCACTTGTTCACTCTCTTCATTGGACATACCTACTTGGTTGTTCAAAATTCTCCCACTCCTCAAGGTTGTCACCGCATTGACATATTCAATTGTGGGACCTTCCGATGAGGAATGAGTCTCCACAACAAATTGTTGCTTTTGTGGGGCATTCAAATGCATTTTCCCCTTCTCTCGAGTGTTCAAAGTATTAGTTATTTGCCCAACTTCAGTTTCTAGCTTAGCAATGGATTGAGAATAAGAGTGAAGCAATTGAGTGTTCACCTTTAGAGTGCCTAAAGCAGTCAACACTTTCTTCTCAAAAGCGGGACTCCTAGAATTTCCTTGAGAATACGATGATTGATTAGGAAAATGTGAGTTAGAAAATTGATTTCCATTTGATTGAAATGATCTATAACCTTAGGAACCTTGGCTTTGCATTAGAGGTGGAACGTATTTCCCATGAAAACCACCTTGGGGAGGGTTTGAGCCTTCCCCTTGGCTTTTCCAAGAAAAGTTTGGATGATTTCCTCCAACTAGGATTGTAATGATTGCCATAGGGATTATTCCCTTGGTTGACAAATATAGCATTAACTTGTTCATGATGCTCATTTTGCACATGTCCATGAGGATAATTAGAAGTAGAATGTAAAACACTTGAACAAGTCATACAAGATGCATTAGATGTATGATGATCATGATTATGGGAGGAAGACACTTGATTTGCCGAATTGTGGTTGACTAAAAATTAATCAAACCTTTGAGTTAAAGATTTCACCTCGGCGGCTATGTTATTTGAATTGTCAACTTGATATAAGCCGATGTTCTTCCTTCCACCTAAGTTTCTACCATTTTTAGAAGATAATGATCTATGCATTGAGTTCTCACTCATGCTTTTATAAAGACGCCACACATCATCGTCATGCTTATCAAGATAAGAACCACCCATAGATGCATCAACCATACCCTTGTGACTATCCGGCAAGCTTTCAAAGAAATATTAAACTAATTGCCACATAGGCATGTCATAATGTGGACACTTCCTAAGCAAGTCATTAAACCTTTCCCATGCCTTATGAAATGATTCCCCATCCCCTTGAAAAAATTCTCTAATTAAAGTTCTCATGGCATTAGTCTTAGAAACTGGGTAGTACTTCTTCTAAAACTCTTGTTGCATTTCTACCCAAGAGGTTATCGAAAAAGGCCTAAGATTGTTGAACCAATATTTTGCCTTGTCTTTAAGGGTAAAAGGAAAGAGTTTAAGCCTTAAAACTTCTTCTGGCATGTCTGTGTATCTCACGGTGGAACACACTTCAAGAAACTCATCCAAATGCTTGTAAGGCTTTTCACTTCGAAGTCCATGATAGTTAGGAAGCATTTGAATAGTTTGCGGTTTAATTTCATAATGATGTGCTCTAAATGGGGGCAATTGAATGCATATGGGTGCATTATATTCATTGGGCACGTAATGGTCTCTTAAAGCAAGAGGAGGATTTACAACCGGTGGTGCTACATAAGCACCATGATTAACTTGAACCATGGGACGTTGTGGAGCATAAATTTGCCGAGGCATTCCCAAAGGAACTTGGCCTTGTTGTTGTTGTGGAATGAATGGTCTAGGCTTACCTATTGATACTTGATTATTATCATGATGCACGTTAGAATGGAGGATGCCTTGTTGGTCTACGTGATCAATGTCCTCCACATGGTTGTTATGTTACTTCTCCATTGATGAAATGGAGTGATGAAAACTACCTCTTCCCCTAGGATTATAAACAATCAATTCAAGATGCAAATTAGGAGGGACAAGAGTAGGATTTAATGACCTACGACCATGTATGCACTAGCAAAGCAAATAACAAGTAAGCAATCAAATAATGATCACGTCACCTCTACCACAAATCTCCACGTATGATGTTCCCATACTCCCATGCTTGAACAATATGCAAAGAAAATTAAATTGTCTCCACGCGGGCTCACGATTTATCTAAGAATTTAAAAGCATGCCTCTACGCGGGCCGACGATTAAACTAGAGATTGGGTTAGAAAGATCTCACAAAGGGTCCTTAAGTAACTTTAATTCATTTTTCAATTTTTCCGCTTAGCTTCGCAATTTTTAGATTTTAACCCTTTTTTTTTTGTGCTTAGCTTAGCTCTTTGCTTTCCTATTCTCCTTTAGTTGACTTCCTTACTCAATTCACCTTGCCAAATAAGAATAAACACAATAAGTAGCAAAGATAAAAGTAAAGTAAAGACACAATCAAAAGAGTACTAATTCCTATTTGTTTCCAAAACACGGCGTTGCCAATTAAAATCCCCGGCAACGGCGCCAAAACTTGGCGGGGTGCCGACGTCGCAATCAATAATACCAAAGTTGCAATGAAATGGAAGTATAGCCAAGTTTAAATTTATAGAATGCCACTACTACCTCTAACTACTAAATATAGTTAGGGTGAGTGGGGATCGTCCCAAGGGATTTAGGGGCAACGTGAATGGAAAACAAAGTTGGATTAGTAGGTCGAGTGATTAAAAGTGGATTGTTTGGTTGACTAAACTATAATGCTAAAAGAAATTAAAGTAAACAAAATACAATGACTTTAAAAGATAGGGAAAAAGATATAGAGGAGAAAACTTGGGGTACAAGAGCTCACCACTAAGCTTGACTTCACTAGACACCAGCAATTGTATATCAATGGGGAAATTGAGTTGTAACTTATGTGTGTGTGTGTGTGACATTAATTGAAACTAGGCATGGATGGCAAATAAGTATAGATTGTCTAGCCAATTCAAATGAAAAGCACAACCTATCAAATGAAACCAAAATCCATTCAATGAAATCACAATTTAGGCACACACAACTATCTAGAGGCATACACCTTTTACATTCATAAGTATGGAACACCAAGAAACAAGAATAGATTGTCCACCTATCTATGAATCTAAAGCAACTACACTACATCTACACCAAAGACATGGAAATTAAACAAAGCAAGCTAAAAGTGTGGCACAATCCATCGAGAAACAAGTGTGAACCATTAAATAAATTGGAAAAGTGTTCCATTCAGCAGTATGTTTTGATCATCACTAGATTAAGTTCATCCACACACATAGACATGCATAAATTCCATTAAATCTAGAGAAAAGCATGTGAATAATCCATTCTAGCAGACATAGACATATGATTAGAAATAGATAATCAATTGAAAGCATTAATCCATACACATCAAGTAAAAACCACAAGATATATATATAAATCTAAGATCAAAACATTTATAACAAGCAAATCCCCAAGAATATACAAAACACTAAGTCTAAGAAGCAAACTTAGGGGCTACTCTAGCCTCAAGTAGATGTTTAGCCACTCATTGAAGTAGTCATCTAACCCTCAAGGGCTATCTATATAGTAGGCATGACCTCCTTCTTGATGGAAACCCTAGAAGAATGGAAGAACTCCCAATTTGGTGTGTATTTCTCTCCAAGCTCTAGCCTCCTCTCTTTTATTAATCTCTAAGTATGTCTCTCAATATGTGAATGTATTTGTGTGTTGACGAGGCCGCTTGTATACGTCAAAATAATGTAGTGAATGTGCGGTTTAAAAAAAGCCTTTTAGGTCAAATTTAAATTTATAAAAATCACTACTACTAATGTAGCAAGAGTGAGTAGGGATCGTCCCAAGAGATTATACATGTTGGAATTTAACTTTGACTTTAATGTATCATAAGATTGCAAAGAGATTTGATGAGATGATTAAACTACTTCAATTAATGAAAATGTGATTAAAATAAAATATTGAGAGATAGGGATTTAAGAGATATGAAGAGAGGTCTTAGGGTGTTGGAATCACCACTAAGCTCATATAATTAACCACTTGCTTTCCATTAATGGGGAATACATTGTTGTGAACAAAATGCGACTACCAATTGCAATATTAAGCATGAACCATCAAATTAAAGAATGAATTGTTTACCTAAACTAAGCATAGCGCAACCCATCAATTCTAAGCATGACCCATCAAACTAGTCACAATTGAAGCACACATCAATCTAGAGAATCATGGAATTTGTAATAATAAGCCATGAAATATCAAAGCAAGTAAAGATTACCTACAAGCATGAATTAAATTGTAGAACAACCCATCAAGCAAAAGAACAATCCATCAAATTAATTGACAAACCTATTCAATGAAAACCCATACTTAACCATTACAAAATCCTTAGTTAATCACACAGACATGCAACCAACATAGAGAATCTAGTGTAGAGATCAATTCCCAAATAATCACACATAAGACAATATGTAATTAAAATAGAGAATCAATAGGAAGAATTAAATCAATAATCACAAGGCTAGCACTAATCACAAAAATATATATATATAAATCCCCAAAAATAGAAATACAAGGGTTTAGATTACACAAGACTTAGGGCTCATCCAAGCCCTAAGTATAGATCTAGCCAATCATGGAGGAGGTAGATGTGGTCATAAAACCCTCAAGGGTAAGCACCAAACATGGCTCCATCTTCTTCTTCTTTGAAGCTCTAGAGAGAGAGAGATAGTAGATCTAGAGATGGATCTTGAGATGTGCCTCCACTTCTTTCTTTTCTTATAACCCTAATCTCTAACTTTCTAGAGGGAGAAACTAAAGAGAACATAGAAATTACAATCTAAAATATGAATCTCTCCACAAAAATGGTTGAATCCCTCTTATATATAAGGCTTTGAGAGCCCAAATATGTGAGAACTCGGCCCTAGAATCGTCCCTTTGAAGCTCTGCTCGAGTTGGTTCGAAATGAGATTCAGATTTGCTTTTTAATCACTTTCGTGAACAGTTCGATCGATCCAACTTTTCTTCGATCGATTTGGGTTTGATCAATCTCACTTGTTAGATTGATCTCATTTTTCTCAGATCGATCTCACTTGTTAGATCGATCTTACTTGGCAGATTTTCAACATCAGCCTCCTTTTGCTCCAAATTAGCCTATTTTTGCTCCAAATCCTCACAAAGACTTAGTTTGACTCCAAAAAGGTTGTAAGAAACCATTTTTAGCTCGTTTTAACACTATTGACCTGAAAAAGGAAATAACACAAAATTAGTCTAAAACGGGAAAATAAAATAGATAAAGGTTCTAGAACACTCAAGCTTAAGGGGTTTAAAAGCGCACCTTTTTAGCGCTCATCACACCCCCAAACTTAAATATTGCTAGTCCCTAGCAATGAACTACGAAGTAAAGGAATGAAATGAACAACTATACAACTATGAACTAGAAAGTAATAAATGGATAATGCCATTTTCGTAGGGAACACGATTGCATTTAGCATATGCAACAAGCCTTTTAAACCCCTAGGTTACCCCTAGTGGACGATTGAAGTCTTGTGAGGGTTTCCCGAAATGATACCCACAAACATTAAGCTCATTCTCACAAAAGAGGCACCAATATTGCAAACAAGCATTTGGAGAAAATACCTCAAGTATGCAATTTTTCAACCATTTCCAAACAATGTCCCAAAATTTTGACATCAAACAAGCAAATATGGTCCTCCATGCATTAAGAAAATGACCATGCAAATCAAAACAACTCTAGAATCCTTTTGAGTGGACCGCATCAATTATGTTGCTATCTAAGCCAATAAGAGAAATGATCATATCCTTACCCTCAAAATAGCACACAAATCTAGTCCCGATCATCAAAATAAAGTGTGGATCTTTTATTAAAGCTTTATTCTTCTAAGTGCGCTTATTCTTTTCACTCAATTTTTTATTTTTTATTTTTTTATTTTTTTTTCTATCCTAAGGATCAAAGATGGAAACATGGTGCAATGTGTTGATCTATTAAGCTTTCTAGCGATCCATGAGGTCAAGCGTTAGGTTAATGACTCCCAAACCAGATGGCTTTAGGGCACTAGGTGTTCAAACACCCCTAAGGACTTACAAGCTCAAATCGACTAGGCTACAAATCAAAACAAACTCCATCTAATCATTTCCCACTTCTCATTTTTTGGGAGAAGTCCTCACTTTTTTATTTACTTTTGTAACAACTTCTTTTTATTTATTTATTTATTTATTTTTTTAATCATTCATTTATTAACCTAGAGTTTGGGCCCTCCACCTTTCGGCGCAAGAAATTCAGTGCTTGATGTGGCTAGAATCCCGGCTACTCGATGAAAATGGTTTGTTATCCACCTTTATCAGAATGAAAGCTTTCAATGCACTACTAGCCTAATTGGGATATAACCAATTCAATAGTCAACAAAGCATGTACCCCACAAATGAATGCTAGTGTGCACCTGTGCTAGTGTAGATTCCTAGAGTGAATCTCAAAATAATTACAAAATCAGGATAATGTGGACCACAAGTGCAAGCAAGATATCAATCTTTCGAAAAATTTACTCCTAAATGGCATCCACAAGGCATACAAGGAGTATTAGACTCTCAAGTGAAGCAATTTTTAAATTTTAAGCAATATAGTTCTCAAAAGATCAAAATCATAGCTAACATCAATCTCAAATCTCAATTATGCATTTAAAGGTCAACTTTAAATAGAATGCAACAAAGACACCTTACCCCCAAACTTAAACCGCACATTGTCCACAATGTGCAATGAGAACAATGAAAAAATGGAAAGATTATACCGTGGTGGTGAAAACATGAAGCCAACAATGATCCAATAGGGAAAGAGTGTATCCCCAAACTTGGAATCAACAACCTATTTGAATAACCACACTAGCAAACTCACATCAAATATCAAATGCGATAAAGATAACCAAATCATGCATTCTATGACAATATAGCACAATATGAAAGAGAGATATGAGATCAAACCCTAACTAAAGTATGAAAGTAGAATGACTACACATAAGGGTATAATGGTGAAAAGTTTTTATATTTTTCTTTTTATGAAAGCAAGTATATACAAAATGTAAGAAAAACAAAGAATAAAATGTATGAAGAAAATGCAAAAAGAAAAATAAAGAAGACAAAATGCAATGAAAGAACATGTAGAATATAAGAAATGAAAAACAAAAAGTAAGAAATGATGCAAGAACAAAATAATGAAAAATAAAAACACTCACCAATTTTTATTTTTATTTTTATTTTTATTTATCTATTTATTTATTTTGAAACACAAAAAGAAAAACGAAGAATCCAAGTAATTTACAAAATGGGTGCTAAGTTTAACGTCTCTAGCAAGACGGAATGCTACTTTGAAAAACAATCAAATTTTTTTTAATTATTTTTTTTAGACAAAACAAGTATGTACACAAATAAAAACAAAAAGGCAAGTAAATAAAAATGTAAGAAGTAAAGATGCAATGAAATAAATAATGCAAATAAATAATTTTTTTTTTTTTTTGTTTTTTTTTTTTTTTTTTTTTTTGGATCGATCATAGAAAACTTGGATCGATTAGGGGAATGTTTGATCGATCATAGAAAAATTCAAACAATGGGACCGAGAGCATGTATTTTATGTTTCTAAAATTTTCAGAACTTTCGATCGATCCAACAAAAGTTCGATCGATCCAACATTAAGTTGGATGGATCCAACATTTTTTTTTTTTTTTTTAAAGATTCAAAATAAAGTCTAAGTAAAAGTCAACCAAAAAAACAAAGATCGATCAATCCTAGATCGATTTAGAAGAGGCTCAGATATATCGAACATGTAAAAACCTACATACAAGTTCGAACGATGCAACAGAGAGGCCTTTTACAGGGGGTTCAAAAAAATTTCTAAGTGTTGGAACTGAAGATCGATCCAAGAGGGGGTTAGATCGATCTTGGAACTTAAGATCGATCAGATAAGAACTTCGCACGATGGGACAAAGAGCTGTTTTATGCAAGAAATCTTTGCACGATTAAACAGAGAGGTGATTTGGATACACGGTGGAGGTTCGATCGATCGAACCTCTTTTGAGATCGATCGAACAGACACAAAATGCCTATTTTCAACATGAAAGTGCATGCAATCCTAAACCACAGTTCCTAGCAGTGTGTATGAACCCAAAACAAATATCTAGACATCGTAAGAAATGAAAGATAAAAAGAAATGGGAGAGGAATAGAGTTAAAAACTCTACGAATACTAGTTTTTAACGTCTCTTGTAAGACGTTGGGTCAACTCACTAATCAAAAACTGGATATGAAACATCCTTATTGACTCTCTTTTCAATTTTCTCATTTAATGCCTCACTTACAATAATGAAATCATCCTCTAAAAGAATGACTTGAAAAGAAATGAAAGAGATGATATGGTTCCTTTCATCCACGCTCTTAAAAATAAAATTAATAATAAGCGGCCTTGCACTTGGCAAGACAAAGTCTTTCAAAGACTCAATTGGAATATCAAGAAACATCTTCTCTTCATCCTTTTTCTCTTCCTTAAAAATTACCATCTCCTCACCTTCCAAGTTAGCTAAGGAGTCCATTAGAGAGTTCACTTCATTTTTGGAGCTTTCAAGGTCAAAACCACAATTTTTATACATTTCAAAAGACATGTCTTAAGAGGATCTTTAGAGATAATAGAAAGAAGGCCCTCTTCAATAAGTTCCTTCTCCTTTTCTTCTACCTCTATAGTGGGCAACATCTCCTCACTCTCTAAAGTAGCAAAGGCATAGATAAAATCATTACCAAAACAAGGAAAGTCCTCATTAATCATATTATACTTAGCCATTAGTAGACTCATTAACTCCTCAAATTGCTCACTTATTACTTTTTCCCCTTCACTCTCATCATCCTCATCTATATACATTGAAGTTCTTGCCATTTTTTCATTTGCCTCTTTCTCTTCCTCTTGACGAGAAAGAGTACTTACAATTTGCTTAACTTGAGCTTTAAGCTTGGCTAAAGTTTGAGAATGAGAATTAATAAGTGGAGTTTGTGAAATATGCACATCAAGTAGAGCTAAAACTATTTCTTCAATTTCGGGTGAGTACCTAGAAGGTGATGGATTTGGTTCTTCATAAAATGGTGGGGGAGGGTAATAGTCACAAAGAGGATAATGAGAATAGTCAAGTCCATAACAAGATTATGCATGTTGAAATGAATTGGACTCAACCTCTTAAGGATTAAAATATGGTGGAGAGGCATAAGGTGGGGGGAAGTAATTTTCCCCCAAACTTGGATCAAACAATGGCTCCATTCACATTAAAAATCCAAATGCAACAAATAATGGCCTCCACACGAGCCGATGCTTGGACAAAGAATTAAACAATATAATGAGCCTCAACCAGGGCTATTACAAGCATGCAAAGAAATGCACAATTAAAATACAAGAGGTCTAAGAATTGCTCGCAACGGTCCTTAAGCAACTTCAAAGTCTAATGCTAGTTTTAACCTCCAATGATTGCTTTAATATAATGACCTGGTCATTTCCTTCCTTTTTTTTTCCTCAGAATTTCATGGATGAAATTTATTTTCTGAGTTCAGTTTCTCGTCGCTTAGTGTCGTCTCGAGCGCTCAGAAATGGTTTCTGAGACTCTTTTCTTTGGATTGACAACTTCCTTTGAGGACCGAGACATTTCCACATTTTTCGTTTTTCGACACTATTCATTTTTCATCCTTTTCCCTATTTTGTCCTCTTCCCTATTTTGTCTTTTCCCAGTTTGTCATTTGGTTGGAGTAACCTCACTCCTTGTGTTCGGAGTTGGCTTTTGACTTCACTATCTTCATTCTAAGTGGTTTCCATGAAATATGTATCTTTACTTTTGCAGAAAAGTACTCTGGTTGCTCCCGGTGTCTATAGAGGCAGGGATGCATAGTTTTTCAGAATCTTTTTCTTTACTTGGGGTGTTTTTTGTAAATATATTTTGAAGATATTTTATTTCAGGGGTATCTAAGAAAATTTTATAGTTAAACCTTTTTGGAGGGGTCATTATGCAATTAACGAAAGTTATTGCAAAATATCTCGTTTGGAGCCTGGATCCTCGTACGGGATTCATTTTAACATTTCGTCAAGTCGTGTACACATAGAATTTCCTTCTGGCCATTTTTCTCCAGTTTCAGGGTTTCTAGACCTGGTTGCCGCCGAACTTGTTCGGGGCATATCTCTCTACTCGGGACTCGGTTTTTGACGCTGTTTCTTCTGTTGTTCATATTTTCTCATTTTGAACCTTTTTTGTTCAAGGAGTTTTGCTGTTTCAGCGTGTTTGCTCAAAATCCACTTTTTCGGACCCGGCGAGACCTTTTCGGGGCACTTTTTGAGATTTTCTATAAATAGGGAGTCTTAAGTCAAAGAGTCAAAATTCCATCATCTTCTTCACCCTCTTGGCCGGCAGCCATGGGAGCCCAAGGGGATGCCTTCATTCTTTCTTCTCCTCCACTTGATTTCCTTAGTGGAAACTCTTCGGCCTTAACGTTTATCGTTCCCCTCGACGTGCTCTACCTTTCCCCCTTATTAGAATTCATTTCTGACCATTTCTTGAGTTCGAGTTTGAAGTCAAGTTGTGATTTTGACAGGGCTTCTTGTGGGTTCATGTAGATCGTGTTGTCCCCAACAAAACCCTTCGGTATCGTCGGATTCGGAGCACTTTTTTTTTGGTGGGGATTTGAGATTTCATCTCAAAAT
The DNA here is from genome assembly GCF_030987335.1 of Cornus florida. NCBI lineage: Eukaryota > Viridiplantae > Streptophyta > Magnoliopsida > Cornales > Cornaceae > Cornus > Cornus florida. The sequence continues at coordinate 35,896,259 of NW_026775576.1, read as the reverse complement.
GAGGTAGGGGATGTCTTAGGTTTATATTAATGTTTTATTGATTATTATATGAGCATATACAACTTGTAAGCATGCCTTTGTTCAAGTTTTAGCATTTAATTTAATTATTTTCTATGATTGAGATTTAATTCACATGGATGTATGTTGTTTAGAATTAAATTGTGGTATGCTAGTAATTTAAGCCTTGGTATACTTGTTGACATATATTAATTTGGGAGCATTTGAATGAGAATTGTAAAATTTATTTAATATTTATCTTTTGTGAAAGATTAATCCATATAGTTGTATCAAGCATGAAACCAACTTGTAATGTGATGTTTAAGTAGGCCTTAGTGCGTTCTTTAACATATATTAAATTGAGGACATTTGGATATGTTTGAAAATCTAGAGAAAAATTAATTAATTAACTTAATTAATTTTATTTTAAGTGTGTTAGTCACTTAAATTGACATTGGGGGTAATAGGTTGATAATCCCTTAAAATATAGTCCGTTTAATCACCTTGTTAGCGTGCTACTAACTTATTGTAAAATATTCTTGTTTTGGTGTATAAATTGCATATTTGAGGCTTGACATATCATATGCTATCTAGACTTAAATTCTAGGGCATGGTTTGTGTGGATGCAACCTTATTTTTGCATGGAAGATGGTTTTATGCATTATTGGATTTGGTATAAGTTTGGTCTAACTTATTGATTTTTGTATAAGTTTTGGACTTATTGATTTTGGAAAGCTTGTAAGGACATATTTCACGTGATGGCTAGGGTTTGGCTGTAGTACGGAGACAAGAGTCTTCTAAGTCATAAGGGCGCACTAGGTAGTACCTTGTGGGTCGTAATTGCCCGGAACAACTTATGCATGTGCGCACTAGGTAGTGCCTTGTGGGTCGTAATTACCCGGAAACACTTGCTTGGTCTAGTGACCACATGTCCTAGTCTTTCTGCATTGTTTTCGCATTCAATTTCAAGTTGTTAATCATGGATTACTTGTAGTTTGAGAATTGGTGGTTGTTTATGTATTTTAATCTCACTTAGTATACTGGAAACTGTATATTTGAATTTATATCCTTGTTGGTGTATCTAAACTCTATCTAGTGTACTTACGCTTAGTATGCTTGTCCTATGTGTGTGGATTTCAATTTAGTATACTTGTGCCATGTATACTTATCTTGTGCGTACGTGTTTAGCTTAGTATACTTGTGTTTGTATACTTGATTTATGAGTACTCTATACATATATCTTATAATTGTGTATGTATGTTAGATATTACTTATCCCGTATAACATGATTTAGTATACTTGTGAGCATGTGTACTTGAGTGTCATGTATCATGTTTTAATATGGTTTAGTATACTTGGAAATGCATACTTGTATGTTGTATAACATGTTTTAATATTGTTTAGTATACTTGAGCATATATACTTGTATGCCGTTGTTTATTTCAATTGCATGAGTAGCTTAGGATGCTCCTTGAGTCTCATTGTGACATAAACGTTAGGTGTCATGAGCCCCTTTGACATGTTTCACCTTAATGTGATATAATTGTAAAATACTAGGTCGATGCATGTTCATCTCCTACGAGTAGCTTGATGTTGCTCACCCCAAAGTTACTGGAGCATATTTCAGGTACAGGATTGAAGATATGGAGATTGGCATTTATCTTTGATGGTTTAGAGATTTGAAGTTTCTTTCAAAGCATTCTTGTTCACATGCAAGTATTAGCGTGTTTAAGTCTTACTTTTGATGTTGTAACACTTAGTTAGGTTCAACATGCTCTTTTTGCATTTTTATGTGCAAAGTGTACTTAGATACACTGACTGGGATCCATTCGATATGTATGACATGAGGCTAAGGGCCATAGACTTTAAATTTCAAGTGTATGTAATTAAATTCTAAGTTTTGCCTTCGAAATGTAAACTTTCCAACTTTAAGGTTTGGCATGTGAATTTGAGTAAATGACATGTAATGAGGCCATAGGCCATTGTAAAACATTTTAATATGTAAAGTACACTTGTGAGCATGCTTATATAGCTTAAAAATCTTGTTTTTGATCCATATTCATGTTAGGGTTCGAGGCTTGGGTGAAGCTTCAACATTTCTTATGCATAACATGTGCTTTTGTGCCTTTTCGAGTCATTTCAATCATCCGAAGCTTCATTTTGGTCAACCAATACCTTTTGGTAATTGTTTGGACTTCAAAAACCCATTTCCAGTAGCCATTTCTACTATTTAAGGCCATTTTGGTCGACCGATGGCTTATATCGGTCGACCGATAGTTCATTTCAGTCTACCGAAGTAACCATACCATAAAACCATGTTTTCAGCATAAATTTTGTTCATTTCAGTCGTATGATGGCTCATTTCGGTCAACCGAAATAGGTAGATCCCGAGCACAGCTTCAGTTCAGTTTTAGCACTGTTCTTCCGACTTCAAATGGTCATAACTCATTCGTTTTAAATCCAAATGGGGTGATTCTTGAGCCAAAATTCATGGATTTTGAGTCATCTTTCCAATTATACCAATACGATTCTCAGATTCCAATCACAGTGGGAGTTATTTATGTTTTAGTGAGAGGGTGTCAGTTTTTGCTTAAATCGGGAAAGGGCATTTTGTGGGATTCCTGTCCAATGTTCTTAGAACCTCTTGGAATGTTGTAAAATGATTAGATTAAGTTGTATTCACCTTTTTTGACTTGTTTAGAGTCAAATTTCTCTTTTTATTGGTGAGTTAACCATTTTGCCTTTGGTTCACGGTTTTTGGCCGTTTTGACCTTTGTTTCCGCTTTCGTCCTCTTTGAGCTTCGTGGCTTCACGGAAGGTCACATTGATGTCTTAGAGATGGTTTATATCTCTAAAGACTTTGGTTTCATCTTTTGCTTCCGCATTTCGGATCCGTTACCGGGTCAACTTTCAGTTCATCACTGACGCACCAGGTTGAAAAACTTGGGCCGTCACAAGTGGTATCAGAGCTCCTAGGTTCGAAAACCTTAGGATGACAGGTTTTGGGTGCATATTATGCTTGTGTTTCCATGCTCTATGTGTTTAGTTGCTTTTGATAACATGTTGAATGTGATTACATGTTTAGGTGCTTATGTGGACGTATGTTTAGAAGTTTATTTTAACTGTCTCAGCATGATATACATGGTTGTTACTTTAGTATATTGTATGTGCTAGTCTGTCTAAGTGCATTGTATATACTTGTAGGTCTCAGCATATTGTATGTGTTTGTCTGTTTTAGCATGTTGATTCACGCTTGTATGCTTTGCATAATGGTAATGCTTGTTTGCCTTAGCGTGTTACATGTGCTTGTTATTTTTAGCATGATTGTATGATGCTTACATTGATATGCCCTATGTGATTCTTTTCTACTTGTGTGAGTACGTAGTCCATTGTTATGTTACGTGTCAACTGCTTACTTTTATGTTTTGTTTAGGCATTGTGGGTTGTTCCAGCTTGGTTGGTTGAGATTAATGCTAGGGCATCATCTCTTAGGATTTCGTGGTGACCTTGATGAGATGACGTCATTGGGGTCTTATTTCTAAAGTTATGGGACGACGAGTCAGACTGACTCGAGTCCTTCCTTGGGGATTGGGAGGTTTATTTTCTTGAGACTCAACGGCGGGGTTCTCGTATCTTTTCTTCTTAGAGTGATGGTTAGGGATTTAATAGGTGTGTTGACCTGGAATTCTTCTTGTCTTGCCTTGGACAGCTCATACGAGCTTAGGTTAGGGTATGAGTGTTTCCGTATAATTAATTGCATTGGAGCAATCAATTACTCTCCCTCATCCTTAGAGACTTAGGATTTTGCGTTTCGGGTTCCAATAGGATCCCGTGGAGTTCTCATCGAACTCATTGGTGACTTGAGTTGATTTCTTCTATTGGTGTCTCGTAATGGTTAGTATTGAGACTATCCATTACATTGTTGTTTGTTTTGTGCGGCGTTAGGATTCCACCTTGTGGTTGAGCCAGTCTTGGGAAAGACTTGTAAACTCTTTGTTTTAGGAACCTTAGTGTTCATTCTGGGGAGATGATTCCTTTCCTCAGAAAGAGAGATCGGACTCATCCTGGTTTTCAGATTCCTTTTTGTGAGTTGTCTTTCTGAGAGGCATTCCATCCCTTATTGTTTTTGATTTGTGAGATTGTTATTTGCATAATCGTTCCTACATGTTTATATGCCTTGTTGTTTTGAACATGCCTTAGAAACATGTTAGGGGATGTGACTATTTGATGGTTATGTGCTGGTATAGATGATGTGTTTTCCATTTGCTATATCTGCTTGTCATATTAGCGTCATAGGTAATGTGTAACCTGTCTCTGATGCTTGACCCTATGTGATAGGTAGCATATTTGATTGCCCTTGTACACCATGTGCTTAGTTGTATGGTGCGTGGACTTTTATTTACAATTAGTATACTTGTACCTAGTATGCCTGCACGTTGTTTATTTCATTTCATTTTGGTTTAGTATACTTGAGCCTGTATACTTATTTACCATGGATTTAGTACTATTTAGTATACTTGTGAATGTATACTTATGTATATATACGTGTATGTTACATGACTAATTGCTTTATTAGTTCATTTCTTTTATCATTCCGTACTGTGCTTGGGGTTGTATGACCTTAGTTGTCGGGATTGTGTGTGAGCTTGATCCGATGTCTTAATTTCTAGGTGTAGCCTTATAGTAGGTTAGCTTTAGGATGATGTGGAGTATTTTGGGGGCATTGTCTTGTTAGGAATCGTTGTGACTAGGTGATGATGATGTTGTTTGATTTTGTAAAGTCCGATCCATTGGCTTGAGGGCATAGACTTGTCAGGCTTTGGATTCGTGACTGGTGTGGTTGACTTGGGATTGTCAGTTTTCCAGTATTGAGGATTTAAGGCCTTAAGCGTAGCAGTACCTATGGTATTGTTGTCAGAGTTTTGGGATTGTATAGGATGGTCCGGCCAGACATCTTTGGACCATATCTCAACTTTCACAAAATGCCTGGTTTCCGTGGTGCTTTTGGTAATGATTGTTTGACATTGATGTTATTGTATCGATAGGTTTCACGGGTAATCTTGTTGGGGCAAGTGACGAATTAGGGCTGTATACTGTCATGCTACCGTACAAGTTATGTGTGGTGGGCGAGTGCTAGTTTCCATCGATGCTACCTTACATTACCTAGCTAGTAATGTAAGTGTGGGCGGGCGCTTGATGCTGTCGATGCTACCGCACCTTGGGTACGTTGTGGGTGGGTTCTAGTCAGTATTTGTGCTGCCATATTGCTTCTAGTTGTGATCCTTGTTTAGTTATGTAGTTTCCTTGATATCTTTTGGGTGGTTGACATTGGGTTGGTATGTTAATTCGTTGGAGAGGTATCTCACTAGTTGCGGTTTCGTGTCTCTTTGTTGATCTTGAGAACTTTAGAGTTGTCCTTAGGTACTTTATGATCTGTTCTTTCGTGTGACCTTGTGTACGGTCCTTCTTCGGTTCTTTTGGAAATGTTCCTGATTTTGGGGATGAAATCTCTTTAAGGAGAGTAGGTTGAAATGACCAGGCCATTTCCTTCCTTTTCTTTTTCCTTAAAATTTCACGGATGAATTTTTTTTCATTGAAATTTCTTTTAAGTTCAGTTTCTTGTCGCTTAGTGTCGTCTCGAGAACTCGAAAATAGTTTCTGAGACTCTTTTCTTTAGATTGACAACTTTCCTTTGAGGACCGAGACATTTCCACATTTTTCATTTTTTGACACTATTTACTTTTCGTCCTTTTCCCTATATTGTCCTCTTCCCTATTTTGTCTTTTCCCCATTTGTCACTTTGTTGGGAGTAACCTCACTCCTTGTGTTCAGAGTTAGCTTTTGACTTCACGTATCTTCATTCTAAGTGGTTTCCACGAAATACATATCTTAACTTTTACAGAAAAGTACTCTGGTTGCTCCCGGTGTCCATAGGGGTATGGATGCATAGTTTTTTAGAATCTTTTTCTTTACTTGGGGTGTTTTTCGTAAATATATTTTAAAAATATTTTATTTTAGGGGTATCTAAGAAAATATCTTTTGGAATATATTTTCATTCAGGGGCAGTTTTGCAGTTAACCCTTTTTGTAGGGGCCATTGTGCAATTAACGAAAGTTATTGCAAAATATCTCGTCTGGAGCCTGGATCCTTGTATAGGATTCATTTTCACATTTCGCTGAGTCGAATACTCATAGAATTTCCTTCTGGCCATTTTTCTCTAGTTTCAGGGTTTTGAATCTAGTTGCCGCTGAATTTGTTTGGGGCATATCTCTTTGTTTGGGACTCATTTTTTGATGCCGTTTCTTCCGTTAATCATATTTTCTCATTTTAAACCTTTTTTGTTCACGGAGTTTTGCTGTTTGAGTGCATTTACTCAAAATCCACTTTTCTGGACCTGGCGGGACCCTTTCGAGGCACTTTTTAAGATTTTCTATAAATAGAGGGTCTTAAGTCAAAGAGTCAGAATTCCATCATCTTCTTCACCCTCTTGGCCGGCAGCCATGGGAGCCCAAGGGGCTGCCTTCATTCTTTCTTCTCCTCCACTTGATTTCCTTAGTGGAAACTCTTCGGCCTTAACATTTATCATTCCCCTCGACGTGCTCTACCTTTCCCCCTTATTATAATTCATTTCTGATCGTTTCTTAAGTTCGGGTTTGAAGTCAAGTTGTGATTTTGATGGGGCATCTTGTGGGTTCATATAGATCGTGTTGTCCCTAACAAAACCCTTCAGTATCGTCGGATTCGGAGCACTTTTTTTCGGTGGGGATTTGAGATTTCATCTCAAAATGAGGTAGGGGATGTCTTAGGTTTATATTAATGTTGTATTAATTGTTATATGAGCATATACAACTTGTAAGCATGCCTTTGTTCAAGTTTAGGCATTTAATTTAATTATTTTCTATGATTGAGATTTAATTCACATGGATGTATGTTGCTTAGAATTAAATTGTGGCATGCTAGTAATTTAGGCCTTGGTATACTTGTTGACATATATTAAATTGGGAGCATTTGAATGAGAATTGTAAAATTTATTTAATATTTATCTTTTATGAAAGATTAATCCATATAGTTGTATCAAGCATGAAACCAACTTGCAATGTGATGTTTAAGTAAGCCTTGGTGAGTTCTTTAACATATATTAAATTGAGGATATTTGGATATGTTTGAAAATCTAGAGAAAAATTAATTAATGAGCTTAATTAATTTTATTTTAAATATGTTGGTCACTTAAATTGATATTGGGGGTAATAGGTTGATAATTCCTTGAAATGTAATCCGTTTAATCACCTTGTGAGCGTGCTACTAACTTGTTGTAAAATATTATTGTTTTGGTGTATAAATTGCATGTTGGAGGCTTGACATGTCATATGCTATCTAGATTTGAATTCTAGGGCATGGTTTATGTGGATATAACCTTATTTTTGCATGGAAGATGGTTTTATGCATTATTATATTTGGTTTAAGTTTGGTCTAACTTATTGATTTTAAGTTTTGAACTTATTGATTTTGGAAAGCTTGTAAGGACATATTTCACGTGATGGCTAGGGTTTGGCTCTAGTATGGAGACAAGAGTCTTCTAAGTCATAAGTGCGCACTAGGTAGTACCTTGTGGGTCGTAATTGCCCGGAACAACTTATGCATGTGCGCACTAGGTAGTGCCTTGTAGGTCATAATTACTCGGAAACGCTTGTTTGGTCTAGTGACCATATGTCTTACTCTTTCTACTTTGTTTTCGCATTCAATTTCAAGTTGTTAATCATGGATTACTTGTAGCTTGAGAATTGGTGGTTGCTTATGTATTTTGATCTCACTTAGTATACTTGAAACTGTATATTTAAATTTATATCCTTGTTGGTGTATCTAAACTCTATCTAGTGTACTTACGCTTAGTATGCTTGTCCTGTGTGTGTGGATTTCAATTTAGTATACTTGTGCTGTCTTGTGCGTACGTGTTTAGCTTAGTATACTTGTGTTTGTATACTTGATTTATGAGTACTCTATACATATATCTTATACTTGTGTATGTATGTTAGATATTGCTTATCCCGTTTAACATGATTTAGTATACTTGTGAGCATGTGTACTTGAGTGTCGTGTATCATGTTTTAATATGGTTTAGTATACTTGGAAATGTATGCTTGTATGTTGTATAACATGTTTTAATATTGTTTAGTATACTTGAGCATGTATACTTGTATGCCGTTGTTCATTCACTTGCATGAGTAGCTTAGGATGCTTCCTAAGTCTCATTGTGACATAGACGTTAGGTGGCATGAGCCCCTTTGACATGTTTCACCTTAAGGTGATATAATTGTAAAATGCTAGGTCGATGCATGTTCATCTCCTACGAGTAGCTTCATATTGCTCTCCCCAAAATTACTGGGGCATATTTCAGGTACAGGATTCAAGATATGGAGATTGGCATTTATCTTTGATGGTTTGGAGATTTGAAGTTTCTTTCAAAGCATTCTTGTTCACATGCAAGTGTTAGCATGTTTAAGTCTTACTTTTGATGTTGTAACACTTAGTTAGGTTCAAAATGCTCTTTTTGCATTTTTATGTGCACAGTGTACTTAGATACCCTGACTGGGATCCATTTGATATGTCCGACATGATGCCAAGGGCCATAGACATTAAATTTCAAGTGTATGCACTTAAATTCCAAGTTTTGCCTTTGAAATGTAAACTTTCCAACTTTGAGATTTAGCATGTGAATTTGAGTAAATGACATGTAATGAGGCCATGGGCCATTGTAAAACATTTCAATATGTAAAGTACACTTGCGAGCATGCTTATATAGCTTAAAAATCTTGTTTTTGATCCATATTCATGTTGGGGTTCGAGGCTTGGGTGAAGCTTCAACATTTCTTATGCATAACCAGTGTTTTTGTGCCTTTTCGAGTCATTTCGGTCTTCCGAAGCTTCATTTCGGTCGACTAATAGCTTTTGGTAATTGTTTAGACTTCAAAAACCCATTTCCAGTAGCCATTTCTACTGTTTAGGGCCATTTTGGTCGACCGATGGCTTATTTCGGTCGACCGATGGTTCATTTCGGTCTACCGAAGTAACCACACCTCAAAAACATATTTTTAGCATAAATTTTGTTCATTTCGATCATCCGATGGCTCATTTCGGTCGACCGAAATAGGTAGATCCCGAGTACAGCTTCAGTTCAGTTTCAACAGTGTTCTTTAGACTTCAAATGGTCATAACTCCTTCGTTTTAAATCCAAATGGGGTGATTCTTGAGCCTAAATTCATGGATTTTAAGTCAGCTTTCCAATGGTTCCAATATCATTCTCCGATTCCAATCATAGTGGGATTTCTTTATGTTTTACTGAGAGAGTGTCAGTTTTTGCTTAAACCGGGAAAGGGCATTTTGTGGGATTCCTGTCCAATATTCTTAGAACCTCTTGGAATGTTATAAAATGAGTAAATTAAGTTGTATTCACCTTGTTTGACTTGTTTAGAGTCAAATTTCTCTTTTTATTGGTGAGTTGACCATTTTTCCCTTGGTTCACGATTTTTAACCGTTTTGACCTTTGTTTCCGATTTTGTCGTCTTTGAGCTTCATGGCTTTATAGAAGGTCACATTGATATCTTAGAGATGGTTTATATCTCTAGAGACTTTGGTTTTATCTTTTGCTTTTGCATTTCGGATCCGTTACCGGGTCAACTTTCGGTTCATTGTTGACGCACCGGGTTGAAAAACTTGGACCGTCACATTCAAGTTCCAAAGTTTGCCTTTCTTGTAGTCAAGTACCTAATTGACAAATAATAATGAGAACAAGAGAAAAGAATATACAATGGAAAATAAAATAAAAATAAAAGCAATCAAATGAACACTATTGTCTAATCTAATTCCAACAAAACCATTAATCCCCGACAACCACGCCAAAATTTGACGAGGCCGCTTGTATACGTCAAAATAATGTAGTGAATGTGCGATTCAAGAAAAGCCTTTTAGGTCAAATTTAAATTTATAAAAACCACTACCACCAATACTACTAAAGTAGCAAGAGTGAGTAGGGATCATCCCAATGGATTATACGTGTCAGAATTTAACTTTGACTCTAATGTATCACAAGATTGCAAAGAGATTTGATGGGATGATTAAACTACTTCAATTAATGAAAATGCAATTAAAATAAAACTAGTGAGGGATAGGGATTTAAGAGATATGAAGAGAGGTCTTAGGGTGTTGGAATCACCACTAAACTCATGTAATTAACCACTTGCTTTCCATTAATGGAGAATACATTGTTGTGAACAAAAGACTACCAATTGCAATATTAAGCATGAACCATCAAATTAAAGAATAAGTTATCTACCTAAACTAAGTATAGCGCAACCCATCAATTCTAAGCATGACCCATCAAACTAGTCACAATTGAAACACACATCAATCTAGAGAATCATGGAATTTGCAATAATAAGCCAAGGAATATCAAAGCAAGTAAAGATTGTCTACCTACCTACAAGCATGAATTAAATTGTAGAATAACCCATCAAGCATAAGAAAAATCCATCAAATTAATTGACAAACCCATTCAAGGAAAACCCATGCTTAACCGTCACTAAATCATTAATTAATCACATATAGACATGCAACCAACATAGAGAATCTAGTGTAGAGATCAATTCCCAAATAATCACACATAAGACAACATGTAATTAAAATAGAGAATCAATAGGAAGAATTAAATCAACAATCACAAGGCTAGCAATAATCACAACAATATATATATAAATCCCCAAAAATAGAAATATAAGGGTTTAGATTACACAAGACTTAGGGCTCATCCAAGCCCTAAGTATAGATCGAGCTAATCATGGAGGAGGTAGATGTGGTCATGAAACCCTCAACGGTAAGCTCCAAACATGGCTCCATCTTCTTCTTCTTTTTCTTTGAAGCTCTAGAGAGAGAGAGATAGTGGATCTAGAGATGGATCTTAAGATGTGCCTCCACTTCTCTCTTTTCTTCTAACCCTAATCTCTAACTTTATGGAAAGAAAAACTAAAAAGAATATAGAAATTACAGTCTAAAATATGAATCTCTCCACAAAAATGGTTGAATCCCTCTTATATACATGGCTTTGAGAGCCCAAATATGTGAGAACTCGGCCCTAGAATCGTCCCTTTGAAGCTCTGCCCGAGTTGGTTCGAAATGAGATTCAGATATGCTTTTTAATAACTTTCGCAAATAGTTCGATCGATCCAACTTTTCTTCAATCGATCTAAGTTCGATCGATCTCACTTGTTAGATCGATCTCACTTTTCTCAGATCGATCTCACTTGTTAAATCGATCTCACTTGGCAGATTTTCAGCATCAGCCTCCTTTTGCTCCAAATCAGCCTCTTTTTGCTCCAAATCCTCACAAAGACTTAGTTTGACTCCAAAAAGGTTGTAAGAAACCATTTTAGCTCATTTTAACATTATTGACCTAAAAAAGGAAATAACACGAAATTAGTCTAAAACAGAAAAATAAGATAGATAAAAGTCCTAGAACACTCAAGCTTAAGAGGTTTAAAAGCACACTTTTTAGCGCTTATCATGTGTCTCCATATTGCTCTTAAAATGGCTCCAAATCCTTATATAGGTAGCTCAAGTGTCACACCCAATAGTCTGGACTAGTTCACTAGGGCCCCTTTAATGATTGCACCATGAACCATCTTTTAATGAGTTGGACTCTATTTTATTTTGCATTAGAGAAGGTTCGATCGATCGAACTTAGGTGAGATCGATCCAATCCTGACGAGATCGATCCATCCTTGGCGGCGCCTTTTTGGAATATGACAAATCTCTGAGATAGTTTAGGATAAAGACAAAACTGGTAGGTGAGGATAAGATCAAGGAAGTTCGATCGATCCAAAAAAGTTAGATCGATCGAAGATGGTGGATATTTTTGGATAAGGACAACGACATAGATCCATCTTGAAATGACTAGACCAATCAATGTGAGATCGATCGAACATATTCTTGATCGATCGAAGATGCTGTTTTCCACACTTTGCTTCCACTTTGCTCCATTTTTTTATTCAGCTTGAGATTGTTTCTTTAAAGCTCTAATTTGGCTGAATTAACTTATTTTGGGGATAAGTGCATGAAAATAACAATAACATGAAATTAGTCTAAAATGGAAAAGTAACATAGATAAAGGTCCTAGAATATCTAAGTTTAAGTGGTTTAAATGCTCACTTTTCAGCTCTCATCACATCACCACATCAGTAAGGTCGGTAGAAAGAATAGTAGGTGGGGGTGGATAAGGTGGAAAGTGCAGCACATAAGGCACACCCCTCGCCTCGGCGTCCCTGTGCCGTCAATCCTCTCAGATCTCATCGTTAACACCCCACTCCAGCTTCCTCACCTTGGGCATATGCCCAAAGACGTTGTTCCATTATGTGAAATGGTAATGGGCGTAGACAGTCACAGAAGCCTCATTCGGGGGTATTGGAACCCTTGCCATCTCCATTAGGCATATGACTAGCCTAGGAAAGTGAATATGATGAATAAGAGGGCGTCGGCCCTCACCCATCTTGTCGTATAACTGACGGAGCTATACCAGAACTAACTAGGGATTAGACACCCAGTAACTGGCGTGGAAGGCGTAAGTCACATCCACCATCTCGAGACATCGTACTATCTTGTGACCGATAGGGTGAGTGTTGGCCACTAAGACCGTATCTAGAAACCAAAAACGTTATGGAAGCTGTGCCTTCCGGATCGTCTCCATGGTGATAGACCATCATCCCTGGCCAAAGCATAGACCATAGCCTCCCGAGTCATGCTTGGGGGAATCGATGGAAATCTAGCCTGAAGAGCGGCTGGGCACCTATGATGGCAACCCATAGCTTGAATAATAGTGTCACAGCCCACTGTCAGCTGTATGCCCTCGACAATAGCTGTGAAGTGGTCCTCCTCATCCTCCTCCTCATCTCTTACATGGAACTACAGGGATCTGTAAAATGCCTGCACCAGCCTGGGGTAGGAAATCTGTGTTAGATGCCTCAAGAACCCAGAAAGCTAGCAAGCCTGCAGGGCCTCCACTGCCCAGAAAGTATCACGGTGCCTCTGAAAATCCTCTATAACAAAATTTGTCTCATCACAGATCTTGTTATACTACTATGCATCATCTAACGCCATCGATGGCATCTTAACAACTCTCTACCTCGGCCGTCTCGGCATCGCTATAATCTAAGAATAATAGCCAAACTAAACCCCAACTCTGTGCTCTAATGCTTGAACCTAAGGTACTAATGCTCGAGCTTGGTACTAGTTAAGGCTCGAGCTTGAAAGCGTAATGCTCGAACCTGCTGCAAGCAAATGCTCGAGCCTTAATCTGAAGGCTCGAGCTTCCTGGTTTTCAATCGAAGCCAAATCACCTCAAATCCTCCCAAAACTTGTTTTTAATCACCAAACAACCCCAAACTTTTAACAATAACACCTCAACCCTCCAAAATCACCCAACTCTTGTTCTTCAAATCCAATCTAAGATTCGGAATTTCTATAAGTGTTAATGCTTATACAGATTAGATGAGTGTTATAAAGGATCAAAATGAATAATTTTAAGAAATTTGGGTGTTATTTGGTATGAAATCGATGCACATATATATAATATATATACATATATATATATATATATCAATATATAAAGCTGCAAGAGATGAGGGATTTCTTACCTTTCTGAATTGGAATCAACACCTGAGATGATGAGGATGAAAATAGGGATGAGATTTGAGAGAGTTTAAGAGAGATTGGATGCAAAAAGACGAAATGCACGAGGGTTTGCATTTGTGGCTCGAGGATTTCTTTTATTTTAAAGTACAGAGGCTCGAGCATCAAGTGTGATGCTCGACTATGGCCGCTAAAAACCTTAGATCCAATGATGATGAAAGGCTCGAGCTTAAGGTACTGATGCTCGAGCCTGTAGCTGTTGATGCTCGAGCCTCAATTTTCATGCCCGAGCATTATGACAAATTTTTGTCTTTTTGGATTTTTTAAATTTTATTTTCTTTTTCTTATTTTATTCAAACTTAAACTAACCTAAACCTAAATGAAGACTAATATGAACCAAAAATCTAGAAAAGAAAATAACTAAAACAAAAACTTAAAATAATGAAATCAAAATCAAAATAAACTACGGTACAACATACAAATGTTAAGTTTAACATTAATAACTTGACAGTATGCTAAGTTTAATGCTGATAGCTTGACAGCATACTAAGTTTAACGTCGATAGTTTGACGAAAACTTGACCTCTTTAGTCTAAGTAAATAAGATCATGAAGTTCCACTGCCTCAATTGTACCTCTCTGCACACTAACCTCTATATAGGGTTTAAGTCTCTATCCATTGACCTTAGACAGTTGTCCAGTCTTGCAATCTTATATTTCTTTTACACCATAAGGTGTAACAGAAATAACCATGTATGGACCATCCCAACGTGACTTTAACTTTCCAGAAAAAAGTTTCAATCGTCTATTAAACAACCAAACCTTCTTCCCAAGCTCAAAAGTCTTACACAAGATATGTTTGTCATGAAATGCCTTAGTCTTTGCTTTGTAAACCTTAGCACTCTTATAAGCATCATCACGTAATTCTTCAAGCTCAGTTAATTAAAGCTTCCTGTTATAACCAACAGTTATGATATCAAAGTTGAGCTTTTTAATGCCCAGAAAGCTCTGTGTTCTAACTCTACAGGAAGATAGCACCCTTTACCATAGACAAGACGGTAAGGTGGCATACCAATCGAAGTCTTATATACAGTACGGTAAGCCCACAAAGCATCATTCAGTCTATAAGACCAATCCTTACGATCTGGCTTAACTGTTTTCTTAAGAATTCTTTTAATTTCACGATTGGATATTTCTACTTGGCCACTTATTTGTAGATGATAGGTAGAAACAACTTTATGGGTGATAGAGTATCTTTGCACCAACATATGGAAATACCTATTACAGAAATGACCACCCCCATCACTAATAATAGCTCGTGGCATACTAAACCGACTAAAAATATTCATTTGAATGAACTCAACCACGACTGCATGATCAGCGATTTTAGTATCTACTGCTTTAACCTATTTAGACACATAGTCAACAGCCACAAGAATGTACTCATTTTTATTGAACAGAACAAAAGGACCCATGAAATCAATACCCCAAACATCAAAAACCTCAATAACTAAGATTGGAGTTAAGGGCATCATATTTTTTTTCTAGAAATCGATCCTAGATGCTGACATCTAAGGTATGACCTACAGAATAAATATGCATCCTGAAAGAGTGAAGGCTAAAAGAAACCACGTTGAAGAATTTTAGCTGCTGTTTTCTTTGCACTGAAATAACCTCCATATGCTAAACTGTGACAGAAGGTTAGAATACTATGAAACTTACTCTTAGGAACGCATCTACGAATGATTTGATTAGCACAGTACTTAAATAGCTGAGGATCTTCCCAATAGTGCATCCGAATTTGGGAGAAGAATCGATCTTTTTCCTGCTTTGATCAAGACAAAGGAATTTTGCCTATTACGAGGTAATTCACAATATTAGCAAACTAAGGCAAATCCTTATGAGAAACCTCAAACAGTTGTTCATCCAGGAAGGAATCAAAAATTGGAAGTGAAGTTGAGGTATCCTCAATTAGAATTCCTAGAAAGATGGTCAGCTATAACATTCTCTGACCTTTTCGTATCCCGGATTTCGTAATCAAATTCTTGAAGCAAGAGGATCCATCGAATCCAACGGGGCTTGGTTTCTTTTTTAGAAAGAAGATGTTTCAAAGCAGAATGATCAGAATAGACTATGACTTTGGAACCCAATAGATATGATCTAAATTTATCCAAAGCAAAGACAACTGCAAGTAACTCTTTTTCAGTCATGGTATAATTCAATTGTGTATCTGAAAGAGTCTTACTAGCATAGTAGATAACATGAGGAAGTTTATCCACTTGTTATCCCAAGACAGCACCAATAGCATAATCAGATACGTCACACATAATCTCAAATGGAAGAGCCTAATCCGGAGGATTCATGATAGGAGCTAAAGAAAGAAGAGAGTGAAACTTTTGAAAAGCTTCAAGGCACGATTCATCAAAGACAAAAGAAGCGTCATTTGAAAGTAGATTACACAACGGATGGGAAATCCGGCTGAAGTCTTTAATGAAGCGTCGATAGAACCCGGCATGCCCAAGAAATGATCTCACTCCCCTTACGGAGGTAGGAGGAGGCAACTTAGAGATCAAATCTACTTTAGCTCTATTAACTTCAATACTTCTCTTTGAAATGATCTGTTCTAAAATAATACCCTCTTAAACCATAAAATGGTTCTTCTCCTAACTAAGAATAAGATTCGTTACCCTACAACAATGAAGCACTAGGGAAAGATTTTGGAGACAATTTTTGAATGTAGACCCGGAAACAGAAAAGTCATCCATAAAAACTTCGAGAAACTTTTCAATCATGTCCAAAAAGATAGACATCATACACCTTTGGAATGTTGCTGGCGCATTACATAATCCAAAAGGTATCCGTCTATATGCAAACATACCGAATGGACAAGTGAAAATAGTTTTCTCTTGATCCTTAGGATCAATGGCCACCTGATTATAGCCGAAATAACCATCTAAAAAGCAATAATAGCTCTGGCCAGCCAATCGCTCTAGAATCTGATCAATGAATGGAAGTGGAAAATAATCTTTCTAGTAGTGGAGTTGAGTTTCCAGTAGTCAATACACACACGCCATCTAGTGGTGGTGCGTTGTGGAACTAATTCACCCTCGAAATTCTCAATTACTATAACACCAGTCTTTTTGGGTACTACTTGAGTAGGACTTACCCACTTACTATTGGAGATGGGGTAGATTATTCCTGCATCTAGCAACTTCACAACTTCCTTCAAAACTACCACTTTCATATTAGGATTCAATCTTCGTCGGAGTTCCCGAGATGTTCGAGAATCATCTTCCAAATGAATCTGATGCATGCAAATTGTGGGGCTAATTCCTTTTAAATCAGCCACACTCCACCCAATAGCCTCTTTATTTTTCTCAAGAACTTTTAAGAGATTACTTTCTTGGGAACTTATAAGATTGGAAGCAATGATCACCGGGAGGGTGTCATTTAAACCCAAGAAAGCATACTTAAGCTTCTCTGGTAGTGACTTAAGCTCAAGCTTAGGTGGAGACTCTAAAGAAGGAATAGGCGGAGTACTAGAAAGTGGTGGAAACGGCTCTAACCTAGATTTCCATGGAGGAAAATCTGTGATAGGAGTGGAATCTAGCAAAGAATTCACTTCAGCTATTGAAGAATCAATATCAAAATTCTCATAATTGAAGTGATTCAAACAAGCTTCTAAAGGATCCTTGGATAAAATAGTTGGGAGTGATTCCTCAACCAACTCATCAATAACATCAAGGAAGAAACATTCACTATCATCGTGGGGATGATGAATAGCATTGAAGATGTTTAACTTGACTTTCATATTTCCAAAAGATAAATCTATGGCTTCAGTCGTACAGTTAATGTAAGCATTAGCTGTGGCTAGAAAAGGTCACCCAAGAATGACTAGAATATGTTTTTTGGAATCGTGGACTGGTTCTGTATCAAGAACTAGAAAATCGACCGAAAAATAGAACTTGTCCACTTTTATGAGTACATCTTCAACAATAACTCGTGGTTGTCTAATAGAACGGTCAGCAAGCTGTAGAACAACTGACGTAGGTTTTAACTCTCCCAAACCTAACTTCTTATACACCAAGTAAGGAATAAGATTAACACTTGCTCCAAGGTTAAGGAGTGCTCGCTCTATCACATTGTTTCCAATGATGCAAGAAATTGTAGGAGCTCCAGGATCTTTAACCTTTAGAGGACTGTTGTACTTTAGAATATCGCGGACTTACTCAGTGAGACAAACTTTCTTAGGAACTTGGCTTTTGAATTTTCTCTTAGGAGTGCACAAGTCCTTTAGAAATTTGGAATAGGCTGGAATTTGCTTTATAGCATCGAGCAGAGGAAGATTGATTTTGACTTGTTTAAAGACCTTTATCATATCTTGAATTTTCTCCCCTTGTTTACCAAAGTGGGAGGGTTCCTTAAGACGTTCAGGATAAGGCGCTTTTGGCTCATAAGCTGTCTCAGGGTTAGGAGTGGATGAAGAAGTGACTCCACCTTTAACTCCTTTTGTGGATTGTGGAATAGCACTTGAGAAAACATCCTTGGGATGTGGATTTTGGATGATAGGAACAATGGGAGTCCTAAGCCTTTCTTTTTCTGCCTGTACTTTTTTTAACTTGGTTATCAACCACTTTACCACTCCTCAATGTAGTGATAGCCTGAACTTGCTCATGATGAATACCTGAGGAATTGGTTTCATCAATCATGTAAGTCTGCCCTTTCGGGTTGGCTATTGGCTGACTAAGCAACTTTCCATCCTCTCTTCGAGATAGAGTACTCGCTATTTGCCCAACTTGTGCCTCTAGCTTTGCTATGGCTTGAGAATGAGAATTAAGAAGTTGGGTATTGGCTTTAATCTCACCAATAGCATTGAGTACTTGTTCTTCAAAAGCTGAATTTCTAGGAGGAGGTGGAAGATTAGGAGCTTGAGTGGATTGATTCTTAAACTGAGGTGGACGGTAAATACCAGATTGGTTGAAAGAATTATTTTGTGGCATAGGATTAGATGAATTTTGATACTGCCCCTGAGATTGGGGAGCAGTATTTTCTTGATTCTGATTATGCCATGACAAATTGGGATGATCTCTCTAGCCAAGATTATATGTAGCAGAATATGGATTATAAGCTGGCCTAGAGAATACAGAATTCACTTGCTCCTATAGGATCTTAGATGATTGTCCTATCATAGGGCAAGCGTCAGCAAAATGGTTTGGATTAATACAGATGGAACAAACTTCCTTGGGTAAAGCAGATTGTGGATTACAAATAGGAACAAAGCCAGATGATAAGATTTGATCAAACCTACGATTCAAGGCTTCTATTTGAGCAGCTAACTCACTAGATTTATCTACCTCATAAAGTTTTTCAACCTTATTGTAACGACCCACTCCACCACATGGTATGATATTGTCCACTTTGGGCCTTAGCCCGCACAGTTTTGCTCTTAGGCTTCACCCTAAAAGGCCTCATACCAATTGGAGATAATGCACTTACATATAAGCACTTCACCTTTCCTCTACCCAGGCGATGTGGGACTTGTGCACCCGTAGCTCGCCAGTGTGGTAGCCTAACGGTGTCTATTGCACCCGCCCACGGCACACCCGCCCACAAGGTCATCACAATCCACCACCCTTGGAGGCCCGACGTCCCCGTCGGCACACTTCCGGCTGGGTTAGGCTCTGATACCATTTGTAACGACCCACTCCACCACATGGTATGATATTGTCCACTTTGGGCCTGAGCCCGCACGGTTTTTCTCTTGGGTTTCACCCCAAAAGGCCTCATACCAATTGGAGATGATGCACTTACATATAAGCACTTCACCTTTGTTCTACCTAGGCGATGTAGGACTTGTGCACCCGCAGCTCGCCAGTGTGGTAGCTTGACAGTGTCTCTTGCACCCGCCCACGGCACACCCACCCACAAGGTCATCACAATTATACATTCCAGGTGAAGACCTAGACCTAGAGAAAGAAGCATGTTGCACTGAGTTTTCACTTAGGACAGTTCCCAAGCATCAGTCGGACTCTTACGCAGAAAAGCTCCATTACTGGAAGCATCAACCATATTTCTATATAAGTCTATAAGACTATCATAGAAGATCTTTATTAAGTTCCATTGAGCAATATCATGGTGTGGACACTTTCTTAAAAGATCATTATATCTCTCCTATGCATCGTGGAGCTATTCTCTAGGGATTTGGGAAAATGCCATGATTTCTCTCCTCATTTGTGTGGTTATACCCATAGTGTAATATTTCTTCAAGAACTCCTGTTGTAGCATGTCCCATGAAGATATGGAATTTGTTAGAAGGGACTACAACCAAGTTCTTGCTTTGTCTTTGAAAGAGAACTGGAAAAGACGCATTCTGAATGAATCATTGGTTAGAGTGGTCAACTTGGTAGTTGAACACAATTCCAAAAACACAACCAAGTGCTTATACGGATCCTCTATTGCATACCCATAAAAGGTAGGAAGCATTTGGAGTATAGCAGGCTTGATCTCAAAAGGGGTTGCATCAGCATCTGGAAAAATAAAGCACGAAGGGGAAGTATATGTGGTAGGAATGAAATGGTCCCTTAATTGTGGTTGTGGTAAAGGAATAGGTGACTCCCGTTCTCTATTACCATTACCATTATTACCCGGTGCATTATGTTGCTCAGCCATGTTATTAGAGGAACTATCAATATTATTCAAGTGTTTTTTAAGTTTCCTTAATTGACTTAAAGTTCTCTCTATTTTAGGATCATGCACTAAAGGTTTTGACCTAGTTTGGCGAGTTAACATGCATTGGTTCCATTAATCCTAATAGTAACAAAAAGAAAATATTCCAAGTAACAAAAAAAAGAACTCACAAAAGGTTTAATAAAGCAAAGCTTTTTTCTCCTTTAAACATCTTTGTCCTTACTGCTACTTTATACCTGAAAAGAAACAGAAGTAAGATGAGATATCAGAAAGTCCCGAAGACTGGTAAACCGAAATAACTAATTAAAAACTAAACAAAAATAATCTACCCGGTAATAGCGCCAAAAATTGATGTGTCTCTTGCAATCGAATGATATTGTGTAGGATAGTTCTATGTAGAGAGGATGTCGAACCCACAGAGAGATGAGATTTGTACTCAGTTTCAATTTAGTTTCATTAGTTTATAGGTAATTGGTTAGAAAATTTGTTGGTTGTCACAATTTAGCAAACTAAAAGTATAACACAATATTTAAATAACACGAATTAAACTAATTTAAATGATCAAAGAGAGAAAGTCTTAGGGCTTTGACTTCACCATAACCATCATATTATGGTTAATTATACTAACTCTGGGAATTTAACAATGATATTTTCCAAAATAATTGAACTCAATAACATTCGTTCAATTCGGGTTTTAAATAAAGATGTTTTACAAGATTAGCTAACTATAACCTATCTGCGATTAGCGTGGACTATCCGCCTACCTACTCTACCTACTTTAACTACTTTGCAAATGAACCACCTTTCTTAAGCATAGATTATGAAAACGTTCTTTTGTAAAAACATTAAAGTACCATTATATGACCTCTATTCTTGTGTTCGACAAGGCTCCACTAGATACCGTACAACAAGGTAGGTTGAGAACAAAGAACAGACCATTACATCTAAGACAAGGTAGTAACAGTTTATAATCCATTAAAGCATGAAAACCACTTGAGTTGTCTCAAGTGCTCATAGTCATATAATCAAGAAAATATATATATTAAAGTTAATCTCAGATTTAAAACAATCAAACCATAGTATTTAGGTTGGGTTACATCAGTGCCCTAAGAAAGGGTTTAGCTACTTATGATGAGACTAGATAGCATCTGTGTTGAGTTCATCTCCATCGTCGCGTACTACACTTCTCTCCTTAGGATTTGCACTTCTAAGGTTGTAGGAACCCTAAAAGCCACCACACTTTCAGCCTTCTGAATAACTCCGTAAAAGAGATTGAAATTCTGAACTTCTTCTATCAAGGCTTACGCCTTCTATTATAGAAGAAAGTATGTACTTGGTAGGCTTTTAAGTCTTCTAGCCGAATTGGGATGAGATACGGCTGGTAAAGAGAGTAATCCCGCAGCTTTTTATCTGACATGTAATGGAAGGCTCGAGCTTCAGGGCTCATGCCTTGAGAGGTTGATGTTTCTACTATTTCTTTTCCTTCTCTATGTTGTACTACATTTAATTATTCTTTTAAGGTGTTTAATTCATTCCTTGTGTAAAAGGAATCAAATCCTACAATCAAAATATTTCTTTTAATGTCTTCATTATTTCCTTATCTTAGGTAAATGCTTTATAACAATTGATACTTAGGTTCTAGATATTTATAGTTCAGATCATCTATTTCTAAATTATTGAAATCATATATGATTTTATCTATAATTTCATCTTCTAAGCTATCATAGTGAACATTAATTTCTTCGGGAGTATCTATCTTTATTAAAGTAGTTATAAAATCTTCTTCGTTATTCGTATTTATTAAATTATCTTGTCTTTTATAATTACTGAAATGTATACTGGCTTCTCCAGTATGTTTTATATATATTTTATTATTTTCTGGAATCTTTTGGATTGTTTTATTGAGATTTGGTAATTCTCATTCAGTTCCTTCGTAGGTTTCACTACTTACTTTCCCAAATTCAACCATTTGAACATATTTACTACTAAATGGTTTAACTATTTCGTCAAATTGAGCTTTAAACTTTAGGTTATACTGATTAACTGTTTTTCCCATAAATGAAGTATCAATTAATAGGTTTTCATACTGACCTGCCATATTATATCCTTTTGGAGATATTACTATCTTAATATGTTTACTAAATTCTCTAGTGGTAATTGTGTAATTAGGAATACATCCTACAATGGCTGCGTTAATTGCTAAATCTACTTCTGCGCTAGCTATTTGTGCTTGTTGATGGTTAATCCATCTATCATTATAAATATAAACAAGTGTTTTGGTTCCTACCTCTAATCTATTTAATCCTACTATGCCTATCATTATAACACCTAAATGCATGAGATCTAATTTAGTTTTTTCTAATTCATGACAAGCTTCTGGCGTTATGAGATCTAAAACTTCTTGATTATTAATTACACTTATTCTTTTTTGGCTAAGATGATTTTATATTTTACTCTGGAAATCTAACAGATTATTGGAATAAAGATTAACTTTATGAGATACTTTCTTCATTCCTTTTTCTATGTAACTTTGAGCATCTTGTTCATTATCATATAAATCTTCTACACGCATTATTTCTTTAGCTTTTCTAAGAATAATGGCTATTCTTTATATGGTTATAATAGATTTATTCGCATGGTGCTTTTAGTCTAGAAAGGATTAGTTGATAATTTTAAATTTGTTATTTTGTTTGAGAGTTTCGCTATTTCTTTAGAAGTTTCTAGGAATACTTTCTTGTAATACCTCTAATTTTTCTTCAAGTTTATTAACTTTTTCAGATAATAGGAATAATAATTGGATTAAAACATTATTTTGTCTAATATATATATTGGTTGATTTTAGGTCTGTCGTAAAGTTTGTAAATCCTATAGGTTCTTTATCTATTCTATAAAGCTCAGCTAATGCTTTTAGGTAATCAGGATTACTAATGCTCATAAATTATTACAATAACCTTTGGATATCTTCTTTTAATGATTTTAAATAGTTTATAATTATTTTTTGATTTTCTGCAATATCTTTTATATCACTATTTATATCTTTAATGGCAAAAATTATTATTTTGTTATCTAAATTTCCGAGACTAGACTTTTTTTCAGCTATTGTTTTAATATAATTTAGGTTTTCTCTGAGTCATTTTATCGAGGTGTCTAGGTTATTAAAATCTATTATGTTCATAAGCCTAACTAAAATCTTTGCCGTCTAGCTTCTAGAATATTCTGTACAAGAATAATTCTAGATCTAAGTTATTCTATTCTTTGTTGAAGGATATGTGTTGTATTACCGAGTTCTAGTGAAGTGTAACAGTTTCTAAGTGCTATTTGAAAATATCCTAGAATTCCTAAAAGTTTTTCTTTGGTTAAATTGTGCATAAAATAAACTTTAGGGGTGAAAATATAATTTTAGCTTATAAAAGGGTTCAAAATGAAGGTCTTCACTTTTGGTTCATGATATAGTAAATATGCAAACTATGCTCATGAATTGGTAATATACTTTTGCTACTACCACTTGTATATGAATGTCCTTATATATATATATATATATATATATATATATATATATATATATATATATATATATATATATTTAATATAGTCCATGTTTGTATGTGCAAAATACATGTTTCTAAGTACACCCGTCAATTGTTGGTATGTGAGAAAAAAAAATGTAAGAAGATATTGAGTGGAGAAGACATGTCATATGTTTCATATTCTGGATTTCAAAATAAAAAAAAATAAAAAATAAAAAAAATAAAAAAAAAATCACCATACTCTGAAATTGTCTCACCATCTAATGAAAACAACTCTCCACAAATTAATATATTAAATTTTCATTGACAGGCTATTGGGTTTGTGCCTCAAAATTTTCGTTTTCGAAGGTTGAAATTTGTAGAGAAAATTGTATCACATTATGTTTCTATTTTAAAGTTTTGATTATAATACTAACTATTTGCAGGCAATTTAAGGAATACTTGTCCAATAACCTACCATTAAGTGGATTGGAGAGAGTTAAATATCCCAACATATGTAATCATAGATGGAATCAACATGGGCTTGGAGGGGACAATGTGAAGGGTAGTTATAGGTCTCTACATCTAGGTCGGTGATCTTGTTACACTGGAGTGGTAAGCTTGATGAGAATAAACCATGTCCATTAGATTATTTTTTGGGATCATATGAAAAACACACTCACCCTAAAATTTTAAAGGTAAATGTGCTTGAAAACAGAGAGCACAAGCAACCTCAAGAAGGTGACGATGCTTGTGCTTTACCATACCATTTTGTTGGGAAGTGGCAACACGTACAACTTCATTAATGAATGACACCTTGGTTTGAAATTTTTTTTTTTTTTGCATATCATTGGAAAGAAATTCGATACCATTATCTGACTGAACTTGTTGTGTATGTAAAAAAAATTTAGCATCACTTCCTGAATAAAGAGAATAGATGCGAGAATAGAATTGAGTCTTAACCATTTCAAAATAAGATTGTAAAATATTATTTGTTTCAGACTTAACATTCATAAGATAAATCCAAGTGCATCTACTAAAACCATCAATAGTTGTTAAAAAATAGTGAGAACCATTCAAAGATGGTTAAGAAAAAGGACCCCATATGTCGCAATGAATTAAAAGAAAAGGTCTACTAGTAGTGATAGAACTAGACAGAAATGGCAAATGCCTTGGTTTTACCTGTGGACAAATTTCAAAAACTTTATTCTCTGAATAAGAAATAACAGAAACATCCTTAATAAAATTTGCAGAGAATGATAGGATAAGTACTGTCCAAGTCACCAATGGCATAGATCAATAGAATGAGGTTTAATGACTGCCATTGTTGAAGCTGCTTGAAAATAGTGTAACCCCTCATGAACGTTACCTTGTCCAATCATTCTCTTCGTTGACGAGTCCTAAAAAAAACACTTTTCTGAAAAAAAAATCATTAAACAATTATAAGTTTTGCAAGTTGACTCACTGATAAAAGGAGAAACTTGAATAAGGGGATTAAGAAAATGTTCTCAAGTTTAATAGTGGATGAAGGATGAACAGGTCCAATGTGTGTGATAGGTGCATTTAACCCATTTGGTAGTTGAACGAAAGATGGAGTGTTTTAATAGGTGCATTAGTTTTCTTTGGAGGATACCCAATGATTTTGAAACAACTATCTTTAGTGTGACCATTGTGACGGCCCAAGTTTTGTAAACCCGGTGCGTCAGTGATGACCAAAAGATGACCCAATAATGGATCCGAAATGCGGAAGCGAAAGGTGAAACAACGGTCTCTAGAGATAAAATGTGTCTCTAAGACACCAATGTGACCCTCAATGAGGTCACGGAACCCAAAGGAAACAAATGCAGAAGTGTCGTTTCAAAAATGGACAAAAAGAACCTAGGAGCAAAATGGTCATTTTGCAAAAAGGGGGATTCAGGTGCTATCGAGCACACAGCTGGAAAGAAAATGACAAATTAGTCAAGTTCAAAAAAAAGTTTACTCAATTTGGAGTCCGGACGGGGAAGAAAGGTCAAAAACAAAAATGATGTCGTGGCGGCCCGACGAGGACAACCCACCACTGCTGCAACTGAGAGTAAAAACGGGCATCTAAACGGAATTTTTTTGAAAAACTCAAAGAAGAAACCCCCCCTAAAATCAAGTTTCCTACACCAATTGCGGACGGAAACAAAAAAAAAAATGCATTGTAAAATGTCCAGAATGCCCCCAAGAAAATCAGGTCAAGAGGAAAAAAAAACTAATCCGAACTACTACCCAAGTTTTGGAAATAGGGTTTCGGGAGGTTTTTAAATTACCTAAATTGAAAATGCAATCTTAAAATGCACTCACAAGACCTCTGGAAGTTTCGGATCGGTCGTGATAATTTTCAAAAAAAAGTCGATGAATAGTACCAATTACATTTGTACTAAAAATTTGCAAAACCTGGCAGCAAGGATTTTTCGGAACAATATTGATTTTTGAGGGCCAAGATGATGTTTTCTGGAAACACACAAAGAAGCAACCCCCCTCAAAATCAAGTTTTCTACGTGACTCATGAGGAAAAATGAAAAAAACTCATTTTGAAATACCCAAAATGCCCTTGTAACAGAATAGGGTCAAACAAAAAAATATGCAACTTTAGGTTTTTGTTTCATCAAGGAAGGTATTGTTTGCCAAAATGAGCATGTAAGTGTACGTAATATGATAAAATATATGTGCTACAATGGCCTATGGCCTCATTACAATACATTTACAACATTTGACATGTCAAACCTCCAAGTTAGAAAAATTACATTTCATAGACAACTCATAAACATGCTAACACTTGCATGTGAACAAGAATGCTTCTAAAGAAGCTCAATTCAGCAAATCACCCAAGCAATTGCAATCTCCAATCTTGTATCATGTACTTGAAATATGCCCCAGTATCGTAGGGGTTAGTAACATAAAGCTACTCGTAGGAAATGAGCATACATCGACCTAAAGTTTTACAAGTTGCATGATTTAATTATTGTGGTTTATTCCACCTAACGTCTATGTCAAGGTGAGATTCAGGGAGCATCCTAGCTACCTAAGATCATTTCTAGCATCAATCACCTCATTCATGCAATTTTAACAACATAGGGTCATGCTTACACAAAGCAACAACATAGGAGCATGCTTACACAAAGCAACAACATAGTGGTTCTTTTTTTTTTTTCCTAAATGAACAACATAGTGGTTCTCAAGGTTATCAACTTGAAGTCTAAAATGCAACATGAACTAAATATAACAATTTAGCATAATTAGAATATCTAATACCACACATCAAGACATAGATTCTCTAAGTTATCAACTAGAAATCTAAAATTGTGAAATCAACTAAATATAACAATTTAGTATAGATGTACTTAACAACATCAAATCGCCGATAGCCAAAACCACAAGTCACAATATAAACATGATTGCAAACTTGGAATTAAATGTGAAAACAAATAGTGGAAGACTTGGACATCACGTCTCGGACTAAACCAAGAAAGAATTGGTTATTCCGGGCATTAACCCGCTGGGAAGACCACCCTAGTGCGCACTATCTCAATTGAGGAGAACTCATACCTCCCACACTAAAACCGAACTTTAGCCATATCACAGTAACAATGTCCCAAGACTTCAAAATAATTAAGTTAACAACTTATATACGTATTAAACAGTACACGAAACTACCTTCATGCACAAGTAGGTTGTAACCACACAACACATGCTCTAAATCCACAACTACTATAGGATGACAATGTCGAATCTTCAGAGCGCGATTCGTTATACACTATAATAACATCACATGTCGAATCTTCAGTGTGCGATTCATTACACGCTATAATAATATAATTCAATATTGGAACATAAACTCATAATTCCATTATAAGCCTAAAATCATGCCTTAAACATATTATCAATGTCAATTACATGATTCAATCAACGGTGCAACAAGGTAGAATTTAATTACATCATGATAATTAAATCTCTCAATTCTAAAACAACTCTAAATGGTCCCAAATTTACATATGCTAGTACATAAATCATAGTTATCACAAATATCAAGCTAAACACTCAATTAGACCAACGGAACCCTTAATTAGATTTTAATTAATCATTTTAATTAAAATCTCTAGATTTTCATACTTGTCCAAATGCTCTCAAATTAAAGTATGTTAAACAACATGCCAAAACCTAATTTAGAAGCATACTACAACTTAATTTCATGCAAGGTACGGCCATGCACTTTAATCTTTCACAAAAGATAAATATTAATTAAAAAGAGCAATTCTTATTTAATTAATCCCAATTTAATATATGTTAACAAACATATTAAAACTAGATTTTCTAGTATGCCACAATTCAAATCAAAGTTATATATCATCATAAATTTTAAATCTTATACAAAGAAATACAAATTAATAACTTTACAGATTTGATACAAGGCATATATATAAGTTGTATACTTGTGCTAAATACTCAATACAACACACACAAAAGCCTAAAACATTCCCTACCTCAATTTGAGATTAAAATCTCAAAAGCCATCAAAATGGAATGGCTCCGAATCCGACGAAACTACTAGGTTTTGTCGGGGACAACGCCGTGAATATAACCCCCATGAAAGCCCTATCAAAATCATAACTTGACCTCAAAACCAAACTCAAGAAATGGTCAAAACTGAATTCGAATAAGGGGGAAAGATAAAGCACGCCGAGGGGAACAACAAACGTTAAGGCTGAAGACTTTCTATCAAGGAAAAGTGAACCAAAAGAGGAGAGAGAAGATGGCAGCACCCCTTGGGCTGCCAAGGGAGCTCCAGGTCGTGCATGAAGAGGGGAGAAGATGAAAAATGAAATATCTCACCCCCCTTTTATAGAAATCTCAAAAAGTGCCCCAAACGGGCCCAACCGGGTCTGAAAAAGTAAAATTTGAGCAAACGTGCTCAAATGACAAAACTTTGTGAATGAAATAGATTCCAAATGATAAAATATGAACAACGGAAGAAACGGCATCAAAAACCGAGTCTCAAGCAGAAAGTTATGCCCAAAACAAGTTTGGCGCAAACTAGGGCCAGAAACCCTGAAACTGGAAAACAATGACCAGAAGGAATTTCTAAGAGTACATAACTCTACAAAAAGTGAAAATGAATCCCGTACGAGGATTCAAACTCAAAACAAGGCATTTAGCAATAACTTTCATTAATTGCACAATGGCCCCTCCAAAAAGTGAAAACTGCACTAATGGCCAGAATGAAAATATCTTCCAAAAATATTTTTTCTTAAAAACCCCTGAAATAAAATATCTTCAAAAGATATTTATGAAAAACACCCCAAGAAAAGAAAAAAATTTCAAAGAACTTCGCATTTATGCCCCTATGGACACCGGGAGCAACCAGAGTACTTTCTTGCAAAAGTAAAGATACGTATTTCGTGAAAACCACTCAAGATGGAGATACATGAAGTCAAAAACCAACTCCAAACACAAGAAGTGTGGTTACGCCAACAAAATGTCAAACGGGGAAAAGACAAAATAGGGAAAAGGACGAAAATTGAATAGTGTCGAAAAACGAAAAATGTGGAAACGACTCGGTCCTCAAAGAAAGTTGTCAATTCATAGAAAAGAGTCTTAGAAATCACTCTAGAGCACTCGAGACGACACTAAACGAAGAGTAACTGAACTCAAAAAGGAAAGACAACGTAAAAAAAAATATCCGTGAAAATCCGGGTCATTACAACCGTCGCGATCACAATGATCACAGTGGTAGCATGTCTTGATGTTGGATGAACCACCACAGATAAAATTTCTTCCGCAGGTTATGGGTTTGGAACTAAGAGCAGCAGCATCTAAAGTTAGAGATGATGAAGAATGTATCTCTTGTTGCTTCTCTTTTTGACGAACAAGAGAATAAATTTTGGTTGTGCTAAGAAAAGGTTCTATAAGGAGTATTTGACTCCGAAGCATCACATATCGATCATGAAGGCCCTGTAAAAACTCCATTGCTTTATCTTGTTAGAGTTATTTCGCAATAGCTTTTCCATTCCCACAAGTGTATGGTTAGATGGTGACAAGGGAATTAAGCTCATTCTGCAATGATTTGAGCCTTGTGAAATAAGCGAAAACAGACAAGTTCTCTTGTTTGAGAAAGGAAATTAACTGTTTCAACTGATAAATTGTGGAATGTTGGATTGAGAAAAATGCTCTGAAATATCCAACCAAATCTCCTTTATAGTGTCAGCATATAAGATACTACTGCGAATCTCACACGAAACAGAGTTGAGAATATATGAATAAACTAAATTATTACATCTCTCCCATTGAGAGAGTTCATTGGATGTAGTCAGTTTTTGTAAGGTGCCATCCATAAAACATAGCTTGTTTTTGGCACGTAAAGCTATGGTAATGGCATGAATCCAAGTACCATAATTATCTCCAGACAATGGAGGAGCAACAAGCACCATGATTGGAATATCGAAATGATGAACATAAAGAGGATCATTAGTTGATCCTTGCAATTCATTTTCAGATGAAGCGCTTCGATCATATCGTGTTTCAGCCATTGAAGAAGTGATGAAGAAAAGAATGAATAAAAGATAAACAAATTAAGGAAGATCTTTTGAGGAATGAGGCTCTGATACCATGTGAAAGAACATAAACAATTTTTGTGATTTCTTCTCAATTGAGAAGTAAATCAATAATCATGAACGTTAACTTGTCCAATCATTCTCTTCATTGACGGGTCCTAAAAAAAACATTTTAAAAAAAAAAAAGTCACTAAACAATTATTTGTTTTTGCAAGTTGACTCACTGATAAAGAGTTAAACTTGAATAAAGGGATAAAGAAAACGTTCTCAAGTTTAATAGTGGATGAAAGATGAACAGGTCCAATTTGTGTGATAAGTGCATTTTGATGAGCGCTGAAAAATGCGTATTTAAACCCCTTAAGCTTGAACATTTGAGGACCTTTATTTATCTTATTTTCCCGCTTTAGACTAATTTCGTGTTATTGTCCTTTTCAGGTACTTATCCCCAAAATAAGCTAACTTAGCTAAATAAGAGCATAATTGAAGCAATCTTGAGATGAATTAAAGAAAGGAGCAAAGTAGGAGAAAAAGGAAGCAAGTGGTGCAAAATCAGCAAGTTTGATCGGTCTCAGTAACAGTTCGACCGATCGAAAGTTCATCGATCTCAGTGCTTCAAGATGGATCTGAGCTATTTTGTCCTTATCCAAAGTTCCCACAAAGTTCGATCGATCCAACTTCTTTCAGATCGATTGAAAAGATTCTATCTTATCTAGTTGTACCACCCCACCTACCACTTTTGTCTCTTTCCCAAAAATATCTCCAAAATATCTCAAATTTGTCTTTATCCAAGAAGGCACCGCCATAGAGGATCGACCCAACTTAAATTCGATAAATCTTAGCCATGTTCGATCAATCTCACCTCAAGTTCGATCGATCGAACTTCTCCAAATCTGAGAAAATGCAATTTCCAGCTCATTAAAAGTTGTTTCATATCCAATCTTTGGGAAGGAATCTTGGAGCACGAGCCTAGATATTTGGGGGGTGCCATTTGACCTACCTATATAAGGAATATGAGGCACCTTTACCACATATACTAAAGGATATACTTGAGGCTACACTAGAGACTTGATACTTGACTCTTGATATTCTTAGTGAGGAAGAAAAGAAAGGAGGAGGCTAGAGACACAAGCTTGAAGTTCTTCCATCAACCAAGAAGAGGACCAATCTCTACCATGGAGTTTGCCCTTGAGGGTTGGAGGACACCATCAATGAGTGGCTAGACATCCTCTTGGGGCTAGAGTTAGCCTTAAGCATGCTTTCTACATATTGATTTATGTATTTTTGAGGGGATTTGTATTGTGTACATGTTTTGACATATTTATATACATAAATATTGTTTATTCAATGATTTGTATGGTTTAATACTTCCAATTGTTCATTTCATTCTATCCATATGTCTATGTATACAAGAATAGATGTTCATGTACTTGTCTCTAGATTTTGTGTTCTTGATGCATGTCTATGTACATTGATTCTATAGATCTAGAGATTGTCAAGACATAGTGCTTAATGGAATGCTCTTATGGTTTATTTTATGTTTTATACTCATTTATTGATGAATTGTGCCTCTCCCTTAGTTTAATTAGTTTAAATTCATATCATTAGCTTAATTGTAGTGTAATGATAGTTTAGATGTTAAATGGGAGGACAATTCATGCTTGTTGTTTGATGTTCTATACTTATGAATGCAAGTGGCTTGTTTCTATAATTTTGTGATGTGTTTGGATTGTGAGCTTAAAGAGGAATTAATGGCTTAGTTTGATATATTGTGCTATTCATTATGTTGTCTAGACAATATATGCTTAATTGGTCATCCATGCTTGTTGAAACAACCACACACACACCATTGTTACAATACATGTTTTTCCCCTCATTAATCATTTATTAAGGGTGTAGAAGAGCAATACTTAGTGGTGATCTCTAAACCCCAAGATCTCTCTCTCTCTTATTTTACCTCTATTGCATTTAATTGTTTACTTTAGTCTAAATTGCATCTTAGCATCATTCAACCACCAACCAATCTTTTGATCACTCTACCTACTAACCCTAATCTCGATTCCACAACCTAAAACGACCCACCAATCCCTTGGGACTATCCCTACTTACCCTTGCTATATTTTTAGTTAGCGGTAGTAGTAGCATCTATAAATATAAAACTTGGCCACACTAATTTGCACAGAAATTTGGTGACACAGTACGGCACCCACCAAGTTTTTGGTGCCATTACCGGGGATTGATTGAAGGCAACGTCATATTTGTGGAATCAATTAGGAATTAGTACTCTTTTGATCGTGTCTTTACTTTATTTCCATTTTCATTTTGATTACTTATTGTGTTGGTTCTTGTTTGACTAGGTGCATTGAGCTAGAAGGTGAGCAAAGAAGCATTTTGAGTAAGGAGCTAACCAAAAGCAAGAAACCAAGGAAAAAGTTAAATTCTAAAAAATTTGCAAGGCTAAAATTTAAAATTGAATTGAAGTGCTAATGGACACTTTGTGAGATCTTTCTAACTCAATCTTTAGTTAAATCGTCGGCCCGCATGGAGGCTTGTGTTTCAATTCTTAGATAAATCGTGAGCTTGCGTGGAGGCAATTTTATTTATTTTTTGTATATTGTTCAAGCATGGGAGTATGGGATCATTGTATGTGGAGGAAGTTGTTGATTGTTGAATTATTGCGAAGGTGAAATGATTATTAATTATTTGCTACTTGTTTGTGTTTTGTTTATGCATGCATGGTCGTAGGTCATTAAATCCTACTTTTATCCCTCCTAATTTGCATCTTGAATCGGTTATCTGTAATCTAAGGGGAAGAGGTAGTTCTCATCACTCTATTTTGCCAATAGAGGATTTGAATGACGACCATGTGGAGGACCTTGGTCACATAGACCAACAAGGTATCCTCCAACCCAATGTGCATCATGATAACATGCTAGTACCATTAGGCATGCCAAGGCCATTCGTTCACCCACCATAACAACAAGGCCAAGTTCCATTGGGAATACCAAGGCCAATGTTTGACCCACAACGTCCCACAGTTCAAAGCAATCAAGGTGCCCATGTTGCACCTCCAATTGTTAATCCTCCCCTTACTTTAAGAGATCACTATGTGCCTAATGAATATAATGGACCCACATGCATTCAATTGCTACCATTTAGAGCACATCACTATGAAATCAAACCACAAACCATTTAAATGCTTCCTAACTATCATGGACTTCCAAGTGAAGAACCTTACAAGCATTTGGATGAGTTTCTTGAAGTATGTTCACCGTGAGGTACACGGACATGCCGGAAGAGGTCTTAAGGCTTAAAATTTTTCTATTCACCCTTAAAGACAAGACAAAATATCGGTTTAACAATCTTAGGCCTTTTTCAAAAACTTCTTGGGCAGAAATGCAATAAGAATTCTTGAAGAAGTACTATCCGGTTTCTAAGACCAATGCCATAAGAACCTCAATTCGAGAGTTTTCACACGGGGATGGGGAAACGTTCCATGAGGCAGGGGAAAGATTCAATGAATTGCTTAGGAAGTGTCCACATCATGACATGCCCAAATGGCAATTAGTTCAATATTTCTTTGAGAGCTTATCGGATAATTACAAGGGCATGGTTGATGCTTCCATGGGTGGCTCTTACATTGATAGGCATGAGGATGACGTGTGGCGTCTTTATGAGAGCATGAGTGAAAATTCTTTGCATCAAACTTTATCTTCTAAGAATGGTAGAAATTCAAGTGGAAGGAAGAGTGCTGGCTTACATCAAGTCGACCATTCCAATGAAATAGCCACCGAGATGAAATCATTATCTCAAAGGTTTGATCAATTCTTAATCAACCAAACTCTGCAAACCAAGTATCTTCCTTCCCTAACTACTCCCATCATGCATCCAATGAATCATGTATGACTTGTTCAAGTGTTTTATATTCTACTTCCAATTGTCCCCATGGATATGTGTAAAATGAGCATCATGAACAAGTCAATGCAACTTTTGTTAATTAAGGGAACAATCCTTATGGCAATTACTATAATCCTAGTTAGAGGAATCATCCTAACTTTTCTTGAAAAAGCTAAGGGGAAGGCTCAAACCCTTCCCAAGGTGGTTTTCAAGGAAAGTATGTTCTACCACCAATGCAAAGCCAGGGTTCCCAAGGTTTTAGATCATTTCAATCCTATGGTAATCAATTCTCTAATTCTCACTTTCCAAATTAATCATATTCTCAAGGAAATTCTAAGAGTCCCGCCTTTGAAGAGAAAGTTTTGACCGCTTTAGGCACTCTAGAGGCGAACACTCAATTGCTTCATTCTCATTCTCAATCCATTGCTAAGCAAGAAACCCAAGTAGGGTAAAGAGCTAGCACTTTAAATGCTAGAGAGAAAAGGAAAATGCCTTTGAATGCCCCACCAAAGCAATAATATGTTGTGGAGACTCATTCCTCATCAGAAGGTCACACAATAGAGCATGTCAATGTGGTGACAACCTTGAGAAATCGGAAGATTATGGACAACCAAGTGGGTATATCCAATGAAGAAAGTGAATCGATGCAACCCAAAGTTGACACCCGTCTCGTTTCTTATCATATTCCTCTTTCATTGCATATGCATGATCCTTCAAATGAGAATGTGTTGAAAAGTGATTTGAAAAGTGATTTGAAAAGAAAAATCTTCAAAATGATTTCAAAACCTCTTGTGTTGAATAAACTTCAAAGAAAATTTCTGAAAAGGTTTTTAAACCAAAAGCTCCATTTCCGGATGCCTTAAAAGGATCCATTTCAATTGACAAGCAAAAGGCCAAAACCAATGAAATCATTGATGTGTTTAGGCAAGTGAAAGTGAATCTTTCGCTTTTGGATGCAATCAAGCAAATTCCGGCTTATGCCAAGTTTTTAAAAGATCTTTACACTAAAAAGAGGAAGAACAAAAGCTAAGCACCTAGGAAAGTGGTTTTAACCAAGCAAGTGAGCTCAATTTTGCAACACAACACTCTTCCAAAGTTTAAGGACCCCGGTTCACCTACTACTTCTTGAATCATTGGTGACCATGTCATTAATAGGGGTCTTCTAGACTTAAGAGCAAGTGTTAACCTTCTTCCATACTCGGTATATATCAAATTAGGCATAGGAGACTTAAAACCGACGTCGGTGGTTTTGCAACTTGCCGACCGATCCATCAAAAAGCCTAGGGGTGTCATTGAAGATGTCTTGATTAAGATTAATAAGTTTTTCTTCCCCGTTGATTTCGTTGTCATTGACACGGAACCGGTCCCTAATCCTAAGAGCCAAATTCCAGTTATCCTTGGCCGTCCTTTCTTAGCAACCTTAAATGCCAACATTAATTGTAGGACGGGGATAATGAAGATCTCATTTGGCCATGTAATGACCCGGATTTTTCGGATAATTTTTTTTTCCGTTGTCTTTTCCCTTCTGAGTTTGGTTTCTTATCGATTAGTGTCGTCTCGAGTGCTCTGGAGTGATTTCCGAGACTCTTTTCTTTGGATTGTCAATTTCCTTTGACGATCGAGTCATTTTCACATTTTTCGTTTTTCGACACTATTCACTTTTCGTCTTTTTCCCTATTTCGTCTTTTCCTCGTTTGGCACTTTGTTTGCGTAACCACACTTCTTGTGTTCGGAGTTGGTTTCTGACTTCACGTATCTTCATTCCCAATGATTTTTATGAGATACGTATCTTTACTTTCATGAGAAAGTACTCTGGTTGCTCCCGGTATCCATAGGGGCATAAATGCAAAGTTCTTTGGAAACTTTTTCTTTTCTTGGGGTATTTTTCATAAATATCTTTTGAAGATATTTTATTTTAGGGGTATCTAAGAAAATATCTTTTGGAAGATATTTTCATTCTGGGGCAGTTTCGCAGATTTCACTTTTTGGAGGGGTCATTGTGCAATTAATGAAAGTTATTGCTCAATGCCTTGTTTTGAGCCTGGATCCTCGTACGGGATTCATTTTCACATTTCGTCAAGTCGTGGACTCTTAGAATTTACTCCTGGACGATGTTTTCCAGTTTCAGGGTTTTTGGCCCCGGTTTGCGCCTAACTTGTTTTGGGCATAACTCTGTGCTCGGGACTCGGTTTTCGACACCATTTCTTCCTTTGTTTATATTTTATCATTTGGAATCTTTTTTATTCACGGAGTTTTGCCATTTGAGCGAGTCTGCATGAATTTCACTTTTCCAGACCCGGTAGGGCCCATTCGGGGCACTTTTTGAGTTTTTCTATAAATAGGAGGTCTTAGAAAGAAAAATCAGATTTTTCTCTCTCTCCTCTCTCATGGCCGGTCCAAGCTCCATCCATGGCTGCCATCTTCTCTCTCCTCTTTTGGACTTCTTCCCTTCATTAAAAAGTGGTGATGCCTTTGTGTTTATTGTTCCCCTCGGCGAGGCCTTCGATTCCAACCGATTGAAATCTCGTTTTGGCCATTTCTTTAGTTCGGGTTTGAAGTTAAGTTGTGTTTTTGATGGGGCTTCCTTGGGATTAATGTTCGTGGTGTTGTCCCCGACAAAACCTAAGAGTTTCGTCGGATTTGGAGCCGATTTATGTTGCTGGGGATTTGAGATTTCATCTCAAATGGAGGTAGGGAATGTTTTAGGTTTTTGTGTGTGTTGTATTGAGTGTTTAACATGATTATACAACTTATATATGTCCCTTGTATCAAATCTAGAAAGTTAGTAATTTTTATTTCTTTGTATAAGATTTAAAATTCATGATGATATAAAACTTTGATTTGAATTGTGGCATGATAGAAACTCTTATTTTAATATGTTGGTTAATATATATTAATTTAGGATTAATTAAATAAGAATTGCTCTTTTTAATTAATATTTATCTTTTGTGAAAGATTTAAGTTCATGGCCATACCTTGTATGGAATTGAGTTGTGTTATGCTTCTAAACTAAGTTTTGGCATGTTTGTTAACATACTTTAATTTGAGAGCATTTGGTTGAGTTTGGAAATCTAGAGACTTTAATTAAGGGAATTAATTAAAATCTATTTTGGTGGTTTCATGGGCCTAATTAAGCTTGTGTGTGAATATATGTAATGACCATGATATGTCTATTAACATATATTAACATATATTAATTATTTTGATGTAATTAAATTCTGTCTTATGTATCCATAGATCTAATCATGTTTTAGAAGTTGTTTCTATTTTAAGAGTATGGATTTAGACTTGTGATGTATTCACTAGATTGTGTTATATGCATTAAAGAGCATTGTTGTTAAGTTTATATTCATGAGAGTATGTTTCTAATATGAATATATTATTGGCTTGTAATTTCGTATCATTACGGATATGAAATACTTATTATGCACAATTAAGAGTTATATTGCTAACTTGTTACTATGTAGTAGTAATATATATAAGTTATGAACTTATTTGGCTTATTTTGGAATCTTGGAACATTGTTGAGTTGAGATGGCTAGGGTTTGGCTCTAGTACGAGGACATGAGTCCTCTAAGTCATTGAGATAGTGCGCACTTAGGGTGGTCTTCCCTGCGGGTTAATGCCCGGAATAACCATTGAGGTCTCGGCAGAATTCTGAGCGCGATGTCCAAGTCTTCCACTGTTTGTTTTCGCATTCAATTCCAAGTTGACAATCATGCTTACCTTGTTAACTTGTGGTTTTGGCTATTGGCGATTTTGATGTTGTTAAGTACATCCATACTAAATTAATATATTTAGTTGATTTCACACTTTTAGATTTCTAGTTGATAACCTAGAGAATCTATGTCTTGATGTGTGGTATTAGATATTCTAATTATGCTAAATTGTTATATTTAGTTGATGTTGCATTTTAGACTTCAAGTTGATAATCTTGAGAATCTATATGTTGTAACTTTGTGTAAGCATGCTCCTATGTTGTTGCTTTGTGTAAGCATGAACCTATGTTGCTAAATTTGCATGAATGAGGTAATTGATACTAGAAATGATCTTAGGTAGCTAGGATGCTCCTTGAGTCTCACCTTTGACATAGACGTTAGGTTGAATGAACCACAATGATTAAATCATGCAACTTGTAAAACGTAGGTTGATGCATGCTCATTTCCTACGAGTAGCTTTATGTTACTCACCCCTACGATATTAGGGAATATTTCAGGTGCAAGAATCAAAGTTGAGGTCTTTATTATGCTTGGATGGTTTGTGGACTTGGAGACTTCCATTTTTGTGAAGGTTGGCTTGGAATGCCAATTGTAGTCTTATATGTCAACATGTGTACATTTGATTCCTTATATGTAATGTGTACATGAGAACACTCTTTACGATGTATTTGACATGTATGAGATGAGGCTAGAGGCCAATGACATGTAAATTGTATCCTATGTAAATTTTGACTTCATGGAATATTATGAAAGTATTGTAAAATATTAAGTTTTTGATTCACCATGTTTGCATTGGGTGTGGGAATTCCATTTTGATTCTTCCATTAGCATTCATTCACCATGTATGAAGTGTGGCCAAGGGCCAAGCGACATTTTGAAACCATTTCATAGTTTTGAATTCCAAGTTTTCGTTCCAAACTTCATTTTTGGCATTTTGGCCGTTGGGAGCTCATATTTTGCATCGGCCATATTTTTGGGCTATGGACCATTGTAGCACATCTTACTAGGTAAGTTACATTTGCGTGCATGGTCGTTTCCAGGCAAAGCTTCTTCTTTGGTGAAATGAGCCTCCTACGGACTCATTTTACACTTTTGTTGCATTTTCTGACCTAAGGGTATTTTGGAAATTTTCTTTGGGAAATAAATTCCGTTCTTCAAATGGTTGAATAGAAAATATGATATTAGGGGGGGTTTCTTTTTCGTGTTTTTCCAGAAAATGCCATCTTGGCATCGGAAATCGCATCCGAAGTTTAGCTCTCAGTTTTTAAATTTAGCAGCTTTTTGGACCCTCTGGACCAGTTTTCTTGGGAGGGAATTTTGGGCATTTCACATTGTGTATTTTTTTATTTTTCTCATAAGTCACGTAGAAAACTCGATTTTGAGTGGGGTTTCTTCTTTGAGTTTTTCCAGAAAATGTCATCTTGGCCCTCAAATTTCCATTTTTCCCGGAAAAACCCCTACTGCCAGGTTTTTTGGGCTACCCATTCTGCCTCCTTCACATGTAAACGGTTACGAGGGGTTTCGTAACCGGTTACATGTGCATGGGCAGTGTGTTTCTCGTGATTTTTGGCTTCCTAACCGGTTAGGAAGGTCTCCTAACCGGTTAGATGTTCTTGGTTGCCATCTTTTTGACCGTTTTGCCCCTTCTTCTTCTG
Organism: Cornus florida; assembly: GCF_030987335.1. Lineage (NCBI taxonomy): Eukaryota > Viridiplantae > Streptophyta > Magnoliopsida > Cornales > Cornaceae > Cornus > Cornus florida. The sequence goes on along the minus strand of NW_026775576.1, from coordinate 35,856,554 downwards.
TTAGCCATATCTTCTTCATCCGAACTCCGAATCAAGCGATTTTTGAGTCTAAGTTCATTGATTTTTCGTTGTCTTTCCAATGGTGTGCTCGGTGGCACCCACTTTTAGGCTGGAAATGACAATTTTTCCCCTAGGTTCATTCTTGTCAGTTTTTGAAATGTTGTTTCCGCATTTGATTCCTTTGGGTCCCGTGACCTCGTTGAGGATCACAATGGTGTCTTAGAGTCATGTTGTATCTCTAGAGACCGTTGTCTGTCTTTTACTTCCGCATTTCGGATCCGTTATCGGATCATCTTTCGGTTCATCACTGACGCACTAGGTTGAAAAACTTGGGTCGTCACAAGTGGTATCAGAGCTCTTAGGTTCGAAAACCTTTGGACGACGGGTTTTGGGTGCATATCATGCTTTTGTTGCCATGCTCTATCTGTTTATATGCTTTATGATAACATGTTTATGGGCTTACGTGCTACATGTTGTATGCCGTTTGTTTAATATTATTTTATTTTAATGTAAAGAGCATGACATATGATGTATGCTAAATTAGAATTGCATATGCATAACTGTGTTGCATATTTGGCATAACACGGGTTTGGTCATTGAGGCACAAGTTGAGGTTGATGGTGATTGTAGTCACAGTCTCGTGGTAATGTAGGTTGATGTCGACCTAGCATTGGTTTTGAGGTAGATGGATGATCACCTTTTGTTCAGACTCTTGTGAGATGAGTCATTTGGCGTTACCGTAGTGGTGGATTTGTTAGTTTTGGGCCATGATGAGGTTATGGACCTCTTACGATCCTTGATTGTTCAGGATGATTCCTCTGGAACTTGCGTTTTTTCGTGGGCGAGTACGTTTGTGGGCGGGTGCATGGCACTGTCATGCTACCGTACTGGCGAGCTACAAGTACAGTTCGGATGGAATCAATGTTGGTTTTGTTCTAATAGGCGTTGTCCTTTTGATCGATGATGATGATGGTTGTTTTGGAGATCAGTCATAGTGATTGATTTGGTTGTTATTAGGATGGCTGTAGTTGCCATTTTCCTTGAGGAGTTCTTGCGTGATGACGCTTTTGGGATCAAGTTGATTGATTGAGGTTACGGATAGTGAGAGCACTGCACTGTTAGTGTCACTTGTAGTGTCACCTCAAGATTCGGAGATGGATTGTTAGAGTCTTACCGTTGTGGTAAGGGCTCACGTTTGTTTGGAGACAGGTTGTTGTCGCATTGGTTTTGGAGACAGTTTACGACTAGGAATTGTCCTTCCTTTTCTTAGACACTCAAGGACACGACGTCCATAGGGTTCATTGTTTTATCATGTTATCTTATACAGTTTCGTTTACTACCATGTTAGTAGTATGATTTATGATATTCTGATGCATGAGTAGGTGGAGGTATATCCACATTTGCCTTCTTGTTGTATGGCATTAGCATGCCTTTTTTATATGCTTAGAGATGCCATGTTGTTACTATATTTTATTGACCTGATTTTTGTGCTTACGTGGAGACGTGCCGCATGTATCTTTGGTTTTTACCTATGCGAGTAGATTTTCTTTCTGGTAGTTGCATTCCTTGTCATATGCATGACTTTCAGGTTTGGTATTCCTTTTGTTTTCCCTCGGTCGCACGTAGCGTGTAGGCGAATTTCCACAATGGTTTCGTATTTGGTTCGAGTAAGGGACTTCACATGGAGTGAGTCTCTTCTCTTCATTGCGTTGTGTACAGTTTTGGGGTTGACTGATCCGTAAGGGTCACCATCTTTGTCTTGAGTCCTTGGTGAGGATTTGTTGGATTTTGGTCGACTTACTTCCATGTAGGGGGTGAAGTCTTTGGCCTTGTTGTCTTTCGTTATAGAGATGGAGTCGTGGAGTTGTCCTTTTTAGAACTGGTGGTTCCCTTTCTTTCGTGTCTACCCTTGGGGAGTTTTTGCCATGGTTGTTGATAGCTGTGGTGCTCAGAGTGAGTTAATTAGTGTGAGATCATTTTGTGGGGACTTGTGTCCATACCATTGAGGATTCGTTTGATTCGAGAGGTGAGCTCAATGCTCTTTTGAGAACGTCTTTTGGAGACTTGTTTCAGTTTTAGAAATCTTGATGTTGTTGACTCTTAGGAGGGGTTTTGAAGGATCGCTGTTCGAAATGACTGTTTGTGGAGTTTTCTCGTCCTAGTTATGGCTAGGCATAGTTTTGAGGAATCGTAGTTCCAGTGGTTGTTTATGGATCGATAGAAATTGAAGAATTTTGATTTAGCTTGGTGTTGCCAAGCATGGTTTTGAGAGATTCATCTTGTGACCTTGGTTGTTGGCATTTTGATGTATGTGCCACCTGGTGGATTTGTATTTTGGGGATTTAGTTATCCGTGATAGGGATGTGGATCTGATGTTTGATCATGGTGATTGGTCTAGTAGTTGATCTATTTCTGGGAGATATGAAGGATTTTCAATGAAATGTCTTATTGTGAGGTTCGTTTTGATTTCTGTAGGCATTAATTTGCTTGTCAGGTTTTGGATTCCTGATTAATGTTGTTAATAGGGGTATTTTGAGACATTAGAGATGTTAGTTTTGCTGTATTGAGGATTTATGACCTTAAGCATAACTGTACCTATAGCATTGTTGTAAGAGTTTTGGGATTGGCTAGGATGGTCTGCCAGACATCTTTGGACCATATCTCAACTCTCACAAAATGTTGGTCTACGTAGTGCTTTTGGCAATGATCATTTTTGACATTGATATCATTTGTTTCAAGAGGTTTCTTGGGTAGACCTAGTGGGGGGCAGGTTATGAATTAATGTCTTATACTGTCATGCTACCATACAAGTTGTGTGTTGTAGGCGAATATTAGTTGCCGTCGATGCTACCTTACTGACGAGTAAATGTAGGCGGGCACTAGATACTGTCATTGCTACCACACATTCGAGTACGTCGTGGGTGAGTTCTGGTCGCTATTCGTACTGCCACGTTGTGTTTGTTCTGTACCCTGATTTGATATGTAGTTATCTTGGAGTTCTTTCGGTGGTTGTTTTATTTTGGCTCCTTATGATGGTTTGTCATGAGGGACGCTTACAGTTGTTGTTTTCCGTTCTTTTGTCTGACCTTGGGTTCTCTGTGTGAGTTCTGACTTGTCGTGTGGCCATGTCGTCACTTTTCCCTTGAAGGGTTGTCTTGTCATGAGCACGCGGGTGCAATTGACAGTGGTTTGTGTGTTCCTTTCAGCATCGAGGTCGCTGGTATAGCGCGTTGTGAGGGATACTCGAAGATGTACTCTGTAGTTACCTAGTTTCGCTTTCTGTTTCGTTGGGCTAGATTTCGGGGACGAAATCCCTTTAAGGTGGGAAGGTTATAATGACCCGGATTTTTTGAATAAATTTTTTTTCCGTTGTCTTTTCCCTTCTGAATTTGGTTTCTTGTCAATTAGTGTCGTCTCGAGTGCTCTGGAGTGATTTCCGAGACTCTTTTCTTTGGATTGACAATTTCCTTTGAGGACCGAGTCATTTTCACATTTTTCGTTTTTCGACACTATTCACTTTTCGTCCTTTTCCCTATTCCGTCTTTTTCCCTATTTCGTCTTTTCCTCGTTTGGCACTTTGTTTGCGTAACCACACTTCTTGTGTTCGAAGTTGGTTTCTGACTTCATGTATCTTCATTCCGAATGATTTCTATGAGATACGTATCTTTACTTTCGTGAGAAAGTACTCTGGTTGCTCCCGGTGTCCGTATGGGCATAAATACAAAGTTCTTTGAAAACTTTTTCTTTTCTTGGGGTATTTTTCATAAATATCTTTTGAAGATATTTTATTTCAGGGGTATCTAAGAAAATATCTTTTGGAAGATATTTTCATTTTGGGGCAGTTTCGCAGTTTTCACTTTTTGGAGGGGTCATTGTGCAATTAATGAAAGTTATTGCTCAATGCCTTGTTTTGAGCCTGGATTCTCGTACGGAATTCATTTTCACATTTTGTCGAGTCATGGACTCTTAGAATTTCCTCCTGCACGATGTTTTCCAGTTTCAGGGTTTTTGGCCCCAATTTGCGCCAAACTTGTTTTGGGCATAACTCTCTGCTTGGGACTCAGTTTTCGACGCCGTCTCTTCCGTTGTTCATATTTTATCATTTGGAATCTTTTACGTTCACGGAGTTTTGCCATTTGAGCCCGTCTACATGAATTCCACTTTTCCAGACCCGATAGGGCCCGTTCGGGACACTTTTTCAGTTTTTCTATAAATAGGGGGTCTTAGAAAGAAAAATCAGATTTTTCTCTCTCTCTCCTCTCTCATGGCCGGTCCAAGCTCCATCCATGGCTGCCATCTTCTCTCTCCTCTTTTGGACTTCTTCCCTTCATTAAAAAGTGGTGATGCCTTTGTGTTTATTGTTCCCCTCAACGAGGCCTTCGATTCCAACCGATTGGAATCTCGTTTTGGCTATTTCTTTAGTTCGGGTTTGAAGTCAAGTTGTGTTTTTGATGGGGCTTCCTTGGGATTCATGTTCGTGGTGTTGTCCCCGACAAAACCTAGGAGTTTCGTCGGATTCGGAGCCGATTTATTTTAGTGGGGATTTGAGATTTCATCTCAAATGGAGGTAGGGAATGTTTTAGGCTTTTGTGTGTGTTGTATCGAGTGTTTAGCATGATTATACAACTTATATATGTCCCTTGTATCAAATTTAGAAAGTTAGTAATTTTTATTTCTTTGTATAAGATTTAAAATTCATGATGATATATAACTTTGATTTGAATTGTGGCATAGTAGAAACTCTTATTTTAATATGTTGGTTAACATATATTAATTTGGGATTAATTAAATAAGAATTGCTCTTTTTAATTAATATTTATCTTTTGTGAAAGATTTAAGTTCATGGTCATACCTTGTATGGAATTGAGTGGTATTATGCTTCTAAATTAAGTTTTGACATGTTTGTTAACATACTTTAACTTGAGAGCATTTGGTTGAGTTTGGAAATCTAGAGACTTTAATTAAGGGAATTAATTAAAATCTATTTTGGTGGTTTCATGGGCCTAATTAAGCTTGTGTGTGAATATATGTAATGACCATAATATGTCTATTAACATATATTAAATTGGGTCCAATTGGAAATGATTTGAAATCTAGAGAGTTTAATTATTTTAATGTAATTAAATTCTATCTTGTGTATCCAAGGATCTAATCATGTTTTAGAAGTTTTTTCTATTTTAAGAGCATGGATTTAGACTTGTGATGTATTCACTAGATTGTGTTATTTGCATTGAAAAGCATTGTTGTTAAGTTTATATTCATGAGAGTATGTTTCTAATATGAATATATTATTGGCTTGTGATTTCGTAGCATTATGGATATGAAATGCTTATTATTCACAATTGAGAGTTATATTGCTAACTTGTTACTATGTAGTAGTAATATATATAAGTTATGAACTTATTTGGCTTATTTTGGAATCTTGGAACATTGTTGAGTTGAGATGGCTAGGGTTTGGCTCTAGTACAGGGACGTGAGTCCTCTAAGTCATTGAGATAGTGCGCACTTAAGGTGGTCTTTCCTGCAGGTTAGTGCCCCGAATAACCATTGAGGTCTCGGTAGAATTCCGAGCGTGATGTCCAAGTCTTCTACTGTTTGTTTTCACATTCAGTTCCAAGTTGACAATCATGCTTACCTTGTTAACTTGTGGTTTTGGTTATTGGCGATTTTGATACTGTTAAGTACATCCATACTAAATTGATATATTTAGTTGATTTCACACTTTTAGATTTCTAGTTGATAACCTAGAGAATCTATGTCTTGATGTGTGGTATTAGATATTCTAATTATGCTAAATTGTTATATTTAGTTGATGTTGCATTTTAGACTTCAAGTTGATAATCTTGAGAATCTATATGTTGTTGTTTTTTGTAAGCATGCTCCTATGTTGTTGCGTTGTGTAAGCATGCTCCTATGTTATTACTTTGTGTAAGTATGAACCTATGTTGCTAAATTTGCATGAATGAGGTGATTGATGCTAGAAATGATCTTAGGTAGCTAGGATGCTCCTTGAGTCTCACCTTTGACATAGATGTTAGGTGGAATGAACCACAATGATTAAATCGTGCAACTTGTAAAACGTAGGTTGATGCATGCTCATTTCCTACGAGTAGCTTTATGTTACTCACCCCTACGATACTGGGGCAAATTTCAGGTGCAAGAATCAAAGTTGAGGTCTTCATTATGCTTGGATGGTTTGTGGACTTGGAGACTTCCACTTTTGTGAAGGTTAGCTTGGAATGCCAATTGTAGTCTTATATGTCAACATGTGTACATTTAATTCCTTATATGTAATGTGTACATGAGTACACTCTTTACGATGTATTTGACATGTATGAGATGAGGCCGGAGGCCAATGACATGTAAATTGTATTCTATGGAAATTTTGACTTCATTGAATATTATGAAAGTATTGTAAAATATTGAGTTTTTGATTCACCATGTTTGTATTGGGTGTGGGAATTCCATTTTGATTCTTCCATTAGCATTCATTCACCATGTATGAAGCGTGGCCATGGGCCAAGCGGCATTTTGAAACCATTTCATAGTTTTGAATTCCAAGTTTTCGTTCCAAACTTCATTTTTGGCATTTTGGCCGTTGGGGAGTCATATTTTGCATCGGCCATATTTTGGGCCATGGACCATTGTAGCACATCTTACTAGGTAAGTTACGTTTGCGTGCATGGTCGTTTCCGGGCAAAGCTTCTTCTTTGGTGAAATGAGCCTCCTACAAACTCATTTTACACTTTTGTTGCATTTTCTGACCTAAAGGTATTTTGAAAATTTCCTTTGGGAAATAAATTCCGTTCTTCACATGGTTGAATAGAAAATATGATATTAGGGGGGGTTTCTTTTTCGTGTTTTTCCTAAAAATGACATCTTGGCATCGGAAATCGCATCCGAAGTTCAGCTCTCAGTTTTTAAATTTAACAGCTTTTTGGACCCTCTGGACCAGTTTTCTTGGGAGGGAATTTTGGGCATTTCACATTACGTATTTTTCAATTTTTCTCGCGAGTCACGTAGAAAACTCGATTTTGAGGGGGTTTCTTCTTTGAGTTTTTCCAGAAAATGTTATCTTGGCCCTCAAATTTCCATTTTTCCCGGAAAAACCCCTGCTTCTAGGTTTTTTGGGCTGCCCATTCTACCTCCTTCACATGTAAACGGTTACGAGGGGTTTCGTAACCGGTTACATGTGCATGGGCAGTGTGTTTCTCGTGATTTTTGGCTTCCTAACCAGTTAGGAAGCTCTCCTAACCGGTTAGATGTTCTTGGTTGCCATCTTTTTTACCGTTTTGCCCCTTCTTCTTCTGTTAGCCATATCTTCTTCATCCGGACTCCGAATCAAGCGATTTTTGAGTCTAAGTTCATTAATTTTTCGTTGTCTTTCCAATGGTGTGCTCGGTGGCACCCACTTTTAGGCTGGAAATGACAATTTTTCCCCTAGGTGCATTCTTGTCCGTTTTTGAAATGTTGTTTCTGCATTTGATTCCTTTGGGTCCCGTGACCTCGTTGAGGGTCACAATGGTGTCTTAGAGTCATGTTGTATCTCTAGAGACCGTTGTCTATCTTTTGCTTCCGCATTTCGGATCCGTTATCGGATCATCTTTCGGTTCATCACTGACGCACTGGGTTGAAAAACTTGGGCCGTCACAAGCCACATGAAGGTGAAGTTGAATATCTTCAATCCAACCCCGAATTCATTTGACAAGCATGAAGAAGTGAATGTTGTAGAGAAATGTCATGCTAACAATTGTGAAGGAATAGAGTCTGTGTGTGAAACCAAGATTTCAAAAAGTTTATCTTCAACATTGAATTCCAAGAAAGTTGTTTGAAAATCTTGTTTTAAAAGGGCATGGAAGCCCAAAGATCATTTTAACCAAGGACAAACAAGTTCCTTTGAGCCTATTCCAACAAGTTCTCTAGGGAACCATTTGTTGGGTGGAGCTCAAGGCGTTCATCACCCCATTAAGGAGGGGATGCACTACAAGATATTTGATCCGGTCTAAAAGAGCCCAACGTCTTGCTAGAGACGTTAAAGACTAGTGTATTTCATAGGGTGTCACAACCCTATTCCTCCCCCATTTCTATTTTAAAATTTCATTTCTTGCGAAGTCTAGATATTGGCTTTAGGTTCATATACATTGTTAGGAACTGTGATTAGGATTGTATGCACTTTCATATTGAAAATGAGCATTTTGTCCAAGTTTAATCAATCTCCAAGGAGGTTCGATCAATCGAACTCCATACCTGCAGCCTACCTGCATCCAATCACCTCTCTGTCCCATCGATCCAAGTAAACCTGCATATTTCAACTCTCTGTCTCATCGATCGAAGACATTCCTAGATCGATCCGAATTTATTCAATCGATCCAACTTCATATTGGATCGATCTACAGTGTCCAACACTTAGAAAATTTTTGAACCCAAAAACCTGCATATTTTTGCTCTCTGTCAGATCGATCGAACATTTGTTCAGATCTATCTCAATTCTGGAATTCATTATTTTGCCTTTGTTTTGACTTTCAAGTTTTAAAAAAATCCAAAAATATTTTCAATTTTTTATTTTTAGTTTTTAATTTTTCAAAAATCTTAAAAATTCCAAAAAAATTTAGAGGAGAGATCAATTTCAGTTCGATCGATCTGAGATTTCAGTTCGATCGATCAAACTGGTTCGGGAAAGTTTTTTAAAAAAATAAAAGTCAAGGGTTTGTAGATCGATCCATAGATCGATCAAACACCCTTTCAAACCCTTGCTCCCTTCATCGCTGCACAACCCATCTTCCCCATCTCCGGCGAACCCTCCGGCGTTCCTCCCTCATCCTGAATCACTCTCTCTTCTCTCGGATCTTGAGTTTCATTGTCATCTCCATCTCCCTCTCATCTTCTCTCGGTTTGGGTAAGATCCATCACCTCTCCTTCGATTTCAAGTTCTAATCTCATGAATTCATGCCTTTCATGTTAGATCTAGGCTGTTGTGATACTGATTCTTGCCATTTTTTAAGCTTTGTGTGTGTGTGTGTGTATATATATATATATATATATATATATATATATATATATATATATATATATATATATCTTGTTTTTATATTTTGAGTTTTAATCCTTGATTTTGGGGGTCACGGGACAAGAAAGTGACCAATGATTGATGCTTTGTTGAGTAGATGGGCCCACGACTATGTTCGTGAAGGCCCCGTGCCATCCACGTCACAGACTTGTGACTGTCCACGTTCTTTGCTCAGTTCGATCGATCGAACCTGTTTCTCAGATCGATCTGAGTGAGATCGATCTCACTCATTTTCTCAGTTCGATCCAACATGGATCAATCTCACATTTTTTGTGATCAATCGAACTTCACAGATTTCATACACACATTCCATGCATATCTTGTTGTGTTCCATGCTATCTCATATAGGCCCAATGCCTGTGTTTTCCACATTGGACACATCTCATACCTATACTGTCTAGCATGCTTTACACCATTTCTTATCCCTTGCATAGATTCTTGTTCCTTATTTGTTTTGTCTATCTTATTTGACAAGCATGATTCTATAAACTGTGCTTAAATTCTTTATTCCGGTGCCGACTTCTTTTTTAATTTCCTTTTATTTTGCAGACTATGGTTAGGGTCAAGACTGTTGCTCATGGACATTACCATCGCGGCGCCAGGCGGAGATTGGACGACGAGACAGGTCCATCTCACATCCGGGATCCCATTTCCGAGGACAGTCAGAGGAGTGTCCGCTAGAGGACAGAGGAGCTAGCAGAGCCCTCACATATTCAGGAAGAGCCAGCAAAGCCCACTCCACCTCAGTCTCCACATTTTGACAGTAGACTACATTCATCTGCTGAGGCATCTCCTTCTGCACAGGCTGATGCTGAGACTGGGCACATCCCATCTCCATCACCACCACCAGCTCAGCCAGCTCAGGATTTAGACCGGCCATCGCCGAGATACTCACCCCTTCAGGTGGCGCACGAGTCGGTCTTCGACATCAATTTCTTTTCTCGGTTGGTGCTTACCAGATCAGCTTACAATGACATAGACTGGAGGGACATTTCAGCCATTCTCGCCCCTATCACTTACCTAGTGTACCCGAGGTTGGTCCGGATGTTCTTCCAGAACCTCCGGCCTACCTCGAGTAACTTGGCGGAGCTGCGGACCACCATTGACGGCTACCTGATCTGCATCACTATGGACACATTATCCAGATCTTGCCAGTGTCCACACATCTGCCCTCTAGATCTTCAGGAGGCATATCCCACTCTTTATAGGCCTTTATATACAAACATTGCCATTTTCCTCACAGGTCATTATGCTGATGGCGAGACTTTCACCACCCGCACCTATTTGCCAGACGACTTATGGTTCTTTGACTCAATCCTGTTTTGCAACGTCTTCATAGCCGGCCATAAGATCCAGCGAAGAGGCGATTTTTTAACAGCTCCGTACGCCTTTTATACAGGGCATTGGCTATCTATCCCTGTGTTCATCTAGAGCATGATGAGGAAGCTATACGATGATTATATTAGCAAGGAGAAGCCCAGACAGGCCAAGTTCCTCCCATTTGGCCACCTCATCACCTAGATTCTACGAGGCCAGTGCTATCCCTTCCAGCCACGGGAGCGCCCTGAGAGAAGATCCTACTCTTTTGAGAAGAAAGACTGGGATAAGAGCTACAGGGCTCTTATCAAGAGCCTTCGAGAGGACGCTGTAGAGGCAGTAGAGGAGTTGGAACAGGAAGAGGCAGCAGCAGCAACAGCACCACAACCAGACGCACCAACAGTGGACAACACAGCGGACGACGCAGCAGTCGATCCGGCTACCGTACATATTGACATTGATTTGGAGCAGCCTGTAGAGGATTCAGAGCAGCACTCTCCCGTTGGGTCGCCCATACACTTCCAAGAGTAGGCTCAGGATCATCAGTCTTCCGATTCATCCGCACCTGAGGTTTCTGCTCACATACCCAGCTTTGGAGAGCGTCTTCAGACTCTGGAGGACACAGTGGTATCTTTCTGTGCAGAGACTGTCTCCCACAGAGCTGACATTGCTTCCCTCCGCACGAATGTCATGGCCATATTTCGTGATCTATCCCGAGACATTCGTAGAGCCCGCCCTGCCTATCCTACCTCATCCACTTGAGATTCCCAGTCCCTCTTTCTTATTATACTTGATATCTGTGATACTTCCTACATTTTTGTCACTGTATACTATTTTTGCAGCCGGTCTGTCGGTTTTGATCTTATGATGTAGTATGCACTTTATCCTACTTTATATATGCTTTCTTTATGGATGTCATATTCTTATATCTGTCTGTTTGACTCCATCAGGCGCATCTCAGTGACTTCAGTGAGAGAGAGTGCTACATAATTTTCAGAACCATCCTTATACCTCTCTCACTACTTTATTTGACTATCCCATTTACACTTGCATGTCCACTGTGCACTGTTATTATCCCCGTTGTTATCTGATGAGTTTTTCCCAGTGCCATCTTTTCAGGACCACAGTTAATCCCAAGTTTGGGGGGGCTATGCCACCCACTTTGGATACTTGTGTTCCGACCATTCTTTGCATAGTTGCACTGGTATACTCTTTCCCTTGTTCTCTTTGCACATTGAGGATACTGTGTTACTTAAGTTTGGGGGGGTAATAGTGTTAATTGCAGTATTTGCTTTCAATTCAAAATTTTGAGCATGACTTGTGTAGTTGAGGAATTTTCTATGATTAGTCCATAATTAGCTATGATTTTGATTTTTTGAGGACTATATTGTTTAAAGTTTAAAAATTGCTTGAGTTTAGAGTCCAATACTCTTTGTATGCCTTGTGGATGCCATTTAGGAGTAAATTTTTGAAAAGATTGATATTTTGCTTGCTTTTGTGGTCCACATCATCCTGACTTTGTGATTGTTTTGAGATTCACTCTAGAATTCTACACTAGTACAGGTGCACACTAGCATTCATTTGTTGGATACATGCTTTGTTGATTAATGATTTGGTTATATCCCAATTGGGCTAGTAGTGCATTGAAAGCTTTCATTCTTGACAAGGTGGATAACAAACCATTTTCACTAAGTAGCCAGGATTCTAACCTCATCAAGCACTGAATTTCTCGCGCCGAAACGTAGAGGACCCAAACTCTAGGTTAATAATTGATTGTTTAAAAAACAAAAAAAAAAAATTACAAAAGCAATAAAAAGAGTGAGGACTTCTCCCAAAACGGTGAGAAGTGGGAAATGATTAAATGGAAGTTGTTTTGATTTGCAACCTAGTTGATTTGAGCTTGTAAGTCTGTAGGGGTGTTTGAACACCTAATGCTCTAAAGCCGTCTGGTTTGGGACTCATTGACCTAATGTTCGACCTCATGAATCACTAGAAAGCTTAATAGATCAACACATTGCACTATGCTTCCATCTTTAATCCTTAGAATAGTAAAAAAACAAAAAAACAAAAAAACAAAAAAAACAAAAAAAAAGAGTGAAAAGAATAAGCGCACCTAGAACAATAAAGTTTTAATAAAAGGTCCACTCTTTGTTTTGATGATCGGTACTAGATTTGTGTGCTAGTTTGAGGGTAAAGATGTGGTCATTTCTTTAGTTGGATTAGATAGCAACACACTTGATACCGGTCCACTCAAAAAAGATTCTTTAGCTGTTTTGATTCACATGATCATTTTCTTGATGTGTGGAGGACCATATTTGCTTGCTTGATGTTGAAAATTTAGGAGATTACTTGAAAATGATTGAAAAATTACATACTTGAGGTAGTTTTCTCCCAATGCTTGTTTGCAATATTGGTGCCTCTTTAGTGAGAATGAGCTTAATGTTTGTGGGTATCACTTCTGGAAACCCTCATGAGACTTCACTCGTCTACTAGGGGTAACCTAGGGGTTTAAAAGGCTTGTTGCATATACTAAATGCAATCGTGTTCACTACGAAAGTGGCACTATCATTTCATTGCTTTCTAAATTCATAGTTGTATAGTTGTTCATTTCATTCCTTTACTTTATAGTTCATTGTTAGGGACTAGTAAAATTTAAGTTTGGGGGTGTGATGAGCGCTGAAAAATGCGCATTTAAACCCTTTAAGCTTGAACATTCTAAGACCTTTATTTATCTTATTTTCCTGCTTTAGACTAATTTTGTGTTATTGTCCTTTTCAGGTACTTATCCCCAAAATAAGCTCACTCAGCTAAATAAGAGCATAATTGAAGCAATCTTGAGTTAAATTAAAGAAATAAGCAAAGTAGAAGCAAAAGGAAACAAGTGGTGCAAAATCAACAAGTTCGATCGATCTCAGTAACAGTTCGATCGATAGAAAGTTCATCGATCTCAGCACTTCAAGATGGATCTAAGCTATCTTGTCCTTATCCAAAGATTCCACAAAGTTCGATCGATCCAACATCTTTCAGATCGATCGAAAAGATTCCATCTTATCCAATTGTACCACCCCACCTACCACTTTTGTCTCTTTCCCAAAAATATCTCCAAAATATCTCAGATTTGTCTTTATCCAAAAAGGCGACACCATAGAGGATCGATCCAACTTAAATTTGATAGATCTCAGCCACGTTCGATCGATCTCACCTCAAGTTCGATCGATCGAACTTTTCCAAATCCGAGAAAATGCAATTTTCAGCTCATTAAAAGTTGTCTCATATCCAACCATTAGAGCACGAGCCTAGATATTTGGGGGTTGCCATTTGACCTACCTATATAAGGAATATGAGCCACCTTTACCACATATACTAGAGGATATACTTGAGGTTACACTAGAGACTTGATACTTGACTCTTGATATTCTTAGTGAGGAAGAAAATAAAGAAAGAGGCTAGAGACACAAGCTTGCAGTTCTTCCATCAACCAAGAAAATGAACAATCTCTACCATGGAGTTAGCCCTTGAGGGTTGGAGGACACCATCCATGAGTGGCTCGACATCCTCTTGGGGCTAGAGTTAGCCCTAAACATGCTTTCTACATCTTGATTTATGAATTTTTGAGGGGGTTTGTATTGTGATACATGTTTTGACATATTTATATACATAGATCTTTTTTATTCAATGATTTGTGTGGTTTAATGCTTCTAATTGTTCATTTTATTCTATTCATATGTCTATGTATACTAGAATAGATGTTCATGTGCTTGTCTCTAGATTTTGTGTTCTTGATACATGTCTATGTGTATTGATGCTATAGATCTAGAGATTGTCAAGACATAATACTTAATGGAATGCTCTTGTGGTTTATTTGATGGTTCATACTCATTTCTTGATGGATTGTGCCTCTTCCTTAGTTTAATTAGTTTAAATTCATGTCATTAGCTAATTGTAGTGTAGTTGTAGTTTAGATGTTAAATGGGAAGACAATTCCTGCTTTTTGTTTGATGTTCCATACTTATGAATGCAAGTGACATATGTATCTAATATTTTGATGTGTTTTGATCGTGAGCTTAAAGAGGAATTAATGGCGTAGTTTGATATATTGTGCTATTCATTATGTTGTTTAGACATTATATGTTTAATTGGTCATCCATACTTGTTGAAACAACCACACACACACCATTGTTACAATACATGCTTTTCCCCTCATTAATCATTTATTAAGGGTGTAGAAGAGCAATGCTTAGTGGTGATCTCTAAACCCCAAGATCGCTCTCTATCGCTCTCTCTCTTATTTTACTTCTATTGCATTTAATTATTTACTTTAGTCTAAATTGCATCTTAGCATAATTCAACCACCAACCAATCTTTTAATCACTCGACCTACTAACCCTAATTTCAATTCCATAACCTAATACTACCCACCAATCCCTTTGGGACGATCCCTACTCACCCCTGCTATATTTTTAGTTAGCGGTAGTAGTGGCATCTATAAATGTAAAACTTGGCCACACTAATTTGCATACAAATTTAGCGACACGATACGGCACCCACCACATTTAACCCATTTGGTAGTTGAACAAAAGATAGAGTTGGACAAGATTTATGAAAGGAAAATAAGGATAAAATATAACACATATGATTAGTTGCTCCTGTATCAATAACCCAAACTTAATTCGAGGGAACTGTAAGGGTAATACCTGCTAACTGTGCATTAGAATTGATGCTACCTAAAGAGAGCATAGCCAGTAATTTGTTATATTGTTCTTCAGTAAGAGTTGGCGGGGTCACCATTGCGTTGTCTTTGGATTTGAGTGCTTTAATAGGTGCATCAATTTTCTTTATAGGATACCAAATGATTTTAAAACAACTATCTTTAGTGTGACCGTCGCGATCACAGTGATCACAATGGTAGCGTCTCTTGCTGTTGGATGAACCACCATGGATAAAATTGCTTCCCCGGGTTATGGGCTTGGAACTAAAAGCAGCAGCATCTAGAGTTGGAGATTATGAAAAATATATCTCTTATTGCTTCTCTTCTTGACGAACAAGAGAATAAATTTTGGTTGTGCTATGAAAAGGTTCTATAAGGAGTATTTGACTTCGATGTATAACATATCGATCATAAAGGCCATGTAAAAGCTCTATTGTTCTATCTTGTTGGAGTTATTTCGTAATAGCTTTTCCATTCCCACAAGTGTATGGTTGGATGGTGACAAGGGAATTAAGCTCATTCCACAATGATTTGAGCCTTGTGAAATAAGCGGAAACAGACAAGTCCTCTTGTTTGAGAAAGGAAATTAACTGTTTCAACTAATAAATTTGTGAAACGTTGGATTGAGAAAAATGCTCTGAATTATCCAACCAAATCTCCTTCACAGTGTCAGCATATAAGATACTACTGCGAATCTCACAAGAAACAGAGTTGAGAATCCATGAACCAACTAAATTATTATATCTCTCCCATTGAGAGAGTTCATTGGATGTAGTCAGCTTTTGTAAGGTGCCATCCACAAAACATAGCTTGTTTTTGGCATGTAAAGCCATGGTAATGGCACGAATCCAAGTACCATAATTATCTCCAGACAATGGAGGCGCAACAATCACCGTGGTTAGACTATCGGAATGATGAACATAAAGAGGATCATTAGTTAATCCTTGCAATTCATTTTCAGATGAAGCGCTTAAATCATATTGTGTTTCAGCCATTGAAGAAGTGCTGAAGAAAAGAATGAATAAAAGATAAATGAATTAAGGAAGATCGTTTGAGAAATTAGGCTCTAATACCATGTGAAAGAACACGAATAATTTTTGTGATTTCTTCCTAAATTGAGGAGTAAATCAATAATCATTATATTTTTATATAGACAAAAATATTGCAATATGGAATGAATCCACTAGAATTAATTTACACGTATTCTTGTTCAACAAGAGTTCATGATCAACAAGATCTAAACAATTAAGAAAATAATTATGCCTAAAATAAATCCAACAAAGAAAGTCAAATGTAATACATATATGGTAATACGTTAACAAATATCCTATTTTATTGAAAAAAAAAAAAAAGATTGTTTCGTTAAAATACTCATTGACAACTTACAAAGTCACAAAAGAGATAGTTACCGAACAACAAAAACAAACAAGTTAGTAGGATAAAATAGGAAAGTCAAATAAAGGGGACTCATTTCACGGGAAAATAATATTTTAGCGTGTTTTATGCCTGAAATTTTTGTAGAAAAATAGACAGATGTAGGAAACCAAATTTTCTCTTTCTTTTCTTTTTCCTTCTATTCAAACTCCAAAAAAGTTTAAAAATTTCTCATTCGTTTCTTTTCTAATTGATTCCACCTAACCAAATGAAGCCTTAAGGAAAAGGCAAGCTTTAGGCTGGGTTTGATTAGATGTGGATTAATGGTGAAAAGTAAATTGAAAGAAAAAAAAAAAAAAAATAGAATAAGACTTGTCTACTCATTAATGAGTAGGTGATTCCTATCTATTGTTGATTTCATCCAATCACATATGTACACATTGTCTATATTTTCAAAATTAGGAGACTAATAAGTAAGGAAAATAGCTTTTTTTTGGGATTAATTGAGCCCTCTGCTTTTTTTATTGATTAATTTCATAAATTTATAATTACGAATGATGTGTGTAGTTGTGTTTGGAGGGATCACCAACTCACCGATGCACCAATGAGTAGGTTAGTGTTGTACAAAATGAATAAATAAATAAATAAATTTACCAAATATTATAAAAAAATGAACTTACCATAAGAAAGGACATCATTGTAAGTTCATAAAACTTTCTCAAAAAAATTAGAACTTTTGAATTTTATTTTATTTTGCTAAGCAAACTTCTAAAGTGTGGAAAATTTTCATTTTCTTTATGATGCATTTGCTATGCAGGAATGAAATGCCCATTCCAACCATTCATGTGTTTTGTATGAGATTTAAAGTGGGAATGACTATTCCCTTATAATACAATTCATTTTAAGAATTGAAAATTCATTTCACAACTACACCTATAGAATGACCATTCCATTCCCAAGTAAAGTTCTTTTAAATAATTAAGTTCTTAAAAAATTCTCATGTTTTAAGTTGAAAAATCACAACCACCACCACTACCACCTCCATCACCACACTGCCACCTTCATTACCTTCCGCACAGCCACCTCCATCGCTACCACCATCGACTTCACCCATCGTTTTCCAGTGCCATCACATTCCACCACCGTCATTGCTACCACAATCGACTTCCACTACCAGCATCACCACTACCGCTACTGCCTTCCACCACCATTATTGCCACCACCACAACCACCACTACCACCACTTACACCTCTACCACCTTCTACTACCACCATCGCCGCCTTCTACCACCACCAGTGATTTTTACCACCGCCTTCTTCCACCACCACAATCACCATTATTGCCAGCACTCCCACTGCCTTCCACCTACACCACTGCCATCGTCACCACCACCACGCACCTTCCACTATCTTTAACAACCTAAACTCGGGGGTCCGGATTGCTAACTGGGTCCTGACCTGCCCGAAAACACCCAAGGCTAAAAAGGTTTATATGACCCGTACAAGGCATTAAAAGTCTATATAAAGTCTTAAAAGTCAATTATTAACCATTTTAAATCGCTTTGGAATGAGAAAATCAACCCCCGTCACTATTTGGGCCACTTGGGGTTACAAAGATAAATTGGTCTTTTTGGACCGTTCATTGCATTGAGGATCTAATAACTGTCTTCTAGGCCATGTATGGTCAGTTAGGATCATTTAGAATTGAAAGAAATCAACTTGGTTCATGGCCTCCTGATTTAGAGCTAAAAAGGGTAAACATATATCATTTCCAGCCACTCTGCTCATTTCCTGACGGGGTCTTGGGAATCCCAACCTCTCAAATACTGATGGTGCCCCCTTTTTATGTGTTTAGAAAACAAACTTGGTAATGCGAGAGGTCACTTCACAAGGTCAAAATATAAATGTGGTTTCGGAAACCTTTCTAGTCAAATTTACATTTATAAAAACCACTACTACAACTAATGAAGTATACAGAGTAGGAATCGTCCGTAAGGATTATACATGTTGGAATTTAATTCAACTCTAATGTACCAATTGATTGCAAAGAGATTGGTTAATTAAACTGAGACAGCCCAAGTTTTTTAACCCGGTGCGTCAGTGATGAACCGAAAGTTGATCCGATAAAGGATTCGAAATGCGGAAGCAAAAGATAAAACCAAAGTTTACAGAGATATAAATCATCCCCAAGACACCAATGTGACCTTCATGAAGTCACGTAACTCAAAGGAAACGGAAATGGAAACAAAGGTTTAAACAGGCAAAATTTATTAACCAAGGGGCAAAATGATCAATTGACAAACAAAAAGAGAAACTTAACTCTAAATAAGTCAAACAATGTGAATACAATTTAATCTAATCATTTCACAATATTCCAAGAGGTTCTAAAAACTTTGGACAAGAATCCCACAAAATGTCCATTCCCGGTTTAAATGAAAACTGACACTACCTCACTAAAACATGAATAACTCCCACTGTGATTGGAATTTGAGAATGGCATTGGTACCATTGGAAAGCTGACTCAAACTCCTTAAGTTTCGGATCAAGAATCATCCCATTTGGACTAGGAATGAAAGCGTTATGACCTTTTGAAATTAGAACTTCAGTGCTGAAACATAACAGAGAAGTTGTATGCAACCAAGCTATTTCGGTCGACCGAACTGGAGTTTTGGTCAACCAAACTAGACAGAAACTTTGCTGAAATATTGTTTTTAGGTTGAGGTTGGTTCGGTAGACTGAATTGGGCCATCGGTCGACCTTAATGGTCCTAAACAGTGCAAAAGCCCACTGGAATTGATAATTTACCGTGCAATGAAGCTTCCAAAAGCCATCGGTCGACCGAAATGAAGTTTCAGTCAACCGAAACACCTCGAAAACCTGCTATAAGACCTCCTACATGCCCAATATGTTAAATTTCAACCCATGCTTCAAATCCCCTCATGAATTTGTTCAAAACTGACGGTTTAAAACTGATTTTGAATGAAATTTGAGTATGTAAACACGACAACAAACTTTATATGCATATTTGAATGTAAAACAATGACTCCTACCCTCATACATGTCCATTACAAGATTTTCATACACCAAACCTCCAAAATTAGTAAAAATACATTTTTGTGTCAAAAGTTGGTACCAAATGAACACAAGTGCTAAATTAAACATGCTTAGCCCTTGGCCTTATTACTTACATGCTTATAATATCAAAAGTAAATACTTAAATATCATTACACATCAAGGAAGCTATATTGACTTTTAAAATACCATACACCCATGGTATACTAAATATGACATCAAAAGTAAAGCATGTTAAACACTTGCATGTTAAAATACAAAAAATGCTTCAAATTGCTCATAAGCTCCTAAGGATGATGAGTATCCAAGAACATAGTCTCCTTACCTGTAAAACAACCCAAACCACTAGGGTGAGTAATCAAGTTACTCGTAGGAAGAAGCATATGCGTATACCCTAAAGTTTTAATATCATTGCAAGATCAATATAGACGAATACAAGGGAGCATTCCACTTAACATCTATGTTCAAGTTATTCTAGAGGATCATCTTAAACTAATGCAATGATTTCATCATAACATAATAATAGTATTAATGTACTTAACAACATTAATTCGCCAATAACCAAAATCACAAGTCACAATTAAACATTGGTTGCCAACTTGGGAAAATAATGCGAAATCAATTAGTGGAATACTTGGACATCAAATCTTGGATAAAGCTAAGACCTAAACAGTTATTCTGGGCATTAACCCGTTGGGAATACCACCCTAGTGCGCACTATAAATGGGGAGAACTCATACCTCCCACACTAAAGCCAAATTCTAGCCATATCACTTGTAACAATGTCCCAAGATAATCCAAAATATAGCAAGTTCAAAACTCATACATAATTATTAAGGCATATACACCACCTTCCATGCACAAATATTTTGAAACCACACAACCCATGTCTTAGAGCTTCCAAGTCTAGAATGACATAATAAATGACAGGTACTCATCATGATATAATGTGCAAAACAATATCACCAAATTATCAATTTAAACCATGCCTCATCTATAAACTTTATATACTAGACTACAACATTATAATATTAAGCTTCTAAAATAAGTACAATTACCAATAGTAATCAACTAGAATATAGAATTATCATCACAATAGTATAGCAATTCAAATTAATAAGAGTTCTATACAACATTAATAATCCCATATAAGATACATACATAACATACATGCTTAAATCAATAAACCATAAGTCAATAATAAGAATTTCTTATAATATGCAAGATTATCATATTAAAAGCATGTATATAATATATATTAAACCCCAAGGATTATAAAATACTTAAAATATAAACATACTACCACCCCTACCTCAATAGAGAATTGAATCTTCATAATCTAAGCTACCAAGCTCAAAATGAAAAACAAGTTTAGGGTAACTGAAGAGGCGAGTGAGGGGGAACTTTTGTCTTCCAAGGTTTTAAGTCTAGGGTGAGTGGAAGGAGGCAAAAAGTCAAAACTCTAAGCCAAGCTTTTCCTTCAATGGTGGCTAAGTTAGAGTTCTTGAAGAACAAGTGAAATAAAAAGGATAAAGTGAAAATGGTGAGTGGAGGATCTAGTATTCCTCCACTCACAATGTGCTCTTACACTACCGCTTACACACACACACACACAATGCAAGACTTATTTTGGTGCCTACACTTGTCACAAATCAATGACTCTTTCCTAGGCTTAATCTTAAGCCTACACTTATCAACCATCTAAGCCAACAAGTGCTTAAATCCTAGGCCAACAAGTGGGTGAATCTCCACCCTCCAAATGTCAAGAGATCATGCTCCCAAGTCACTCCACCCTAATGCCAACAAGTGGCACCATGAGAATGTGATACTTGTCATATTTTTCAAAAATTACAAGAATGTCCTTTTTCAAAATATCTTCCAAATTAAATTACAAAAAGGTCCTTAAAACGAAAAATAATTACTTTCCATAATTACACTAAAATCCCAAAAATCATGATTAATTACAATAAAATATATATCCATACCCTTTATGAAAAAGTAAGCAACTAGCATGCTTTTCTACAAAAGTAAAAATACCAATATCATGGAAATCAAATATCATCAATGCATGCAAAACCGAAATCAAATCCTAGCACAACAAGTGAGGTTATGCATGGAAAAATGATAAACGGGAAAAGGACGAAATAAGGAAAAGACAAAATAGGAAAAAGACGAAAAAAGAAAATCGCCGAAAAAGGAAAAAGAGGAAAAACACCGAGTCATTACATAAACTAAGATGCAAGGAAATTAAAATGCAATTAAAATAAACTAAGTTGAGTTAGGGATTTAAAAGATGAGAAGTGAGGTTTTAGGGTGCATTGGAATCGCCACCAAGTTCGTTCACCAAGTCACACACTTTAAACTAATTTTAGGAAAACCTTCTTGTGAACAAAATGCGACTACCAATTGCAATATTAAGCATGGACCATTAAATTAAAGAATAAATTATCTACCTAGCCAACAAATAAACTAAGTGTAGCATAACCCATTAATTCTAAGCATGACTCATCAAACTAGTCATAATTGTAGCACACATCAATCTAGAGAATCATGAAATTTGCAATAATAAGTCATGGAATATCAAATCAAGTAAAGATAGTCTACCTACCTATAAGCATGAATTAAATTGTAGAACAACCTATCAAGTATAAGTATAATTCATCAAATTAATTGACAAACCCATCTAATAAAAATCATATCTAGCCATCACTAGATTCTCAATCAACCACACAGACATGCAATTAATGTCGAAAAACTAGTATAGAGAACAATTCCCAAATAATCACACGTTAAATTAAAGAATGAATTATCTACCTAGCCAACAAATAAACTAAGTGTAGCATAACCCATCAATTCTAAGCATGACTCATCAAAATAGTCACAATTGTAGCACACATCAATCTAGAGAATCATGGAATTTGCAATAATAAGTCATGGAATATCAAATCAAGTAAAGATAGTCTACCTACCTATAAGCATGAATTAAATTGTAGAACAACCTATCAAGTATAAGTATAATTCATCAAATTAATTGACAAACCCATCTAATAAAAATCATGTCTAGCCATCACTAGATTCTCAATCAACCACACAGACATGCAATTAATGTCGAAAAACTAGTGTAGAGAACAATTCCCAAATAATCACACATAAGACAATATGTAATCACATAGGGAATCAATAGAAAGAATTAATCCATAAAAATCAAAGAAGAACCTAAGATTCATTAAATTCATAAGGCTAAAACACTAATCACAAGATATTATTTCCCAAAAAGTATGAAAGAGATAGAGGTTTAGATTACAAACTTAGGGCTCATCCAATCCCCAAGGAGAAGTCTAGCCAATCATAGAGGAAGTGGGTGTGATCCTGAAACCCTCAAAGGCAATCCCCAAACATGGCTCCATCTTCTTCCTCTTCTTCTTTGTTGAATTCTAGAGAAAAAGAATGTGTAGATTTTGAGATGTGTTCTTCGTGCCTCAACTCTTCTCTTTTCTTCTAACCCTAATCTCTAACTTTTCTAGAGAGATAAACTAACTATTACAATCAAATAAAACTGAAGACAAAAGATATATTACAAAATGGTTCAATTCACTTTAAATACAAAGTCCTTGGAGTAAGGAACAAGTCAAAAAATAAGCCTTTAAAATATCTAATCCCACAGCTATATGGTAGGTAGAATTCAAGCGCGTGGGAATAAAATAGCTCGCTACCAATGTAATCTCGAACGATCGAAGAAATCTTCGATCGATAGAAAAATTCTCAATTGTTCCAAAATTTATTTTATTTTATTTATTTATTACTTTCCGGAACTTTATTGCTCGACTCCAAAAAGGTTGTAAGAAACCATTTTTAGCCCGTTTAAACTTTATTGACCAGAAATAGACAAAAACACAAATAAGTACTAAAACGGGAAAATAAAGATAGATGAATGGATTAAAATACCCTCACTTAGGTGCTAAACTGCGTCACATTTGAGCACTTATCAAATACCCTATAGGACCAACACGAGGGATTTTGGAGCCATCAAAAACACCTTATAAAAATAGTACCTAGACTCTAATTGTGAGCGCTCAGACTGTGTCCTCTAAGTGCTCGGAGGACACCCCAGCTCATCTTACGCGCACACTATGCATGTTGTGCAAATATCCCATGTCAGCCGAGCATTCGTGCCCTTGCTGCGAGCACCCGAATGTGCCCTGAAAATGGGCACCTTGCCCTTTTTTCACTCTGTTCATACTCCTGAACAACCTTTTTGGTCATTTTGACCTTAATATCCCTGTCCCGATTCACAAGCATGCATAAGGTACTAATTATGAAATCAGTAAAACAATTTATAGTCCAGGAAATATAAAATTATAACGAATTTCATTTACATGATCGTTATTACATTGAAAATGATCCAATTGAATGCAAGTTACAAACTTAGACCCTTTCGGTCAAATTTACAATGCTTTACAAAAATTTGCATCAACTACGTATTTGATACAAAAATAATTAAAAGTAAGCTTCCATCAATCTTAACTAAACATATGAGGGTTCATTATCAATCACGTCACCGTCATAACCTGAAAAATATTAATGGAAGGGATGAGCATGGAAGCTCAATAGGAGATGCCTAAGGCACCAACTTTGGAGTCCTCTTAAGCCACACATCGCACATATAGGATAAAAGAGAACAGGTGTAACAACAGGGGATTCGGATAGCTAGCTCGGTCGCAACCCGACCTAGGAGCACATAAGGGCAAAATGGTCATTAAGCACCTTACTATATTTTAGGAGTCATAATAATGGCATACCAAACGTTTATAATCAAACAGGGATATGAAAGGGTGAAAACCTCGACTTCGGGCTCACTTTAGAGCCCTGGGGTTGATAAGGGTAAAATGGTTCTTATATGTCAAAACTATGGAATGGAACTAATACCATTAAAAAATATGGCTCAAAAACATGGAAGTTTGACTCAAGAACGACCCTATTTGAGCTCAAAATGAAGAAGTTATGGACATTTAAAGATTGTATTAAAATACAAATAGAGATAGACCCCTTTGTGCTCCAGCACAACCATTTGTGCTCAAGCTCAACCTTATGCTCGAGCACAAATATCTATGCTCGAGCTCTAGGACTTGCAATGAAAAGTCCCAAGACCTATTCTCAGGATCCCACCAAAAACCACCCCAATGCTCGAGCACAAACATTTATGCTCAAGCTCAAGGACCCTAACACCCGAGCACAGACCCCTTGTGCTCGAGCATTCGCCACCCTGCAGAAATATGATTCTCGGTCAAGGCCCTGTACTCGAGCAAAAAACTTTATGCTCGAGCATTGGCCCTAAAAATTGGCCAAATGCTCCAACAAAGCTATGGTTTAGGTCAAGCAAGTTGCTTGGGCAATTAAATGCATTCTCATAGATCAAATTTGATCTGAAAAATGGTCATACACTTCAGTAAATGGATAAATGAAATCCATTCATCAACCTTAAACATCAACCAAACAATTATGAAATCAAATATGCTTCCTTGGCATTTAAATTGATAACATTTCTTCCTTACACTTCAATACACATTAAAAGTGGTCTAATTAAGTACAAGTTACAATCATAGACCCTTACGGTCAAATTTACAATAAATTACAAGAATTTACGTCATCCATGCATTTGATACAAAAATAATGAAAGTAAGCTTCCGCTAACCCTAGCTATGCTCAGGAGGATTCGTCATCAACCATGACTCCGTTATAACCTGAAAAATGTTAATGGAAGGAGTGAGTATGAAGGCTTAGTAGGAGATGCCTAAGGCACCAACTTTGGACTCCCTTCATCACACATACGGGATAAAAGGAAACCGAGATCATACTTGGGAATTTCACATAATTTAAACCACAATCCAATCCAATCCAATCAATGGCATAAATACAACTTTGCACACCATGAATGAAAATGCATACCCATTCCCATTTTTGGTCTCAACCGACCCAAACTTGGCCTCTACCGACCCTAAACTCACATTTGAAAACTGCTAACCAACTTTA
The DNA here is from genome assembly GCF_030987335.1 of Cornus florida. Classification (NCBI taxonomy): domain Eukaryota; kingdom Viridiplantae; phylum Streptophyta; class Magnoliopsida; order Cornales; family Cornaceae; genus Cornus; species Cornus florida. The sequence goes on along the minus strand of NW_026775576.1, from coordinate 35,830,986 downwards.
CCGAGGCGAGGTTAATTACTATCCTTAGTTCCAAATCCGACAACCATTTTGGGGCCTAATATCAACGTCTTCACGTCCTATACTGGACTGTGCTCCCTCTAGGTCAAGTTACCACCGAACTCGCGAAATCCAATTTACTTTGTAAAAATCCTTTTTGAGGCCTTTCTCATTCCCCTTTCCCGCTATGTCATGCACCTGCCTCAATTCCAACAATTTAACTTCAATTTCATTAGTATAGTAACAATGGTATAAACATGACATTTTATTTACTTTTCAATAAATTCTTAACATAGCATTTCTCACAAAACAACTATAAGCATGCTTAAAATAGATTTCACTTCATCATCATCATGCTAGCCTAGCATTCTAATAGCTTAGGAACATCATACTTCACACCTAGCACATAAGGAACATTAGGAACATCATGTTCCACACTTACCACATAAGACACATTAAATTACTCCGTATAAGCATACATTCAAATCTTCATCACCAATTTCCATAAAATCATATAATCACATAACTTGTATTTTTCATAGAATAAGTAAAGTAAAGTATCAAGAGAAAATTGCTCAACAAAAAGCAAAACTTGAAGCACTAGAAATCCCTACCTCAATTGTGTGCTGGCTAAACATGCCCTCAGTGTAACGACCTAGAAGGATACCAAAATAATAATAATAAAATATATAAAATTTCAACATAACCTCCATAGAAAAAGTCCCTCTACAACCTGTTAAAACACATAAAAATGCAATGGCCTCAATTAGCCTTAAAATTAATCTATCATGTCCCAACGCACAATACAAATATTATACCACATTCCTAAAATGATTACATACATATACAAAGTCCCGTTCCTCCATCTCATCCAAACAAGGAACACACTTTAGTTATATCAAGTTACAGTCCATAAAAAATAGCTAAAATTTAAAAGTTCATAACTTAAAACATTATACTAATTAAATTAAAGTTTCACAAAATAATTAAGATAACATTTACAAAAATATTAGAGCTCAAATACAAAAGATAGCAAAATAAAATAGGCCTCCAATCTCGTCTAAACTTGTGGTGGATCGTCATCTGCCACCTCTTTTACATGTCCTGAAAAATGTTAAAAATAATAAGGTGAGCATAAGCTCAGTAGGAAGCGTCTAAGACATACTTCTTATATCCCCGTGAATTCCACACAAAGAATGGGTAAAAAGGAATGGGATCATTCCATGAGAAATACATATTCTCAACCCCAACAACAAGTATGTAGCAAACGTCAACCAATCACAAATTTCCCACAATGTCATGAAATGCAGTGTTATACACATGTCACTCCTTATTTCCGAAACATTTTCGTTTCAAATTCCAAACCGTCAGTGTAATCTGACCCAAAGCACCTCCAAGGCGTCACGAATTGAGGGTTGACTAACTATTCACGACCACAAGGCACCTTCAAGGTGTCACATCCGGCCTAGTTAGCTTAATTATACTCTCTTCTAGACTACGCTAACAACACGGACCACTAGGCGCCTCCTAGTGTCCGATTTTCGCAAACACCTTTGAAAATATATTTCCAAAAACTATTTCATTTATTTTAAAATATTTTTTTTCATTTTTCTTTCCCTATGGATGCATGAATGCTTCATGCTTTCTTTCATAAATTCAATCATAAAGTTCCCACATGCTTTTTCAAATAAATTACTAAAATACACAACTCATGCTTTTATTTCACATATTTCAAGCAATTTAAGCATACAAATCACAAATTTATTTCACATAAGCATGCTTAAACACAATATAATCAATTAACACATTGTCACAATTTCATATATGGCATTCAAGAAATTTTCAAGAACTTTCACTAATTAAGCATGCAATTAAACAACTTATAAGAAATAAATTCATAGAAGTACAAGAAGACCATGAATTAGAGACCCCTACCTTGAATAAAGAATTTTCCTTACTGAATCATCAAGTCTCCAAGCTTTCGACCTTCTCTGCAACCCTCGTCTCCTCTCTATCTCTCCTCAATCTCGCACTCTCTGTCTCTCTCTAATTTTTCCATTCTGTTCTTTATATACATAGCAAAGTCATAAGCCCAATTTATATGCAAAACCACCGACTCACAACTGCTCACAAACTAAAACACTAAATCAAATATCACATAATCAATTGGCAGACCCCACCAATATCTTTCCTTACATCTTATCACCTGCCATATACAAACCATCAGCCACCAAAAGTAACAAAGCCACGTGAAGAAATATCGAAGTCAAGGCCAAAACAATTTTTTGGCCAAGTAAATCTTTAAGTGAGTCCCATAAAAAGTTTTTATCACAAAAAAATCAACTTTCTTTCTCTCACTAACCACTGTCAGCCAACCTGCCTTCTATCATCACATACATCAGCCACCTTCCACCATCTGACCACATAATATATATATATACATTACAATCTACCCTCCTTAAAAGATTTCGCCCTCGAAATCTACCCTCCTTAAAAATAGAGGACCATAATCATACACCTTCCCGAGAATACCTCACAATACCCCAAAACTATGAACTCACCAACATTATTGCCTTTGTCACCGGACGTCACACACCACTGCCGCAAAAACACAATGTTCACCACCCTATGAAGGTACTCATTACTCACAACATCAGAACATGAGAACAACTAGGCCTTACACCTGACTCAAAATAGACATCGGTCCACTCTACACTGCTACGCAATACTCCGAAGCCCGAAAGAAGAACAGTCACTAAACCACCGAATATAACAACACCCAATCACAACTCCTCCCTAAAAGGACACACAAAACCCCAGACAAAAAACCTTGTCCATCTCACAATTAAGCTCAACTCTAATCTACACATCCCCTTCAGACCGAACACTCATTACCTAACACTTAACTACACCATTACATACCCGTACAATGACTACCAACCACAGCAAGTGGCAAACACTAAACTTATCATCCTCAAGATGACTAAATGATGAATCTCCCAATCATTACATAATCATGAATCACCAGAATGATAAAACAAATTATCTTGTACCCAGGTCACAAATCCTCAAAACAAAATCTTCAATAATTACCAGACAACTGGTACTACCTAACACACTTCATCACCCAAAACAAATCATCCGAATCCACATTGTTACACTGACACAACGCGTAATACTGTGCTCTCACTATCCCTGACAAATTGAAACAATCATTGACCTTTGACCAGACATCGTGCTCAGAGGGACTAATTTAGGATAAATGGTTGGCCAAGCCATTCTCATCATCGATCCGGTCTCAGTACAGACGTCGTTCCTATTCTCAGGTCCAAACCTCAAATACAGTGTCACAGAGTCCATAATACAACCATAGAATCCACTCACTATCAATTCATTACTCTACATAACCTTAACGACTATACAATCACATACCTACTCTAAAATCCCAACCATGCCTTGAACACACAACCCATAACAAATGAAAAGCAACACAGCACTAGATACCATAATCATTGATCAGCATAAGAGCTCTCTGATCTCCTCATAATACCCATACTAGGTAAACAACTCCATAACATTATTCAATTCAGTTCTGACCCCATCAAAACACACAATTCGACTATCTCATGCCTGAGATCTCAAAACCAAAGTCAATCTTTCCCATTATTCCTAAACAGAATCCCACCTTCACATTCTCTAATGAAGACATTGCTCATATCAAATGCCTATAAAAAAATTCGAGTGTGTGACTCACATCACATCACCTAATCATCCTCAAACTTATAGTTTACAACACATCCCCTAGCCATCACTGATAGTATCAGACATTAGAAACACACAATCCCTATTAGACAACTCGTGCCTCACACACCACTAATCAAGTCCACTCTTAGAACAAGCACAACAAAAACCAAAGACTCCACCTCCTTTCGTGGGAGTGATTCGACCCATTCCACTAAACCTTTACCGGTGAACTTTAACAGTATAACAAACCACACACGGGTCCGCCCATCCGCGGATGCGCACAACTCCAAGATGGAGGACAAAACCAACTATAAATGACGTCCTTGTTAAGACTAGAACAAACAAAAAGGGTAATAAACCCTACTCTCATAACAGACTGATGACTCACACCTGAATGCACTTGACACCCTATCACACGCTGCTCACCAACCGTCCAACTGTGAACACCCAATCTCACATGAGAAGAACTGAACTCCATACACACAACAGAAGAACCAACTGGACACCCATACGAAACCACAAATACAAATCTAGGCGACCTCGCCACTAACGGACCTTCATACACTATCAACACTGGAACCTCACATAAGCTACACCACGATACCCATGCTAACCAAAACAAGTCAGATCAATATTACCCATTCATCGAATACTAGGGTACATCCCAAAAGATGACCATCAGATAAGAGCATCAAATCTCATGATATACCAACACTAGAAACAGTTATAACCCTTCGGACACCGCGTCCCATTCCATCTGACGTAACTCCCAAATGACAACCTCTATGTTATACGATGACATTAGATCACCCATTCCATCTCTACCTTTCTAGGTGACACTCCCTCGAACATTATGCACACAAGACCCGTGACCTCAGTCACAGTAACCCACTACTCATCAAAAGAAAAAGGTGCATATCTGGCAATATCATCCTCACTGGCTCTAAAAACTATGTCGTCCATAATCGCCTCAACTGGCAATCCCATCACTTACCTAACAACACGCAACAAATAACTTATACTCCCTAATCCACCCTCAGATCATACCTTAAACCATTCTTCTCATCAGTACTAAACATCACGTCATAACGTCTCTACTACCAGTCTTCCCAAAGGACAACTTGAACCTCTCATCTCACCAGATCACTAAGTCACTACCCAGCAATTCTTCTTATGACACCTTTATAACAAAAGAATAAGCATTACTCTCGATACCTCACACAACAGCCACTACTTATCACTAGAAAATAATCTCTATACGACAATACCATTCCGACAAATCCCAAAGGAAAAAAAAAATGAGCGCAAGAACCAGAATGCTCAACATCTAAATGTCTCCTCAAACCATCACTACACAATCAGTCATTAACACTTAATTGACTACTCAGACCATTCTTCCCAAGACAATCTACGTGCCTAAGTAAGATAACTTCACACCATTGGTTCAACATCATTACTTCTCCTCTTCACCATTCCTCAGAACACTCTTGACCCCAATAAAAGTCAAATGGGGCTACCAACTAGACCTATGGGATCACCCTCGTCCCAATCATTCCAATCATCAGTCTATCTCTTTGAATGCTTAAACAACAAGTAATACCTCCCGATACTCTAGACGCAATATGAAATACAACCCCAGTCCATAGATTCCAAATTCTAAAACATAGTCCATTTGGTACACAATACCCACCATCTATCACCTTATTTGTAATTGACCAACGCTTCAATGACCCCATACTACTTGCCTTATCGCACAACCCTGCACTACACACCTAAAACTGACCACAATACCTCACATCGAGGCTCTCTTGACAACCGTGACAACCTATAACCCCACTTATCTGCCGAGCTATACAATCAACTCACCGAGAGTCAATTACCCGTACAATCTTGTAGATATCCAAAATAGGAATCACTCATCGTTAAACCAGTCTCTAAAACAGACTCTAACAACCCACAAATTGAATCACATCAAATAGCTGATCACCCAATACGGGCATGACTTCAGTCAATGCTTACGTCACCCTGGACCTATATAGTCTAACAAGTCCCCCCCTTAACAACCATAACCAACACGTTTCCTTAGACCGTACCAGAATACTCGAAATACACGTTTACAACCAATAGACTACACTCGTGACTCTAGCATACGTATCACAAACCGGTTCAAAAAGAACCTCTGCACCAAACCGTAACCCAAGTCACAAACACTAACCCCCTAAGGTTATACCTTTCTCCCACAAAACCCTCACTCCGTACACCTGATCTTGCCTGTTACAAAACCCATGCACTAACACGGGAAACTCATATATCTCGCCCTGGACATCGCACTGTGCCATAGTAATCATTCGAAGGTCATACCCCAAGCATTACGCCCTAAAAACAACGAGAAAACTAAAGCAACCATGCATTGAATAGCTTGATCCACGAGCTAAAGACCTACGCCATTCGTTCGATAAGAACCGGCAACCAATAACCTTGGAGTAACCGAGCTCCTTGCCTACTCAGGTCAAAACCCACACAACCATCCATGCTCAACCGCATACTCCTATACATGTATACATATATGTATAATAACCATATCCCATATCATGGTATAATCATGTCCCATCATTTAATTTAATTTTTTTTTAAACAATCCGTCTTTCATTTTTTTTTTTTTTTTTTTTTTAAAAAAAAATTACTTGCATAACCATGCCTAATAACCATCACAATACCATACGAGACATGCTTGCATATATCGTGCTCACTAATTGCCACATTATCATTTAAAATAAAACTGCACACACACCGTGCCTACCACTTGTCGTTATCACCTAAATCACACTTGTCATCATATCATAATTAATATGTTTTCAATTATTTATACATTTCATTGTCATGGCCATATAACACGCATTTTAGTAATTAAACATTTAAGCATGTGAACTCTTAGCAAAAAAGCACACCCTTTTAAAACCGTAAACACATAAACAATTAAGCAAGTAAACATGCTTCTCATGTAACAAACACTTTAACACATAAGCACATAAACAATGCAATCCACCTTCCACATAACCCTAGGTCAGCCTCTACCCGTCATCCTACTAGTTTTCAAACCATTGCTCTAATACCAAATTTGTAATGACCTAGAAGGATACCAAAATAATAATAATAAAATATATAAAATTTCGACATGACCTCCATAGAAAAAGTCCCTCTACAACCTACTGAAACATATAAAAATGCAATGGCCTCAATTGGCCTTAAAACTAATATATCATGTCCCAACACACAATAAAAATATTATACCACATTTCTAAAATGATTACATACATATACAAAGTCCTGTTCCTCCATCTCATCTAAACAAGGAACACACTTTAGTTACATCAAGTTATAGTCCATAAAATATAGCTAAAATTTAAAAGTCCATAACTTGCAACATTATACTAATTAAATTAAAATTTCACAAAATAGTTAAGATTACATTTACAAAATATTAGAGTTCTAATACAAAAGATAGCAAAATAAAATAGGCCTCCAATCTCATCTAAACTTGTGGATCGTCGTCCGCCACCTCTTTTCCGTGTCCTAGAAAACGTTAAAAATAATGGGGTGAACATAAACTCAGGAAGCGTCTAAGACACACTTCTTTTATCCTCGTGAATTTCACACAAAGAATGGGTAAAAAGGAATGGGGTAATACCATAGGAAATACATATTCTCAACCCCAACAACAAATATGTAGCAAACGTCAACCAATCACAAATTTCTCACAATGTCATGAAGTGCAATGTTATGTAAATGTCACTCCCCATTTTTGAAATGTTTCCGTTTCAACTTCCAAACCGTTAGTGTAATTCGACCCAAGGCACCTCCAAGGCGTCACGAATGGAGAGTTGACTAACTATCCACGACCACAAGGCACCTCCAAGGCGTCACATCCGGCCTAGTTAGCTCAACCATACTCCCTTCTAGACTACACTAACAACATGGACCACTACGTGCCTCCTACGCGTCCAGTTTTCGCAAACACCTTTGAAAATATATTCCCAAAAATAATTTCATTTATTTTAAAACATTTTTTTTTCATTTTTCTTTCCCCATGGATACATGAATGTTTCATGCTTTATTTCATAAATTCAACCATAAAGTTCCCATCTACTTTTACAAATAAATTACTAAAATACACAACTCATACTTTCATTCCATATTTTTCTACCAATTTAAGCATACAAATTACAAATTTATTTCACATAAGCATGCTTAAACACAATATAATCAATTAACACCTTGTCATAATTTCATATATGGCATTCAAGAAATTTTTAAAAACTTTCACTAATTAAGCATGCAATTAAACAATTTATAAGAAATAAATTCACAAAAGTACAAGAAGACCATGAATTAGAGACCCCTACCCTGAAAAAGGAATTTTCTTACTGAATCATCAAGTCTCCAAGCTTTCGGCCTCCTCTACAACCCTCGTCTCCTCTCTATCTCTCATCAATCTCGCACTCTCTGTCTCTCTTTAATTTTTCTTTTCTATTCTTTGTATACATAGCAAAGTCATAAGCCCAATTTATATGCAAAACCACCGACTCACAACTACTCACAAAACAAACACTAAATCAAATATCACAGAATTAATTGGCGGACCCTACTTCCATCTTTCCTTACATCTTATCACACGCCATATACAAACCATCAGCCACCAAAAACAACAAATCCACGTGAAGAAATATCAAAGTCAAGGCCAAAACAATTTTTTGGCTAAGCAAATCTTTAAGCGAGTCCCGCAAAAGGTCTTTATCACAAAAAAAAAAAATAAAAAAAATAAAAAAAAAAAAATAAAATAAAATAAAAAAAAATCAACTTTCTTTCTCTAACTAACCACTGTCGGCCAACCTGCCTTCCATCATCACATACATCAGCCACCTTCCACCATCTGACCACATAATAAATATATATATGTATATATATATATATCATAAACATTACACTTAGCCAATCCATAATTTCAAAACTCCTCTAAGCCCATGCATGAATGGTGTCAAATGAAAGCTCTTGTCATGTAGAATAACTTTCTCATCTTGCACTTCACACAAATCTCACCACAACCCTCTCAAATTTGGCTTCAAAGCATGGAGATATATATATGCATATATGGATATATAAAGAGAAGGAGAAAGTTAGAGAGAGATATATGGATAAATGGATATATGCATATATGGATATATGCAAGTATATATGGAGATATACCTGCGCGACACGTAAAACAAGGCAAAAAAATAAATTAAATAAAAATTTGAAAAAATTCAGAAAAATTCGGAGCATTACAATCTACCCTCCTTAAAGAAATTTCGTCATCGAAATCTACTCTCCTTAATAAGGAGGCCCATAAACTTTCACCATCCCGAATAATGCCTCAAAAAACCCGTAAGACTACTAGGTTACAAACCTTATTGCCTTTGATACCTGATATCAATATGCAATCACAAACTATCGTCGCTAGCAACACAATGCTCACTACCCTATATAGGTGCTCACCATATAACATCCTACCACGTAGATATTTAGATTCCATACCTGGTTTAAAATCGACACCGGTTACTTCTACACAACCACTCAGAGCTTCAAAGCTCACAAGAAAGACAACCTTTAGACCACTAAACATGACAACATCGAATCCCCAACTCATCCTTCAAAAAATACACAAAACTCGATATAAAGGAATTACAACTAATACCCAATAAGTCCTAAAACCAGGTCAACACGTCCCTGACAGACCACGCACTTGTTACTTAACACGTAGCTACGCTTTTCCTTAAACACAAAAGTAACCACCAATTATAACATCTAGTTCCATTATCCTTAGCATCTCTCAAGATAGCTAAACTCTAGATCTCCCAACACTACATAAGCATGAGTTACTCCGTCTTAGAGCGTACTATCAAGTACTCAAAACACAAATCCCTAAAAGAAGATCTTCAATAATCGAATCGTCGGACCACAAACCTTTATCAGATACTTAGTCCTACCTGACATGCCTCGCCAGCCGAGACAAACTACCTGAATCCATACCATCACAACGCATAAGACCATGCTCTTATTATCACTAACAAGTAACATAATCATTGACCTTTGACCCGAGATCATGTTAAAGAGGGGCAGATTCAAGGGAAATGGTCGGTCAGGCCATTATCATTATTAATCTGGTCTCAACACTGACGTTGTTCCCATCCTCAGGTATAAACCTTAAACATAGTCTTACACAGTACATAAGATAACTACAAGACTTACTCATTATCCATTCATCATTCTATATAACCTCAATAGCTATATAATCATACACACTACTCTAAGAATCCCTAATATACCTTAATCATACCACTTATAATGGGCAAAAACTAACTTTACACTGAACGTCATAACCAATGACCAAACGTAAAAGTTCTCTGGTCCAATCTTAACAACCCGTACTAAGGAAAAACTTCTTAACATCATCCGATTCAATTCTTGCCTCGTCAAAACACCTCATAAGACTGCCTCATACCTAGCATCTCAAACTCAGAATCAATTCATCACAAATATTCCTCAAAGGAATCCTATATTCGCCTCTTTAATCACATGGTCCTAAGGCAATACTGACACTTGTCTCCAAGACACTGTCAAACCAAACATCCACGAAGGCATTCAAGCACAAGACTCACATCCCATTACCTAATTATCCCCAAGCTTTCCACTTACGATGCATCCCTTAGCCACCACCACTAGCCTCAGACACAAGGAACGCACAACCACTATCCGACAACTCATGCCTCACACTCAACCAGTCGAGACTACTTTCAGATTAAGCATTGTTAACACTAAAGACTTCACCTCCCTTCATGGGAGAAAGTCAACCAATCCAATCAAATCTTTACCAGAGACCTCTAACAACCAAGAGAATTGCACACAGGTTCACCTATCCGCGGGCTCACACAACTCCTAAACGAGAAAAAAAACTCACGACCAACGACGTCCTTACCAAGACTGAAACAATCCGAATGGGTAATAAACCCCGTTCTCATAAGAAACTGACAAGCTAAATCCGGGCATACCTAACACCCTATCACACATTACTCATCAAACGTCCAACCATGGACACCTAATCTCACTCGAGATGAAGCTGAACCCCTTACATACACGGAGATGAACCACACAAGATACCCGTATGAAATGACGACTCAAATCTATATAATCTAGCAATAAATTAACCATCTCACTTTACCAAAACCCATTGGGAATCCTGCGGGGACCGAACACTGGAACCTCGTACCTTCAATGCTAGGCGGAACGAATCGAACACGCAACACCTACATGCTAAGTGCTAGAATGCAACTCATGACAGGATTACCATACAAGAGCATCAATGCTCACAACTCACTAACACTAAAAACATTCACTACCTGTCGAGCACCGCGTCCCATTCTACTTAGAAATATTCATTCCAAAATTGTAGTTTCTATGTCATAAAATGATTCCTCCATCTCTACCTCCCCAGGTGACACCACCTCGAACCCGTGCATATAAAACTCATGACCTCAGTCACTGTAACCTACTGACTCATCAGAAAAATAGAATGAATGAATGGCAACACCGCCCTTACTGGCTCTAAAAGATTAAATAGTTTATAATCGCCTCGATCGACTCATAACCCCATTACCTACCTAACAACATACGACAAGCAACTCATAATCTCTAATCCACATTCAGATCATACCTTAAGCCGTTTTACTCATCAGCATCAAGACATCACACCATAACACCTCTATTACCATTCTTCGTGAATGATAACTCGAACCTCTCATTTGTCGAAACAATGAAATACCACTAGTAAATTCCCCTACAACATCCCAATGATGATACAAACACAGTGCAAGAGTATACCTCACTCTTAACACTCCCTATAGTGACCACTAACCCGTTACAAGGAAAAAAGAAAAAAAAAAAAAAAAAAGAATCCCTACACGGCAATGCCATGTCTACAAATCCCAAAACGGGAAAATGAACACCAAAACCAGTGCTCAGCGTCCAATTATATCCTTAAAACCAACTACAATAACAATCAATCACTAATACTTAACCGATTCCTCGAACCACTTTTCCTAAGGTAATATACATATTCAGCCAAAGAAATTAACATCACACCCTAGCATCGACATCATTACCTTTTCTCTTCACCTTCATTAGAACACCCTTAGCCCTAGACGAAAAATTAAATAGGGCTACCTGCTAAACCTACAAGATCACCCTCGTTGCAAATCACTCCAATCAATAAATTATCCCTTTGGATACTAAACCAGTAGTATTACCTTTCGATACACTAGACATGACCAAAATACAACTCTAGCTCACAGCTTTCTAATTCTAAAACATAATCCACACGGTAACACAGTACCTACCATCCATTACCTCATCCGCAAATGACCGAGCGCTTCAATGACCGCATACTCAAACAACACACACTACCTGTATTGCGCAAGTCCACATCATCTAGTTAGAACTGACCACCACATACAACCTCAAGACTCTCTCAACAATCGTGCCAACCTATAAACCCACTAATTAACTGAGCCATTTAACCGACTCAACAAGAGTCAAAACATCTATAACGTACATCCGTAGGTTTTCAAAAATAGAAATCATCTCTTAACAGACCAATCTCTAAAAAAGACTCCTTCAAGACCATTAATTGAATAAAATCTATAAGTCACTCACCCGGCATCGGCATGACTCTATTTGATGAGCGCTAAAAAGTGCTCATTTAAACCTCTTAAGCTTGAACATTCTAGGACCTTTATCTATCTTATTTTCCCGCTTTAGACTATTTTCGTGTTATTGTCATTTTCAGGTTCTTATCCCCAAAATAAGCTAACTCAGTTAAATAAGAACATAATTGAAGCAATCTTGAGATGAATCAAAAAAAGGAGCAAAGTAGGAGCAAAAGGAAGCAAGTGGTGCAAATTCAGCAAGTTCGATCGATCTCAGTAAATGTTCGATCGATCGAAAGTTCATCGATCTCAGCACTTCAAGATGGATCTGAGCTATTTTGTCCTTATCCAAAGATCCCACAAAGTTCGATCGATCCAACTTCTTTCAGATCGATCGAAAAGATTCCATCTTATCCAGTTGTACCACCCCACCTACCACTTTTGTCTCTTTCTCAAAAATATCTCCAAAATATCTTAAATTTGTCTTTATCCAAAAAGGCACCGCCATAGAGGATCGATCCAACTTAAATTCAATAGATCTCAGCCATGTTCGATCGATCTCACCACAAGTTTGATCGATCAAACTTCTCCAAATCCGAGAAAATGCAATTTCCAGCTCATTAAAAGTTATCTCATATCCAATCATCGGGAAGGAATCTTGGAGCACGAGCCTATATATTTGGGGGTGCCATTTGACATACCTATATAAGGAATATGAGCCACCTTTACATGAGAGACTTGATACTTGACTCTTGATACAATTTCCATATTCTTAGTGAGGAAGAAAAGAAGAAACGAGGCTAGAGACAGAAGTATGGAGTTCTTCCATCAACCAAGAAGAGGAGTAATCTCTACCATGGAGTTAGCCATTGAGGGTTGGAGGACACCATCCGTGAGTGGCTAGACATCCTCTTGGGGCTAGAATTAGCCCTAAGCATGCTTTCTACATCTTGACTTATGTATTTTTGAAGGGATTTGTATTGTAATACATGTTTTGACATATTTATATATACATAGATCTTGTTTATTCAATGATTTGTGTGGTTTAATACTTCCAATTGTTCATTTCATTCTATCCATATGTCTATGAATGCTAGAATAGATGTTCATATGCTTGTCTCTAGATGTTGTTTTTTTATGCATGTCTATGTGTATTGATGCTATAGATCTAGAGATTGTTAAGATATAGTGCTTAATAGAATACTCTTGTGGTTTATTTGATGGTTCATACTCATTTCTTAATGGATTGTGCCTCTCCCTTAATTTAATTAGTTTAAATTCATGTCATTAGCTTAATTGTAGTGTAGTGGTAGTTTAGTTATTAAATGGGAGGACAATCCATACTTGTTGTTTGATATTCCATACTTATGAATGCAAGTGGCATATTTATCTATTTTTGTGATGTGTTAGGATTGTGAGCTTAAAGAGGAATTAATGGCTTAGTTTGATATATTGTGCTATTCATTGTGTTGTCTAGACAATGTATGCTTAATTGGTCATCTACGCTTGTTGAAACAACCACACACACACCTTTGTTACAATACATGCTTTTCCCTTCATTAATCATTCAAGTATTTTTTTAACACATTGTTCATGCTTTCACTACGTTGGGTAGATTTCATGTCCGTGGTGAAGGTGTGTCGTCCATAAACCATTGCCCATTTTTTGGTTACTTCAAATAAGTCCTTCAATCATTTATTCTCTTTGAAACTATATTTTTCCAACATACCATTACATGCCAATAACCATTCATCTTTATTTTCATAATCGTATACACAATTGCTAAGGTTATGAGCAAAATAGTTCAATCTATGAAAAACATGACTCAAATTCAGCATGTGCTTTTTAAGCCTTAGAAATACTTCGATTAATTCTCAACATATGTTTCATTGGAGCCCTAATTAAGGCATGATTATGGCTTTTATTGACCGACACAACTTTGAATTTCCCATGTTTTGAAGAGTACATTTCATATGAGCTATTCAGCCATCCTGTAATAGGCTGATTGTACGAAGAAGTTTTGCTCTTGTTCTCTCTCCTTTGATCTTCCTTTGAACAGCAAAATGTAACACTCATGATGAACCCCTTCGCATTTTTTTCGCAAAATTTTCTCCTTACATCTAAGCCAAGTTTGCCAGCATAGTAGAGAAGTAAAACTTATATGCTCCTCATCTGAACTAAATTCCATTCCAAGTTTGGGTTCATATCTCTTTCATCTTGATTTTCTTTTTGTAAGGAAAAATCATTAGTAGGAGAAAAACAACCATCATCAATTTCACAACTACTATTTGATTGGTTGCTACTTAAGTTTACATACTCCATCTCCTCCATTAGTCTACATACAAATAATTTGTGACTATTAAAACTAAAAAAATTAAATATGCAAACCAAAATAAAAACTTACAGTAGCCTCTTCCTTTACCCTTTAAATAGTTGGCATTAAAGAGAAGTGGCAAATGGACAAGTAGACAATTCGGAAGAATATATATATATATATATATATATATATATATATATATAATGACTCCAGTCCATACCAGCAAATTAAAATTTGGGGTTAATTTTTTCTAGCTTTCTCAGATTTGGTATTATTTGATTGTAAGTCTTTTTTCTAAAATAAAAAAGCAGCAGCCAATCAAAAGACAACTAAAGACCACCTATCAAAAGACTATGATTATTGACCAAGATTTATGCAGATTTCGAAGACCCAAAAGAATAAGAACAGTTGATAAAACAATATATATGCTCAACAAAAGTAACAACTTCAGCTGAGCAAGATAATTTGTTACAATAGCAGAATGTAAATAGTGATGCCGCTCTGAAAGTACTTTATCATGTATTCTAGAGGATATTAGGCTAAAATTTCCCAATTCTGACGGAGCTATCACCCATCTCACTTGTAACAAAACTAACATATTGGGTGTAAAGATTCGTACGAAGTAATATAAGTTGTAGCATCCATACTATATATGCATCTAAATAGATAACATCTCATCAGATAATTACTCCCTCTCAATCTGATAAGATATAAACCAAGAACTACAAACTGTGTGTGTCTATATATATATATATATAACGAGCAAGAAATAGAGCGAAAGAAAGACCTGGGGCTTCAATTTTATGTTGAATACAGAAATTGAACCGAATGAGAGTGAGACCAGAGGCTTCGATCTGATGTGGAATAGAAAAATTGAACCAAATGAGAGTGAGATCAGGGGCTTTGATCTGATGTCGAATACAGTAACAGAAAAACTAGGGCATCGGCATCGTCATCGTCATCGTCTTGAGAGAAAGAGGGCAAAAGGAGAAAGATAGGGCATTGCTGGAGAGAGAGAGAGCAAAAGGAGCTTGATCTTGAGAATTCTTAAAGCAAGCCAAAAAAAAAAAAAAAAAAATTGAGTTCTGAAAGCTTTAGTTCTGAACGGGTCAAACCCGAATAATTGGTAATATCCAGCGTAATTCTAGTAATGCTTTTGGATACTTGTCATAGAATGATTGGGTCATGTACTTTGATTGGATCAAGTTCATCCAACCTAAGTTGGATACAAGTATTTTTTTTTTTTTTTTTTTTCTAAAATATTGTAAGAATTATGTGGAGACACAAAAATTAAAAATAAATAAAATAATAATAATCTTTTTCTTTTTTTATTTGGAGATCTCAGGAGGTCCGAATCCTTGTTAATTGTCCACTTGATACACTAGTCTTTATTTTACCAAATTCTTTTGGATTTTTGATATGTGTTTGCATTACCGCAAAGAATTCAAACTTAATTTTTTTATGATTTGATCAGATTTATTTTACTTAATTGTCAACTTAAACCACTACTCCACATGTTATCTGTTGGTACCACTTTGAAAACTGGGCTCAAATGCTAAATTTGGGACTCTGTATTTAAATTTGGAGCAAATTTAGATCAAACAATTCGGTTCTCCCAAACAGAGTGTAAGAAAAAGTATACTAATTTAATGAAAATAAGGCAACCCCACGTTTTGTATCTGATTTTGGATGCACTGAACCCTACTAGTTGAATTGTCTTTACAAGAACACGCCTGATAATAAATCAACTACCCATTAGTCATCAAATGCAGCAACAACAACAATACCCATATGCAGCTATTTTCATACATACATTAACCATGTAGACTGACTGCATAAACAAAAAAGCATTACCACTGCCTCTAGCTTTATAATAACACCACCACCACACATAAAAACCTAATTTTTACCATTATTATTTTACACAACCACTGCTCCGGCCTGCTTGATGGGTGAATCACCTGAAGTAGCATATTCACAAACTGTAACAACTAACAGCTATTCAGAAGTAGCTTCATTTGTTCTGCTCTAAACTCTTATATAACCTGTGCCAGGATTGAGATCCAATCTTAAATGGGCTTAAATCAAACACAAAGACACTTAATATGGTTTGGCAAACATGCGTACATGGATGACAAAAGATAATTCACTATGTTTATAGAGGAATTACAAAAGATAGAATACGCAAACACAAAATACACCTGGTGCATGAATTCTTCCTACAGTGTATCCTAACAACCGATATGCTGAAACACCTATCACTTTGTTTCATTGCTCCAAATGTTCTTTCATCTCTCAAAAACATCCATACAAGCCCTATGAGCTGAAAATAACAAATTCCTCACGAGCTCTTCTTCTCTCGAATGCATTCAAATTTGCATAGATTTCAAACAGATATCCTTGCAAGCTCACTTCTCTTGTGAGAATCCTAACCCAAATTTCTTACTCGACAAAGAATACAATTCTTTCTTAATTTAGTCATTCCAACAAGAACTTTTTTGAAGAAGATACAGCTCCTAAAAGATAATTAGAAATAAGAATTTGAGAAATGTCTTAACATCATTTAGCTAACATATTTAAACAAACCTAGCTTGTCGCAAAACCACCTAAACTTAGCTAGAGAAACAAGTACACTAAAGCAACTGGAACCAAACACTATATTATATGGACCCTGATATGCGTATCAACTGAGGTTATACATGTAAACCAGAATTATCTAAATCTCACATAACAAAAGTCTGGCACAATTATATTGCAAACCAGAATTATCTAAATCTGACAGATAGACGCATCCCCAACAAATATCTAGAGATACATACCATGTCATACTCCCCACCCATTCATGCACCGACCAAGAGCTGAGTATCAACTTTGTGCAAGTACCTCTACCAGAAACAAAAACAAAAATGTGGCGCCAAATATGGCTCATCTTCCACAGACAAACAGTCAAACAGAGGCATGGCCGGAAATTTTCCCACAAAATTCCTACTACCAATTATAAAAGAAATTAATCTTAATGTAATAACCCATCACTAAAAACTGCTCAATGAATAAAAGTCTGTTTGAATGAAGATATTAGCAAGTTTTGAGCACAAGTTGTATGTAACTCACCGCAAAGTAGCAAAAACTTGTGGGTATTCACCAAGGCAAAATATTTTTTTGTAAATAGTCCTAGGGAAGAAGCCATTGCAAGTCTTCCTCAATAAAACAAAGAGAACAGCTCAATGTACAAAGAGTGCACAAATTGAAAGCTACGCACATTTGGTGATATAACTACGAAAGAGCTTTTGCAACCTTAACTAAAGCATAACTTGATGATTGTATACGATCCACAATTAAGCCATGCTGTATGGCTGTGTCTGTGTGGTGTGCTCCTGCATGTGTAAGGCACATGCACCGAGGACCTTTGCCGTTACTTGCACTCAATGAATAAAAGAAAATGAAGAGAAGAAGGCCCAATTCAACTCAACAATACAAAATATCAGTTGATAAAGGGGTTTTCCAATATAAACCATTGATTTTAGCACATAAGAACTTGGCATGTCTATAAGCAATTATATATAGCAGCGTAAAATCGTCCTACACTTTTTGTCTGGTGATATGCAAGGAACATCTGAATCTTTTTTCTTTTTCTTTTTCTTTTTTTTTTCTCTTTCTTTCTTACAAACATCTTAAATCATTTAGTTGTATGAGTGATCTTTTGTTATTCCAAAGAACTGAAGAAGACACGTTCTTGAAGAATAACAAGCGAAAAATCTCAATATTTGTTCATCAAACAAAACTTCTTGTTTGGATGGCTAATGAGGAGATCAATCACGACAACAAACTAGATCGCAAGAGAATCGAATTCTGAAATCAACAGAAACAGAATCCAAGGAGGACATCTGGTGTAAGTTTGAATCTATGATAACTACTAACTAGGTGATTTTGGGGTTTAGAATTTAAGACCTAAGTTGTATTACCTTTCTCCTTATAGTGGGATTTGATCTGTTTGGATTAGAACCCGTCGTTTTTTTCTCATTGGTTGCTTGTATGGTTGTTTAACTTTCCTTATTATTGCTTTTATTAATTATCTATGTTGAATTATCAATCAAATCCAATAAACGGACAAAAACCTATAAACAAATTAGAATCAACAATTGGTATAATTAAATTAAAATTATTGAAATTAGGATTTCGAAGATTTATTCACTCCCTTCTAGGTCTAATTGTATAGTCTAATTGTGCATAATGTACTCCGGTGTATCAAAGCCTTAGGTAATGGTCTTATTCCTCACTAGAGATGGCTTAAGAATTTAGTGCTTTTTTTTTTTTCAAAGATTGAAATGGAGAAGCTTTTGTTCAATCCTAGTATAAAACAATAAAAGCTGACAAACAAGTTATGACTTACACATCTTAAATTTTGCCTTAGAAACCCTAAAATCGAGTCTATTGATCACAACAAATTTTGTGCAAAAAGACAACAGGTCTATTAGATATAATTTTGAATATCTCTGCCTCCTTTAGGTTGGGAATTGTCTTTGTCTCTAATTTATCGTTTCACTTAGAAATTCCTGTTACTAATCGGTAAATGAGTGTGAGAATATGTTCAGATCAGAGGATGGTGAGGCTGGTGCCTAACCTAAGAACAATAGGTAGTTATCATTGAATACCCTACACATATAAGGTAACTAAAATGCACCACTAGGTGTAGTTTGACAATAACATACACACTCCAGTATGCAGAGTAACCAAATTTTTCTCGCGAAATTTTCAGAAGGAAACAAATGCCAAAAATGATACCATTAAATCAATATTCAGTGAAACTTCTATTTATTTATATATTTTTTAATTAGCCCATAGAATGAGTATTTTCTGAATAGTAAATAAATCTTAAGTATGAATATTTTGAACATGATATACGTCTCATGCAGGCCTCACATCTTGAGGTGTGAACCAAAAGCCAAGCCTGAAGACCATGCTTCAAAATTCTTTTCCCCAACCACATCTAAAGGGACGCCAATGTTTAGCCTTAAAGACTTAAATGTCCTAATCTAGTGGCCTGACCACCAAGCCAAAGTCCCTAATTTTATTTCATGCAATGCCTTTAGTAAGAATTAAGGAATTGCATGGACTTAACTCTTAGATATTGGGTTTCCCAAATTCCAACACCTACACCTATAGTCATACCAAACAATAATTAACATTAAGCAACCATAGTCTCAAGTTTTCCGTGCGTGGCCTTTCATGCAATGCTTTTGGTACGAGCTAAAGAAATGCATGAACTACTCTCACACTGAAAATGAACAGTTTTCGTGGTTAAGATTATTTGGTGTTCATCATAGTCTAGTGGACCCATTCAAGCTCCTCAACCACTTCATGTACCAAACTGACTCGCAGGTCATATGGATATTCACCGATGACTCTTGCTTGCAAACTTTGATCAGCATCCTTGAACAGGTAAAACCAAGGAGTTGAATATCTTTAACTACAAACAGACCTGAGCAAATATTCAAACAATGCAATAAGGAACTAGCAAACTTATCTTCAGCATGGCCTGTGATAAGAAACAGATAGAACATCTGCTAAAGCTAAGAATCTTTAATTTAATAATTGGAAGACTGTCCATTTAAAATGCCAACCATTGCAGGCAAAGAGAGTGACGTGCAAGCCTGATTATCAGATTAAAGAACAAGGAACCACATATCAAAAATCGATATGTCATGAGGTGTAGAGCATATCTATCTGCTAATAGCCCCAAAAACGGGCATTACCCAATGGCCTAGTTGGTAGACCACCCAGCTCCCCAAACAGGTGTGCCTGTGTTCGAGTCCCCCTCCACCCGAGTTTGGCAAGATGAAAACCAAAAGCCACAATGCCACACTAGATCCAAGAACTAAGAAACAAAACCAATAAAAACATAAAATCTTTAAACTATCATTCACACAGTACCCCAAACAGGTGTGCGGCGGGAATGCTAACTAAAAGGTATATAAAAATCATTGATGTGAAGCATGTAAGTAAAGTAAATCATCTGTGGGAATTCCAAGGGAAACATTTAGTCAATGTAGATCAAATCCATTAAAAAAAAAAAAGGTAGATCAAATCCATTGAAAATAGAAGGTATTACACGCTAGGTTAAGCAGACTCTATCCCAAGAATCCGCTAGTTACATATAACTCAGACTCATGCCAGAGAATCCAAACTGATTTCTGCTGCTGTCAATCAACAAATCTGCTACTCACATGATTCGCTTCTCCTTATAGCACAATGATTTCCATGACTGTTTTCTGTGTAGATGATAGATGATCTTGGTGTTGATTATTCGATGTAGCACTAGCGTTTGTTTGATGATTAACAACAGTAACACACTGTCTAGATGTTTGGTGATGTATGTGAAAGAAACAAAATCTAGCTATCAAAATTGCTAGGATGCACTCAATATGCTTATGTAAGCTTTGTATTCACTTAGGCCTTAGGTTTTATGAGCACATATGTTCTCCCTTAGACTCTTGAGGCTGAAAGAGATTAGAATCAAAAGAGGTTTAATTTTATTTGAAACTGAAATTTGCAAGTTTAACACGATGAAAAATATTTTCAATCGATCGAATTGGTCCAGCGGCCTTCAATGGATCCCTTAATCAACTGTAGTTGCCTTCTCCTGATTATAAAAGGATTTTGAAATTAGGTACTTTCAAAAACAATTTCATGCATGCTTAAGAGGATTTTCAAAGATCAAAACATATAATTAGAAATCCCTAATGAGTTCAAAACATGAATGCATATTCATTAACCCTAATTTTATGTACGTAATTGAGAGTGTTAATTACCTTTTTGCCCTTGTTACTTGAATTCCACTTTTTCACTATGTTAGAGTTAACTAAACTATCTAAACTTAATTTTAAACAAACTAATCAAAAGGTCAAATAAAAACGTAAAGACTACATGTTTTGAATGATGGAGAGGAGGGTTTATACTTTATACTACTTGTGCCATGGCCTGGTGCTGCCAACAATGTCCTATTAACCTAACACAAAGCATGATATTTAAAGAGCAAAGTTACAAGTATGGAAAACTCTAGTTTTTTATCTACCAAAAATAAATAAATAAATGGAAATGCAAATTAGAAACAAGGAGGTCACAACTATAGAAAAGATGACAGGATATGAAATCAGCAGGACAATTAATTGCACAGCAGATTATAGGGAAATGTAGTAAGATTATAGATTTAGTAGTCATACCACAAACTATCAAAACATACTTATAGAGAATGCTAAAAGAAAAAGCAACTGGATAAGCATGGCATGCAAATAATTTAAACAAAAAACTAATTAGAATATCAAAAATAATAGCATTATGAAAGATTACAAGCAGCGTGATTAGTTCCAGAACATCCAATTAAAATAAAAGGAAAGCAATATAATTAATTAACAAAAAAGGAGGACCAATAAAGAAAAGAACAATAAGGAACTGGAGATGTACTAGGCTTCACTCCTCATCCGATGATTTGCTCAGCATGCAATAAGTAAGATATGCATCGGGACAACTAAATGATCTTACTTGCACTCAACACCCGCTTCAGCAGCTCGACGAGGCTTGCTTTTTCGCCTGCTCCCATTATGACGAAAACCATTGGACTTAGTCGAGTCATCAGTGCTTGATCTGGTTCCAACTCCATTTTCCTCTTTGATTGAATCAGGCTTCTCTTTTGCTTGCAACTTCCGCTTCCTCTTCTTTCCATTCTCTGCTAATGTTGAACTTTTCATCTCTTTGCTTGAAATACCATTTTTTGTATTCTCACTGTCTTCCTCTTCTATTTTCTCAGATTCTTCCTCATCAATCTCATCCTTCAAGGGTTTTTGTGGCCTTCCCCTTCTCTTCTGGGCCGGAATTTTTTCATCACCACTTCCGGGATCTTCGTGATTGCTACCAGTTAACTTCTTTCCCTTTCCCCTGCCTCTACCCATAACCGCAAAACCAGAAAAGAAAAACTCAAACAAGTAGTGAAGATTTCTGTCAAGAAAAGAAATACACCGTAAGACATTGAACATTGTGCTTCAGTGCTTCACACATCAAAACTGAAAAGATTAGCCAGCAATCCAAATATAGCATAAAAGTTTTTCCGAGAAAAAAATAATGCATGGCAAATCTACAAACCTTTAACATCCTTTGACAATGAAATCATCTTATTGGGCTGTACATGGAACGTCATATGAATAAAAAATTGTTTTCAATGGCATTTTTCTGAAATCTATTCACCACAATTATGGATAACTATTTTTGTTCTCCATGGAATGATATGAGCCCTTCAAAGTTCTTTTAGATAGGTAAGTACATCTTAATTAAAGAAAAATATTGTATATCAGAAGAGGGAATACCCCTGAGATCCAACTGGTACTGTCTAAAAAGCTTGCAAGAAAAAGCAAAACAAGAAGACATTTTTTTCCATGTAGTTCAAATAGCAGCATCAGCACTGTCTGCAACATTTACAGTAGACAGGAAAGCAGCTGCACCATAGATGTTAAGACATGACTAATCACTATCAAGAAAACCGGCAAGTAGTGAACCTAATATAGCAACACACATGGCAGCACTCCATCTCAGTCTCAGAAGAAGGGAAACTCCTAGTATACATGGAGCAGATAATACTTCAATTATCTAGGCATATGATTTGACCTTTGAAAACCAAGCCTAAGCAATATTAGCATTTTTCAGAAGAATTTACATCTCATCTCGCAGCATCCTGTGTTCCTTCAAACTCCAATTTCTTGCCATCTTTTTTTCTTTCTGAAAATTCTCGGATTTCTTTCAATCCAGATACAGTAAAACGAGCAAGGGCCAATGCTTTGAGCTGAGCAAGAAAATAACTCCCTTAAAATGGATGGAAATCCCAATCAAATTAGCTTTTCAAAGTTTTCCTATAATTTTTCATGACCATACCGATTGCTCAAATTTATCCACCAACCAGGACGTTTTCGTGCTTTTAGGGGGAAAAGCTTTATGTATTTCATTTCATCATATTTTCATGGAAAATGAGATTAAATTAGCAGCCTAACTATGAAAATAAGAACGTTCAAAGGAAATCATCTGACACCCTCCCCTCTAAACCTCATTCAAATGAAATCTTACTCTCCTAAACCCCAATAAAAGAAATGAACTACATATAACAGTGCTATTCTTTTACATGAAAATGTATACTAATTCTTTTAAAAAATTGAAATCATAGTAATAGATAATAAAGCAAACTAATACCCAGAAGAAAAGTATTATATTCTAAAGAGACTCAAGTTTAGGAAAGAGACAGACAAAGGAAAATCACAATTAGCGAATACAAAATATTAAGCATCACACAGTTTAGACAAAGCCCAGATGAAATTATACAGTAAGATCTATAACAAAGCATGAAAATCACAGAACTGAATGCAAGATTTGATTCTTGCAAGGGAAGAAGAAGTTAACATACCTAAACTAACAATCAAACGGAACCAAATCAGCTTTCAATTCCAGAACCTGAAACTACAAACAAGAGAAAAGCAGTACATGAATAAAAATACATCTTTCAAAATTAGATAGATAATAATCTTAGAGAGAGGAATGCAACTAACCAGGAAGTGACCCATAAGACGCATTAGTGTGAATCTGCTAAAGCATGACAACAAACTCAAAATACACCAAGCCCGGATGTGCTTTTGTCTCTATAGATGGCTTTGAACAGATAAAGTAATCAGATAAAGATTTTCATCCCAAAAAATATGATCTGAGGATGTTGTATTCAGAACCCAGATCAAGAAAGAGCAGAGTACGAATATAGATGATCAAACAGATTATAAGAATCGAAGTTCGTGAGACAGAAGAACTGCCGCCTACACTCCTGAAATGGGGAAAGACGGATGAAATGAAACAGAACACGAGAGAGAGAGAGAGAGAGAGAGAGAGCGCAGAGAAGCGTAAAGAGATATTTGTTAATTGGCTCTGCAGTCTGTCTGTATGTCAACTGTGCTCCGTATATTGTCTATATCAGTAATTTAGTAGTAACTCTTTATAAAATTAGAAATTGTGCAAGGGCTACATTGTCCGTACCAGTAATTTAGTAATACCTCTATAAAATTAGAAGGAAAATTTTAGTAAATGACTAATTTAGATGCCCTAATTACAGATAAAATAGGATTAAGTATCTAAAACACCTTCTTTTTTGTTTTTTTTTTTTTTTTTTTTTACTTTGGGTATATAACTTCCTCAAGAATTTTAAAATATTATAAAGAATGACTTTTTGACCGTTAAAAAAACATGTGTCTACACATGACAGATTAAATTTAAAAAATACCAAAATTACCCTTTTATTGATTCCCAAAACACTCTTCCTTTTTGTATATAAATCTCAAAAATAAACGATATAATAGTAACTTTATATTAACTGAATTTTTATTTTTTAATTGTAGAAAGGACATTTTAGTATTTTTATCACTCCATTAATGTCCAATTGACGGGAGGTTCTTATTTGCTCCTACAATCAACCTTAGGGGGGTTCTTAGAATCTATAGGGAGTTATATGAGTTATATGCATGCTACAGGGGTGTTATATGCTCTCGAGCCGATACAATATATATGAAAAATAATAGGTATATAAAGTCATGGACAAAACTAATTATTAGTATCGGAATAAAATATTTATGGTCCAAAATATCCTCAGCCCTTTTAAAAATATACATCCATCTCACTCTTTCTACTCGCTCTCTCTCTCACACATAACAATCCACCACCCATCATTTCTCTCCGACGAACGACCACCACCATGGTTGACCACTAACCACCTCTCTTTCTCTACTCGCTTTCTCTCTCTACATAATATACACACAACAAATCTCAATCTCACACACACACACACACACACACACACACACACCGGCAAAAGTTAACAAACACTTTTCCAAATTAATGGCAACACTCATCGAGGAACCCCAAACATTGAACACCAATCACCGCCACCTACCTCAACCCCTTACCCACTAATGTAAATCCATCAAACCCACACACAAAACACCGTTGAGAGCAAACCCATCAAACCCTAAACATAGAACACCAATCACTCGAACCTGAATCACTTAAACACCAAACACAGAACACCAATCACTCAAACCCCAAACCTAAATCGTAATCCCAATCACTCGAACAACCCATCAAATCCCAAATACTTGAACACCAATCGAAACCCAAACACAGAACACCAATCGCAGTTAGGAATGGCAATTACCTCATTTAAGATTTTTGGGTAGGGACGGGTTTAATGGTGAAAAATTGCGCAGGTGCGGGGCGGGGATGAGGGAAGGCCACCCCACCCTCCCCTGTTTATAAAGTGAATGTACTGGTTTATCCTTATAATTTATATTATACACTAAAATACCCCTTTACATTAACTCAATATACCAAATAAAACATCACAACCTTAATTTTTTGATTTTGCAAAAACCCAAACACACTCTCACCACAGCGGCGCCCTTTCACTTATTACAGAATCACATCCAGCCCTTCTCTCTCTCATCGCAATAGTGACAATTTCTCTTTTTCGGTCTCATTACAATTTAGCGACTAACCCATCTATCTCTCTCATTGCAGCGATGCCAACCCTTTTCTTTCTCATTGCAAATCAACGATTTCTTTCTCTTATTGTAGCAATCATAAAGCTCCTCTATAGACCTCTATTATCTGTTTGATCTTATATATTTCCCTAGGGCAAAGGTTTGTCAACACTTGCTCGTGCTTTCAGATTCATGATGTTTAAAGTTTTATTAGAAATTCAAATCTATCTTATTATAAGATGATCTCTTGATGGTAGTAACTTGTGATACCCTTCGATTCTAGAGCCATGGGTGATCAAGTCCGAGCACAGATCTGAGGAATACCAGACAATCAATATGTAAACAAGTAGGAATATAAAATGAAATAAGAATAAATTAATAAGCTGAAAAGAATTCTAAACATGAAAATCCTCCAAAATAAAATTTTAAACCTTCAAATCCGTACAACTTAGTAATCCATCTAATGGACCCCTAATAATCCCAAACGATAAATAAATTTACAGAATCGAAATCCAAAACTAAAATAAGAAAGAAAATCCTATATAGTCGGAAGAGTGAGAGTCTATATCGGCATCCCCACGATCAAGCTCTAAGCCCGGTACCGACGAACACCTAAAAAATAAGAGTGGGTCAGGCCTACATGCAAGTTCTATCCTACTACAATTCATACATAAACCCGATACGCAGATATATCCTAAACAGCTCGGCAATAACTAAAATAGTCCATAAATATATAAGATGCTCACTAGCCTATCGTGTAGTTCAGTCTGAGTAGCAGGTAACATATAAAACACGTTTTCCAGCGGCCAAGTACCTAGACCTACCAGGGAACATCAACTATATCTAGTTACTCAACCTTTGCGATATACATACTCTAACCATGATCCTGAGACTCAAGCTCATATTAGAGTATCATATGTATGTATATATATATATATATATATATATATATATATATATATATATAAATCCTTCCTAATACAGAAACGTAACGCAACCATCCGTTATGTCATTCAACTGTTTTAGTTTACAAGACATGCATAGGATTTAACTGTTTTAGTTAATCCATTCTGTATGTATGAAGAGGTAGGATTGAACTTTTTGATCTAATCCATCCCTGATATGCCACCGTCCCAGACCGGTGCATATAATGCATATGATCCATAAATGATGCACACTAAAATGAACATCAAGTATATCTAGAAACCAACATAATAGAAATCAGATATAGATAAGATCCTATCATGCATCCAGTATATGATTATAATCATAGAACTTCCATTTAAATTGCTCAAGTATTGATAGACAATTTAAACCATCCATATCCATCTAATTGACAAAACAGAGAATATAACAGTTCATCAATTTACATCCATAGCATGTTATAATGATAATCAGAAGTAATAACTGAGCACATTATACCCAAAATCCCAAAGAAATCCTTTCATACTAGTCCATTAAATTTACTAAACCAGACTAGCAATTTAAACCTTCCACAATCCTTAACAGCATGCAAAATATTATATAAGTTCCATGATGTCCATTTAATCCTTATTTATGCATCCAAAACATGGTACAATGATACTCAGAAGTATAGACTGAGCACATACACTCCAACCCTAACATACATTCCTAATAGTCCGTTTAACTAGCTAAAACAACCATTAGCAAATAAACTTCTATATCCCGTGACAACATGCATATTTTTATTTAATTTCATGAAGTCCATTAGCATCATATAAACCAACATTCCTGGGACTCGAATATGTTATATCAATCATATATATAGAATCCTAAAAAATAATTTCCATACTGGTCTATTTTAATTTGCTAGAACAACCTAGCAATTTAGCCTTTCCCCATCCTTGACAACATGCCCATTAATCTTTTAAAATTTATGTTGTCCATTCCCATAGCCTGAACCAATAAATCCTAGGTCTTAAAAATGCTTTGTACATCATTTAAGAACCCCCATGAAATTTCAGAATTGCCCTTTAGACCTTAAAGTAGGGAAAAATACCAAAAATACCCCCATAGGGGTGTTTTTTCAAGAGAGCCGGCTCCTATGAAGGGGGAGCCGGCTCTTAGACTTCTAGAGCTGGCTCTCCCTCATGGAGAGCCAGCTTTCTCTTCATGGGAGCCGACTCCCTCCATTAGAGCCTTCTCTCTGCCTCCTCTGTTCGTCTTCTTCGCTACCGGCGAACTTCAACCTTCCGTTCCAATTTTTTTTAAAGTTTTTAGGTTTCAATAAAAGTCCAAACAGTCCTAGAAACTCCTCAGATTCCATTATGAATTAATTTACAAAATTTTAAAATCACAATCCACACAGTTTATGCAAGAAACCGATTTCAGTGATTTAAACATAAAACAAATTACAGTCCGATAAAACATGCATCAACCATCAGTTTTAAAAGTTAAATTAATCCCTAGAGACTATAAAGAATGCACAGAATATATGTTTACAGGAAGGAGATAGAATGAAACTTAGCTTTAGGTTTCGGTTTGAAACCTTTCAACATCGTCTCTAAGTTCCGACGACTGCCGACTGCTGGCAAATCTCTTACCGCTCGATTTTCATCCCACAAGCCATCCATTCTTTTCTCCTTGGTCCGAATTTCAGTCCGTAGCTGGAATCATAACCGGTTCTCCCAGTTTCCCTCTGTGTTTTCCCCTCAAACCCTCTCTGTTTTCTCTCTACCTCCAGTTACGGGAAAAGGGTTCTAAAACCCTTGCAAACACTAAGTTTATATATATATAGGCTCCTATAAAACCCTAATCCTAATTCCAGCCTAAATATAAGTCGGCTAATCTAATTATAAAATAAAACCCTAAACTTAATTATAAGTCAAACAATGCATTAAACCAATGACTAAACAATTTACGTCCACCCTAAAGCACATCTGTAATTACAATTAAATAAATAATTAAATAATTACAATTAAAACAAATAAATAGCAAATAAATAATTATAATTAAACAAATCATTCAAAACAAATAAACAATTAATTTAAATAAATACATAATTAAACAATTACGCAAATAACACATAAGCCATGTAACCAAATAAAATGCACCAGAAATCAAATTTAAATTCCCCTTTTATCCTTTTGAAAACTAGGGGTATTATATAACTTTATTGGGTATATGATGAATTGATTGATATATTTGTATACTTTGTGGGTTTGATTCATGAAAATGTTTTTTAATAGCTTGCTTTATTATATTTGTGATTTTGTTATTCTTGGTATTTGCTAAATTCATTATTGAATTTGTGAATTTATGGATTTTGACTGATGATGTATGATAAACATTGAATATTGCATATTAAATGTTAAGGCCTTAAGCGATACTTTTATTCGGTTTTATATTGATTTTCGTTTATTTGCTATTGTAGGTGATTTTTCGAAGAATTTGATCAAATCGTGATTTTTAAGCTTGAAGTGATGTTCCCGAGGCTTTTGAAGGCGTTTTGGACCTCCTGTGGTGATTCAAAAGTTTAATAGTCAAAACAGGCAGAAAATGAAGAGTGTTTCCGAGCACACTTTCAGAGTGCTTAAGCACACACTTTTATAGTGCTCGAGCATCTCGCCACAAACTATGCTACATTCTTCTTCATTCCTTTCCACCAATACTAGCATCTCAAATTATGATACATCTTAGTACCACGCAGATGAACTGCAAAGCAGAAAGTATTGAACTCCCATAAAACATCCTCACGACAAATAACTGAAACTGCTGTCAAGCCCAAGAACCATATACCTCTATCTCCATGTAAGGTCTAATATTCTTTCACCGTATCACTGCTAGAACCTATGTGTGAATGGCATCCAACTCTCTGTCACGTCATTGTGACTCAATCGCCCGACTAACCAGGGTAGGCGGCCGACTCATCGTCATCATCAACATCACTAAAATGCAATCCCATTTCTTCCAAATCTTCAAACATCTTTCATTTTTTAATGGCTAAACTAGCTAAAGTCCCATGAGACTTCCGGCTTAAAGCATCGGCTACAACATTTGTCTTCCCTGGATGATACTGCAAATTAAAGTTGTAGTCCTTAATGAACTCAACCCATCCTTTCTGCCTGTTATTCAAATCCTTTTGAGAGAAAAGATACTTGAGACTCTTATGATCCGAGAACACCTCGAATCTCTCATCATACAAATAATGCCTCTAATATTTTAGAGCAAAAATATTTGCCGCTAACTCCAAATCATGAGTAGGATAGTTATGCTTATGAGTTTTCAACTGTCTTAACCCGTAAGTAACTACTCTACCATCCTGCATCAATACATCCCAAACTATCACGGGAAGCATTACAATAGATAACATAACCCAAGCCACGCTCAGGTATCACCAATACTGGAGCCGTAGTTAACCTTGTATTCAACTCTTGAAAGACCGACTCACAGGCTTCATTTTATACAAACTTAATCCCCTTTCGAGTGAGTTTTAGTCATAGGAGATGCCAAGCGGGAAAAATCCTTCACGAATCTCTGATAATACCCAACTAAGTCAAGAAAGCTCCGAATCTCAAACACATTCTTGGGATGCTCCCAATTCAAAACTACCTCAGTCTTGGAAGAATTAACTGATACACCATTTCTCGAAACACATGCCCCAGAAACTTCACTTCTTGTAGCCAAAACTCACGTTTCTCATATTTGGCATACAAACGGTGCTCTCTCAGAATCTAAAAAACTGTTCTCAAGTGGATCTCATGTTTTTCCTAAGATGGTGAGTACACAAGAATATCATCTATGAACATTACCACAAACTAATTAAGATAAGCGTGGAAGACACAGTTTATTAAGTCAATGAATGCTGCCAGTGCATCAGCAAACTAAAAGGTATAACAAGGAACTCATAATGTTCATACCGTGTACGAAAAGCTATTTTTGGGATATCCTCATCCCTGACCTACTGTAACGACCCTGGATTTTTTTCAAACCTAGTGTGTCGTGTGATGACCTGAAATGGATCCAAAATACAGAAGCAAAATAAAACAAGTCTTTGGATATATACGTCATCCCTAAGACACCAATGTGACCTTCCTTGAAGTCACGGAACTCAGATAAATAACCAAAAATGGAAGCTAGAATGGAAAGGTCAAATGGTACCCTATGACACCAATGACATATAAAAAGGTATGATCTAGTTCAAACTAGACCACGTACGCCATTAAATGGCTCAAACAAAGTCAACAAGGTCATGTGGGAATGAACCAATAGGTAAGAGCCTGAAAAGGCAATAACCAAACAAAAACCTATAGGCAAGCTTCATTTCGGTCGACCGAAATGAAGCTTCGGTCGACCGAAATGACAAACCGGTAAACCGGTTGTGGCTCAAAATGGACATTGGCTACTGGAATTTGATAAATACTATTCAAAATAAAATCCAAAGAGTTTTCAGTCTGCCGAAATGACTCAAGAAAGTGCATATGAACCTACTATGCACCAAAAATGAAAAGAAGTTCCTAAGTTTCATTTGAATCCCCCATAACATGATCAAATTGAATTATATTCTACTGTGTGACGATGTGAACATGCACGCAAGTGTAATATGGTATTTTAAATACGCTACCATAGCCTACAGCCTTTTTAAGATTCATTTACAAGATTTTACATACCAAACCTCCAAGTTGACAAAAATTACATTTGAAAGGAAAACTTGAAATTTAAATACATGCACTTGAACTTTTAAGTTTGTGGCCCTTAGCCTCATGTCATAGATATCAAATGAGTACTAAAAAGAGTGCTTAGGCACTCATTACATATTCAAAATTAAAAAAGACATGTTAAACCAAATATTGCATTACAATTTCTTAAGAGGAGCTAAACATGCTAACACTTGCATGCTAACAAAAAAAAATACATTAAAAGTGCTTCAATTCAACGAAATGACCTAAGGATATTGTGCATCCCGAAACCACGTCTTTCTGCCTGAAACAGGTCACATTCAGCGAGGGGTGAGTAACCTGTATTACTCGTAGGGAATGAGCATGCATAGACCTGACTTTTTACAAGGTTATTGATAAGCGTTGAAAAATACGCATTTAAACCCCTTAAGCTTGAGTATTTTAGAACCTCTTTCTATCTTATTTTCCCGCTTTAGTCTAATTTTGCGTTATTTCTTTTTTTAGGTCAATAAATTTAAAACGGGCTACAAATGGTTTCTTAAGGCCTTTTTGGAGTCAAACTAAGTCTTGGTGAGAATCTGGAGCAAAAGGAGGCTGATGTGGAGTAAAAGGAGGCTGATGTGGAAAAACTGTCATGTATGATCGATCGAAGAAAAGTCTGATCGATCAAACCAACTTTGATCAATCAAAGAAAAGTTGGATTAATCGAACTTTGATCGATCGAAGATATTTTAGATCGATCGAAAATATGCTGGCAATGAGTTGTCTTATTCCCGCGCTCCCGAACTCCACCTACCACATAGTTGCGGGATTAGATATTTTTGGGTTGTATTTCTGACTTAGTGACTAAGAAAAGGACCTTGTATTTAAAGGGAATTGAACCATTTTGTAAGAGAGCTTTTTATCATTTTATTTTTATATTGTAATTTTTATTTTCTCTCTCTAGACTAGTTAGAGATTAGGGTTAGAAGAAAAGAGAAGAGTAGAGGCTCCAAGAACACATCTCAAGATCTACACACACACACTCTCTAGAATTTAACAAAGAAGAAGAGGAAGAAGATGGAGCCATGTTTGGGGATTGCCCTTGAGGGTTCCAAGACCACACCCACCTCCTCCATAATTGGCTAGACTTCTCCTTGGTGCTTGGATGAGCCCTAAGTTTGTAATCTAAACCTCTATCTTTTCATACTTTTTGGGGAATAATATCTTATGATTAATGTTTTAGCCTTGTGAATTTAATGGATCTTGGGTTCTCCTTTGATTTCTATGGATTAATTCTTTCTATTGATTCTTTATGTGATTACATGTTATCTTATGTGTGATTATTTGGGAATTGATCTCTACACTAGTTTTTCTATATTAATTACATGTTATGTGTGGTTGATTGAGAACCTAGTGATGGCTAGACATGGTTTTTATTAGATGGGTTTGTCAATTAATTTGATGGATTATTCTTATGCTTGATGGGTTGTTTTACAATTTAATTCATGCTTGTAGGTAGGTAGACAATCTATACTTGATTTGATATTCCATGGCTTATTATTGCCAATTCCATGATTCTCTAGATTGATGTATGCTACAATTGTGACTAGTTTGATGGGTCATACTTTGAATTGATGGGTTGTGCTACACTTAGTTTATTTGTTGGTTAGGTAGACAATTCATTCTTTAATTTGATGGTTCATGCTTAATATTGCAATTGGTAGTCACATTTTGTTCACAAGAATGTTTTCCCCAAATTAGTTGAAAGTGTGTGGTTTGGTTAACAAGCTTGGTGGCAATTCCAATAGACCCCAAGATCTCACTTCTCATCTTTTAAATCCTTATCTCAACTTAGTTTATTTTAATTGTATTTTAATTAATTGTTTTCTAGAGTAATCAACCAACCAATCTCTCATTGCAATCAATTGATACATTAGAGTAAAAGTTAAATTCCAACACGTATAATCTCTATGGACGATCCTTACTCACTATACTTCATTAGTTGTAGTAGTGGATTTTATAAATATAAATTTGACTAGAAAGGCTTCCTAAACCACAATCATATTTTGACCTTGCGAAGTAACCTCTCGTATTAAAAAGTCGATTTTCTATCACATAGAAAGAGGCTCGTCAGATTTTGGCGCCGTTGCCAGGGATTAATGGTTTTGTTGGAATTAAACTAGACAATAGTGTTCATTAGATTGCTTCTATTTTTATTTTATTTTTCATTGTATATTCGTTTCTCATTCTTGATATTATTTGTTCAATTAGGTACTTGACTACAAGGAAGGCAAACTTTGAAACTTGAAGCAATCATTGGAGCTTAAATCTAACATTAAAATTTGAAGTTGCTTAAGGACCTTTGTGAGCAATTCTTGCAACTCTTGTATTTTAATTGTGCACTTTTTTGTATGCTTGAGATAGCCCTTGTTGAGGCTAATTATATTGCTTAAATTTTTGTCCAAGCATCGGCCCGTGTGGAGGCCATTATTTGTTACATTTAGATTTTGAATATGGATGGAGCCATTATTTGATTCAAGTTTTGGGGAAAACTACTTCCCCTTACCTTATGTCCCTCCACTATATTTTGATCCTTATGAAATTGAGTCCCATACATTTCAAGAAGCACCATTTGATAATGGACTTAATCACTTTCAAGATCTTTCTTGTGACTATTACCCTCCCCCATCATTTTATGAAGAACCACCTCCATCACCTTATTCACCCGAGTTTCAAGAAAAAGTGTTAACTCTACTTGATGGGCTTAATTCACAAACTCAACTTATTCTTTCACATTCTCAAATCTTAGCCAAGCTTGAAGCTCAAGTTGAGCAAATTGCAAGTATTCTTTCTCGTCAAGAGGAGAAGGAAGAGGCAAATAAAAAAATGGCAAGAACTTCAATGTATATAGATGAGGATGATGAGAGTGAAGAGGAAGAAGTAGCAAGTGAGCTAATTCCTAACACTCTATCTTGTATGGAGGAGGAAGTGGCGAGTGAGTTGGTCGCTAATCCAATAGAGCATAACATGATTAATGAGGACTTTTTTTGTTTTGATTATGATTTTATCCCGACCATTGCTACTTTAGAGCGTGAAGCGACGGTGACCACTAAAGAGGTAGGAGAGGAGGAGGGGGAACTTGTAAAAGAGAGTCTTCCTTCTATTATCTCTAATGATCCCTTTGAGGAGTGCCTTTTGGAAATGTATAAAAATTGTGGTTTTGACCTTGAAAGCTCCAAAAATGAAATGAACTATCTAATGGACTCTTTAGCTAAATTGGAAGGTGAGGAGATGGTTATCTTTAAGGAAGAGAAGAGGGATGAAGAGAAGGTGTTTTTTGATATTCCAAATGAGTCTTTGAAAGACTTTGCCTTGCCAAGTGCAAGGCCGCTCATCATTGATTTTATTTTCAAGACCGTGGATGAAAGGAATAATATCATCTCTTTCATTTCTTTTCAAGTCATTCTTTTGGAGGATGATTTCATTATCATAAGAGAGGCATTAAATGAGAAAATGTAAAAGAGGATCAATAAGGATGTTTTATATCCGGTTTTTGATTCGTTCGTCTAGTGAGTCGACCCAACGTCTTGCTAAAGATGTTAAACACTAGTATTCGTAGAGTTTTAAACTCTATTCCCTCATTTCTTTCTATTTTTCATTCTTATGTACATTCTTCCATCCAATTTTCAATCTTTATTCTTGTTACCATCATTGGGGCTTAGCATAGGATTTTCTGCACTTTCATCTCAAAATTAGGCATTTGGTGCCAGTTCGATCGATCACAAGTGTACCCTAGATCGATTGAACCTCTCTGTAGTCAATTCTCTGTATATTTCAAGTCTATGTGTATCGTTCGAACTTTATATCCGATTGATACAAATACTCTTTGATCGATTTGGATACCCTTGTAATCAATCTCACTTCCATACTTAGAAAAAATTTTGAAGCTCTGCGAATTTCATAATCTCTATCCCATTGTGCGAGCATAGAGATCGATCATGGTGTGATCGATCCAAGTCAGGATCGATCACAGCTTTGCCCCTTTGACTTTTTGACTTTTTTCTTTTTCTATTTTTAATTTAATTTTTCATTTTCATTTACTTTTGTCATTTTCTTTTATTTTATTTAGTTACTTTTCTCTTTTTGAAAAAAAAAAAAAAAAATTTCATTGCATTCTTTATTTCCTTGCATTTTTACTTCTTGCATTTTTATTTACTTGCCTTTTTTTATTATTTTTGTTTGTGTACGTATGTGTTTTGTCTTAAAAAAAAAAAATTAATTAAAAAAAAATGATTGTTTTTCAAAGTAGCATTCCGTCTTACTAGAGACGTTAAACTTAGCACCCATTTTGTATATTACTTGCATTTTTCATTTTTCTTTGCATGTTTCAAAAAAAAAAAAAAAAAAAAAGATATTTTTTATTTTTCATTATTTTGTTCTTGCATCCTTTTTTAGTTTTTGTTTTTCATTTATTGCATTATATATATTCTTTCATTACATTTTACCTTCTTTATTTTTCTTT
Source organism: Cornus florida (assembly GCF_030987335.1). Lineage (NCBI taxonomy): Eukaryota > Viridiplantae > Streptophyta > Magnoliopsida > Cornales > Cornaceae > Cornus > Cornus florida. The sequence continues at coordinate 35,794,492 of NW_026775576.1, read as the reverse complement.
TTGTATTTTATTCATGCATCATATTATTTGTTTTTCTTGCATTTTGTCTATACATGCTTTCATAAAATGAAAAATACAAAAATTTGTTTCACCACTGTGCCTTTATGTGTAGTTATGCATACTTTCATGCTTTAGCTAGGGCTTGATTTCATATCTCTCTTACATCTTGTGTTATATTGCCTTAGAATGCATGATTTGATTTTCTTATCCCATTTAATATTTGATGTGAGTTTGCTAGCGTGGGTATTCAAATAGGTTGTTGATTCCAAGTTTGGGGGAGACCCTTTTCATATTGGATCATTGCCAGGCTTCATGATTTCGCCACCACGGTATAGTCTTTCTATCTTTTCTATTGTTCTCATTGCACATTGAGGATAATGTGCGGTTTAAGTTTGGGGGTAAGGTGACTTTGTTGCATTCTACTAAGTTTTAGACTTAATTACATGATTGAAATTTGGAATCCATGTTTGCGATGATTTTGATCTTTTGAGAACCATGATACTTAGAATTTAAAAATTACTTGACTTGAGAGTCTAATACTCCTTGTATGCCTTGTGGATGCCATTTAGGAGTAAATTTTTTAAAAGATTGATATCATACTTGCATTTGTGGTCCACATCATGCTGATTTTATGATTGTTTTGAGATTCAGTCTAGAATTCAACACTAGCACAATCGCACATTAGAATTCATTTGTGGGGTACATGCTTTGTTTATTATTGAATTGGTTATATTCCAATTGAGCTAGTAGTGCATTGAAAGGTTTCATTCTTGATAAAGGTGGATAACAAATCATTTTCACAAAGTAACCGAGATTCTAACCTCATCAAGCACTGAATTTCTCGTGCTGAAAAGTGGAAGGCTTAAACTCTAGGTTAATAATTAAATGTTACAAAAAAAAAAAAAAAAAGAAAGGAAGAAGTTGTTGTTGCAAAAGTAATAAAAAAAGTGAGGACTTCTCCCAAAAGGTGAGAAGTGGGAAATGATTAGATGGTGGTTGTTTTGATTTATAGCCTAGTCGATTTGAGTTTGTAAGTCCTTAGGGGTGTTTAAACACCTAATGCCCTAAAGCCGTCCGGTTTGGGAGACATTGACCTAATGCTCGACCTCATGGATCGCTAGAAAGCTTAATAGATTACTACATTGCACCATGCTTCTATCTTTGATCCTCTAGGTTAGTATAAAAATAAAAATAAAAATCGAGTGAAAAGAATAAGCGCACCCAGATCAATAAAGCTTTAATAAAAGGTCCACTCTTTGTTTTGATGATCGATACTAGATTTGTGTGCTAGTTTGAGGGTACGAATGTAATCATTTCTTTAGTTAGCTTAGATAACAACATACTTGATGGCGGTCCACTCGAAAAGGATTCTAGTGTTGTTTTGATTTGCATGATCATTGTCTTGATGTGTGGAGGACCATATTTGTTTGTTTGATGTTGAGATTTTAGGAGATTGCTTGGAAATGGTTGAAAAATTGCATACTTGAGGTAGTTTTCTCCCAATGCTTATTTTGTATATTGGTGCCTCTTTAATGAGAAAGAGCTCAATGTTTGTGGGTATTATTTCTAGAAACCTTCACGAGACTTCACTCGTCCACTAGGGGTAACCTTGTGATGAATGCTGAAAAGTGCGCATTTAAACCCCTTAAGCTTGAGCATTCTAGAACCTTTATCTGTCTTAATTTCCCGTCTTAGACTAATTTCATGTTATTGTCATTTTCATGCACTTATCCCCAAAATAAGCTAATTCAACCAAAGTAGAGCATAAAAGAAGCATTCTCAAAGTGAATGGAAGAATGTAGCAAAGTGGAAGCAAAGTGGTGGAAATCAGCAAACTTTGATCAATTAGGAATATTTTTGATCGATCTCACATTCATCGATCTCACCTCATCAAGATGGGTCCAAGCTCTTGTCCTTATCCAAAAGAATCTACCATCTTCGATCGATCCAACTTTCTTCAGATCGATCGAACTTCCTTGATCTTATCCTTACCTACCACTTTATCTTTATCCCAAAATATCTCAGAGATTTGTCATATTCCAAAAAGGCACCGCCAAGGATAGATCGATCTCGCCAACATTTTATAGATCTCACCAAAGTTCGATCGATCTCATCAAAGTTCGATCAATCAAAACTCCTCAAGTCCGAATTAAAACAGAGTCCAGCTCATTAAGAGATGGCTCGTGGTGTAATCATTGAAGGGACCCTAGTGCACGAGACCTGACCATTGGGTGTCACATTTGAGCTACCTATATAAGGATTTTGAGCCATTTTTACATCATACTTGAAAAAGACTTTTGATACTTACATCTCATATCATCATTTCTTGGAGAGGGCCTAGAGCTTAAAGAGATATACATTATTTTTGGGAGTTCTTTCATTCTTTTAGGGTTTTAACCAAGAAGAAGAGCATTTCGACCATGGAGATGGCCCTTGAGGGTTGGATGACTACATCAATGAGTGGCTAAACATCTTCTTGGGGCTAGAGTTAGCCCTAAGCATGCTTTCTAGACCTTAATGCTTTGTTTTTTGAGGGAATTTGTGTTATAATGTTGTCTTGACACTTAATTTATATATGAATCTTGTTCTTACAATGATTTGTGTTGATTAATACTTCCAATTGATCATTTTATTCTATTAATATGTTTATGTATATTAGAATAGATGTGTATGTGTTATTCTCTAGATTTTGCTATGTTGATGCATGTCTATGTGTGTTAATACCATGAATCTAGAGATTGTCAAGGCATAGTTCTTTAATGGAATACTCTTGTGGTTGTTTAATGGTTTATACTCATTTCTTGATGGATTGTGCCTCTCCCTTAGTTTAATTAGTTTAATTTTCATGTCCCTAGCTTAGTTGTAGTGTAGTTGCCTTAATTTCATAGATGGGAGGACAATCCATGCTTGTTGTTTGATGTTCCATGCTTATGAATGCAAGTAGTATAAATCTCTAGTTTGTTGATGTGTTTGATTGTGAACTTAAAGGAAGGACTAATGGCTTAGTTTGATATATTGTGCTGTTCATTAAGGTTGTCCAGACAATGTATGCTTAAATTGCTATCCATGCTTATTGATTCAATCACTCACACACATCAGTGTTGCAACTTGTATTTCCCTTCATTTATTACACATTAAATGTCTAGAAAGGTGATGTTTAGAGTGACCTCTAGGTCCCAAGACCTCTCACTCTTGTTTATCTACTCTCTATTTACTTTAGTTGTTTAGTATTGAATTCATTTAGCATTATAGTTTAATCAACCAGACAATCCACTTTTGATCATTGGACCTACTAATCCGACTTTGGTTCCTTATCACATTGCCTCTAATCCCTTGGAACGATCCCTACTCACCCTAGCTATATTTCATAGTTAGAGGTAGTAGTGGCACTTCATAAATTAAACTTGGCCCCACTTCCATCACATTGCAACTTTGGTTCATGGCACACCGATTTTTGGTGCCGTTGTCGGGGATTTGAATTGGCAACACCGTGTTTTGGAAACAATTAGGAATTAGTACTCTTTTGATCGTGTCTTTACTTTATTTTTATTTTGGTTACTTATTGTGTTTGTTCTTATTTGGCTAGGTGAATTGAGTAAGTAAGTCAAGTAAAGGAGAATTGAAAAGCAAGGAGCTAAGCTAAGCACAATGATGAGCGCTGAAAAGTGCGCATTTAAACCCCTTAAGCTTGAACATTCTAGGACCTTTATCTATCTTATTTTCCCGCTTTAGACTAATTTCGTGTTATTGTCCTTTTCAGGTACTTATCCCCAAAATAAGTTAACTCAGCTAAATAAGAGCATAATTGAAGCAATCTTGAGATGAATCAAAGAAAGGAGCAAAGTGGGAGCAAAAGGAAGCAAGTGATGCAAATTCAGCAAGTTCGATCGATCTCAGTAAATGTTCGATCGATCTCAGCACTTCAAGATGGATCTGAGCTATTTTGTCATTATCCAAAGATCCCACAAAGTTCAATCGATCATACTTCCTTCAGATCGATCGAAAAGATTCCATCTTATCCAATTCTACCACCCTACCTACCACTTTTGTCTCTTTCCCAAAAATATCTCCAAAATATCTCAGATTTTTCTTTATCCAAAAAGGCGTCGCCATATAGGATCGATCCAACTTAAATCCGATAGATCTCAGCCATGTTCGATCGATCTCACCACAAGTTCGATCGATCGAACTTCTCCAAATCCGAGAAAATGCAATTTCCAGCTCATTAAAAGTTGTCTCAAATCTAATCATTGGGAAGGAATCTTAGAGCATGAGCCTAGATATTTAGGGGTGCCATTTGACCTACCTATATAAGGAATATGAGCCACTTTTACAAAGGAGACTAGACTAAAGGCTACACATTTGATTCTTGATACAATTTCCATATTCTTAGTGAGGAAGAAAAGAAGAGGGGAGGCTAGAGACACAAGCTTGGAGTTCTTCCATCAACCAAGAAGAGAAGCAATCTTTACCATGGAGTTAGCCCTTGAGGGTTGGAGGACACCATCCATGAGTGGCTAGACATCCTCTTGGGGGTAGAGTTAGCCCTAAACATGCTTTCTACATCTTGATTTATGTATTTTTGAGGGGATTTGTATTGTGATACATGTTTTAACATATTTATATACATAGATGTTATTTATTCAATGATTTGTGTGGTTTAATGCTTCCAATTGTTCATTTAATTCTATCCATATGTCTATGTATGCTAGAATAGATGTTCATGTGCTTGTCTCTAGATTTTGTGTTCTTAATGCATGTCTATGTGTATTGATACTATAGATCTAGAGATTGTCAAGACATAGTGCTTAATAGATTGCTCTTATGGTTTATTTGATGGTTCATACTCATTTTTTAATGGATTGTGCCTCTCCCTTAGTTTAATTAGTTTAATTTTATGTCATTAGCGTAATTGTAGTGTAGTGGTAGTTTAGATGTTAAATAGGAGGATAATCCATGCTTGTTGTTTGATGTTCCACACTTACGAATGCAAGTGGCATATTTCTCTAATTTGGTGATGTGTTTGGATTGTGAGCTTAAAGAGGAATTAATGACTTAGTTTGAATATTCTGCTACTCATTGTGTTGTTTAGACAATATATGCTTAATTGGTCGTCCATTCTTGTTGAAACAACCACACACACACCATTGTTGCAATACATGTTTACCCCCTCATTAATTATTCATTAAGGGTGTAGAAAAGGTATGCTTAGTGGTGATCTCTAAACCCCAAGATCTCTCTCTCTTTTATTTTCCTTCTATTGCACTTAATTGTTTACTTTAATCTAAATTGCATCTTAGTGTAATTCAATCACCAACCAATCTTTTGATCACTCGACCTACTAACCCTAATCTCGATTCCCCAACCTAATACGACCCATCAATCCCTTGGGACGATCCCTACTCACCCTTGCTATATTTTTAGTGAAAGGTAGTAGTGGTAAATTATAATTGCAAAACTTGGCCACACTCATATTAGTCTACTCCTTTTGCAAAAATTTGGTGACACTAGGAACAACGCCACCAAGTTTTTGGCACCGTTGTTGGGGATTGATTGAAGGCAACGTCGTATTTGTGAAATCAATTAGGAATTAGTACTCTTTTGATCATGTCTTTACTTTATTTTCATTTTCATTTTGGTTACTTATTGTGTTGGTTCTTGTTTGACTAGGTGCATTGAGTTAGAAGGTGAGCAAAGGAGCATTTTCAGCAAGGAGCTAAGTAAAAGCGGGGAAAAAGCTAAAATCTAAAAAATTTGCAAGGCTAAATTTGAAAATTGAATTGAAGTGCTAAAGGACCCTTTGTGAGCTCTTTCTTAACTCAATCTCTAGTTAAATCGTCGGCCTGCGTGGAGGCTTGTATTTCAATTCTTAGATAAATCGTGAGCCCACGTGGAGGCAATTTACTTTTCTTTGCATATCGTTGATAGCATGGGAGTATGGGATCATTGTATGTGGAGGAAATTGTTGATTGTTGAATTGTTGCGAAGGTGAAGTGATTGTTGATTATTTGTTACTTGTTTATGTTTTGTTTGTGCATGCATGGTGGTAGGTCATTAAATCCTACTCTTGTCTCTCCTAATTTGCATATTGAATCAGTTATTCGTAATCCAAAGGGAAGAGGTAGTTCTCATCTCTCCATTTTGCCAATGGAGGATTTGAATGACGACCATGTAGAGGACCTTGGTCACATAGACCAACAAGGTATTCTCCACCCTAATGTGCATCATGATAACATATAAGTACCATTAGGTATGCCAAGGCCATTCATTCACCCACCACAACAACAAGACCAAGTTCCATTGGGAATGCTAAGGCCAATGTTTGCTCCACAACCTCCCATAGTTCAAGGCAATCAAGGTGCCCATGTTGCACCTCCAATTGTTAATCCTCCCCTTACTTTAAGAGATCACTATGTGCCTAATGAATATAATGCACCCACATGCATTCAATTGCCACCATTTAGAGCACATCACTATGAAATCAAACCACAAACCATTCAAATGCTTCCTGACTATCATGGACTTCCAAGTGAAGAACCTTACAAACATTGGATGAGTTTTTTGAAGTATGTTCCACCGTGAGATACATAGACATGTCGGAAGAGGTCTTAAGGCTTAAAATTTTTCCATTCACCCTTAAAGACAAGGCAAAATATTGGTTTGACAATCTTAGGCCTTTTTCAATAACTTCTTGGGTAGAAATGCAACAAGAGTTCTTGAAGAAGCACTATTCGGTTTCTAAGACCAATGCCATGAGAACCTCAATTCGAGAGTTTTCACACGGGGATGGAGAAATGTTCCATGAGGCATGGGAAAGATTCAATGAATTGCTTAGGAAGTGTCCATATCATGACATGCCCAAATGGCAATTAGTTCACTATTTCTTTGAGAGTTTATCCGATAATTACAAGGGCATGGTTGATGCTTCCTTGGGTGGCTCTTACATTGATAGGCATGAGGATGACGTGTGGCGTCTTTATGAGAGTATGAGTGAAGATTCTTTGCATCGAATTTTATCTTCTAAGAATGGTAGAAATTCAAGTGGAAGGAAGAGTGTTGGCTTACATCAAGTCGACCATTCCAATGAAATAGTCGCCGAGATGAAATCATTATCTCAAAGGTTTGATCAATTCTTGATCAACCAAAACTCGGTAAACCAAGTATCTTCCTTCCCTAACCATTCCTATCATGCATCCAATGAATCATGTATGACTTGTTTAAGTGTTTTACATTTTACTTCCAATTGTCCCCATAGACATGTGCAAAATGAGCATCATGAACAAGTTAATGTAACTTTTTTTAATCAAGGGAACAATCCTTATGGCAACCACTATAATCCTAGTTGGAGGAATCATCTTAACTTTTCTTGGAAAAGCCAAGGGGAAGGCTCAAACCCTTCCCAAGGTGGTTTTCAAGGAAAGTATGTTCCGCCACCAATGCAAAGCCAAGGTTCCCAAGGTTTTAGATCATTTTAATCCCATGGTAATCAATTATCTAATTCTTATTTTCCAAATCAATCATATTCTTAAGGAAATTCTAGGAGTTCCACCTTTGAAGAGAAAGTTTTGACCGCTCTAGGCACTCTAGGGGTGAACACTCAATTGCTTCATTCTCATTCTCAATCCATTGCTAAGCTAGAAACCCAAGTAGGGCAAATAGCTAGCACTTTAAATGCTAGAGAGAAGGGAAAATGCCTTTGAATGCCCCACCAAAGCAACAATGCATTGTGGAGACTCATTCCTCATTGGAAGGTCACACAATAGAGCATGTCAATGCGATGACAACCTTAAGAAGTGGGAAGATTGTGGACAACCAAGTGGGCATGTCCAATGAAGAGAGTGAACCGGTACAACCCAAAGTTGACACCCGTCCCATTTTTGATTATATTCCTCCTTAATTGCATATGCATGATTTTTCAAATGAGAATGTGTTGAAAAGTGATTTGAAAAGTGATCTTGAAAAGAATTTTTTTTAAAATGATTTCAAAACTTCTTGTGTTGAAGAGACTTCAAAGAAAATTTCTGAAAAGGTTTTTGAACCAAAAGCTCTATTTCTGGATGCCTTAAAAGGATCCATTTCAATTGACAAGCAAAAGGCCAAAACCAATGAAATCATTGATGTGTTTAGGCAAGTGAAAGTGAATCTTCCACTTTTGGATGCAATCAAGAAAATTCCAGCTTATGCCAAGTTTTTAAAAGATCTTTGCACCCAAAAGAGGAAGAACAAAAGCCAAGCACCTAGGAAAGTGGTTTTAACCGAGCAAGTGAGCTCAATTTTGCAACATAACACTCCTCTAAAGTTTAAGGACCCCGGTTCACCTACAACTTCTTGCATCATTGGTGATCATGTCATTAATCGGGCTCTTCTTGACTTAGGAGCAAGTGTTAACCTTCTTCCATACTCGGTATATATCAAATTAGGCTTAGGAAACTTGAAACCAACGTCGGTGGTTTTGCAACTTACCGACCAATCCATTAAAAAGCCTAGGGGTATCATTGAAGATGTCTTGATTAAGATTGATAAGTTTTTCTTCCTTGTTGATTTCGTTGTCATTGACACGGAACCGGTCCCTAATCCTAAGAGCTAAATTCCCGTTATCCTTAGCCGTCCTTTCTTGGCAACTGCAAATGCTAACATTAATTGTAAGACAGGGATAATTAAGATCTCATTTGGTCATATGAAGGTGAAGTTGAATATCTTCATTCCAACCCCAAATTCATTTGATAAGCATGAAGAAGTGAATGTTGTAGAGAAATGTCATGCTAACAATTGTGAAGGAATAGAGTCTTTGTGTGAAACCAAGATTTCAAAAATTTTATCTTCAACATTGAATTCCAAGAAAGTTGTTTCGAAATCTTGTTTTGAAAGGGCATGGAAGCCCAAAGATCATTTTGCCAAGGACCAACAAGTTCATTTGAGCCTAATCCAATAAGTTCTCCAGGGAACCATTTGTTGGGTGGAGGTCAAGGTATTCATCACCCCATTAAGGAGGGGATGCACTACAAGATGTTTGATCTGGGCTAAAAGAGCCCAACATCTTGCTAGAGACGTTAAAGACTAGTGCATTTCATAGGGTGTCGCAACCCTATTCCTCCCTCATTTCTATTTTAAATTTTATTTCTTGCGAAGTCTAGATATTTGCTTTAGGTTTATATACATTGCTAGGAACTGTGATTAGGATTGCATGCACTTTCATGTTGAAAATAGGCATTTTGTCCAAGTTCGATCGATCTCCATACCTGCATCCTACCTGCACCCAATCATCTCTTTGTCCAATCGTTTGAAGAAAACCTGCATATTTCAGCTCTCTGTCCCATCATTCGAACTTGTTCTTAGATCGATATCTAGTTCTTCGATCGATCCAACTTCATCTTGGATCGATCTGTAGTCTCAACACTTAGAAAAATTTTGAACCTGCATAAACCTACATCCAAAAGCCTCTCTGTCTCATCATTCGAACATGTCTGCAAATTTTTGCATGTTCGATCGATCGAATCTTATCTGAGATCGATCTTGGTTTGATCGATCTATGCTCTTTTGACTTTGAATTCTAATTTCATTAAATTTTCAAAAATATTTTAAATTTTATTTTCCAATAAAAAAAAAAAAAATTCAAAGCTTTAAAATTTTCAGAGATTGATTCCAGTTCGATCGATCTGAGATTTTAGTTCGATCGATCGAACTGGTAAGGGAATGTTTTTAAAAATTGAATCTAGGGTCATTCGATCGATTTCAAAGATTGATCCAAACAACCCTAGAACCACTCGCCGCTGCAACCTTCTCTTCCATCTCCGGTGAACTCCCTTCGGCATCTCCCTCATCGTGAATATCTCTCCCTCGCCTCGGATCTCGCATCTCACCTCCCTTTTCATCTCATCTCTTAATTTAGGTAAGATCCAAAAACCCCTTTTTGATTCCAAGTTTTAATTTCATGAATCCATGTTTTTCATCTTAGATCTAGGCTATTTAAATGATGTTGTTGCCATTGTTGACACTTTGAAGCTTTATATAAATGTGTATATATATGTATATACTTTTTTTTACATTTTAAATTTTAATCTTTGATTTTAGGGGTCACGAGCCGAATCAAGTGGCCAAAATTGTTGGGTTATTGTGTAAAGGGGCCCACAAGCTTGTTTGTGAGGCCCCCATGCCATCCATGTCATAGATCTATGACTTTTTGAGTTCTGCATTACAGTTCAATCGATCAAACTTTTTCTCAGATCGATCTGAGTGAGATTGATCTCACTCATTTCAGATTGATCGAAGTCAGATCGATCTCACATTTTTGTGATCGATCGAACTTCACAGATTTGTATCATACACTTCATACATCATCTCTTGTGTGCCATGCTATCTTATACATGCCCAATGCCTGTGTTTTCCACATTGGATGCATTCCATACCTACACTGTCTAGCATGCTTCACATCCTATCACTTATTCCTTGTCACTTGTATAGATTCATGTTCCTTATCTGTTTGTCTATCTTATTTGACATGCATGATTTTATAAACTGTGCTTTAATTCTTTATTCCAGCATAACTTCCTTTTTGAGTTTCCTTTTTATTTTGCAGACCATGGTTAGGGTCAAGACTATTGCCCGTGGGCATTATCACAACGGAGCCAGACGGAGATTGGACGACCAGGCAGGCCCATCTCACGTCCGGGATCCCATTCTGGAGGACAGTCAAAGGAGAGTCTGGCAGAGGACACAGGAGCCAGCTGAGCCTACTCCACCTCAGTACCCCTTATCTAACAGTAGACTACAGTCCTCTGTTAAGGCATCTCCTTCTCTACAAGCTGATGTTGAGACTGCGCACGTACCATCTCCATCACCACCACCAACTCAACCAGCCGAGCATTTAGACCGCCCATCGCCGAGATACTCACGCCTTCAGGTGGCGCACGAGTCGGTGTTCGACATCGACTTCTTCTCCCGGTCTATCCTTACCAGATCAGCCTACAATGATATAGACCGGAGGGGCATTTCAGCCATTTTTGCCCCTATTACATACCCAGTGTACCCGAGGTTGGTCTGGATGTTCTTCCAGAACCTCCGGCCTGCCCCGAGTAACCTGACGGAGCTGCGGACTACAGTCGACGGCCACCCCATCAGTATTACTGTGGACACCCTATCCAGATCTTACTGATGTCCACATCTCTGCCCTCCCGATCTCCAGGATACATATCCCACTCTATGGAGGCCTTTCTATGCCGATATGGCAGTAGCACTTACAGGTCATTATGCAGCTGGTGAGACTTTCGCCACTTATACTTACCTGCCAAATAACATATGGTTCTTCGATTCGGTGCTATATCAAAATATATTCATGGCCGGCCACAAGATACAGAGGCGCGACGACTTTCTGACAGCCATATACGCCTTCTACATAGGGCACTGGCTATCCATTCCTACGCTCATCTGGGGCGTCATGATGAAGCTGTATACTGATTACATCAGCAAGGCTAAGCCCAGACGGGCTAAGTTTCTACCATTTGGCCACTTGATCACACAGATTTTGAGAGACCAACGCTATTATTTCCAGCCACGGGAGCATCCTGAGTCTGGTGCCTGCTCCTTCGAGAAGAAAGACTGGGATAAGAGCTACAAGGCTCTTATCAAGAGTCTTAGAGAGGATGCTGTAGAGGCAGCTGAGGAGCTTGAGGCTGAGGAGCAGGAGGCGGAAGCAGCAGCAGCAGAGCAGGAGGCGGATGATGTACCAGTCGATCCGACTGCCGTGCATATGGACATTGACTTGGAGTAACCCGCAGATGACCCAGAGCATCACTCTCCAGTTGGGTCGCCCGTACACTTCCAGGAGCAGGCTCAGGATCATCATTCTCCCGATCCAGTAGCACCTGAGGCTCCAGATTATATACCCAGCTTTGGAGAGCGTCTATAGACTCTGGAGGATGGCATGATTTCCATCCGGGCCGATATTGCTTCCCTCTATACGGATGTCCTAGCCGCCTTGCAAGATCTATCCAGAGACACCTGCAGAGCTTGCCCTACACGTCCTATCTCCTCGTCATGATTTTCTATCTTCTTCTCTCATTCCATATCTGCGATATTATTGATACTGTTATATTTTTTAGGCCAGTCTATCGACCCTATTTCTGGATTACTGTACTATACTTCATTTCTCTTTTATGCATACTTTGTTTTTGGATGCCTGGATTATCTATTGATATATTTATCTGTCTGACTCCATCAGGTGCATTCTAGTGACTTCGGTGAGAGAGAGTACTGCCTGAATTTTTTAGGACCACCCTTTTTCCTCTCTCCTTACTTCATTTCTTATCCCATTTACACTTACATGTCCACTGTGCACTGTTATTATCCCCTTTGTTATCTAATGAACTTTTATCCAATGCCATCTTTTCAGGACCACAGTTAATCCCAAGTTTGGGGGGGCTATGCCACCCACTTTGGATACTTGTGTCCCGACCATTCTTTGCTTAGCTGCACTGGTATACTCTTTCCCTTGTTCTCTTTGCACATTGAGGACACTGTGCTATTTAAGTTTGCGGGAGTAATGAAGTTAATTGCAGTATTTGCTTTCAATTCAAAATTTTGAGCATGACTTGTGTATTTGAGGAATTTTCTATGATTGGTCCATAACTAGCTATGATTTTGATCTTTTGAGGACTATATTGCTTAACGTTTAAAAATTGTTTGACTTGAGAGTCCAATACTCCTTGTATGCCTTGTGAATGCCATTTAGGAGTAAATTTTTTGAAAGATTGATATCTTGCTTGCATTTGTGGTCCACATCATCTTAATTTTGTGATTGTTTTGAGATTCACTCTAGGATTCTACACTAGCACAGGTGCACACTAGCATTCATTTATGAGGTACATGCTTTGTTGATTACTGAATTGGTTATATCCCAATTGAGCTAGTAGTGCATTGAAAACTTTCATTTTGATAAAAGTGGATAACAATACCTTTTCATTGAGTAGCCAGGATTCTAACCTCATCAAGCACTGAATTTCTCGCACTGAAAGGTGGAGAGCCCTCTAGCATAATAATTGAACTTATTTATTAAAAAAAAAAAAAAAAGAGCAATAAAAGTGAGGACTTCTCCCAAAAGGTAAAAAATGGGAAATGATTAGATGGAGGTTGTCTTGATTTGTAACCTAGATGATTTGAGCTTGTAATTCCGTAGGGGTGTTTGAAGGCCTAATGCCCTAAAGCCATCTGATTTAAGAGTCATTGACCTAACGTTCGACCTCATGGATCAGTAGAAAGCTTAATAGATTAACACATTGCATCATGCTTCCAACTTCGATCCTTAGGATAGTAAAAGAAAAGAATAAGCTCACCTAGTTGAATAAAACTTTAATAAAAGGTTCACTCTTTGTCTTAATGATCGGTACTAGATTTAGTAACACACTTGATGCCGGTCCACTCAAAAAGGATTCTTGAGTTGTTTTGATTTATATGATCATTTTCTTGATGTGTGGAGGACTATATTTGCTTGCTTGATATTGAAATTTTGGAAGATTGCTTGGAAATGTTTGAAAAAATGTATACTTGAGGTAGTTTTCTCCCAATGCTTGTTTGCAATATTAGTGCCTCTTTAGTGAAAATGAGCTTAATGTTTGTGGGTATCATTTCTGAAAACCCTCACGAGACTTCACTCGTCCACTAGGGGTAACCTAGGGGTTTAAAAGGCTTGTTGCATATGCTAAATGTAATCGTGTTCCCTACGAAAGTGGCATTATCCATTTATTGCTTTCTAGATTCATAGTTTTATAGTTGTTCATTTCATTCCTTTACTTTATAGTTTATTCCTAGGGACTAGCAATATTTAAGTTTGCCGGTGTGATGAGCGCTGAAAAGTGTGCATTTAAACCCCTTAAGCTTGAACATTCTAGGACCTTTATTTATCTTATTTTTCCGCTTTAGACTAATTTCATGTTATTGTCCTTTTCAGGTACTTATCCCCAAAATAAGTTAACTCAACTAAATAAGAGCATAATTGAAGCAATCTTGAGATGAATCAAAGAAAGGAGCAAAGTGGGAGCAAAAGGAAGCAAGTGGGGCAAATTCAGCAAGTTCGGTCGATCTCAGTAAATGTTCGATCGATCTCAGCACTTCAAGATGGATCTGAGCTATTTTGTCATTATCCAAAGATCCCACAAAGTTCAATCAATCCTACTTCTTTCAGATCGATCGAAAAGATTCCATCTTATCTAGTTCTACCACCCCACCTACCACTTTTGTCTCTTTCCCAAAAATATCTCCAAAATATCTCAGATTTTTCTTTATCTAAAAAGGCATCGCCATATAGGATCGATCCAACTTAAATCCGATAGATCTCAGCCATGTTCGATCGATCTCACCACAAGTTCGATCGATCAAACTTCTCCAAATCCGAGAAAATGCAATTTCCAGCTCATTAAAAGTTGTCTCATATCTAATCATTGGGAAGAAATCTTGGAGCATGAGCCTAGATATTTGGGGGTGCCATTTGACCTACCTATATAAGGAATATGAGCCACTTTTACAAAAGAGACTAGACTAGAGGTTACACATTTGATTCTTGATACAATTTCCATATTCTTAGTGAGGAAGAAAAGAAGAGAGGAGGCTAGAGACACAAGCTTGGAGTTCTTCCATCAACCAAGAAGAGAAGCAATCTTTACCATGGAGTTAGCCCTTGAGGGTTGGAGGATACCATCCATGAGTGGCTAGACATCCTCTTAGGGCTAGAGTTAGCCCTAAACATGCTTTCTATATCTTGATTTATGTATTTTTAAGGGGATTTGTATTGTAATACATGTTTTAACATATTTATATACATAGATCTTGTTTATTCAATGATTTGTGTGGTTTAATGCTTCCAATTGTTCATTTCATTCTATCCATATGTCTATGTATGCTAAAACAGATGTCCATGTGCTTGTCTTTAGATTTTATGTTCTTAATGCGTCTATGTGTATTGATGCTATAGATCTAGAGATTGTCAAGACATAGTGCTTAATAGAATGCTCTTGTGGTTTATTTGATGGTTCATACTCATTTCTTGATGGATTGTGCCTCTCCCTTAGTTTAATTAGTTTAATTTCATGTCATTAGCTTAATTGTAGTGTAGTGGTAGTTTAGATGTTAAATGGGAGGACAATCCATGCTTGTTGTTTGATGTTCCATACTTATGAATGCATCCAAACTTTTCTTGGAAAAGCCAAGGGGAAGGCTCAAACCCTCCCCAAGGTGGTTTTCAAGGAAGTATGTTCTGCCTCCAATGTAAAGCCAAGGTTCTCAAGGTTTTAGATCATTATTTCAATTGCATGGCAATCAATTTTCTAACTCGCATTTTCCTAATCAATCATCGTATTCTTAAGGAAGTTCTGGGAGTCCCGCTTTTGAAGAAAAAGTATTGACCGCTTTAGGCATTCTAGAGGCAAACACTCAATTGCTTCATTCTCATTCTCAATCTATTGTTAAGTTAGAAACCCAAGTAGGGAAAATAACTAGTACTTTGAATGCTAGAGAGACGGGGAAAATGCCTTTGAATGCCCCACAAAAGCAACAATTTGTTGTGGAGACTCATTCCTTATCGGAAGGTCCCACAATTGACATGTCAATGCGGTGACAACCTTGAGGAGTGGGAGAATTGTGAACAACCAAGTAGGTATGTCTAATAAAGAGAGTAAATCGGTGCAACCAAAAGTTGACACCTGTCCCATTCCATATGTTATTCCTCCTTCATTGCATGTATATGATCATCTTGATGAGAAAGAGATGGAAAGTGATTTAACAAATGATGTAAAAGATTCTTGTGTTGAAAAAGCTTTGAAAGATGATTTGAAAAATTCTTGTGATAATGTGAAAAAGTCTTGTGTTGAAAATGATTCAAAAAAGGATTTTGAAAAAGTTTTTGAGCTAAAGGCTCCATTTTCGGATGCCTTGAAAGGATCCATTTCTCTTGAAAAGCAAAAGATTAAGACCAATGAAATCATTGATATGTTTAGGCAAGTGAAGATTAAGCTTCGACTTTTGGATGCAATTAAACAAATTTCGGCTTATGCCAAATTTTTAAAAGATCTTTGCACCCAAAAGAGGAAGAATAAGAGCCAAGCACCAAAGAAAGTGGTCTTAACCGAACAAGTGAGCTCTATTTTGCAACATAACACTCTCCCAAAATTCATAGACCCTGGTTCACCTACTAATTCTTGCATCATTGGTGACCATGTCATTAATCGGGCTCTTTTTGATTTAGGAGCAAGTGTTAATCTTCTTCTATATTCGGTATATGTTAAATTGGGCTTAGGAGACTTAAAACCGCTGTCGATAGTTTTGCAACTTGCCGACCGATCCATTAAAAAGCCCCGTGGTATTATTGAAAATGTCTTAATTAAGATTGATAAATTCTTCTTCTCGGTCGATTTCGTAGTCATTGACACAAAACCGGTTCCAAATCTAAAGAGCCAAATTCCCGTTATCCTTGGCCGTCCCTTCTTGGCAACCTCAAATGCCAACATCAATTGTAGGACGGGGATAGTGAAAATCTCATTTGTCTACAAGAAGGTGAAGTTGAATATATTCAGTCTAACCCCGAATTTAATAGATAAACATAAAGATGTTTGTGTTATGGAAAAATTTCATGACAATGAATGTGAAAAAGTCGAGTCCTTGCTTGAACATAGAACTTCAAAAAGTCCATCTTTTAATGTGAATTTGAAGAATGTTGTTTCAAAACCAAGTGTTGAAAGGGCATGAAGCCCAGGAGTAGTTTTGATAAAGGACCATCAATGTCTTTTGAATCAAATCCAATGAGTTCTTTAGGGAACAATTTGTTGGATGGGGTTCAAAGTGCTTTTCACCTCGTTAAGGAGGGGATGTGTGATACCCCCAGATTTACGGATGCGGGTTGGCCAGGCCCACGCCCGATTACCTGAGGATATCAAAACAATTAACAATAATCGAACACAGAATAATTATATCAAAAGATATAAATAAAATTTGCTGGAATGAAAACTAAAAGAGTAATCTAATATTTGAAAACCTCAGAAAAATAACTCCATTGATAAATAAGATATTTCAGATACAACTGATTCACCACGAACACATATCGTTCTCCAATACAACTCAGGAATCCATCTAGTGGACCCCTAAAATAACCCACTGAACTCAAAAGACGGGAAACAAAACCCAAGTCTACACACAAAATATACTCCTATGTCATCGGTGGAGTGAACAACTGTATCTGCTCAGCACGATCAAGCTCTGCAGCCTGGAACTAACGAACACCTGTAAAGAATAATAGAAGAGTGGGTCAGGCCCACGAGCAAGTTCTAATCTAGCTGCAATCCATACAGTGACCCGATACACAGACACACCGTAGATACCTCACAATATCTATCTAGTCCATACATATATATATCCACACTATGGGACATTCACTGAACTACAATAGGGGTCTCAACCTGAATAGAAGGTAACATGCGAAAACGCACCCAAAGGTGGGCATGAGTACCTAGACCTAACAGGGTACACCTCAACCTACTATAGCTAGCTACGCATCCACTGCATATACGCGTCCTAACCAACGAGTCTGAGACTCAAGCTCATCTCGTGGTACCATAACCATATATTTAAAGTCCATTCAAATCCATCCATAGGAACTCTAATAAATCGTTCAGCTTATTCAGCTGCACAGACTTATATAAGGGATCCAATAAGTCGTTCAGTTTATTCAACTACACAGACTTAAATATAAGGAGAATTATGTTTTTATAATTCGTACCCTTCTTCCCAAAATAGGTAGGACTGAGTATTTTGAATCAGTCTATCCCCAGTATGCCACCGTCCCATACCGGTGCATACAATCCACAAAATCCATATAACTGATAGAACATGTAAAACTGTTCACCAATTTAAAATCCATAAGGCAGGAATTAACATTTTAAACTAAACCATACCTAGTATGCCACCGTCCCATACCAGTGCATACAATCCTCCATATCCAGGTAAATTACAAAGCATAAATAATAAGCGCGTAATTTATAGTCCAAAACCAACCATCCATATTGTTGCAGAATAGTATTTAGTATTTCAACAACTTAAAACCAAAACCATGTAAATTACAGACTATGAATGATAGTACAGCAATTTAAAATCCAAAACCAATATTCAATTAATTGCAGAAGATTTTTAAATGTTTCAGCAATTTAAATCCAAGCGTTAAACCATATAGTTGCAAGAAGCAATTAATAATTCAGCAACTAACATCCAGAGAATGCATAGATCACCTATAATATACCAATGACTCTATCATGCATTTAGAATAAATTCTATAATCTTATTATAGTCCAATAAATTACTAAATTAATTTAAGTAATTTAATTCCTTCCATCCGACAATAGGGTACTAAGTTGTATACTTATATTCTGTTTTATCGTTTAGCCAGAGCCATGCACTATGCCCTAAGTCCAATATATTAATTTAAAAGACTTACCCGTGCTTTTAAACTTAATTTAGAATCATTATATAACACCTTAAATTGTCAAATTAAAACTAGACAATTAATTTCCTTCCAGCCGTTAACCGACGCGTAGGGGTTAAATAGCACACTATTAATTCCATTAATATAAAGAGGGTATTTTATGCCATTCAAGACCTTAATTACATCTTAGAATAATTATTGAAAACCCCCATTAATGTTTCAAAACTGTTCATGAACCCAAGTGCTCCAACAGTAAAGTTTTTACGCCTTAAAAATAAATCAAAAATGAATTTCAGAAAAGAGCCTGCTCAAAGTTTCTAAGGAGCAGGCTCTTAGAGCCTTTTTTGTGCATGGAGCCCTCTCCTTCAAATTACAGAGCCTTCTCTTTTCTAAACCAAACGTAACTTAACTAAGGAGCCCTCTCTTTTAAATCAAAGAGCCTTCTCTTTTAACATAGAGCCCTCTCCTTCAAATTTCAGAGCCTTCTCTTTTCTTCTTCGGCCTGTTTCTACCCTTCAATTGGTTTCCAAAACTGATCCTAAGGATCTTATTAATACCAAATATCATCCCAATGATTTAAGAATAACAACTGGAATCAATTACTAGATTAAATTTGTTTCCGAACTAAACATGTTTTGGTAACAAACTAAAACTATATTGCAATGACAGTTCCATTCCAACCCCTCTGTTCCTCTTATATATTGAATCTAAGGATTTTATAATTATGCTATAACCTGCCAATTTGCTAAAACCAAGTCAAACACTTGATTCTCTTCCATCCGTTAGACATACGCAAGGTTGTTTATTTTCCTACCAATTAAAACCTATTAGCTTACAAGTATAATTTAGACCATACAGGATGTTAAACCCACATAAACTAGTGCTTAAGAATTCTCAATATACTCCCAAACCATCAGACATAATTAAACCATCCAAACAGTACAAGGAAAATAAATAAAAACGCAAAAAATCATTAAAATGGGTGAGAGCCTGCTCTTAGAATGCAAAGAGCAGGCTCTTTGCAAGCATGGAGCCGGCTCCATGCCTTCTTGGAGCCGGCTCTTTGAATGATGGGAGCCGGCTCTTCAATTCCCAGAGCCGGCTCTTCATCCCTCTGAGCCTCTGATCTCCTCCAGCTCCGTTGTCCGACCATTTACGTCCACCCAGACTCTTCAACCTTACTATTCTTTTTTTTTCAGATTTGAACATATAGTTCCTAAATTTCATCTAACATTAATTGAAATCATGGTTTGATATAGTAAGATTCAAAAACAACACCAAAACAGTGGAAGTTTTATGCTAAGACAGAGATGATACAACATACTCGCTAGAATTGTTTTGCAGATAAGTGTTCACAGATAAGAGACGGTCCAATAAACACATACGGTTTTTCAATATAGCATGTAATAAATAATGTAAAACTCAGTTAATGATTAATTAGTTCCTAGAGACAGTCTAAGGATGCACAGAACATAGGCCAACCGGGAGAGAGGAAGAATAGAACTTGCCTGTGATTTCAATTATGAAATCTCGGCATCGTGTCCACTGTTCCGGCAACACGAACCACTGTAAAGCCTCCTAGTGCTCTGGAATAATCCACCAAAATCCCACCTTGGTCCCCACTATTCTTCTCCTTGCCACCCATACAGTGCTCTGTTCCTTCTACCCTCTGTTTTTAATTACAGAACTCTCTTCACGTTTTTGTGCAATTAAACCCTAGGTTATAGCATAACGGTTATATTTATAGACTTAATCCTAAAACCCTAATCCTTATGATATTAGAAACAGAGCCCTAATCTTATTCCTAGTCGGCCCATAAGTCATCCAAGTTCTATATATCAAACACCTAAAACGTCTCAAAAAAGACCCTAAATAATTACCGTATCTTAAAAAAAATACTTTATAACTTACTATCCTACTTAAATCATTAAAATAAATCAATTAAATCAAATAATCCACTTAAGTCAATTAATGCAAATAATTTCAAATAATTCAACTAAGGCAATTAAACCAAAATAATAAATGCAAATAAATAATTAACAAATAAATCAATTAATACACACAAATAAACAATTTGCCACATAAGCACTTAATCATAAAATTAATAAATAAAATAAAAAAAATGCGCATAAAATAACACTTAAATTCCAATTTTATCCCTTTTTAAAGTAGGGGTATTACAGGATGCATAACAAGATTTTTGATCCAGGCTAAAAGAGCCCAACGTCTTGCCAGAGACGTTAAAGACTAGTGCTTCGTAGGGTTTACAACCCTATTCCCCCCTCATTTCTATTTTTAACTTTCATTTCTTGCGTCGTCTAGATATATTCTGGGTTTATACACATTGTTAGGGATTTTGATTGAGAATGCTTACACTTTCAGTTTTGATTTAGCATTTTGTATCTGTTCGATCGATCTTAAAAGAGATTCGATCGATCGAACTTCATACCTGCATCCAATCAGCTCTCTGTTCCATTGTGCGAAGTTATTTTTCGATCGATCTGAAATTCCAAGATCGATCCAACTTCTTCTTGGATCGATCTTCAGTTCCAACACTTAGAAAATTTTTTGAACCCTGCATTAAATAGCTCTTTGTCTGATCGTTCGAACTTGTTTGCAGGTTTTCACCTGTTCGATCGATCTAAGTTCATTCTAGATTGATTTTGGTTTGATCGATCTCTGTCCCTTGTTCATTGTTGACTTTGACTGCATTTTGATTTTTAAATTTCAAAATCAAAATTAAAATTAAAATTGAATATTTTAATTTAAAAAAAAATGTGTTTTTAATGTTTATTTTATTTTATTTTAAAAAATTCCAAAACGATTTTTATTTTAATTTCTACTTTTACTTTTATTTTAAAATTTTCAAAATTCAAAAATATTTTTCTTTTATTTTATTGCATTTTATTTTATTTCTAAAAAACCCAAAAGTATTTTAATTTTAATTTTCAAAATTCTCAAAAAATTTCAAATATACTTTGTCAATTTGTGGGGTTCGATCGATCCCATCTCTTTCAGATCAATCTTAGTTCGATCGATCTTATCTTTTTCTTATCGATTGAACATGTCGGAGGCAGTTTTAAAAATAGAAGCCAAGGGTCATTTAGATTGATTCAAAGATCGATCCAAGACCCCAGCTCTCTCCCTTCGCTGTTCATCATCTCTCCCATCTCTGGCGAACCTCCGGTGACCTTTCACAAGCTTCCAAACTCCCATCCTCGCTTCCCGATCTTCCTTCTCTCTCAGACCACTTCTCTCCTCTCGGATTAGGTAAGTTTTGAGTTGTATTTTAATTTTGAGCTTTAATCTTGATGATTGTATGTTTGCCATGTTAGATCTGACCTTCCATGATGGATTTCTTGCCATATATGACATTTCCAAGCATGTATAAATATGTGTGTACATATATGTATATATTTTTGTCTATATTTGATTCCGATTTTGTTTTTAGGGGTCACGTGCTAAGATAAGTGACCATTATTGAGTTGTTGATGTGCGAGAAGGCCCACGAGCTTGCTCGGGAGGCCCCCGTGTCATCCACGTCACAGATCTGTGACTTTTAAAATTTTTCACAGTAGTTCGATCGATCAAATTTTTCTCTGATTGATCAGAGAAAGATTGAACTCAATTAGTCCTGATTGATCCAACTTGGATTGATCTCATATTTTCATGATCGATCGAGCATCACAGATTTACATATACACCTCACACACCATCTTTTGTGTTTCATGCTATCTTATTTATGCCAAATGCCTGTGTTTTTCACATTAGATGCATTCCATACTTACACTGTTTAGTATGTTTCACTTAGTCACTGTTTATTTGGCTGCATCATCACTTGCATAGATTCATGTAAATTAATCTGAGTTGTTTATCTTACTTGACAAACATGTTTCTATATGTTGTGCTTCAATTCTTTATTATCTGTTACTGACTCCGGTTGCAAGTGTTTCTTTTCTTTTTGCAGGCCATGGCTTGAGTAAAGTCTGTAGCTCGCAGGCAGTAGAGTGAGACCGCGGATAGAGGAGCCCGCAGAGCCTTCCCATGCTCAGGACCCACCTTTAGATCCAACTCCAGCTCAGTCCTCATCAGCCGATACTAGACTACAGTCTCATGCATCCGCTTCATCTTTTTCTAATTCATCAGATGAGGCTGAGTATATACCAACTCCTTCACCGCCACCGACACAGCCAGGCCATGTCCGAGATAGACCTCTCAATAAATACTCACACCTTTCAGTGGCACATGAGTCTGTCTTCGACACTGCATTCTTTTTTCAGTCAGTCCTGACCAGGGCAGCCTTTGATGAGATAGAGTGGCAAGGCATTTCAGCTATTCTTGCTCCAGTCGCCTATCCAGTTTACCCGCGGCTTGTACAGATGTTTTACCAGAACCTCTGGCAGGCCCCGAGTAACCTAGCTGAGTTGCAGACTTTTATTGATGGCTACCCCATCCGCATCACAGTTGAGACATTGGCCACTTCTTCCCTTTGCCCACATATCTGCCCTCCTGAGCTTCAGTATCCTATTCTGAGGAGGCCTTCTGATGCAGACATGATTGAGTTCTTGACCATCCCATACAGTTATGGCGAGATATTCGCCACCAAGATTTATCTGCCCAATGACTTATGGTTCTTTGATTCGGTCTTGTACCGAAACATTTTCATGGCGGCCAATAAGATCTAGAGGCGCTCAGATTTTCTAGCTGCACTTGATGTTTTCGATATCGGGCACTGGTTTTCTATTCCGGCACTCTACTGGAGTGTCATGATGAAGCTCTATTCTAGCTACATTAGCAAGGCCAGGCTCAAGCGCGCCACATTCATTCCATTCAGCCATCTTATTACTTAGATCCTCCTTGTTCAATACTACCCGTTTCATCCAGCAGAGCATCTCGAGGCAGGGTATTGCAGCTTCGTTAAGAAGGATTGGAACAAGAGCTACAATGCTCTTATAAAGAGCTTAGAGTAGGACGCCATTCTGGTAGCTAAGGAGGTGGAGCTAGCAGAGATAGAGGCAGTAGCAGCGGCAGTAGCAACAGATGATCCAACAGACCCGACAGTTGCGAACGCGCCTATGGACATAGATTTGGAGCGAGAGCCAGCACTAGAGTCACCACATCACTCTCAGGCAGGGTCATCATTACATTTTCTGGAGCATAGTCAGGATGAGCATCATTCTCTTAACCCAGTCATCCCTGATGCTCCAGCACAGACACCTAGCCTAGGAGAGCGTATCCAGACCTTGGAGGATGCAGTTATCTCTCTTCGGTCAGATGTGGCCTCCCTCAGCACTGATGTGACTACTCTTCGCTCAAATGTCTTGGTTGCGTTGTAGGATTTATCTAGAGATATCCGGGGATCACGCCCCACTCACCCTACTTCATCTACCTGATCTCTATCTCTTTACTCTTATCATTTTATATATCTGTGATATATTACTGTTATTTTGATATTGTTATGATATTTTTGCAGCCAATCTGTTGGCCCTGATACTGTGATGTACTGTACATTGTCTTTCTCTTTTTATGCATGCTATACTTGGATGTCTGGATCTTATATTGATACATCTATCTGTTATTGATTCCATTATCAAGTGCATCCTAGTGACTTCAGTAAGAGAGAGTGCTGTCTAAATTTTTGAGGACCACCCTTATTCCTTTCTCCTTATTTCATTTATTATCCCATTTACATATGCATGTCCACTGTGCACTATTATTATCCTTTTTGTTATCTGATGAGATTTTATCCTAGTGCCATCTTTTTAGGACCACAGTCAATCCCAAGTTTGGGGGGGTTATACTACCCACTTTGGATACTTGTGTCCCGGCCATTCTTTGCCTTAGCTGCACTGGTATACTCTTTCCTTTGTTCTCTTTGCACATTAGGGACATTGTGCCATTTAAGTTTGGGGGTAATGGTTGTTATTTGCAGTATTTGCTTTTAATTCAAAATTTTGAGCATGACTTGTGTATTTGAGGGATTTTCTATGATTGGTCCATAATTAGCTATGATTTCGATCTTTTGAAGACTATATTGCTTAGAATTTAAAATTTTCTTGACTTGAGAGTCCAATACCCCTTGTATGCTTTGTAGATGCCATTTAGGAGTAAATTTTTTGAAAGATTGATATCATGCTTGCACTTGTGGTCCACATCATCTTGATTTTGTGATTGTTTTGAGACTCACTCTAGGATTCTACACTAGCACAGGTGCACACTAACATTCATTTATGGGGTACATGCTTTGTTATTTAATTAATTGGTTATATCCCAATTGAACTAGTAGTGCATTGAAAGCATTCATTTTTTATAAAGGTGGATAACAAACCTTTTTCATTGAGTAGTCGAGATTCTAGCCTCATCAAGCACTGAATTTCTTGCGCCGAAAGGTGGAGGGCCCAAACTCTAGGTTAATAACTTGCCAAAAAAAAAAAAAAAGTTACAAAAGTAATAAAAAAAAGTGAGGACTTCTCCCAAAAGGTGAGAAGTGGAAAATGATTAGATGGAGGTTGTTTTGATTTGTAGCCTAGTTGATCTGAGCTTGTAAGCCCTTACTTGAACACCTAATGCCCTAAAATCATCCGGTTTGGGAGTCATTGACCTAACGCTTGACCTCATGGATCGCTAGAAAGCTTAATAGATCACTACATTGCACCATGCTTCTATCTTTGATCCTTGAAAAAAAAAAAAAATTCGAGTGAAAAGAATAAGTGTACCTAGAACAATAAAACTTTAATAAAAGGCCCACTATTTGTTTTGATGATTGGGACTAGATTTGTGTACTAGTTTGAGGGTAAGGATGTGATCATTTCTTTAGTTGGCTTAGATAACAACATATTTGATGCCAGTTCACTCAAAAAGGATTCTAGTATTGTTTTGATTTGTATGATCATTTTCTTAATGTGTGGAGGACCATATTTGTTTGTTTGATGTTGAGATTTTGGGAGATTGCTTAGAAAGGGTTGAAAAATTGCATACTTGAGGTAGTTTTCTCCCAATACTTGTTTGCAATATTGGTACCTCTTTTGTGAGAATGAGCTTAATGTTTGTGGGTATCTTTTTTGGAAACCCTCACGAGACTTCACTCGTGCACTAGGGGTAACCTAGGGGTTTAAAAGGCTTGTTGCATATGCTAAATGCAATCGTGTT
The DNA here is from genome assembly GCF_030987335.1 of Cornus florida. NCBI lineage: Eukaryota > Viridiplantae > Streptophyta > Magnoliopsida > Cornales > Cornaceae > Cornus > Cornus florida. Next base: position 35,768,886 of record NW_026775576.1, on the reverse strand, counting down.
TCCTATGAAAGTGGTGTTATCCATTTATTGCTTTCTAGTTCATATTTGTATAGTTGTTCATTTCATTCCTTTACTTTGTAGTTCATTACTAGGACTACCAATATTTAAGTTCGGATCCGAGACATGGGTTGATCAAGCCCAGGCCCAAACCCGAGAAAATATCAAATAATTAATATTTTAAAGCTAACACAGAATACAAAAAGAAATTTAAATAATGAAACTGAAAGAAATATTAAATATAAAATCCTCCAAATGATAATGGATAATAATAATCCAATTCTCCAAAACCTCCAAGAGTACAACTTGGGAATCCATCTAGTGGACCCCTAAACAAAAATCCTAACTGAACTGAATAACTAAAAATATAAACCAAAATAGAAAATAAGGAGAAGTCCTACATAAGCAGATGAATAAGCAACTGTCATCGACAAGCACGATCAAGCTCTAAGGCTGGAACCATCCTGTACCTGAAAAGAATAAAAGAGTGGATCAGGCCCACGAACAAGTTCTAATCTAACTGCAATCCATACAGTGACTTGATACGCAGATACACCATAGATACCTCACAATATCTATTTAGTCCATAAATATATATATCCATACTAAGGTGGGCATGAGTACCTAGACCTAACAGGTTACACCTCAACCTACCAAAGCCAGCTACGTATCCACTGCATATACGCATCCTAACCAACGAGCCTGAGACTCAAGCTCATCTCGTGGTACCATAACCATATATCTAAAGTTTGTCCAAAACCAGAGTATGCCATTCAATTATTCATTAAGCTGACATACAATATACAATCCAGTTAGTCACTCAACTTATTCAGTTGATATGACTTAACTACAACCAACTAATCTAGGAATTCATTCAACGTAGTCAGTTGATCTGACTTAAACACAATTAGGATTCAATATCTTACAATCTATTCCTTTAATCCGATAGGTTAGGTCTTAGCGTTTTGAGCTAAACCATCCCTAGTATGCCACCGTCCCATATTGGTGCATACAATCCTCAATATCCATGTAAATTACAACACATAAATAATAGTTTAGCAATTTACAGTCCAAAACCATTAAATAATTGTAGAAAAGTGTTTAATGTTTCAACAATTAAAATCCAAGCGTTAATCCATGTAATTGCAGAAAAAGGTTTAATATTTCAACAATTAACATCCAGAGCATGCATAGATCAAAACTAATAAATAAATGACCCTATCATGCATTCAAAATAAAATTTGTAATCATGCTATTATATGATAAATTGCTAAAATTGAATTAAGCAGTTAAGTTCCTTCCATCCGTTAATAGCATGCTAAGTTGTATACTTTTATACTGTTCCATCATTTAGCATAGAGACATAAACCATGCAATAAGAGGTTTTAATAGCACTTGAAATTTAAATTAAGAACCCCAGTACACTCACAACACAGTTCAGAAAGAATTAAAACCATCCAAATGACGCCTAGAACTCCAGAAAACATCCCCGTGAGAGAGCCTGCTCTCAAAACTTGAGAGCAGGCTCCATACCAGCATGGACCCGGCTCAGAGGGCCTTAGAGCCAGCTTTGGACTCCCTAGAGCCAGCTCTGAAGATGAGGGAGCCGGCTCTCTCCCTCTCTGAGAGCCTTCAGTCCCCTTTTTGTTCCGTTTCAGCCTATCTGCTCCATCTGCGACCATTCCAACTCCTCTGTTCCTCTTTAATATTGAACCTAAGAGTCTTTTTTATACCTAGTAGCATCCCAATGGTTTGTTTACAATAGTTGGAATCAATTACAGAGATTAACATTGCTACCGACTTAACATGCTTAAAGAACAAAACTGAAACCCAGACATGCATGAACTGTAACAAAATTGATTTTACACATAAAAATCATCAATATAACATATAATAAACATGTAAGTTTCAGTTAATGATCAATTAAACCCTAGAGACTATCTAGGTGCACAGAACATAAGCCAACGGGAAAGAGGAAGACAAGAACTTGCCTTTGCAGTTTTGGACTCAAAACCTTGTAGCCGTGTTCCTAAGCTTTCCAACGATGTTCGTTTATCATCAACATAACCTCCTACTGCTCAGCCTTCCCTTCTCCTAGGTCCAACCCTTAATCTACAGCCGAAACCTTCACCAACGTTGCTCTGTTTTCCTCACAACCTCTCTCTATTTCTCTCTATTTTTCTAATACGTGAATAGGGTTTTTCCAACCCTTGCTATAGACTATAACCATGTATTTATAAGCATAAATATAACCTAAGTCTAATGGTAATCCAAGATGGAAACCCTAATCTAAGTTAAACCCTAGTCGGCCCATAGAACAAAACCTACGTTAAAATCTATGTCTGCTACCAATTAATAAAACTAAGTTACCTAATTAAAACATTAAATTCACTTAAAGAAAATAGAACAAAGAATACAATTAACCAATTTCAAATTAAAAATTAAAACATTTAATTCATTTAGCGTAAATAAAACAAAGAATACAATTAATTCCATTTCATTTAATTCAAATAAGTCAAATATCAAATAATAAATGCAAATAAGCAATTAAATAAACAAAATTAACAATGAAACAAATAAAAATGCAATAAAATAAAAAATAAAATACCGAGACCATCCTTTTAAAATTAGGGGTATTACACATTTAAACCCCTTAAGCTTGAGCATTCTAGGACCTTTATCTATCTTATTTTCCCATCTTAGACCAAGTTCATGTTCTTGTTATTTTCAGGCACTTATCCCTAAAATAAGCTAATTCAGCCAAATTAGAGTATAAAAGAAGCAATCTCAAGTTGAATGGAAGAATGGAGCAAAGTGGAAGTAAAGTGGTGGAAATCAGTAAACTTTGATCGATCAGGAATATTTTTGATCGATCTCACATTGATTGATCTCACCTTATCAAGATGGATCCAAGCTCTTGTCCTTATCCAAAAGAATCTACCATCTTCGATTGATCCAACTTTCTTCGGATCGATCGAACTTCCTTGATGTTATCCTCACCTACCACTTCTGTCTTTCTCCCAAAATATCCCAAAATATCTTAGAGATTTGTCGTATTCCAAAAAGGCGCCGCTAAGGATGGATCGATCTCGCCAACATTCGATAGATCTCACCAAAGTTTGATCGATCTCATCAAAGTTCGATATCGAACCTTCTCAAGTCCGAATTAAAATAGAGTCCAGCTTATTAAAAGATGGCTCGTGGTGCAATCATTGAAGGGACCCTAATGCATGAGACCTGACCATTGGGTATTACACTTGAGCTACCTATATAAGGATTTTGAGCCATTTTTACATCATACTTGAAAAAGACTTTTGATACTTACATCTCATATCATCATATCTTGGAGAGAGGCTAGGGCTTAGGGAGATATACACTAGTTTTGGGAGTTCTTCCATTCTTCTAGGGTTTCCACCAAGAAGAAGAGCATTTCTACCATGGAGATGGCCCTTAAGGGTTGGATGACTATATCAATGAGTGGCTAAACATCTTCTTGGGGCTAGAGTTAGCCCTAAGCATGCCTTCTAGACCTTAATGCTTTGTATTTTGAGGGGATTTGTGTTTTAATGTTGTCTTGACACTTGATTTGTATATGAATCTTGTTGTTACAATGATTTGTGTTGATTAATACTTCCAATTGATCATTTTATTCTATTCATATGTCTATGTTTGCTAGAATAGATGTTCATGTGTTATTCTATAGATTTTGCTATGTTGATGCTTGTTTATGTGTGTTAATACCATGAATCTAGAGATTGTCAAGGCATAGTACTTTAATGGAATACTCTTGTGGTTATTTGATGGTTCATACTCATATTGTGCCTCTCCCTTAGTTTAATTAGTTTAATTTTCATGTCCCTAGCTTAGTTGTAGTGTAGTTGCCTTAATTTCATAGATGGGAGGACAATCTATGCTTGTTGTTTGATGTTCCATGCTTATGAATGCAAGTAGTATAATTCTCTAATTTGTTGATGTGTTTGATTGTGAACTAAAAGGAAAGATTAATGGCTTAGTTTGATATATTGTGCTATTCATTAGGTTGTCTAGACAATATATGCTTAAATTGCCATCCATGCTTATTGATTCAATCACTCACACACATTAGTGTTGCAACATATATTTCCCTTCATTCATTACACATTAAGTGTTTAGAAAGGTGATATTTAATGGTGACCTCTAGGTCCCAAGACCTCTCTCTCTTGTTTCTCTACTCTCTATTTACTTTAGTTGTTTAGTATTGAATTCATTTAGCATTATAGTTTAATCAACCAAACAATCCACTTTTAATCACTCGACCTACTAACCCGACTTTGTTTCCTTATCACCTTGCCTCTAATCCCTTGGAATGATCTCTACTCACCCTAGCTATATTTAGTAGTTAGAGGTAGTAGTGGCACTTTATAAATTTGAACTTGGCCACACTTCCATCACATTGCAACTTTGGTTCACAACACACCACCTAGGGGTTTAAAAGGCTTATTGCATGTGTTAAATATAATCGTGTTCCCTACAAAAGTGGCGTTATCCATTTATTGCTTTCTAGTTTATAGTTGTTCAGTCGTTCATTTCATTCCTTTACTTTGTAGTTCATTGCTAGGGACTAGCAATGTTTAAGTTTGGGGGTGTGATTAGCGCTGAAAAGTACGCATTTAAACCCCTTAAGCTTGAGTATTCCAGGACCTTATTATATCTTATTTTTCTGTTTTAGTCTAATTTCATGTTATTTCTTTTTTTAGGTCAATAAAGTTAAAATGGGCTAAAAATGGTTTCTTAAGGCCTTTTTAGAGTCAAACTAAGTCTTGGTGAGAATCTGGAGCAAAAAGAGGCTGATCTGGATCAAAAGGAGGTTGATGCTGAAAAACTGCCAAGTCTGATCGATCGAACGAGCTTTGATCGATTGAAGAAAAGTTGGATCAATCGAACTCTGATCGATTGAAGATATTTTGGATCGATCGAAAATGTGCTAGCAGCGAGCTATCTTATTCCCGCGCGCCCGAACTCCACCTACCACATAGTTGCGGGATTATATATTTTTGGGTTGTATTTCTGACTTAGTGACTAAGAAAAGGACCTTGTATTGAAAGGGAATTGAACCATTTTGTAAGAGAGCTTTTTATCATTTTATTTTTACATTGTAATTTTTATTTTTTCTCTCTAGAAAAGTTAGAGATTAGGGTTAGAAGAAAAGAGAAGAGTGGAGGCTCTAAGAACACATCTCAAGATCTACACACACACTCTTTATAGAATTCAACAAAGAAGAAGAGAAAGAAGATAGAGCCATGTTTGGGGATTGCCCTTGAGGGTTCCAAGATCACACCCACCTCCTCCATGATTGGCTAGACTTTTCCTTGGGGCTTGGATGAGCCCCAAGCTTGTAATCTAAATCTCTATCTTTTTCATACTTTTTGGGGAATAATACCTTGTGATTATTGTTTTAGCCTTGTGAATTTAATGGATCTTGGGTTCTCCTTTGATTTCTATGGATTAATTCTTTCTATTGATTCTCTATGTGATTACATGTTGTCTTATGTGTGATTATTTGTGAATTGATCTCTACACTAGTTTTTCTATATTAATTGCATGTCTATGTGTGGTTGATTGAGAATCTAGTGATGGCTAGACATGGTTTTTATTAGATGGGTTTTACAATTAATTTGATGGATTATTCTACAATTTAATTCATGCTTGTAGGTAGGTAGATAATCTATACTTGATTTGATATTCTATGGCTTATTATTATAAATTCCATGATTCTCTAGATTGATGTGTGCTACAATTGTGATTAGTTTGATGGGTCATGCTTAGAATTGATAAGTTATGCTACACTTAGTTTATTTGTCGATTAGGTAGGCAATTCATTCTTTAATTTGATGGTTCATGCTTAATATTGCAATTGGTAGTCGCATTTTGTTCACAAGAATGTTTTCCCCAAATTAGTTGAAAGTGTGTGGTTTGGTGAACAAGCTTGGTGGCAATTCCAATAGACACCAAGACCTCACTTCTCATCTTTTAAATCCTTATCTCAACCTAGTTTATTTTAATTAATTATTTTCTAGAGTAATTAACCAACCAATCTCTCCTTGCAATCAATTGATATATTAGAGTCAAAGTTAAATTCCAACAATCTCTCTGTGGACCATCCCTTCTCACTATACTTGATTAGTTGTAGTAGTAGTTTTTATAAATGTCAATTTGACTAGAAAGGCTTCCTAAACCATAATCATATTTTGACCTTGCGAAGGGACCTCTCGCATTAAAAAGTCGGTTTTCTATCATATAGAAAGAGGCTTGTCAGTTATCACATTATTGTGAAACAATTCAAAAGGGTCATGCCACATAACATCTATGTTAAAAGTGAGACTTAGGGATCATCTCAAGTTACTTATGCACTTGAAATGAACTATGACATACAAATATACACGCTCAAGTATACAAAATAATGTTGAAATACAATATACGACATACAAGCACACACTTTTAAGTATACTAAACCATACTAAAACAAGTTATGCAATGTCTAAGCATACATACAAAAGTATATAATTAATATGAAAAACTCGTAAATCAAGTATACAAGCGCAAGTATATTAAACTAAATGAATTACACATAAAACAAGTATACACGGCACAAGTATACTAAAATGAAATCCAATTAGACAAAACAAACACACAAGGCGTAAATATGCAAGATAGAGTTTAATTACACAACAAGGATACAAGTTCAAGTATGTTAAATGAGATCTAAATACACGAAGAAAGTACACAGCTTCAAGTATAGTAAATGAAATTTAAACCCACAAAGTAAGCACCAATTCTTAAGCTACAAGTAATCCATGATTAATAACATGAAATTAAATGCGAAATTAAATAGTGGAATGACTAGGGTACTTGATCTCAGACCAAGTAAGTTATTCTGGGCAATTACGACCCATAAATTACTACCTAGTGCGCGCGTGTATAAGTTATTCTGGGCAATTACAACCCACAAGGTATTACCTATTATGCATTTCATATGACTGAGGAAACTCTTATCTTCGTACTAGAGCCAAACTCTAACCATAACATGTACAATTTCCTTACAAGCCTTCCAAAATCAATAAGTTAGACCAAACTTATATAAAATCAAGTAATGCATAAAAACCATCTTCCATGAACAAGTAAGGTTGAATCCATATAGATCATATCCTAGAATTCAAGTCTAAATGGCATATGACAAGTCAAGTCCTCAATATGCAATTAATACGCAAAAACAAGAATATTTTACAACAATTGAGCCAAATTACCATCCTAAGTCACAAGTATGAAATAAGCTATAATTTTGTAACTAGCTTTCAAGGTAATCAATTGTAATATTCTAAATAAGTTATATACCTATGCAAGATATATTTAAACAAGCTTTACAAAACAATGATACCCTATATCATGCTAAGTCCAATTGCCATGATTTAAACATAAAAACAACTTCTAAGGCATAGTTAAACCCATGGAACAAGTAGATAGGATTTAATTAAATAAAAATAATTAAATTCTTTAGATTTCAAATTAATTCTACATAACCTCAAATTAATACATGTTATAGGACATAGCATGGTCTTCATATATATCACATCAATATCAAACTAAGTGATTAAAACACTTAAAATAAAATTAATTAAGCTAATTAATTAATTTTCTCTAAATTTTTAAACAACTCCAAATGTCCTCAAATTAACATAGGTTAAAGAACATACCAAGGCCTATTTTAATATCACATTACAAGTTAATTTCATGCTAGTTACAATCATGTGAATTAAATTTTCATAAAAGAAAATTATTAAATAAAAGTTGCAATACTTGTTCAAATATTCCCAATTTAATAAATGTCAATGAATATATCAAGGCCTAATTTAATACCATGCCACAATTTAATTCCATGCCATATACAACCGTGAGAATTAAATCTTATACATAGAAAATAATTAAATTAAATTATAGAACTTGAACAAAGGCATGCTTACAAGTTGTATATGCTTAGAAAATAATCAATACAACACATATATAAATCTACAACATCCCCTACCTTACTTTGAGATGAAATCTCAAATCCCACCGAAACGGAACCGCCCCAAATCCTACGATATTTTGGGGTTTTGTTGAGGACAAGAAGGTGAACATTAAACCCCAAGGAGGTCATACCAAAATCCAAACTTGGCTTCAAATCCAAACTCAAAAAATGGCCGAAACTGGATTCTAGTAAGGGGGAAAGGACCGCCTTGCCAAGGCCTACGATAAACACTAAGGCATTACGACATTTATCAAGAGGGAAGTGGCCGAAAAGGAAGGAAGAAGGGTGGCAGCCCTTTAGGCTCCCATGGCTGCTAGCCAAGAGGGGAAAGAGATGAGAAAGTTTGACTTTTCATTTTAGAACCCCTATTTATGAAAAAAAAACCTTAAAAGTGCCCCGAATGGGCCCCGCTCAAACGGTAAAACACTGTGAGCAAAAAAGAACTAAAATGTTAAAAAAATGAATAATAGAAGAAACGGCATCGAAAACTGAGTCTCGTACAGAGAGATATGCCCTGAACAAATTTGGCGGCAACTAGGGCCGTAAACCCTAAAACTGGGGAAAATGACTAGAAGAAAATTATAAGAGTACACGACTTGATGAAATGCGAAAATAAATCCCATACGAGGATTCAACCCCTAAGGAGACACTTTCCAATTAACTTTCCTTAATTACATGAAAGCCCCTGCACAAAAGGATAACTGTGTAAGTGACCCAAATGAAAAAGATATTTTCTTAAAAACCCCCAAATCAAAATATCTTCAAAAGATATTTATGAAAAATACCCCAAGAAACAAAAATATTTCTAAAGAATCTTTTCATCCATGCCCCTACGGGAAAAAGAAATAACCGGCGAGCTTTTCTCCAAAAATAAAGCTACGCCCTTCAAGGAAACCAACAAGAATGAAAGCACGTGAAGTCAAAAATCAACTCTAACCACGAAGAGTGAGGTTACTTGAAAGGAAATTTCAACGAAAAAATTAATCCGTAAAAATGGAGAAAAAGAAAAGGAAGGAAAATGACCGGGTCATTACACCCACAACTGATAATACCCGAATCACAAGTTAATCTTCAAAAAATAGTAAGCTCCTCTCAACTGGTCAAATAAATCATTAATCCTTGGCAAAGGATATTTGTTCTTGATGGTGGCATGATTCAACTTCTAATAATCAATGTACAACCTCAAAGAACCATAATTCTTCTTAGCAAATAAGACCGGTGCTCCCCATAGTGAAACACTAGATCGAATGAAACCTTTCATCTTTAAATCATCAAGTTGCCTCTTCACCTCTTCTAATTCTACTGGTACCATACGATACGGTGCCATAAAAATGGGAGCAATACCAGGCATAATTTCAAATTTCAATAGTAAATCGAATCTCTTTTCTAGGCGATAATTCTATTAAATCCTCTAGAAAAACATCCAAAAGATCATATACAACCGCTAAATAAAACTCTCTTACTACCTCCTCTTCCTCGATTAAAAGACTAGCTAAGAAGAAATCACGACAATCTCATTCGCCAAATCCGTAAAATGATAAAGTGTAGGAATCACTCCGATTTCCCATGAAATAAAAACAATCTCCCTTAAGAGTATAAACTATCACTCTCCCTCGAAAGCAATCAATCGTAGCATGAAATATAGCTAACCAGTCTATTCTAAGAATGATGTCAAAATTAATCATCTTAAAAAAGATAAAGCCAAACTCAAGTATCCGTCTAGCTATCATAATGGCAAAACCCGTATGACTTTATCCAATGACAACAAACCCTCTACTGGTGTGTTAACACACAATGCCCAATCTAGGTAACTAACCTCTAAACCGTATGCACGTGAAAATGATGATGAAATGAAGGAATAAGATGCACCAGAGTCAAATAGAACACGAGTCCAAGAACCAAACATAGGAAATATACCTCGAACAACCGATGGACTAGATGATGCCACGGTTAGAACAATTGCATAAACATGACCCTGAGGTCTTGTCCTTGTAAACTACTAGTCTGAATGCCTGACTGTTGTGTGGTCATACTAGGGGAAGCTCGCCTAGTAAGCTGAGAACTCTGGGAAGATATAACGAGCTGTGGTGGTGGTGGAAATCTAAAACCTAACTGAACTGTAGCCGACTACGTTGGCCTCTGTTGTGATCCCTTTCCATAACTTATACCTTCATCCAGGCGTGGATAGTCCCTAATCGTATGGCTATGTTGGCCATAACCAAAGTAGGATCTTGGCCTGAAGAATTTGTGGACTAACCCAAAGGATAGTTGTACTTATAATGTCTAGACTATTGACACTGAAAATAGATGACGCCACTCTTAACCGACCTAGGTGGTATAGAGGTAGTAGTAGCGGATCGTGTCGGCTGCGGCCCTTTAAAATAAAATGGACCACCATTTTTCCTTTTTCCTGCCTGCCCCTCAGAAGATGATCCCGCATTTCTTTTCTACTCCCACAAATCCCTCTTCTCATTCCAGTCCTTAGCCTCAGCTTCCACCACTATGGCTCTCTTCACTGCCTCCGCATACACCTTTATATTCTGGGCCATTACTGCTGGCCTTATATTGTATTGAAGACCATAAATGAACTTGTTAGTCCTTTCTACCTCATTTTTCACCATGTCGGTGACAAAACGAGAGAGATAGAGAGAGAGAGAGAGGTGAACTTGTTCCAGTACTCTATCACTGTCATGTTACCCTATATAAAGGTTTTCAAACTACCTTTATAGCTTCCTTCTCTTAGTCACCTAGAAATACTTATCATAGAAAAGATTCTTGTAAGTATTCCAATCCATGGCCTCAATATCATGTGTACTACTAACCGACTTCCACCATAACTCCGCATCCTTAGTAAAATTATAGGCAGCTAAGGTGTTTTTCAAATGATCATCTAACATACCTCTAGTCCGCAACCTAGGGTCCAGACCACCCTCAAACATCACGTCTATAAGCTTCCTAAACTTAGAAATGAACTTGATAGGTTTCTCCATTTTTGTCTCTTCCAGTTGAACTACCGGTTGTGGTATAGGTTGGGGCGCCAGTTGTGGAATAGTGGCAACCATAGCCTAAAGTACATCCTGCAAGAGTGTGGTTAAGGTTTGACTAACCGGACCTTCATCTGCCTCAACCAGTGTTTCTTTATTACCCTTTTTGGCCACCTCTTGGTGGAACCAAGTCCCTAAGAAACGTTTCTTCATCTACTTGTTCTACTGGATTGGAGCTAGAACTTTCACCATTATCTCCCCTTAGTGGCCTAACACCAACTCTCCATGGTGGCATGACACTAAAACAAAATAAGGATATGATTCAACAACAATAGTATACTAGGGTCCACCTGAGAACGGAGTCCTCACATGACTTACTTAACATGAAATGAAATCATATAAACACCTTTTATACATAGCCATGCAACAAGTTTAACAACTTTAAACACATAAACACATAGGCAAGTACGCATGATTTCTAAGTAAAGAACACATTAACACATAAGCACATAAACACCCATATTACTCAAGGAAAGTCTATACCCATCTTTTTTTTCCTAGTTGGTACTCACACACACATGCCTCCATTGAGGTTCGAAGTCCTGACCTCTCTTTGAAAAGTAGGGGTTTGGTACCGCTAGGCCACTAACCTGTTGGTGTCTATACCCATCATCCTAATGGTATTTGAACCATAATGCTCTGATACCAATTTTGTAACAACCTGAATTTGGGGGTCTGAATCATTTACTGGGTCCTTACCCGAACCGGATGTCATATAAGGGAAAAAGTGTCATTTGACTTCATAAGGTCTATTAATCAATCCATTATAGGTCCATTAGTCATCTGCAAACACCCTTGATTTAATTAGTTTGAAGTACCGGCCCATGGTCGCAAGTGTCTAAGGTGGACACATGAAAGGTGCTGCGAGCACTCGAATGACATTACGCAAGTGCTCGCACAGTGCCATGTGCGTGGGGACCTGACATGCTTCGAGTGCTTAGAGGCTGAGAGCGAGCACTTGTAGTTAGAATTTCAATTATGTATTTCAAATACTTTAGGGGCTAATTAAGATGCGAGCACTCACAATAGGGATTGTGAACTCTTGGGGTTACCTAGAAAACCATATTTTGTCCCCTAATTGATAGAATCCTCCTCTTGCACTTAATTGACCAAATGATATCATACCAAAACCTATTCCAAAACATTCATCTCCGTAAAAATATCAATAAAATACATCAATTCACCATAGTAAGTTCAATACATAATTCTTACATCAAAATGAATCCAAATACATCATAGAATGACTCAAAAAGTTTCAAAATGTTATGGAGATCACAATGAGACCCCAAAAAGTAGGGAAATAGGTCTCAAAACCATTTCTAACCAAAATACATATAACTAGCCATCATGTACAATTTTAACAAAAATATTACATCATTGGCCATATGTTCTATATATATATATAAAATGTGCACTAGTACATGGTCTAATAACTAAGTCTAACAAAAAAAAAAAAAAAAAAAAATCGAGCATCAAAGATAAGGTTAAGGGTCATCCACCACCTCCTTTTTGATTCCTTAAAAATATTAGTAGGGGAATGAGCACAATGGCTCAGTAGAGATTGCCTAAGTGGCATATCCCCAAATAAGGTAAACAACTACGTATTTTACACAACAAGAAATAGAGATAGGATAACGGGATTATGCTAGGGATTTCAAAAACATCATTTAACTTATCATCTCATCATCATTATCAATATAATGTAATGCAATGAATGGAATGCACTATGCAACCGCAAACCACACACACTCTCACATATCCACACACCCACACCGAAAATGTACTAATTAGCCGGACTTTGGGTAGCTCTCTCCGTCCTTAGGGGAATTTGCTATTGTCTCTTGCAAAGGGTACCTCCCAACTACCATTTGGGGCCCGAGTTGTTAAATTACTCACGGGTACCATTTGGGGTACTAGTTTAGGACCTAGTTATGGCCTGCAAAAAGAAAGAACACTTGCAATTGTAGTCAGTAACAGGAAATTGTATATGAGATATAGAAATGAAAGCACAAAGATAGAAACATACTTATCATATTAAGATAGACAACACAGAGTAGAACACATGAACCTATCGATGTAAGTGGTAAAGCAGGCCAAGTATAAATAGTTAATGATAAAAAAGTGTGAAGTATGCTAGACATGACAAGTATGGAATGAAACCAATGTGGAAAACATAGGCATTGGGCATAAATATAATAGCATAGACACAAGAAAGAGTATAGGAGCATCAAGTATGCAAAACAGTGAAGTTCGATCGATCATGGAAAAAATGTGATCGATCCATGTTGGATCGATCATGACATGTATTGGATCGATTGTGCCCTGATCGATTAAGGCACTGTGTGATCGATTGAACCTACTGAAAAGTGAAAAGTCACCCGTTCGTGACATAGAAGACACGGGGCGCATCCTAATGGTCACTTCAAGGCTCGTGACCCTCTATACACCTCAACAATGCAAATACGTCACTTAAAATGGCACGTGACCATCGATCCAAATTCGAAAACAAAAATGATGTATATACATATATATATATACACACATGCTTACAAACCTAAATATTGCAACAAAATCAATCATTGAAAGCTTGAATCTAAGCATGGCAAGTAAAATCATCATGAACAAAAACAAAAATGAAAAGGAAAGTGTAAAACTTATTTAGATGAAGGAGAGAAGAGGACTGAGAGAGAGGAGATCGATCTGAGATGGAGATTGATGCTTGGGACCTTGCCGGAGATGAGGAAGATGAAGGAGAGTGTCAGGAGAGGGAGAAAGGGCTTTGGATTGATTAGAGAACAATCCAAATGACCCTTGGGTAATTTTTTTAAAAAAAATTGGTCCCGATATATGTGATCGATCACACGGTCCAATGGATCTATTGAACCTGGATTGATCATGAAGGTTCTCAGATCGATCGAACCTACAAAACAACAAAATATTTTTGAAAATTTTTGAAGTTTTGAAATTTTTTTAAAATCTTTTTGGATTTTTTAATTTTTTTTTTTTGAAATTTGAATTTTGAAAAAAATTCAAAGTCAATGGAAGGAAAAAAATAAGGAACTATGATCGATCAGGGGATGATCAATCCAAGATGTGAAAACTTGCATATGCATTTGAGTGATAGACAGAGACCTGAAATATGCAGAGGTTCAAAAAATTTCTAAGTATAGAACAGAGATCGATCGAAGGGAAAACTAGATCGATCGAGGGAACTTGAATCGATTGGAGAAGAAGCTCGAATGATACACAGAGAGATGAAATATGCAGAGAATCTTTACACGATTAAACAGAGACTTGAAAATATGCAGAGATGATGTTCGATTGATTGAATATCTCTTGTGATCGATCGAACATGCACTAAATGCCTTATTTGGAGATGAAAACATATGCAGCCCCCATCAAAGTCTCAAACAACATATAAAATCCCAGATTGTATCTAGACGACACAAGAAAATAAAGTAAAATAGAAATGAGGAAGGAATAAGGTTGGAAACCTTACGAAGCACTAGTGTTTAACGTCTCTAACAAGACGTTTGGTTCTTTTAGCTTGGATCAAAGATCTTTGTGTGCATCCCCTTTTTAATGGGGTGAAATGAACTTTGATTTAAATGGAATTGATGGTCCTTGGTCAATGAAATTCTTGGGCTTCCATGCCCTTATAACACTTGATTTAAAAACACTTCCATTTGAAACCTTTTTAGAAAGCAAAACATTTGATTGTTCAACACCAAGCAAAGACTCATTTTTAGCAAATTCATTTCCAAGACATTTTTCAATAACACATACTTCTTTATGCTTGTCCATAGAATTGGGGGTTAGATTGAAAATGTTCAACTTCACCTTCATGTGGCCAAATGAAATTTTCATTATCCCCTTTCTATAATTTATGTTGGCATTAACGGTTGCCAAGAAGGGACGACCAAGGATAATGGGAATTTAGCTCTTGGGATTTGTGACCGGTTCTGTATCAATGACAATGAAATCAACTGGGAAGAAGAACTTATCAAGTTTGTTCAATACATCCTCAATGATACCCCGGGGCTTTTTGATGGATCAGTCGGTTAGTTACAAAACAACCGACGTCAGTTTTAAATCTTATAAATCCAATTGAACATAAATTAAATATAGAAGAAGGTTCACACTTACTTCTAAATCAAGAAGAGCCTGATTAATGACATGATCACCAATGATGCAAGAAGTAGTAGGTGAACCGGTGTCTTTGAATTTCGAAAGAGTGTTGTGTTGCAAAATTGAACTTACTTGCTCGGTCAAAACAACTCTTTTTGGTGTTTGGCTCTTGTTCTTTCTCTTAAGGGTGCAAAGATCTTTTAAGAATTTGGTGTAAGCCAAATTTTTTCTAATTGTATCTAAGAGAAGAAGATTGATTTTCACTTACCGAAACACATCAATTATCTCATTTGCTTTGCTTTGTTATTTTTCAATAGAAGTGGATCCTTTTAAGGCATCTGAAAATGGAGCCTTGAGCTAAAAAAAATTTTAACAATCATTTTTCAAATCTTTCTCAACAAAAGGTTCTTTCACATACAATGAAGGAGGAATAGAATGTGAGATGGGACGGGTATTAACTTTTGGTTCACCGGTTCACTCTCTTTATTATGAACACCAACTTGATTATCAATAATTCTTCCACTTCTCAAAGTGGTCACTGCATTCACATGTTCAATTATGTGACCTTTCGAAGAGGAATTGGTCTCCACAACAAATTGTTGCTTAAGTGGTGTATTCAAAGGCATTTTCCTTTTTTCCTCAGCATTCAAGGTACTAGTTATCTGCCCAATTTAGGTTTCTAGCATTACAATTGATTGGGAATGAGAATGAAGTAAATGGGTATTTGCCTCCAAAGTACCCAAGGCAATTAAAACTTTCTCCTCAAATGTGGGACTTCTTGAATTCCCTTAAGAATATGAAGATTAATTTAGAAAGTGAGAGTTTGAAATTTGGTTTCCAAGTGGTGCTTGGTATGATGAGCAGTAACCTTGGGAACCTTAGCTTTGCATTGGGGGTGGAACATACTTAGCTTGGAAACCACTTTGAGAAAGGTTTGAGCCTTCCCCTTGGCTTTTCCAATAAGAGTTTGGATGGTTCCTCCACCTGACATTATAATGAGTGCCAGAGGGATTATTCCCTTGGTTGGAAAAAGTGGCGTTCACCTGTTCATGTTGTTCATTTTGCATATGTCCATGGGGACAATTGGAAGTAGAATGTAAAACACTAGAATAAGTTATGCAAGATTCATTGGAATTATGATGCTTATGACTAGGGGAGGAAGACACTTGACTCGCCAAATTTTGGTTGATCAAAAATTGATCAAACCTTTGGGATAAAGATTTCACTTCAGCGGCTATATCATTGGAATGGTCAATTTGATACAAGTCGACATTCTTCCTTCCACCTAAATTCCTACCATTTTTAGAAGATAAAGATCGATGTATTGAATTCACTCATGCTTTCATATAGGTGCCATACATCGTCTTCATGCCTATCAAGATAATAACCACCCATAGAAGCATCTACCATTCCTTTATAATTATCCGACAAACTTTTAAAGAAAAATTGAACCAATTGCCATTTAGGAGTGTCGTGATGTCGACACTTCCTAAGCAAGTCATTTAAGCACTCCCATACCTCATAAAACATTTCCCCTTCCCCTTGAGAAAATTCTGAGTTGAAGTTCTCATTGCATTGGTCTTTGAAACCAGATAGTACTTTTTCAAGAACTCTTGTTGTATCTCTGCCCAAGAAGTTATCGAAAAAGGCCTTAGATTGTTGAACCAATATTTTGCTTTATCTCTAAGGGTAAAAAGGAAGAGTTTAACCTTAAAACCTCTTCTGGCATGTCCGTGTATTTCACGGTGGAACACATTTCAAGAAACTCATCCAAATGCTTGTAAGGTTCTTCACTTGGTAGCCCATGGTAATTAGAAAGCATTTAAATAGTTTATGGTTTGATTTTATAATGGTGTGCTCAAAATGGAGGTAATTGGATGCATGTCGGTGCATTGTACTCATTTGACACATAGGGATCTCTCAAAGCAAGAGGGGGATTCACAACTGGTGGCTCGACATAAGCACCGTGATTTCCTTGAGCTATGGGAGGTGGAGGTGGAACAAAAATTGGCTGAGGCATTCCCATTGGAACATAGTTGTTGTGGAATGAAGGGTCTTGACATCCCTAATGGTACTTGAATATGGTTGTTAATGCACATTAGGATGAAGGATACCTTGTTGGTCGATGTGACTAAGGTCCTCCACATGGTCCTCATTATGATCCTCCATTGATGAAATGGAGTCACTAGAGTTACCCCTTTCCCTAGGGTTACGAACAATGGGTTCAAGATTCAAATTAAGTGGGACAAGAGTAAGATTCAATGATCAACGACCATGCATGCACAATCAAAACAAACAACAAGTCTACAACAAGTATGTAACAAGTACTTCTCCTCCACAATAAATGAATCAACAAACCTCCACATATATTGATCCCATACTCCCATGCTTTGAACAATATGCAAGAAAAGATAAATTGCCTCCACGCGGGCTCATGATTTATCTAAGATATTAAGACTTGCCACCACGCGGGCCGACAATTTAACTAGAGAGAGACTTAGAAAAGCTCACAAAGGGTCCTTAAGCAACTGTAAATTATTTTCAATTTCTTTCTTTACCTTGCCTTGCTTTGCAAAATTTTTAAATTTTTAGCTTTTTAAATTTTTATGCCTTTGCTTAGCTTAGCTTAGCTTGCTCATTTGCTTTAGAATCTTTTTGCTTCACTTCCCTTGGTTCAATGCACCTAACCAATCAAGAACAATCACAATAAGTAACCAAAATGAAATTAAATAAAAACAAGATCAAAAGAGTACTAATTCCTAATTGATTCCCAAAATATGGCGTCGCCAATCCCAGGCAACGGCGCCAAAACTTGGTATATCATCGAACCAACGATTTAAATGCGGTGAAATATGGCCAAGTTTGATTTATAGAATGCCACTACCACTACTAACTATTAATGTAGCTAGAGTAAGTAGGGATCATCCCAAGGGAAATAAACGGTATTCTTAGAATCAATGATGGATTAGTAAGTTGAATGATCGAAAGATGGTTTGTGGTTGAATTATACTATGATTTAAACTAAACAAATGCAATGTAAAACAACTAAAACAAGATGAGGTATAGAGAATATGAGAGAGGAGTCTTGAGTCATAGAGTTCACCACTAAGCGTAACCTTGCTAGACATTCAACATTTGATGGATTAGGGGGATTATGTGTTGTAAATGAAAGTGTGTGCCATTAATTGAATTATCAAGCATGGATGGCCAAGTAAGCCATTAATCCTTCCATAGTCCACAATTAATGAACACTCATTAAATTAGAGAAATATACTACTTGCATTCCTAAGTATGGAACATTAAACAATAAGCATAGATTGCCTACTTATCTAAGAAAGTAAGGCAATTACACTACAACTAAGCTAGTGACATGAAAATTAAACTAATCAAACTAAGGAGGTGGCACAATTCATCAAGAAATAAGTATGAACCATCAAATAAACCACAAAAGTAATCTATTTAAGCACCATGCCTTGACCATCACTAGATTCATAATATCAACACAAATGGACATTCATCAATGTCACAAAATCTAGAGATAAACACATGACATTCTTTCTAGCATATATAGACATATGGATAGAATTAAATGATCAATTGGTAGTATTAAACCACACAAATCATTGTAAAAACAAGATTTATATATATATAAGATGTCAAGATAATAATTACAACACAAATCCCCATTAATTACAAAAAATCAACGTCTAGGAGGCTTGCATAGGGCTATCTCTAGCCCCAAGAGAATGGTTTAGCCACTCATTGATACTGTCATCCAACCTTCAAGGGCTATCTCCATGGTAGAAATCATCCTCCTCCTCTTGAGTTCTTGGTAGAAACCCTAGATGAGTGGAAGAACTTTCCCAAATTGTGTATTTCTCTCTCTAATCTTTTGCCTCTTCTAAAACCTAATCCAACCTCTATTCTCTATTTCACTCAAAATAGCCAAAATTCTTATATAAGTAGCTCAAATGTCACACCCAATGGTCAGACCTCATGCACTAAGACCTCCAAATGATTGCACCACGAGCACACCTTTTATTTGGCTGGAACTTTGTTTTTCATGCACTTGAGGCAGTTCGATCGATCACGAGGTTGCTTAGATCGATCAAATGATGGCGGCGCACAATTTGGATAATAACAAGGCTGAGATATTTTTGGGATATTTTTGGGAAAATGACAAAAATGGTAGGTGAGGATAAGATCAAAAGTGTTCGATCGATGGAATGAAGGGTTGGATTGATTGAATATGGAATTTTCTTGAAGATAAGGACAAAAGGCTCTGTCCATCATGGCATAGTTGCAATGATCACAGTATGGTCGATCGGAGCTTGGTTAGATTGATCGAAAAGGGCTTCTTCACCACTTTGCTGCCACTTTGCTCCTTTCTTCCACTAAGCTTTAGATTGCTTCTTTAATGCTCTAATTCAGCTGAATCGACTTATTTTAGGGATAAGTGTCTAAAAAAGGAAATAACATGAAATTAGACTAAAACAGGAAAATAAGATAGAATAAGGTCCTAGAACATTCAAGCTTAAGGGGTTTAAATGCGCACTTTTCAAAGCTTATCAGGTACCTCCCCAATGTCGGGTTTAAGAAAACCTCTTCTCAAAAACTTCTCAAATTCACATTTCCACACACATATCTCTACACACCCACCTCATATGTTCATAAAATGTCATCGATGCTATGTATATGAAATGTACCATACTTAGACCATTCGACTTCTCATTACAAAATTCTCAATTCTAAAGTCAATTTATGCTGACAACGTACAATCTTCAATTTGTAGATATAACCTCATAGAGGTAATAATGTAAGCAATTAGCATGCTATCAACAAATTATCACACAACTTAGCATATAGGAGTCATAGGATTCATCACATATCACATTTAGTAGCATGTTATTTACAAATTATACACAAAGTAACCATGTAATCATATATAATTGAACAATTTGGCAAGAAACTTAACATACATAAAACCCTAGATACCCTACATAATTAACATCAAATTGACATGCTTGAGATGGGGAAAAACATATAATTGACTACGATATTTAAGGAATACACCAATTAAACAATTCTACCTCAATAGAGAGTAAAAGCCCCAATTTTGAAATCACTAAAGTCCTCTAAATACAAATATTTTTGGATCAAAATGTTGCATTTTTCAAGCACTACAAGTTTGTCTTCTATGGCTAAGGCTAATTCACGCTACAACTAGGTGAAAATCAAGGTTTTTATATGCTACAATGGTGTCTTTTAGAGAGAGAGAGAGAATATATAGAGAGAAGAAGAAGTGGCTGGCTAGAAAAAGAAAGAAATGACCAAAAAAACCTAATCATGTGGTCTTCTTTACACGAATGATAGTCATGGTGGGGTCCATATGCGTGAAAAAGTCCAAAAATGTCCTCCTATGAAATCTTTATATACAAACATGCAATATACAAAAAAAAATTTCCACATAAATACACATACTATACCAAATAAATAATTATGAAATGTAAATGGACCCAGAAGTTCGAAAATTCGGGCGTGGGGGCCCATATGGGACCTCTCGGCCTGAAAATTTCAAAAATGGTAAAATGACTTGCAATGCATTTTTAAGAGTTCTAAACCTTCAAGAAATGGTCAAATTAGACTTCGAGACCTATACGACACGATAAACGGTGCACGTCATGCAATAATTACGAAAAATACCAAAAAATATGGAACTTCACACAAATCGCCTAGCCTTATACACAATTGAAGATGCTATCGATTTGGGAAATAAATGGTTGGTGTTAATTATGTTAATGGTGTGGAGACCTTGTGGGCAGGTGTGCCATAAGCGAGTGCAAGAGACATAGGCAGGCTACCATACTGGGCAAGGTAGAGTTGCACAATCCCACATCTTCTTGGTATGGAAAAGGGAAGTGATATATATGTAAGTATGTCACTCTAATTGCTATAAGACCTTTTGGGGTAAAACCCAAGAGCAAAATCGTGCTGGCTTTGGCCCAGAATGCACAATATCATACCATGTGGTGGAATGGATCGTTACAAATAGTATCAGAGTCTGACCCAGCTGGAAGTGTGGTCAACAAGGATGTTGGGCCCCAAGGGGGGTGATTGTGGTGACTTTGTGGGTGGGTATGCCATGGGCGGGTGCAAAAGGCACTGACAGTCTACCACACTGGGTGAGCTATAGGTGCATAATCTCACATTGCTTGGGTATGGAAAAGGGAAGTGTTATATGTGTAGGCATGTCACTCCAATTGGTATAAGGCCTTTTAAAGTATAACCCAAGAGCAAAATCGTGTAGGTTTGGGCCCAAAGCGGATAATATCATACCATACGGTGGAGTGGATAGTTACAAATGGTCAGTTAATGGTGGTGGTGGTGGTTCGCTAGAAAAGAAGGGTTTCATTAATGAGTAGTGGTTAAGGTGTTGCGTTAGTGATGTGTTTTAACTTTCAACAATTAATTCACACACACTCTAAATATATATATAGACACACACGCACACACAAATATATATATATATATATATATATATATATATATATATATATATATATATATATATATATATTACTCATGCAACTGTAATTGACGAAGAACCACCATCAATTTTGTTGTTGCCATTATCTGCAAGTCTATATATACACATATATACGCATTTCAAGTTGTTAACAAATTCTTTTATTTGTCAAAGAACCATCTTGAATTTTGGTGTCGCCATCATCTGCAAGTATACACACACACACACACTATTGTAATTGCGCAATTGGTGGAGAGGAATTTTGGAAATTAATTGCTCAAGTCATTAGAGCATCTCCAATGGTTGTCTATATTTTTTGTGTAAATCTGATGTGTTATAGTAGATTTACACAAAATTTTAGACTAATTATTTTTAACTTCGGCCATTATTTTATACATTTTGTGTAAAAATATATCTGGCAATAACAACCAACTACGTGTCATGCCCAAAACTCCACATAACTTTTAAAAACCTACTTAACATATGGTTGATTCATTAATGGAATAAGAAAAAGGAATGAGAAAGAAAAGATGTTGATGTGGCAGTGTTAAAGGATTATGCAAAATATACAATAATTTTACACATTGGTGAGGTAGCAATGTATCTTAACATATGTTGTGTCGTGTTATCATTAATTTATAAAATAACCACTCGCAATAAATGAATCCTTGTAGGATAGCACTATAGAGAGGGTGTCGAACCCACAGGGAGATGAATATTTATGTTTTGCTTTCAATTAAGTCCTTTTGGTTTGCAAGTAACTAGTTGAAGTGTTTGATTGGTTGTCACGACTAAAAATAATACTAAAATTAAACTAAAATTACGCTAAAGTGATCAGAGAGAGAAAGGCCTTAGGGCTTTGACTTCACCACAATGGTCGTACTATGGTTAATTATTTCAACTCTAGGAATTTAATGAATTATATTTTAAATGAATTGAACTTAATAGCATTCATTCAATTCGAGTTTTAAAGAAAGATGTTTTATATAACTATAACCTATTTGCGGTTAGCATGGACTATCCACCTACCTACTCTAACTACTTTAACTATATTGTAAATAATCCATCTTTCCTAAGTATAGACTATGAAAACATTCTTTTATAAAAACATTGAAACACCATTATATGACCTCTATTCTTATATCCAGCAGGGCTCCGCCAAATACTGTCCAGTAAGAATAAGTTAGGAATAGAGAACAAGCAGTTATATCTAAGACAAGGTAATAACAATTTGTATTCTATTTAAAGTGTTAAATCTAATTGAGTTGTCTCAATTACTCATAGTCATATAATCAAAAACATAATATACATTAAAATATCCTAGAGTTAAAAACAATCAAACCATAATACTAGATTAGGTTACATCAGTGCCCTAAGAGAGGAATTAGTTACTCATGAAGATGCCGGATATCATCTGTGTTGGAGTCGTCTCCATCGTCACGGACGGCACTTCTCTTCTCAGGATCTTCACCTTATAAGATTGTGGAAACCCTAAAAGCCACCACCACAGTATCAGCCTTTTAAAATAATATGAGAAAAAGGGACCTCTTCTATCAAGGTTTATGCCTTTTTTTATAGAAGGAAATAAAGGCTGGGTAAGCTTTTAGGTCTTCAGGCCCATCTGGAATGAGATACGACTTATAAATAGAACAATCCCGTAACTTAAATCTGATGTGCCATGGAAGCCTCAAGCTTCAAGAAGCAGGGCTTGAGGTTTGAGGTTTAGGCTCAAGCTTTGGGAATAAGGCTTGAGCTTCTTTAGATTGGTACTCGATGATAAGTGCTTAAATGTTGCACATTTCAGCACCTAAGCTAGGGTATTTCAGTCTTTGCATCTATCTTAATTTCATGTTTTAGTCCTAATTTATGTTTATGTGTATTTCAGGGCAATAAAGTTAAAATGAGCAAAGAACGGTCCATTAAAGCCTTTTTGAAGTCAAGCAAAGACAATTGGATAAAGCTTAGAAAATGTCAAAAAGAGGCCGCAGCGCATTGTTCGTATAGTGCGCTCATCCTTCAAAAGCGGTCAATTCTACCTTTTTCCGGGCCTTTGATGATGTTCCCAATGATCAAGAAGCAAACCGATTAGCCCGGGGGCCAAATGGAGTCAAACGGGGCTTAAAAGAGATTTCTAGCACTGGGGGATCGATCCCCAAGAGTGGGGGATCGATCCCCTACTATTGGCAGAAAGGTGCAAAAAAATACCCCCTGGGGATCGATCCCCCAGGCCCTAACAGCTTCCGGTTGATTTTGTTGTGCTAGACACTCACATTCCCATCATCTTAGGAAGACCATTCCATGCCACCGCTAACGCGACCATCAATTGTAGGTCCGGTATTATGGATATCTCTTTTGGCAATATGATGGTTAAGCTTAATATTTTCAACACAAGCCAACATCCCATCGATGAAGGTGAGTGTTTCATGGTGAATGTATTGGATGAACTCGTTGAGAAGCCCATTCCTTCTATACTCTCAAAGGACCCTCTTGCGGAGTGCCTTTCTCACTTTAATATGGACGAATTTGACATAGAAAATTCTATATATGAAGTGAATTCTCTGATGGACTCCATGGTAACCTTGGATTTTCTGCCATGGAAATATGCAAAGGAACCTTTTCCTCCACTTTCTAGTATTCCACCTGTTCCATTCCTCAATTCTACATTGATATATGAGGACATTCCTTGTAATTTTGAGCATAAAATCATTGAGGTTAAAGCTCTATGTTCTTGAAAAGTTTATATCAAAATTGAGCTTTTTTATGGCCTAGAAAGCTCTATGTTCTTGATCGGTCGTCGACTATCACAATAATAATCAACCCTTTGCAATAGCACAAATCATTGTAAAATAGGGCTATTGGTCGGGTAAGTCGAATCACTTAGACTGCTAATTTATGGCAACTAAGATATCTAGAATCACTTTTAGAATGACGAAAGGGTATATAGAGTTTTGTTGGTTTGTCACTAAAATTAAGAATTGAACAATGCATAAAACAATATTGTGGTAGGAGTTAAAGAGATAAAAGTAATTAAGTAGGGACTAGGGAAGTGAATCCACTACCCATCAATAAGTATGCTAGGACATGATTTACTTGGGGAAACATATATATATATATATATATAACCATGGAATGCAATAACATAACATTGATACATTATCTTCAAGAAATATATAAAATCAAGATACAAGAATAACCTATCACGGCACTACATGTTTTGGTTACCTAAACTAGGATGCAACCTTAGATGTGATCACCAAGCCATAGATTATCAAGCCCTTAATCTTATAATAAAAGCACATGAAATAGAAATCAAGAAGAATCTATTAAAGGAAAGCCTTAAGCAATAGATTATCAAAATTCCTAAATATCATGCCAATAAAATCACTTCCATGAACTCATCTCCATTGTCACTATGAAAATGTAGCAAAATAATCATGAGAGAAAAATAATCTCAGACAAGATATTTAACTTAAAATGATCATTCATAGATAATGAAATTCATTACATCGTATGAAGTGCTCTAGTTCATGGAAAAGTTACATATATACATTATACCCTAAATATAAATCAAAACAAAGCAATGCATACCAAATGGGGCTTCATCACCTCCCTAGATAGGGAGTTAGTTAGCCATAGGAGCAATGAATAAAGGAGAAGAAGAGATCCCACCCTCCATTTTCGTGCTTAGAGTAAGCTTGAACTCCAAACCCTCAAGAACACTACTCTCTCTCTCTAGAACTTAGCCAAATGTGAGATGCCCATAATACAAGCTTCCCCCCTTCTTTTGTAGACAAGATGTCTACCAAACCACCTAAAAACTGAGGTCCATGTCCCCTAAAAGTCTTTTATTAACAACCCAATTAAGGAGGGAATCCAAATTGAAAGGTTCAAGGAGACAAGTGGGTCTGCAGTGTGTTTATGAGCGCTCATAGATTGCAGCACGAGCGCTCATAGATGCCTTAAAAATTTTTCAGGGCTCGAGACTTCATGGACGAGCACTTGTAAGTGGAGCTACGAGCACTCGTAAAGGCCTTTCTTCCTACTGCCTTGAATTGGAGCGCTCGTAGGAAGTACGAGCGCTTGTGTGACATGGTGTGGTGCGCTTGGATGCTCATGAATGCCGGACGAGCGCTCATAGGTGCCTTAGATTGAATTTTCCTCTCCTTCTGCTTTAGACTTCTTCTACTTGGATTTAGTATTGGCCAATTTAGAATCATTTGCCCTTTTTCATTGTAGAAGGGCTTCATGGACCTACTTTAGTAGATTCTTCTTGGAAAACTCTGGATGCAAAAGCCCGGAATGATTTGATCTTCATCAAGCCTTCAAAAGCTTCAATTTTATTTCCTTTTTGCAAACAAACCTGAAAATACATAAAAACACAGAACTGGAGAAAATCTATACAATTAAACCACAATTGGACTTAACTTAATGCAAATAAGGGTACTTGAATATGCAATATTTGGCGCTTATCAGTTCTAATTCTATAGGAAGGTGGCACCCTTTACCATAAACGAGATGGTAAGGTGACATACCAATCGGAGTCTTAAAAGCTGTTTGGTAAGACTACAAAGCATTATTTAGTCTTAAAGAACAATCTTTATAATCTGGCTTAACCATTTTTTCAAGAATTCTCTTAATTTCATGATTGGACAATTCAACTTGGCCACTTGTTTGGGGATGATAGGGAGTAGCAACTTTATGAGTGATGGAGTATCTTAGTACCAAAGTACAGAAATACCTATTACAAAAGTGAACACCTCCATCACTAATAATAGCTCGTGGCATACCAAACCGACTAAAAATGTTCATTTAAATGAACTCAACCACGACTGCGTGATCGGCGGTTTTAGTAACCACTGCTTCAACCTATTTAGACCCATAATCTACAGCCACAAGTATATATTCATTATGATTTGACTGAATAGAAGGACCCATGAAATCAATACCCCATACATCAAAAACCTCAATGACTAGGATCGGAGTTAAGGGCATCATGTTTCTTCTGGAAATTAATCCTAACTACTGACATCGAAGGCACGACCTATAGAACAAGTATGCATCCCAAAAGAGTGAAGGCAAAAAGAAACCGCATTGAAGAATTTTAGCTACAATTTTCTTAGCACTGAAATGACCTCCACAAGCTAAACTATGACAAAAAATCATAATACTATGAAACTCGCTCTCAGAAACACATCTACGAATGATTTAATTAACAAATATTTGAAAAGCTGAGGATCTTCCTAATAGTACATATTAATTTGAGAGAAGAATCGATCTTTTTCTTGCTTTGACCAAGACAAAGGAATTTTGCCTATTGCAAGGTAATTCACAATATCTGTAAACCAAGACAAATTCGTATGAGAAACCCCAAACAGCTATTCATCCAGAAAGGAATCACAAACTAGAATTAAAGTTGAGGTATCCTTAATAAGAATTCTAGAAAGATGGTCAGCTACCACATTCTCTGATCCTTTCTTATCATGGATCTCATAATCAAACTCTTAAAGTAAGAAGATTCATCGAATCAAATGGGGTTTAGTTTCCTTTTTGGAGAGAAGATGTCTCAAAGTAGAATAATCAGAATAGACCACTACTTTGGAACCTAACAGATAAGATCTAAATTTGTCCAAAGCAAAGACAACTACAAACAACTCTTTTTTAGTAGTGGTATAATTCAATTGTGCTTCTGAAAGAGTTTTGCTTGCATAGTAGATAACATAAGGAAGCGTATCTACTCGTTGTCCTAAGACAACACCTATAGTATAATCAGATGTGTCACACATGATCTCGAATGGAAAAGCCCAATTAAGGGATTCATGATAGAAGCTGAAAAAAGAAAAGAACGAAGCTTGTGGAAAGCTTCCAAGCATGGTTCATCAAAGAAAAAAGGAGCATCCTTTGAAAGTAGATTGCACAAAGGACGAGATATTTTACTAAAATCTTTAATGAAACGTCAATAGAACTCGGCATGCCCAAGAAATTATCGCACTCCCTTTACGGATGTAGGAGGAGGCAATTTAGAGATTAAATCTACTTTGGCTTTATCAACTTCAATACATTTCTTTAAAATGATATGCCCTAAAACGATCCCTTCTTAAACCATAAAATGGCTCTTCTCCCAACTAAGAATAATATTAGCCTCCCTACAATACAAAAGTACTAGGGAAAGATTTTAAAGATAGTTTTCGAATGTGGATCCGAAAACAGAGAAGTCATCCATAAAGACCTCGAGAAACTTTTCAACCATGTCCAAAAAGATAGGCATTATACACCTCTGGAACGTTACTGGCACATTACACAATCTGAAAGGCATTCGTCTATATGCAAATGTACCGAATGGACAGGTAAAAGTAGTTTTCTCTTGATCCTTAGGATCAATGGCCACCTGATTATAGCCAGAATATCCTTCTAAAAAGCAATAATAGCTCTGGCCAGCCAATCGCTCTAAAATCTGATTAATGAATGCAATAGAAAAATGATCTTTTCTAGTAGTAGAGTTAAGATTTCGGTAATCAATACACACGCGCCATCCAGTGGTGGTACGTTGTGGAACTAACTCTCCCTTGGAATTCTCAACTACTGTAATACCTGTGTTTTTAGGTACTACCTAAGTAGGACTCACCCACTTACTATCTGAGATGGGGTAGATTATTCCCGCATCTAGCAACTTCATAACTTCCTTTAAAACCACCTCCTTCATATTGGGATTCAATCTTCTTTGGAGTTCCCGAGATGTTCAGCAATCCTCCTCCAAATGAATCTGATGCATGCAAATTGTGGGACTAATTCTTTTTAAATCAGCCACACTCCACCCAATAGCCTCTTTATTTTGATTAAGAACTTTTAAAAGACCACTTTCTTGGGAACTTATAAGATTAGAAGCAATAATCATCAGGAGGGTGTCATTTAAACCCAAGAAAGCATACTTGAGCTTGTTCGGTAGTGGCTTAAGCTCAAGCTTAGGTGGAGACTCTAAAGAAAGAATAGGCGGAGTACTAAAAAATGGAGGAAGAGACTCAAGTCTAGATTTCCATGGAGGAAAATCTATGATAGGAGTGGAATTAAGGAAAGAATTTACTTCAGCTATTGAAGATTCGATATCAAAATATTCATAATTGAAGTGATTTAGACAAGCTTCTAAAGGATCCTTGGATAAAATAGTTTGGAGTGATTTTTCAACCAACTCATCAATAACATCAAGCAAGAAGCATTCACTATCATCGTGGGGATGATGAATAGCATTGAAGATGTTTAGCTTGACTTTCATATTTCCAAATGATAAATCCATGGCTCCAGTCCTACAGTTAATGCAAGCATTCATTGTGGCTAGAAAAATGACGCTCAAGAATAATTGGAATATACTTTTTGGAATCGTGGACTGGCTCTGTATCAAGAACTTAAAAATCAACTAAAAAGAAGAACTTGTCGTAATGACCCGCTCATTTTTCTTCCTTCCCTTTTTCTCAGATTTTTATGGATATATATATTTTTTCTATTGTCTTTTCTTTTTTGTGTTCAGTTTTTCATCACTTGGTGTCATCTCGAGTGCTCAAAAATGATTTCTGAGACTTTTTCCTTTGGATTGACAACTTCCTTTAAGGATCGAGTCTTTTTCATATTTTCACTTTTTGGACACTATTCACTTTTCGTCTTTTTCTTGTTTGTCACTTTGTTGACACAACCTCACTTTTCATATTCGGAGTTGATTCCAGTTTTGCATGCATCCACAATATTTAAATTCCATGTTATGTGTATTTTTACTTTTATAGAAAAACATGCTAGTTGCTTACTTTTTTATAAAAGGGCATGAATGCATCTTTTATTAGAAACATTTTTGATTTTTGCGGTTTTAGTGTAATTATGTAAATTAATTATTTTTCATCTTAGGGACTATTTTATAATTTAATTTGGAAGATATTTTCAAAAATGACCTTTTTACAATTTTTAGAAAGTGATAAATAAGATGAAAAAAGAAGTCTTTTTTTAATTTGCATTTTGTTTGTGTTTCTAGGGTTAGGGTTTCCTACATGTGTGGTGTAGTTTGGTAGGGGTAGCTCATGATGGAGGAGGGCTCTACCTCCTCCCATCCGCCGGAAGTGTCTATCTGGCAAACAACCCTACCAGTCTCCCCTCGAAAGTCATAGTGAAGTTGCTCCGAGGGGACTGAATGCAATTCTTTTGTTAATTTACAATATGTGGCTCCGACAGTTGGCGCTAAGGTCACCATTACGAAAATAGATGTTGCAGATGAAATCAATTATTGGAAAACTTCTGTAATGGGCTATGTGATGGGTAAGCATCCATATTACCCTCACTTTAAAGCGTTTATCAGAAAACACTGGGCAAAAGACGTAACATTGGTTTATCTGAAGAATGGTTTCTTTATGGTAAGGTTTCAGGATGCTGTTGAGGTTCAAAAAGTGTTGTCTCATATTCATACCTTTGAGGGGTGAGTGATCATCATTAAGCAATGGGTAAGAATGTTACTTTGGAGAGGGAGAACTTCGATTCCTTACCAATATGGATACGTGTCCATGATCTCCCTATTCATTGTGGTAACTCTACCTCTCTCTCTAAGGTTTGTTCCTTATTCTCTAAGTCAATTTATATGGATGCTCCATCACTTCATCGGGATAAAGGCCAATTTATTCGTGTTATGGTAGAGGTGGATGTTCGAAAAAAGCTGCCAGAGAGTTTGGTAGTTGATATTCATGGTGAAGATTGCACGGTTAAAATAGAGTATGAATGGAAGCTGGCGTTATGTGCATTATGCAAGCGGGTAGATCATGTTGCAGAACATTGCCCAATAAAAGTTTTGAACAAGCCAAAGAAACACTTAGTGGATAAATGGGTTGTAAAATAGAAAGGTAAATTGGTGGATGTTGAGAATGTTCACCCGGTGGTTATTAAAATGCCTGTGAGACAAACCTCGAGTAATAATGTTATCACACACAATTCTTTTGCAGCGTTTAAACAAACTGTGGTAGTGGATGAGGCTTTGATAGGGAGGGATACTAGTAATCAGTTGGCTACCAATGAAGTAGTGGTTATTACACCTTTGAAGCCTGTTGTTTCTGAAGCTGTTTCTCATGTGGAAGTGGTGGTTCTAGAGGAAGTGGTTGATAATGCAAATATTGAGAGAGTTCCCATTCTGACTCCTGTTATTGATATACCAAAAGGTGACATTTTACATAAAGACTCAGAGATGGTTGTTACAATTGTTAATGAAGACGAAATTCTAGTGACAACTGGTGTTGCAACTTGTGAGCAGGAGTTGAACACTCCAGTTTCTGTTAACTCTTCCAAAGATGCAAAGTTGGAGACATGAAAAAAGAACAGATATAGAGCATCCAGTACTTCTGATAGAATCACTAGAAGTCAAGTAGGGGTTTCTACCCCAACCTCAACTTCTAAATGATAGGTTTCTAGAATGTTAGAGGCTTGAATAAGCCTAGGAAACAGAGGGAGGTCAGAAACTGGATAGCTAAAGAAGCCTCTCAATTTGTCTGCTTTGTTGAAACTAAGGTTAGAAAAGAAGTCTTTGATACTATTACTAGAAAGATTAAAAGTACTTGGAATTGGTTACATAATTCTGATGCTCATGAGTATGGTAGGATTTGGGTGGGTTGGAATCCACTTCTTTTTTTCTGTTCAAGTTTTGGATGTGCAGGCCCAATGTTTACTTCTTAAAATTAAAGTTGTTGCGACTGGGGAGGAGTTTTATTGTACTCCTGTGTATGCTTTTAATTTGGCCATAGACAGAACTGCTCTATAGGAGGCTCTTGGACATTACTCATTTATTGTTTTAGGCCCTTGGATGGCAATGGGTGATTGGAATGCTATTCGATTTTTCAGTGATAAAAAGGGTGGGAAGGCAGTGCCTCAACGTTTACTTAAGGATTTTAATGACTGTCTTCATCATGTTGGTCTCAGTGAAGTTCGTCCTACTAATGGTGACTGGTCATGGTGCAATAGACAACAGGCTTCTAGAATAATTTTTGTGAAGTTGGATAGGGTGTGTCTGAATGACACTTAGATGGATAAATTGCTGGGTACAAAAGTTTTATATACAGCTGCTAATTGTTCGGATCACTATGGCCTATCTATTCATATTTCTAAGGAGTTTGCTGCAGGTCCAAAACCCTTTAAAATGTTAAAGGTGTGGTGTCTACAACATTGTGTTCATTCAATTATTCAAAAAGCTTGGGATAATGAGGTAACGGGTAATCCTATGTAGATTTTATAGAAGAAGTTAAAGTTGGTTAAAAAAGACATCAAAGATTGGAATAAAAATTGTTTTGGGGATATTGGAGAGAATTTAATCAAGGCTAAACAGAAGTTAGAGCAAATTCAGTAGAAGTTTTTGAGCGACCCTTCTGAGGCTAATTGTTTAGTGGAATAAGAAGCTAGGGTGGAGTATCAAGCAGCTACAGTTGATCAGGAGGTGCTTATTGCCCATAAATCCAGGGTGTTTTGGCTGCAAGACAATGACAGATGCATGGCATATTTCTACAATAAGATGAAGTAACATAGGAATTTTAATGCCATTACTTCAATTGAAAAGGAAGATGGTCAGAATACAATGGATTTGAGGCAAATAAAGGTCTGGTTTGTGGAGTACTATCAGAATTTATTTTCAAAGCGAACTACAACTTTCCAAGAAGATGTGATCCCAACAAAAAAGCTACAGACAGAAGAGGTTATGGTTATGGATAGGTTGGTATGTGAAGAGGAGGTTAAGGAGGTTGTCATGGCCTTTAATCCAGATAAATCACCTGGTCTAGATGGGTTCCCCGCTAGATTTTACCAAACCTTTTGGTTTGTTATAGGTAAGGATGTGGTGGCTGCAACTCAATATTTCTTTCTCACTAATGGTATGTCTATGGGTGTTAGTAGCTGTTTTCTTACCTTAATCCCAAAGGTTGGAACTGCTAAGAAGCTTGGAGATTTCAGACCAATTGCCTTGTGTAATCTGATTTACAAAGTTATCACCAAAATAATGGCTAATAGGTTGTCATTGGTTTTAAGCTCTTTGGTTGGTCCAGAACAGAGTGCCTTTGTGAAAGGGAGAAGAATTCAAGATGCTTTAATTTTGGCTCATGAAATGGTTTGAGATTTTAATGGTCCTAGACACGCCTCTATGGCTTTAAAGATTGATATCAAGAAGGCATACGATTCTGTTTCTTGGGAGTTCTTGTTGAATATTCTTAAAGTTTTTGGGTTTAGTGAGGTTTAGATTAATTGGGTATCTGCTATTCTTACATCCACTCAATACTCCATTCTAATTAATGGTTCTCCATAGGGTTTTATTCAGCCTGGTAGGGGACTTAGACAAGGCTGCCCCTTGTCCCCCTTACTCTTTACCTTAATCACAGAACATTTATCAAGTATTATCAATGCTGCTGTTCAGAGAAAGAAACTGAGTGTTACTCATACTGCTGCTAAAATCAATCCTGCCTTGAGCCATGTTTTTTTTTGCAGATGATCTCTTCATTGCCTGTCAAGCCTCTATCTCTAATGCCAGAACTTTAGTTGCTTTATTCAAGAAATTTGAGGAGGTAACAGGATTGCAAGTTAGTCAGCAAAAAAGCAGTGTTATCTTTTCTAGAGCTGTGAGAAGAAATTTAACTCTTTTAAGAATTCTGAAATGCTCAATAGATCATTTTCCTATCAAATATTTGTGTCTGCCATTGTGTCCTTATGGGTTAAAGAGAAATAATTGCCAAGGTTTGGTTGATAGAGTTTCAGGAAGGATCAATTGTTGGTGTACTAAAATGCTTTCTTTGGCTGGAAAATTGGAACTTATCAGATCCACGGTTGCTCCAACCTTCCTATACTGGTGTAGTATTTATAATATTCCAAAGTTTGCGATCAATCAACTGTAGAGAATGTGTAGAAATTTTTTGTGGGGTAGCACCGATCACTCCAAGAAGTTACATCTTATGAGTTGGGATATGATTCTAGAACAAAAGCTGAAGGGGGTTTTGGTTTGCGAAAATTGGTGGATTCAGTTTGCCTCTAAAATTGTCCTAGCTTGGGATTTTTTGACAAGCAAAGATAGATTGTGGGTGTCTTAGTATAAACAAAAAAATACTCCAAATTCTACCTATTAGACTGTTGTTCCTAGGACAACTAATTCTGTCATTTGGAAATCAATTGTGGAAATGAGGGAGGTAATGTTACAACACTGTTCATTCTGTATTGGGAATGGATAAAGTTTTTGCCTTCAAGATCTATGGTGTGAGGGGCTGACAGTTGGCCAGAAGTTTGAACATAGAGTGTTGCGATCTCTTAGCAGGTTCAGAACTGATCCTTTAAGTAGCTTAATGAATAATGGTGGTTGGGATTTGAGTTTATTTCAAGATCCGGATTTACTTCAGTTTAGGAACATTTTGTTGTTAATTCCTATAACAAATTCTGAAGATAAATTGCTATGAGATAAAGGTAGCTTCTCTTTTAAAAAAGCTTGGCAAATCAGTAGACAGTATGTTGAGGAAATCAGTTGGCATAAGTTTTGCTGGAATAGAGCAAGACCTCGATGGTCTGTTACTTCAGTTTTTGTTTTACTGGATAGAGTTCCTTCTATGGTTAATTTGCAAAGAAGGAAGATTACTTTGGTGCCTAGATGTTCTCTCTATCATAGCGAGCTTGATACTACTGAATATCTCTTTATCAAATGCAGGTTTTCAAAGAGTTTTTGGACTTGGTTGGGTGATGTACTGCATTGGAATATGGAGTTTTTTACTGATGTGGAAACCTTAGAAGATCTGTTCTCCTGGTACAAGATGTTATCACATGCTGTTTTTCATAGAACTTTGTTCGCAACTGCTTTGTGGGGTAATTGGCATGAAAGGAATGCTAGATTATATGGATCTGTGACCAATTCTGAGGTTGTTGCTAGAAATTTGTTATTGGAGGTGCTGGATATTCACAAAATTTCATTGTTTGATTTTGTTGGATAGTTCTATGGATGTTTGTTTTTTATGTTATTTGTGGTGACTTGTTCCCCATTTTTAGCATTTTCTCTTATTTTGTTTTCTTGAAAAAGATGATTTTTTTCATTCTTTTTTAAGTTTTGATTGTTATTCTGGGGGTATGCCCTCTGTGCACCTGTAAATATTTTTTTTTTCTTTTATACAATCATATTTATGAAAAAAAAAAAAAAAAAAAAAAAAAAATTTAGAAAGTGTGACAAGTGTCACACTCTCATAGAGCCACTTGTTGGCATTGGAGTAGAGTCACTTGGAAGAATTATCTTGTGACATGTGGAGGCTGGAGATTCACTCACTTGTTGGCCTAGGATAGATACACTTATTGATTTAGATGGTTGACAAGTGTAGGCTTAGGATTAAGCCTAGGAAAGAGCCATGGATTGGTGACAAGTGTAGACACCAAATATAATCTTGTATTTGTGTGTGTGTGAGAGGTAGTGTAAGAATACCTAGTGAGTGGAGGAATACTAGATCCTCCACTCACCATATTTCATTTTATCTTCCTCACTTCATTTTGTCTCAAAACCCTAAACTAGCCACCATTGAAAAAAAGCTTGACTTAGAGCTTGTTACTTCATTTTGGCCTCCTTCCACTCATCTTTGACCATAAAGCTTGGAATACAATAGTTTTGCCTCATCCTCCTCTACATAACCCTTGAAGGGTTTGCCATTTTGTGTTGATTTGCCTTGAATTCTAGAGAAACACTTCTCTAGTGAGGTATGGGGTGTTCTAGTTTATTATCTAAGGGTTTTACTTGCCTTTATAGTGAAATATAAGTTGTATGCGTATCTTTTATTAATTTGAGAAATTAATGATAAATTGTAGTTCGCATATAACTTACTTTAGACTTGATATATGGCATAGCCATGACTTGATCTTTGTTATATATTAATTTGGGATGATTTAAATGAGTTTTCAAATCTAGAGATTTAATGAATTTAATTTGATTTAAATTCTACTTAATTCTACTTTGCTTGTATTCCATTTTTGACTTGATCTATGGCATGGCTATGACTTGGTCTTTGTTATATATTAATTTGGAGTCATTTGAATAACTTTTGAAATCTAGAGATTTAATTAATTTAAATTAATTAAATTCTACATGATGATATTGTGCTCATTTTGCACTTTTGATTTGATATATGCAATGACCATGATATGTTATTTAACATATATTAATTTGAGGACATTTGGAATTGATTTGAAATCTAGAATATTTAATTATTTTTATTTAATTAAATTCTATCTAATTGTTCCATGGATTTAATTATGTTTTAGAAGTTGTCTCTATATATAAATCATGGATTTAGACTTATTGTGTATTCACTTGGTGGTGCTTTAAGCATTGAATAACATTGTTATTAAATTTATATTCATGAGAACGTGTTTCCAATATTGAATATATTATTATCTTGTGTAATGAATTGCACACTTTGTATTTGACATTATATATGCCATTTTAGAATTGAAACCCTAAGACT
Source organism: Cornus florida (assembly GCF_030987335.1). NCBI lineage: Eukaryota > Viridiplantae > Streptophyta > Magnoliopsida > Cornales > Cornaceae > Cornus > Cornus florida. The sequence continues at coordinate 35,732,673 of NW_026775576.1, read as the reverse complement.
TGGATTGTGTGGTTTCAACCTACTTATGCATGGAAGGTGGTTTCGTGTATTATTTAATTATGTATAAGTTGTGAACTTACTTATTGATTTTGGATTCTCTTGGAACATTTTTACAAATGTGATGGCTAGAGTTTGGCTCTAATATGGAGATAAGAATCTTCTAAGTCATATGTGCGCACTAGGGTGGTATTCTTAGCAGTCAGTGCTCGGAATAACCATTTAGGTCTTGGTTTTACTCTGAAATTTGATGTCTAAGTTTTTCACTATTTGATTTTGCATTCAATTCCAAGTTGACAACCAATGTTTAATTGTGACTTGTGGTTTTGGTTATTAACGATTTAATGTTGTTAAGTACATTTATGCATTATGATTTTTAATGAATCATCGCAGTTTTAATATCATTGAGTATATTTATGCATTATGATTTTTAATGAATCATCATAGTTTTAATGTTGTTAAGTACATTTAGGCATTATGATTTTAATGAATCATTGCAAATTTTGATATTGTTAAGTACATTTATGCTATATTGTTCAAACGTAACTTAGGAATGTTCATATAGATTTATTTGGAACATAGACGTTATGTGGCATGACCCACTTTAGTTGTTTCTTATTTTAGATTTCAAGTTGATAACTTTTAGAATCTATATCTTGTTGCCTTGTATAACATGCTTCTATGTTGTTCGAATTGCATAAATGATGTGATTTACACTTAGAATGTTTTAATGTAGCTTAGGATGTTTCCTAAGTCTCACTCTTGACATAGACGCTAGGTGGAATGAACCACAATGATTAAATTATGCAAACTTTGTAAAACATAAGGTCTTTGCATGCTCATCTCCTACAAGTAGCTTTATGTTTGCTCACCCCAAAGTTATCGGGGACATTTTTCAGGTACAGGATTCAAGATTTGGGGATTTGCATTTGCCTGGGTGATATGTAGATTTAAAGTTCTTTTAAATGTATTTTTGTTCACATGCAAGTGTTAGCATGTTTAAGTTTTACTTTTAAAGTTATAATACATAGCTAGGTTCAATGTACCCTTTTTGCCTTATGATATGTAAGGTGTACTTAGATACATTATTTGGAACATATTTGATATATATAATTTGAGGCCAAAGGCCACAAACTTTAAAGTTAGAATGTATGCATTTAAATTTCAAGTTTTGCATTTGAAATGTAATTTTAACCAACATTGGAGGTTTGGCATATGGTTTTGTGAATTCAATATCAGTTGAGGCTTTGAGTCATTATATCACATATATATATGCATTTTACACTTGTAAGCATGTTCACACACTTGTACAAGTCTAAAACCTTGTTTTTTAACCAAATTCATCTTGGTGTTTGAGGCTTGGGTGAAGCCTCAATATTTCTTGTGCATAGCAGGACTTTTTGCACTTTCTCGGGTCATTTCAGCCTACTAAAATGTTGTTTCAGTCGACCGATGGCTTTTGGATTTCATTTGCATAGTAAATCTCACTTTCTAGTAGTTAAAATCACTGTTTGGGTTCATTTCGGTCGACCGATGCTTTATTTCGTCCTATCAAAGTGACTTTTCCTCAAAACTCAGCTTTTTGGTGATTTTCTATTCATTTCGGTCGACCGAAATGCCATTTTGATTGACCTAAATAGCATACACCCAGCTGCCCTTTAGTTTCTATAACAGTGCTATTGTTTCGACTTCAAATGGTCATAACTTCTTCATTTCTAATCCAAATTGGGTGATTATTGAGCCTTAACTTAAGGATTTTGAGTCAGCCTTCCAATGGTACCAATGCCATTCTCAGATTCAATTCATAGTGGGAATTATTCATATTTTAGTGAGATAGTGTTAGTTTTTGCTTAAATCGGGAATGGGCGTTTTGTGGATTCTTGGCCAAAGTTCTTAGAACCTCTTGGAATGTTGTGAAATGATTAGTTTAGGTTGTATGGACCTTATTTGACTTGCTTAGAGTCAAATTTCCCTTCTTATTTGTAAATTGACCATTTTGCCCTTAATTAACAGTTTTTGCCCGTTTTGACTCTCGTTTGCTCATTCGCCTTTTTTTTAGTTTCGTGACTTCATAGAAGGTCACATTGGTGTCTTAGGAATGATTTATATCTCTATAGAATTTGGTTTTATCTTTCATTTTCATATTTTGGATCTGTTATCGGGTCAACTTTTGGTCCATCACTGATGCACCGGGTTGCAAAACTTGGGCCATCACACTTGTCCACTTTTATGAGTCTTCAACAATACCTCGTGGTTGTCTGACAAAACTGTCAGCAAATTGTAGAACAACCAACGTAGGTTTTAACTCTCCCAGACCTAGCTTCTCATACACCAAGTAAGGAATAAGATTAACACTTACTCCAAGATCAAGAAGTGCTCGCTTTATCACATTGTTTCCAATGATGCAAGAAATTGTAGGAGCTCCAAGATCTTTAACCTTTAGAGGAGTGTTATACTTAAGAATAACATTGACTTGCTCGGTGAGACAAATTTTCTTAGGAACTTGGCTTTTGGATTTCCTTTTAAGAGTGCATAAATCCTTTAAAAATTTAGAGTATGTTGGAATTTGTTTTATAGCATCAAGCAGAGGAAGATTGATTTTGACCTGTTTAAAGACCTCCATCATTTCTTGAATTTTCTCCCCTTATTTACCAAAATGGGAGGGTTCTTTGAGATGTTCAGGATAAGGCGCTCTTGGCTCATAAGCTATCTCAGGGTTAGGAGCAAATGAAGAAGTGACTCCACCTTCAACTCCTGTGGTGGATTATGGAATAACACTTGAGGAAACATCATTGGGATGTGGATTATGGATGATAGGAACAATGGGAACCCTAAGCCTCTCTCTTTCTTCCTGTCCTTTTTCAACTTGATTATCAACCACTTGACCACTCCTCAATGTAGTAATAGCCTGAACTTGCTCATGATGAATACTTGAGGAATTGGTTTCATCAATTATGTTAGTCTGCCCATTTAGGTTGGCTACTGGCTGACTAGGCAGTTTTCCATCCTCTATTCGAGATAGAGTACTCGTTATTTACCCAACTTGTGCCTCTTGCTTTGCTATGGCTTGTGAATGAGAATTAAGAAGTTGGGTATTGGCTTTAAGATCAACAAGATCATTAAATACTTGATCTTCAAAAGCAGAACTTCTAAGAGGATATGGAAGATTAGGAGTTTGAATGGGTTGATTCCTGAACTGAGGTGGATGATAAATACCAGATTAATTGAAAGAGTTATTTTGTGGCATAGGATTGTATGAATTTTGATACTGTCCCTTGATTAAGGAACAGTGGTTCCTTGACTTTGATTACATTATAATAGATTTGGATGATCTCTCCAGCCAAAATTATATGTAGAAGCATATGGATTGTAAGCTGGTCTAGAGAATGTAGCATTCACTTGCTCCTATGGGATCTCAGATGATTGTCCCATCATAAGGTAAGTATCAGCAAAATGGGAAGGATTAGCATAGATTGAACAAACTTCCTTTGGCAAGGCAGTTTATAGATTAGCAACAGGAGCAAGGCCAGATGATAAAATTTGATCGAACCTACGGTTCAAGGCTTCTATTTAAGCGGCTAACTCACTAGATTTGTTTACCTTATATAGTTTTTTAACTTTATGCATTCCAAGTGAAGACTTAGACCTAGAGAAAGACACATGTTGCGTTGAATTTTCACTTAGGGCATCAAATAGTTCCTAAGTGTTAGCCGGACTCTTACGCAGAAAGGCTCCATTACTAGATGCATCAACCATGTTTCTATAAGAATCAAAGAGACTATCATAGAAAATCTGTATTAAGTGCCATTGAGCAATATCATGGTATGGACACTTTCTTAGAAGATCATTATATCTTTCCCATACATCATGGAACTATTCTTCTGGGATTTGGGAAAAGGCCATGATTTCTTTTCTCATTTGACAGGTTTTACTCACTGTGTAGTACTTTTTCAAGAACTCTTGTTGTAACATATCCCATGTAGAAATGGAATTTGGTGGAAGTGAATACAACCAAGTTCTTGCTTTGTCCTTGAGAGAGAATTGGAAAAGGTGCATCCTAAATGAATCATTGGTAAGAGTGGTCAACTTGGTAGTTGAACATAATTCCAAGAATACATCCAAGTGCATATAGGGATCCTCTGTTGCAAACCCTTGGAAAGTAGGAAGCATTTGGATCACAGCAGACTTGATCTCAAAATGGGTTGTATCAGCATCCGGAAAAACAAAGCACGAAGGAGAAGTGTATGTGGTAGGAATAAAATGGTCCCTCAATTGTGGAACCCGTCCTCCATTACCATTACCATTACCATTACCATTGCCATTACCCGATGCATTATGATTATCAACCATGTTATTAGAGGAAATTCCTATTGTATTCAAATATTTTTTAAGTTTTCTTAATTGACTAAGAGTTCTCTCTATTTCAGGATCATGCACTAAAGGTTTTGACCGAGAATGACAAGTTAACATGCATTAATACCACTAATCCTAAAAGTGACAAAAATAAAATTTTTCCAAGTAAAAGAAAACAACAAAAATTCATAGAAGGTTTAATAAACCAAAGCTTTTTATCCCTTAAGCATCTTTGTCCCCATTGCTAATTTCCTGTACCTGAAAAGAAAAAGAATTAAGGTGAGATATCAGAAAGTCTGAAGACAGGTAAACTAAAAATAAAACTAATTAAAAACTAAACTAAATAACAAATCTCCCTGGCAACGGTGCCAAAAATTGGTTGTGTCGCGTTATCATTAATTTATAAACTAACCACTCGCAATAGAATGAATCCTTGCAGGATAGCACTATAGAGAGGGTGTCGAACCCACAAAGAGATGAGTATTAATGTTTTGCATTCAATTAAGGCCTTTTGGTTTACAGGTAACTGGTTGAAGTGTTTAATTGGTTGTCAAGACTAAAAATAATACTGAAATTAAACTAAAATTAAGTTAAAGTGATCAGAGAGAGAAAGGTCTTAGGGCTTTGACTTCACCACAATCATCGTACTATGGTTAACTATTTTAACTCTGGGAATTTAACGAATTATATTTTAAATGAATTGAACTCAATAAAATTTGTTCAATTCGGGTTTTAAAGAAAGATGTTTTATAGAATTCAGTTAACTATAACCTATCTGGGGTTAGCATGGACTATCCACCTACTTACTCTAACTACTTTAACTACTTTATAAATAATCCATCTTTCCTAAGCATAGACTATGAAAACATTCTTTTATAAAAATATTAGAACACCATTATATGACCTCTATTCTTATATCCAGCAGGGCTCCGCCAGATACCATCCAATAAGAATAGGTTGAGAATAGAGAGCAAGCAGTTATATTTTAAGACCAGGTAATAACAATTTGTAATCTATTTAAAGCGTTAAATCCAATTGAGTTGTCTCAATTACTCATAGTTATATAATCAAAAACATAATTTACATTAAAATATCCCAGAGTTAAGAACAATCAAACCATAATACTATATTGGGTTACATCAGTGCCCTAAGAGAGGAATTAGCTACTCATGACGATGCCAGATATTATTTGTGTTAGAGTTGTCTCCATCATCACGGATGACACTTCTCTTCTCAGGATCTTCACCTTCTAAGGTTGTGGAAACCCTAAAAGCCACCATTACAGTATCAGCCTTCTAAAATAATACGATAAAAAGGGACCTCTTCTATCAAGGCTTATGCCTTCTTTTATAGAAGAAAATAAAGGTTGGGTGGGCTTTTAGGTCTTCTGGTCCATCTGGAATAAGATACGACTTATAAAACAATCCCGTAACTTAAATCTAATATATCATGGAAGGCTCGAGCTTCAGGAAGCAGGGGTTGAGGTTTGAGGTTCAGGCTCGAGCTTTAGTAACAAGGATTGAGCTTCTTTGGATTGGTGCTCGAGCTTCAATAAATGGTGCTCGATCTTCACTTTGGTACTTAGCCTAATTTCTTCAACTATTTTTGAAGCATCTTTTTGTTCCAACACTTAGAATATTTTTGGGCTTCATCTCTTTCAACATTACTTGATCCAAGCTTCATGGGCTCGAGCATTAGGTACCGGGCTCGAGCTTTGGGTAATGGTGCTCGATCCTTGAGGTCTGGCACGAGGCCCTGGGAGCTTGGTTCTTCCGTGGAAATCAACTCTTCAAATTCCGATGCCTTGTGCTAGAGGCTTGAGGGTTAAGGCTTGAGCACCCTAAGGTTAGTGTGATACCCCTCGATTCACGGGTGATCAAGTCCGAGCACAGATCCGAGGGATATCAAACAATTAATATTTAAATAAACATAGATTACAGAATGAATTCCTAAGAAAATAAATATTAAAGCTGAAAAGAATTCTAATTATAAAATCCTCAAAAGTTATTATTGTAAAACCAATAATCCAAAACCTCCATTTATTTACAACTCAGGAATCCATCTAGTGGACCCCTAATAAAATCCCAAACCGTAAAGAGAAGAACTGAAACAAGTCCAAAGCTAAATATAGAAAGTAATCCTACATAATCGGAGGAATGAGTGTTTGTATCTACTTTGCACCTCCAAGATCTAACCCTGGAACTGCCGAACACTTGAAAAATAAGAGAGTGGGTCAGGCCCACATGCAAGTCTTATCCTACTACGATCTATACAGAAACCCAATACGTAGATACATCCTAGATAGCTCAACAATATATAGAGTAGTCCATATATGTATAAGTACACACTATAGGACGCTCACTTGTCCAATAGATCTGTCTCAGCCTGAGTAGAGATACCATGCAAATCGCACATAATGTGGTCATGTGTACCTAGACCTACCAGGGAACAACACCTATATCCAGCTATCCATCATAGGTGATATACGCAACCTAACCATGGTCTTGAGACTCAAGCTCATACCATAGCACCATAACATAAATATATAGAGTCCGTTTACGATGTGTCATGCAAAAGGTTTGTTGACCTGACACATAGTTATAAGTAGGACTTAACTTTTGTAGTTAATCCATCTTATTTCAGAATAGGTAGGACTTAGTGTTTGCACTAATCCATCCCCAATATAGGTAGGTCTCAGCATTTTGAACTAAGCCGTCCCTAATATGCCACCGTCCCATACCGGTGCATAAACATCCATGTAAGTAGGACTTAACTTTTTATAGTTAATCCAATTTATTCCAAAATAGGTAAGATTTAGTGTTTTAACTAATCCATCTTTAATATACCATCGTCCCATACCGATGCATACCATCCTCCAAACAACATAATTGTTAAGACAATAATTGTTATTTATTAACCATTAGCCAGGATATGCATAAATACAATTCAATATATATATCACGGCATTAAGCATTCATTACAGAACCGAGAAATCACATTCTAACTATTTTAAATTGCTAAAATGAGTCATAGTATTTAAATCCTCCAAATAAACCATAAATTGATACAATTAGTAGAACATATATATCAATTTATTTGAAACCAAGCATTGATGATTTTAAGAATTTACTATGCTTATAACCCTGTTTAGACATAGTTAAACAGTATAAAATTATGTATAACAGAAGCTCCAAATCCTAGCAAGTAATTTGTTTAACCACAACGATGAGTAGTCTATAGGTTTTTCCCTAAATCCACCTCGCTCCATTCCCTAATCCAACTATGAATTAATGTTTCCCCATGCTATTACAGGTCCATTACAATCCCATACACCATTTAAAATAGTTTAAATGAAACGAGGAAACCCAGTTCAGTCCAAACAGCCCTTAAGTACCAAAACTATGCATTTTAGGGCGAGAGCAGGCTCTCTCAAAATTGAGAGCCTGCTCTTTTGAATTGAGAGCCGGCTCTCCACCTTTGGGAGCTGGCTCTTGGGTGTTGGGAGCCGGCTCCCCACATGTGGGAGCCGGCTCTTGCGTTGTGAGAGCTGGCTCCCTCCTTTTGGGAGCCTGCTCCTTCACCCGTAAGAGCCGTCGTCTGTTTTCCTCTGTCTTCTTCGCCTTCGGCTATTCTCAAGCCTCTGTATTAATTTTAAATACTTGTTCTAAGGTTCAATATCAGTCCCAGATTAACCATAAAGAATTGTTATACAACCATGACACGAATTGAACACAAGATTTTAACACAAAGGAAGCAGAATTTCAGTTAGAAACTTAAAGCAAACTCAAACCAGATTAATTCAATGAAATTAAACACTGTTTAAACATGCATAAAAGACATGTTTTAGCATTCGTTTAATCCTTGAAGTCTACCTAGGCATGCACAGAACACGGGTTTAAGGGAAAGAGATGGAATAGAGACTTGCCTTCGGTTTCAGTTTTGAAACCTTAAACCTCCGTCTCTGAGTTTTCCGACGTAATCCCAGACTGCTGTTCCACCTCTGTTGCTCTTGATTTCATCTACGAATAACCACTCCTTCCTCCTCCTTGGTCCAACCTTAGTCTAAACCAAACCTTAGCCTTCCTTCCTTTGTTTTTCTCTCAAAACTCTCTCTGCCTCTCACTATCCTCTGTTCGTGGTTTTAGTCGTAAACCCTAGACAGAACCCATATGGTAGTATATATATACAGACGCCTCTAAACCCCTTAGTCCACTTATAATTAGAGAAATAAAATCCTAATTAAATTCTAGTCAGCCTCTACGTGAATCCTAAAAGAAAACTAAAACCTAATTTAATCCAATTAACATAGTTAAATAAATAAAACAACTACGTCCATGAAAGCAAATAAAAATACTACAATTAATGCTCTACAAATTTTCAAATCAGATTAATTCAACAATTACCAAAATACAATTAAATAAATAATTAATCAATTAAGTCAAATAAACAAACAAATACATAAATAAAACAAAAAAAAAAAAAATTTAATTAATTACCAGGACTATCCTTTTAAAATTAGGGGTATTATAGTTAGGCTCGAGCACCCTAAAGATAAGGCTCGGGCTCTTAAGGTACAAGGCTCGAGCTTCAATGCCTTGCTAATTTTTCTTCTTTTACTTGCATGGCTCGAGCCTCAAGACTTGGGCTCGAGCTCTGGATCTTGAATTTTTTTAAACTTCATCATTTAAGCTCTCAGCTTGCTTTGGATGACCGGCAACGACTCTATAATCTTTGGATCAGTCTTTTCATCATAAAAATCCGGTTTTAACCATTTCTCTTGGAAAGTACCTACAAACACACATTAAACATAAATCAGTCTAACAAGGGCTAGATATATCACTTTAGGCCTTAACATATGTATATTTAGGGGCTTGAATATGCGATATTTAGCGTTCATCAACATACTGCTGCATGGAGATAAAAAAAAAATAAATAAATAAAAATAAAAAGTTTTAAAAATTGTGTATATTTTACACATTAACACATTATTGTAGATGCTCTTTGGGAATACAAAGTCGATACATATATGTATAGGTGATAGACATATATACCGCAGTGGGTAGTGTGTAGCGGTGGTGATACAAAAAAAGAATAAACCCTTGATTTATACATGGTGGTGGTGGTGGTGGTTAACGACTTGGTGGCAGTGGGTGGTGGTGATGGTGATACAGATGTGTGTGTGTGCGTGTGTGTGTACATTTTGTGGAGATTGGTCTGGTGAGAAATTGTGATTTTATTCGATGAAAGTTGCAGGAACAAAAAAGAGTGAGTTTCAGGGCAGAGAAAGAGATATGGAGATGGAAAAGAGATGAGGAGATTTGAGAGAGAGAGAGAAGGGTCAGGAGAGATTAATGCGGGTGTTCTTGGGTTTGTCTCTCCAGGAAAATAGGTACGCTGGTAGGGGTGGTAAGAGAAAATAAGAGAGAGAAAATGAGTAAAGAGAGGGGGTGGGGGAGGTGGTGGTGGTGGTGGTGTTGGTGTTGGTGTTTGGTAGTGGCGTGTTTATCTGTGGGTTTGAAGAGAGAGAGAGAGAAAGAGTTTTGAATTTGAGAAAGGTAATTGAGGTTATTGGTAGCGGTAATTTGTCCTAATTGTATAAGTACCTGTCAAATATGAAATTGTATTTGTATAGTTTATTGTATTAGTAATTACATTGTGTTCAATGACTTTATATACATCCATTCTTTTTCCGTATATGTCATATTTGTAATTAGGCCTCCAAAAGTAGTCATTTATTAAAAAAATTCAATTAGAAAATGTTTTATTTTTATTTATTATTTATTATTTTTTGGTGTTGAGATTAAGGGAAGGGGTGTTTGGTAGGTGTGTATCCTAAAAAGCAATGACAATTCTTCTAGATGTGTTGTGGTAGTATCAGAGACTCAGACGCGAATTAGACACATGGACATAGCTTGAGTATATGTCGAACACGGCTAGAAATGTCCTGAAATTTAAATATTTTTTTCTTGGACACAATTGGAAGACGCTACGGACACGATAATGACATGTTTTGGACACTTTGAGGACACAAAGAATGTGATTTTATAATTTTTTTTTTTTTTTTAAAGAATGGGATTCAATGTAATTTAAAATATATTATTGGTTAATTAAAAATATAAATAAATTGAAGAAAACAAAAATAACAAACATCTAACTCTAAGTTCTAAATTAGTGATTTCATTCATGATTGTATGGATAAAATAAATTATTATTTATATATATAATAATAATATATTATAAGGTAAAGTAAAAAAAAAAAAAAAAAAAAAAAAAAAACCCTTTGAACTATTAGCCTTTTGCAAAAAACCTATATGTCCCTGAACTAATAATTTATTACAATTAAGGACAAACTCACCACAAAAGATTATTTTACCATGCTTTATAATTTTTTTTTTATTAAATTATTTTATTATCTTTTCTCTTATATATATATATCATAATTAGGTGATATTGTATTGATAAAAAATTGGTAGGATTAGTACATCATACCCTCACATTAGGAACACCTTAACTATAGAGGAATAGAATCTTATCTAAATATTAATTTTATCATTTATATTAATTTTATTATTAGTATCAATTTATCATAAAAATAGAAAAGATGATAGACTTATAACTACCATTTTTTAAACTGATTAACTTATTATTAAAATTTTATTATTTATAATAAAATTTATTCTATACTCAATTTAAAATTTTTTACTTTAAAAAAGATACTTTTTTTTTTTTGTCCATACAATATATTCAAAAAAAAAAAACATTAAGAAATTATTTAAATTGTTTAAAAATTTTCCACTTAAGATATTTATTTAAACAATTAATTTCAAGAATTAAAGGTCAAATTATGCAAAATTAATAGAGAATATGTCATCAAATTAGTATGAATTTTTTTTTTTTTTTTTTTCATAATCTATTTTAATAAAAAAAAATTGTTTTAAGTTTAATTCATTAAGAAATGATATTATGATTATTTAATAAAAAAATTAGCTCAGGTATGGAGTCATTTTGTAATAAAATGTGATAATTGAGAAATTTTCTATACTTTACATTACATTATATTATTATTATTTAACATATCCATAAAGTAGGAGTCCACTTTCTTAAAAATTTTTGTATCGCCATTTTTGTATCATATCATATACGGGTTCCAAATTTGTGTATAGTATTATACTTAGTGTCCCTTATTCGTATTCAGGTTCACGTTTGCCTGTAGACCATACTGATTCAAAACATTGCGACTGGGCTTGTGAAATTCAAGTGCACATAACGAAAAATCGTCTGATAAAGTGATGGTAAATATTATATTGGCCTTGGACATGGCCAGTATCTTTCATTTGCTTCACAAATGAATTCCATATTAGAATTTTTTAGATAATTGCCCCGTGATTAAAGGTTTTGCAGTCTATTGATATTTTTTTTAATTTTTAAATTGAATGGTGAGACTAGTTTGAGTTCTCAAGGACAAAGTGAGTGGGTAATTGGAGTGTGTATTTCTTGCGAATGAAAAATAATAATAATAATAATTACCCTGTGAAATGGAGGGACTGAATGTGTCGGATGAGGGATTATTGGGTGAAGCAAGTTAGTTGCGCCCAACAATACCCAACCCGAGTTAGGGTTGGTCTTCGGCTTGATTTGTAATACTAGGCTTGGTTATGGGCTAGATTTTAATAATAGGGTTGGTCTTGGGCTTTCTGTTCTTGCCCAATGGCCTTGAGTTTATATGTTTGTAAACCGAACCTAACCTGAAGAAGTTTCTATAGTAATTACATTTGCTACTTTTATTATTTATTATATTAGAGTTGAATCCAACCAATCCATTTTCATCCAAGGGCTAGTATACATCCTAAATAATCACTTTACCTCTTCAGAACTTGTAAGAACCCTAATCCACTGATAAAAGACGATTCACCCCCACTTGCTTCCAATCATCACACCACTTTGAAGGTGTCACAAGGAGGACGGACCTAGAACTTTAGATAAGGCAGGCATAATTCAAATTATAATAATTTTAGGAGGGCATTAGCAATATTTTAAGAGTATATAGAGAAAAAGAAAAAGAAAAAATAACATGGTATATTAGTTAAAAATTAAAAATTTAGGGAAGGGTGGGTTGCAATTGCATCACCTCACTTGCTAATAAGTCTGTTCCTGGTTACAAGACATGTCTATAACATGAATACATGTGAGACACAGCTCTACGTGTCTAACACAGCTAAAAGTGTGATAAAATTTAAATTTTCCTTGCTAGAAGCCGGGCATGAAAATGATGAGGACAAATCTAGGACACTTCAAGACACCATTGGTTATTTTGCAATTAATCTCTTAAAAAGGGAATTCCAATGTCAATCTAAAACATGCTATGGGTTAATTGAAAATTTGATATAAAGTTACAGAAAAAAATAACAACATTTTCACTGATTACACTCCAGATAATGCAGATAAAATCATGAATAATATATATATATATATATATATATATATATATATATATTTTTTTTTTTGTGTATATACTATATAATAATATATATTATATTATGATTCTTTAACATAATCCTATCCTTCTCAACTTTTCGATTTGTGGCATTGTGATTGCTTTGTGAAGTTGCATTTTGCATTTACAAGTTCCTTTGAGATGTTTTATGGTAGTTTCAGAGCTGAATAGGTGTAGTTTGCTGGTTTTATTGATTTTTAAATTATTTTTAAATTATAATCATTTACAACACAATAAATCAATCACACAAGCAATAAAAATAAAAATAAAAATAAATAAGAAATTTAAGGTATGACACACAATTTTTTATGTGAAAAACATCAAAGAGAAAAATTATGGAAACCTAGCACACACTCTCTTTCTGGCTAAACAATATACCCCAGTCCGCTATTCGGAATCGCTGATTGTTAGCAACTCTCTCTCTCTCATTCATTTGGGTGTTTCTCAAAAACTTTGACGAGTCTCGGCTACATATAAGTAAAAAGTAAAATAAAATTGACACAAATCTAACACATTGACTTATGTGTTAACAAGTGATTGACCCGGAACCAAATAATCCTGGAAAAGCTGCCCGAATTGCATCCAAATAAAGGGTATTACAAAAGGTTGATAAGCTGTAAAATCCAAGAATCATAAGAGTATGCAACGAGAAGAATAGGACATCTGAGTATGTTTGGAATTCGAAAAGAAGCAGCATCAACAAAAGAACTCCAAAAACGGTGGATATGCAAATATTCGAGGTGGTACTGGTTGTCCAAATTACATGGCCAAGTTACAAAGTCACAGGGGCTTGTGAACCAAACAGAGTGGGACCGGAATCCAATTATGAATGATAAAGTAAATTTCACTCTAGCAAATTAATGACATATTCTCATTATTATTAAAAAAAAAAAAAAAAAAAAAAAAAAAAAATGGGGAAAATATAAATTAATGACATATTCTATTTCTATTGAGAAAAAAAAAATGGAAAAAAGAAGAAGAAGAGAATATGTCATTTCTCATAAGAAGATGAAGTTTAAAATGCAGATTGGCACCCACCAAGAAGCAAGCATAAGCATCAATGAACCATAATCTAATTACTTGGGGTTCAATTCTAAATGAAAATCTTTTCATGTTTCAAATTACAAACACTTTTTTTTTTTCCCTAGTTACAAATTACAAACACTAACAAAATAACCCGCAAATCCAACAGCATTTACGTGTTTTAAATCTCTAAAATTCTCCTCCCTTTCACCTTTTCTGCAAATGACATAATAATAATAGTAGATGAACTAAGAAAAAGAAAGTTTGTCAAGATAGAAGAGGAAGCAGCAACTCCAAGTGAAGAGAATGATTTTCCTTAATGTGGTCTGGCCAAGGAAATTTTTCCGGCACTTTATCATGAGCTTCAGTCCATTTCAAAAAATATCTTTTGAAAGTTGAAATATATTCCAATTGCAATAAACTTGATCTATATCACGACTATTTCTATCAGGATTCAGCAAACTCATTCATCAATTTAACCATACACGCTTCAATCTCAACAGCCATCCTCATCACCTAGGGCTGCAGCTACGTAGTACTTACTCACCTTGTAGAAAGTCGAGAGTCCAAGTCTGCAAAGGGAAAAGTGGTTGTGTGAGTTTTACTTTTCCAACTTAGATTCAGCAAACTCGTTCCTCTTCTCAACCCAACTGGAACCAGGTTTCTTATGGACCCCCATAGCCTTCATAAGCTGCCTCAAATGCTCAACCTCTTTCCACTCTCCATCAGCAGCATAAATATTTGACAGAGACACAAAACCAGCAGGTCTCTTTAATTCCATCCTCAAAATATCCTCAGCCATCTTTTTAGCCAAATCTCTTCTTTCGTGAATTCTACACCCATTGAAGAAAGCCCCCACAACTGAATCTGTAATTTCCATTGACATTTCGTTCACCAAATCATAAGCTTCTTCCATCCTCCCAGAACGACACAGAAGATCAACAACACAAGCATAATGCTCTTTGCTGACTTCAACCCCATAATTCTCTTTCATAGACCTAAATATCTTTAAACACTTCTCAACTAAACCACCATAGCTACAGGCACAAAGAACACAAATCAAAGTGACTTCATTTGCTTGCATTCTTTCATCTTGCATCCTCTGAAAAAGTTGGATTGAGCTATCAACCAAGCCATGCTTCCCGTAACAGCCAATCATAGCATTCCATGATGCTACATTCTTAACGGGAATTTTGTTAAAAACATTCGAAGCGTCCTTCACAGACCCACATTTCGAGTACATGTCAATAAGAGCACTAGCAACAAAGACATTAACACAAAGTTCCATCCTATATATGAGGCCATGAATTTCTTTTCCACTTCGAATTGAACCTGTTGATCCACAAGCAGGTAGCAGTCCCGTGACGGTCACCTGATTGGGCTTGAGCCCAGCAATCAACATGTCCCGAAACAACTCCATAGCTTCAACATATTTTTGGCTTTGAACAAATCCTGAAATCATTGCATTCCAAGTAACCAAATCAGGAATGAACCCTTCTCTTCTCATTCTAGAGAACAGTGTGAATGCGCTATTGCAATCTCCTCTCCGCGCATAACCTGCTATCATTGCATTCCATGTAAACTCGTTCGGTTCCAATCCTTCCAGCTTCATCTGCTCAAACAAGACAACCGACTGATCAATCTTTCCCACATTAGAATACCCACAAATCATTGATGTCCAAGAAGCAACATCTCTCTCAGTCATTCTATCAAACACCTGCCGGGCATAGCGCAGATTCCCACATTTATAGTACATATCAATTAAAGCATTACCCACAGATACACCTGACTCAAATCCCATTTTACTTGACATAGCATGAACTTCCTTCCCCTTACACAAATCCATTAAACCAACACAAGCTTTCAATACAATGGAAAATGTATAATTATTAGGAATATTTCTTGATTTTTCCATCAAAGAGAAGTACCCAATTGCCTCTTCATAATACCCATTGAACGACGAAGCGAAAATCATCCAATTGAATGCGAAAACATTTGGTTTTGGAGTGCTTTGAAACTTCAGCTTAGCAGACTTCACATCCCCACAAATTGCGTACACACCAATAATCCTAGAGTTCAAAGACAAGATGCTCATATTAACACCAGAAGCTAATAAGAAAGCATGAATTTGTTTGCAGGGTTTCAATGCCTTCGCTTTCAGGCATTTTTGCAGTAGCAAGCTCAAATTATCCAATGACAAGATGTTTGATGTCAACAATGGGTACTTCATCCTTAAACATAGTCCTCCATCAGCAACAATTAGATAATCCAAGATTCTATCAAAGCCTACTTTTTGTATAACAAGAGAGTGCCCATAAGACTCACGCCAATCCTCAACTCACCTCACGACTCACGAGTAGGCCTGTAAACTTATTGGATTCGGATCGGATCCAATCAGTCAAATTCACATTAGATTTGTTAAGTTAAGATTTTGAATTATTTTGAATTTATTATTATTATTATTATTATTTTTTTTTTTTTTTTTTTCCAAACAAAAATTAAAATGACATATTGTGATGTTTCTAAATTTTCGTCATTTTTTATTTTTTCGAATTTTTGTCGTCGTAAGGGCATTTTCGCCTTTTATCGTTTTGAGTATCGGATATCGTGGGGTGTGCTGGTTGTGTTTGGAGTTGGTTAGGACATTTCATTGAGTTCAAGGCTCTTTGAAATACAAGATTTGTCATTTTTACATTTTTTTCATTTTCGGGCCGGACGGTCCCCGTGTGGGACTCGCTACCGGAATTGTTGCATACGGGTATTTTAGTTGGGTTCATTTGTATCATATTTATTTTTATATATTGTGTTTTAAGAGATTGTAAATTAAATGTGTAGGCATATATGTATGTGTTGTAAAATAAGAATAAAAGAAAAAATGAAAATTAAAAAGAAATTGGTGGGACTCACCACCATTTTTAAGTGCTCATGAGACCACACCCTTCGTCTCATTCTCTCTTTCTCTCCCGCTGTTCTCTCTTACCCTCCTCAAGCTTCCATTTTTCTTTTCCATCTTACTTCAAATCTTCAAAGTTTGATATCTCCCTTAATACTTAGAATTTTTGAAAGCCGTTTGCGGCAAATTGAAGCCTACGACAATATCTACAAGTTGATCGGAGCAATTTTTAGTTTGGTGCACTCTAGGAGGTTCGAGATATAAGGCACAATTTGGGAATTTTGACTTAGATTGAAGTAGGGGTCTCTAATACTTAAATTCTTGTTCCTTTGTAAGTTTTTTTTTTATTATTATTATTTTAATTATTGTCAAGCATGATTAAATTGAATTGATTGTTCCTTAGATAATTTAATTGAGTATATGAACCATGTAATTATATGTATTTATTGATTTACTTAGAAAGTGTGCCTAATGTGTTAATTTTCTATGCCTATGATGCTTAATAATTTGTTAAAAATTTTATATGCAAACATGTTAATTGTGTGATAATAATTCTCTCCATTTCCATAGTATATAAAAGACATGTGATATGCATACAAGCAGTGGGCATGAAAGAAAAGGGAAAGTGTTTTGAAATGAAATTGAAAAGGGGATTTTGGGGAGAAATTTGAAAAAATGGTTTTGAGAAAACCCAGTCGCCGTGGAGTCACCAAAGGGCTGGTGTGTTAATATAGCCTAGAGGGAATTAGAGAGATTGTCCTAGCGTGGTTGAGCTATCTGGGCCCCAAATGATGTTGCGGAGGTACCAAAGGTCAAGGACAATAGCCAATCATTCTCTCGTATTGTTACGGAGTCACCAATGGGCGGGTTATATTAACAGTTTATGAAATGATGAAAGTTTTCTGAAAAATGGGGAGTGACATGCATGACATTGCATTCATGGTATGGCATTCTTTTGTTTTGGACTTGAAAATGTATATTGTATTTTTTCTCGGCTTTGTATCCTTTCCCTATTGTCCTATTCATTGTTTGGATTCACGGGGCTATAAGAGGTAGGTCTTAGATACTACCTACTGAGCAATTTGCTCACCCCATTACACTTAACATTTTTCAGGACACGGATGGCAAGTGGCGGACGACGCTTTTTCGCAGGGTTTGATGGGTTAGTAGACTATTTTGACATACTTTGTAGTTATAAACTTATTTTATTATTATTATCTATTTATTTATTATTACTTTTTTTTTTTTTTATAAACCCGGAATGACACGTATAATATGTATTGACGTAGGAAAGAATGGTGTTGTCCCTAGTTGACATCGGGTTCGGTTAAAGACCCGGCTAACGGTTCGGACCTACGGGTTCGGGTCGTTACAAATTTGATATCAGAGTAATGGTTCAAATACTATTAGGATGACAGGTAGAGGCCTATCTAGGATTGCATGGGAAAGTTGAATTGCATAACTATGTGCTTATGTGTTAAAGTGTTTGTTAAGCAGTATGCTTATTTGGTTAAGTGCTTATGTGTTCAAGGTTTTGAAATACATGCTTCCTTGTTAAGTGTTCACACGCATATGTGTTTAAATGTTAAAATATGTGTTACATGGCTAGAATGTTTATGTAATAATGATTGAAAGCATGTCACATGTGATAAGTTGGCAAGTAGTGAGTATGGGTTATGGCATGTAAGTTGTGCATGGTAATGTGACGGACAGTTGAGCATGGATTGTGCAAGTGTGTATTATATGAAATGATGATAAGGATAAATGAGAGGTTTAATTTCACATAATGATTTAATGGACTCGTTATTTAAACTGATGTGATAGGACATAGTCATGCTAAGGTTTATGTTCTGGTTACTGTATATATATATATATATATATATATATATATATATATACGTGTATGTCTTGTATATATATTTATATCCATGTGTATGCGGTCGAGCATGGGATGGTTGTGTGAGTTTTGACCTAAATAGGCGAAGAGCTCGGTTGCTCCAGGGTTGTTGGGTGCCAGTTCTTATCGAACGAGTGGCTTGGTCTTTTAGCTTGTGGATTGAGCTATTCAGTGTGTAGTCATCCTGGTTTTCTTGTTACATTTTGTGCTATGCTTAGGGCACGACTTTAGAAAGGGTTCATATTTCATGGCATGGTATCTTTGTTGTGCGTAAGTTTCATGCATCGGCGAATGGGTTCCTGTGACCGTGGAGGTCAGGTGTGTGAGTGAGGGTTTCGAGAGAAAAATGTATGACCTTAGGAGGTTAATGTTTGTGACTTGGGTCACGGTTTGGTATAGAGGTTTTTTTCGAACTAGTTGTGGTAGGTGTGCTAGGAGTTGCTTGAGTCATGAGTGTAGTCTATAGATTGTAGACATGTATTTCAGGTGTTCTGGTATAGTTTAAAGAAGCGTGCTGGTTATAGTTGGTTGATGAGTGATTCCTATTTCGGGAAACTATAGGAGTGTGTCACGGGTAATTGACTCTCGGAAAGTTGATTGCAAGGTTCGGCTGGCGAGCAGGGTTAGGCTGGCACAGTTATTGAGAGCGTCTCGAGATGGTATATAGTAGTCAATTTTAGTTGAGTAGTGTGGGATTGCACAATAAGGAAGGTTGTATGAGGTCATTGAAGTGCTTGGTTGTTTACGGATGAAGTGATAATTGGTGGGGACTGTGTTACTAAATGGACTGTATTTTACAAATTGAAAGTTATTGGCTGGAGTTGTAATTCAAGTTGTGTCTGAAGTATCAAGAGATATTGCTTGGTGTTTGAGGATCCGAAAAGGTAGACTGACGATTAGAATGATTGGGATGAGGTTGATCTTGTAGGTTTAGTTGGTAGCCCCATTTGACTTTTGTCGGGGCCATGGGTGTTCTGAAGAACAGTGCAGAGGAAAGATAATGGTGTTGAACATAGGGTATGAAGTTTGCTTGTTTAAGCATGTAGATTGTCTAGAAAGAGTGGTTTGAGTAGCCAGTTAAGCGTTAGTGATTGATTGCATTGTTGATGGTTTTAAGGAGATAATAAGGTGTTGAGCATTCTGGATTTTTGTGCTCATTATTATTTTGAGGATTTGTCGGCATGGCATTGCTGTGTGGTTGTTCTTTTCTGTGATACCCCTCAATTCTAGAGCCACGGGTGATTAAGTCCGAGCACAGATCCGAGGGATACCAAACAATCAATATATAAACAAGCAAGAATAAAAACTGAATTAAGAATAAAAATAATAATGCGCTGAAAGAAAACTAAAATAAAAATCCTCAAACTCTAAATAATAAATTAATATTATTTAAATCCTTCAAATCCATACAACTCGGGAATCCATCCAGTGGACCCCTAATAATTCTAACTGATAAATAACTTTAAAGAATAAATATTCAAAACTAAAATAAGAAAAGAAATCCTATGTAGTCAGAAGAGTGAGTGACTGAATCTGCATCACCACGAACAAGTCCTAAGTCTGGTACTCACGAACACCTGAAAAATAAAAGTGGGTCAGGCCCACATGCAAGTTCCATCCTACTACAATCCGTACATAAACCCGATACGCAGATACATCCTAGATAGCTCGGCAATATCTAAATAGTCCGTAAATATAAATATATCCACACTATAGGACTTTCCCTGGACTACAAGCCTGTCTCAACCTAACTAGCAAACTTAGCAGGGCACATATCAAACCATTATAGCTAGTTATGCATCCCAATGCATATACGCTCCCTAACCATTGATCTTGAGACTCAAGCTCATATCATGGCATCATAAATATATATATATCTAGAAAATCCATCCAAAACCAACGTAGTGCCGCTCAACTATTCATTGCCAAGACACGACATTTACTTAAGATTTAAATGTTTCAATTAAATTCCTATCCTTCCTACTGCATAAAAATAAAGAGCAAACATCCATTATGTCGTTCAACCATTTTAGTTGACAAGACATACATCCATGTAGGATTTAACTGTTTTAGTTAATCCGTTCCTTATGTATGAAGGGGTAGGACTTAGCTTTTTGATCTAATCCATCCCTGATATGTCACCATCCCATACCGGTACACATAATGTAAATGTTCCACAAGTGATGCACATTCATTAGAACATCAAATATATCCAGAAACCAACATAATAGAAATCAGTTATTAATAAGTTCTTATTATGCATCTAGTATATGATTAGAATCATAAATCCTCCAAATAAATTGTGAAAGTAAAGATAAACAATTTATATTATTCATATCCATACAGTTGATAAACAGAAATTAAAACTGTTCATCAAATAACACCCATAGCATGATATAATGTTTATCAGGGTTATAACCGAGCACATTATACTAAAAAACCCAAAACCAATCCTTTCCTACTAGTCCATTAAAGTTAACCTAACCAGACTAGCGACTTAAACATTCCACAATCCTTAACACCATGCAAGTTATTACACGAATTTAATGATGTTCATTAAGTTCTTAACTATGAACCCAAAGCAAGATATCCTGATGCTCAGAAGTATATACAGAGCACCTACACTCCACTCCCAAAATACATTCCCATTAGTCTGTTTTCCTTATTATAACGACTAATAAAATTAACTTCCAAGTTTCGTGTCTATATGCAAGCTATAACGACATGTCATGAAGTCCGTTAACCCAATAAACCGACCTTCCTAGCCTCCATTAAACTTTATATATATTCATATGACATCCCACAAATAATTGAATATCAATTCATTTTAATTCCTAAAGCAAACTTGAAATTTAAACCTTCCCCCTTCCTTGACAACATTGCACATTTATATTTTAAAATTGATGCTGTCCATTCCTTTGGCCTGAACCAGTAAATTCTAAGTCTTAAACATGCTTTATACATTATTTAAAAACCCTATGAAACTCCAGAATTACACTTCAACCCCCGAAGTATCAGAATATTACCGAAAATACCCCCAAAGGGGTTCTATTCAAGGGAGACGGCTCCCCCCACATGGGAGCCGTCTCTAGGACTCCCAGAGCCAGCTCTCCCTCATGGAGAGCCGGCTCTCTCTTCATGGGAGCCGGCTCCCTCCATTAGGGAGCTGGCTCTCCCCTTAAGAGCCCTCTCCAGACTTCTTTGTTCGTCTTCTTCTTCCATGGCGAACTTCAACCTTCTGCTCCCATTTTTTGTCTAGAGTTTTCAGAGTTTAAACAAGGTCTAAACAGCCCTAGAAATTCTTTGAATTCCATTACAAATTTATTTACAGAGGTTTAAATCCGAATCGTAGTAGTCTATACAAGAAAGCAAATACAGTTATACCAAAAACGTAGAACAAATTTCAGTTTGATTCATTATGCATAAATATTCATTTTAAAGTTTAATTACATTCCTAGGGTTCCGTCTAAGTTCCTAAAGTCCTAGAAACTCTTCACCTTCCACAATGAATTAATTTATAAAAGTCTCAATTCACAAACAAACACAGTATGTAGGAAAACGATTCCAGTTCTTTAAACACAACAAGTTACAGTCTGTTACACATGCATCAACCATTAGTTTTAAAGTTGAATTAACCCTAGAGACTATAAAGAATGCACAGAACACAAGTTTACAAGAAAGAGATAGTCTGAAACTTGCCTTTAGGTTTCGATTTGAAACCTTTCAACCTCCGTCTGCAAATTTCGGCAAACCCATGACCTTCCCTTCCTCCTCTAGTCACTGCCTTTTACCTCTGTTACTTCTTAGCTCAAACCACGAGAAATTCCCTTACTTCATCTCTCAAAACCCCCTCTCTGTTTATTCTCAAAACAAATTCCAGAACCTTTGTTTTCCCCTCTCCAGATATAACGTGAATAGGGTTTTCTCAAAACCCTTGCAGACATATATTGTTCTATATATATAGGCTTTATCAAAACCCTAATCCTAATTCCATGACTCATTAAGTCGGCTACCACTTATATATATACCAATTAAACCCTAACTTAAATATCACCCAAACCTGGTATTAAACAAGTGCCGAAAACAATCACGTTCATAATAACTATATCTGTATTAAATAACCAACAAATTAATTATACTTAAAACAAAGACAGGAAAACAAATAAATAAATATAAAATAAATCACTCAAAACACATACAAAATTTCAAGTCAATAAATAATTAAATGCACAGAAAACCAATAATCAATCAATTAATTAAAATGCACATAAAATAAAATTTAAATTCCCATTTTATCCCTTTTGAAAACTAGGGTATTACATTTTCTAGTGATAAATAGTGACCGTTGACGTGGGCGTGCTGCCCCACCACGTCAAGCTTGAAGAGTGTGTGCATTATAAGGCAAGGGCCAAGAGTTTTACATTTATAGAAGCCACTAATACCTTTCACTATAAATATAGCTAGGGCGAGTAGGGATCGTCCCAAGGGATATGTGAGGATCGAGCAATGTTTTGGAATCGTTATTAGGGCTAGTAGGTCGAGTGATCAAACAATTAGTTGGTTTGTTGATTAGAGAGCAACTAAATTAAACTAAGTGATAACAAAAAGAATGCAATTAAGAGTAAGTAGGAGAGAGAGAGATCTTAAGGTTTAGAGATCACCACCAAGCAATGCATTTCTATATCATTGACAAGTGATTAATGAGGGCAAATGGTGTGTTGTAATATTGGTGTGTGTGTGTTTGGTTGATTCAACAAGCAAGGATGACTAGTTAAGCATGTATTGTCTAAACGTCATGTGAAAGGCATAATGTATCTAAGCAATGAAGCATATATTGTCTAAACAACATTTGAAAGGCACAATAGATCAAAACAAGTCATTAATCCTTTCATTAAACTCACAATCCAAATACAACACAAGGATAGAGACATATGCTACTTGCATTCAAAAGCTTGGATCATCGAACAACAAGCATATATTGTCCTCCCATTTAACACTACACTACAACTACACTACATCTACACTATTAGCATAAAAATAAATTAGGGGAGAGGCACAATCCATCAAGGAATAAGTATGAACCATCAAGAGAATCACAAGAGTATTCCTTTAAGCACTATGTTTTGACAATCTCCAAATCTATAGCATCAATACACATAAATATGCATCAATAACACAAAATCTAGAGACAAACACATGAACATCTATTCTAGCATACATGGACATATGGATAGAATGAAATGATCAATTTGAAGCATTAAACCCCATAAATCATTGAATAAACAAGATCTATATATATCAAAGTGTCAAAACATCAATTACAACACTAATCCCTCAATAGTACACAAGATTAAGATATAAAAAGCATGCTTGGGGCTAACTTTAGCCCCAAGAGGATGTTTAGCCAGTCATGGTGATGTTGCTCCAACCCTCAAGGGCTAACTCCATGGAAGAGATTTGCTCCTTGTTGATGAAGAACTCCAATGGTGTCTCTAGCCTCTTCTTCCTCTAAGCTTACTCTCCAAGAGATTAAACCCTTAAATAGTCTATATGCTCAAAAAGTGCATCATATTCTTTTTATAGGTAGGTCAAGTGGCACACAAAATGAGCTGGGGTCGTGCAAAGAATATTCTCTAATGATTGGATAGAGGACGGATTGCACAAGCTGGAAATTTAACTTTTTCGCACTGGAGGAAGTTCGATCATTCGAACCTTGGACTTGGATCGATCGAACTTGCTGAGATCTATCAACCTTAGGCTGGATCGATCCAAGTGGTTGAGCTTTTTGGGAAAAGACAAATCCGAGATATTTTGGGAGATATTTTTGGGAAAAAGGACAAAAGTGGTTAGTGGGTGGTACAGTTGTGGATAGGATCAATCATTTGAATAAGGACAAAAGTGTTCGATCGATCGAAGGGTGGTGTTGGATCAATTGAACTTTTGGACTTTATGCATTTGGGCCAAGGCTTGGATCTATCTTGAAGTGCTGAGATCGATCATTGTTCGATCGATCGAACCTTGAAGTTGGATCGATCGAACTTTGCTGCTTCTCACATTTGGCTTCATTTGCTTATTTCTTTCTCTACTTTGCTCCTTTCTTTATTTAATCCCAGAATTGCTTCGATTAAGCTCTTATTCGGCTAAGTTAGCTTATTTTCGGGATAAGTGCCCGAAAATGGAAATAATACGAAATCAATCTAAAACGGTAAAGTAAGATAGATAAAGGTACTAGAATGCCTAGCTTAAGTGGTTTAAATACGCACTTTTCAGCGCTCATCACACCCCCAAACTTAAATATTGCTAGTCCCTAGCAATGAACTAGAAAGTAAAGGAATGAAATAAATAACTATATAAGTATGAGTCTAGAAAACAATAAATGAATAACGCCACTTTCGTAGTGAACACGATTGCACTTTGCATATGCAACAAGCCTTTTAAACCCCTAGGTTACCCCTAGTGGACGACTGAAGTCTCGTGAGGGTTTCCAGAAATGGTACCCACAAACATTGAGCTCATTCTTTCAAAAGAGATACCAATATTGCAAACAAGCATTGGGAGAAAACTACCTCAAGTATGCAATGTTTCAAACATTTCCGAGCAATCTCCCAAAATTTCAACATCAAGCAAGCAAGTATAGTCCTCCACACATCAAGAAAATGATCATGCAAATCAAAACAAGTCTAGAATCCTTTTTGAGTGGACCGACATCAAATATGTTGCTATCTTAGCCAACTAAAGAATTAATCACATCCTTACCCTCAAACTAGCACACAAATCTAGTACCGATCATCAAGACAAAAAGTGGACATTTTATTGAAGCTTTATTATTCTAAGTGCGCTTTATTTTTTTCACTTGCTTTTATTTTTTATTTTTTTTATTTTTATAGGATCAAAGATGGAAGCATGGTGCAATGTGTTGATCATTAAGCTTTCTAGCGATTTATGAGGTCGAGTGTTAGGTCAATGACAACCAAACCAGATGGTTTTAAGGCATTAGGCATTCAAATACCCCTACGGACTTACAGGTTCAAATCAACTAGGCTACAAATCAAGACAACAACCATCCAATCATTTCCCACTTCTCACCTTTCGGGAGAAGTCATCACTTTTTATTGCTTTTGCAACTACCTTTTTTTTTTCTTTTTTTTTTTTTTTTTGCATTCAATTATTAACTTAGAGTTCGGGCCCTCCACTTTTCGGCGTGAGACGTTCAGTTCTTGATGAGGCTAGAATCTCCGCTACTTAGTGAAAAGGGGTTATTATCCACCTTTATCAAGAATGAAAGCTTTCAATGCACTACTAGTCCAATTGGGATATAACCAATTCAATAATCAACAAAGCATGTACCCCACAAATGAATGCTAGTGTGCACCTATGCTAGTGTAGAATCCTAGAATGAATCTCAAAACAATCACAAAATCAGGATGATGTGGACCAAAAGCGTAAGCAAGATATCAATTTTTTGAAAAATTTACTCCTAAATGGCATTCATAAGGTATATAATGAGTATTGGACTCTCAAGTCAAGCAATTTTTAAATTTTAAGCAATATAGTCATCAAAAGATCAA
Source organism: Cornus florida (assembly GCF_030987335.1). NCBI lineage: Eukaryota > Viridiplantae > Streptophyta > Magnoliopsida > Cornales > Cornaceae > Cornus > Cornus florida. The sequence goes on along the minus strand of NW_026775576.1, from coordinate 35,706,448 downwards.
AATCATAGCTAGATATGGACCAATCATAGAAATATCCCTCAAATATACAAGTCATGCTCAAAATTTTGAATTTAAAACTAACACTGTAAAGCACCATTCCCCCCAAACTTAAATGGCACAATGTCCTCAATGTGCAAGAGAACAAGGGAAAGAGTATACCAGTGCAACTAAGCAAGAATGATCGAGACTGAAGTATCGAAGTGGGTGGCATGGCCCCCCCAAACTTGGGATGAATTGTGGTCTTGAAAATTGGCACTTGGATAAACTTATCAGATAACAAAATGGGATAATCAGTACACAGTGGACATGCAAGTGTAAATGGGATAAACAGATAAAGAAATGAGAGAGGTATAAGGGTGGTCCTAAAAATTGGTTAGCACTCTCTCACTGAAGTCACTGTGATGCACCTGATGGAGTTAAACATACAGATATGAGAATATAATTATATGACATCCATAACAAAAATAGATATATAAAATAGATAAAGTGCAGGTACAACAAAACAATCAAAGTCGACAGACCGGCTACAAAAATAATAATGTACAGTGATAAAAATAAAGTATCAATAGGAGAGAGGGATTGTGAGGTAGAAGGGACTGGGAGATCAGGAGGATGAGGTAGGACGGGCAGGTCGGGCTTCGCGGATGTCTCTGGATAGATCTCGGAACATGGTCGCGACATCTGTGCGGAAGGCAGCAAAATTAGCTCTGTGGGCTGTGAGATCAGCTCAGATGGCAACAACAGCATCCTCAAGCATCTGCAGACGTATTCCAAAGTCGGGTGTCAAATCTGGAGCCTCAGGCATAGATGAATCAGAAGGAAGCTCCTGAGTCTACTCATGCTCATGAATGGGCGACCTGGCTAGAGAGTCCTGCTCTGCATCATCTGCAGGGCGTTCTAAGTCTATATCTAAATGCTCGGTAGCTAGATCGACTGGTGCGTCATCTATTGCGGGATGTGCTGCTGCTGACTCTGCCTGTGCCTGTGCCTCTGCTTGGGCTTCTTCCTCCTCTAACTCCGCTGTAGCCATTACTGCGTGGTCCTGCAGACAAATAATGATGGATCTATAGTTCTTGTTCCAGTCCTTCTTTAGGAAGTGACAGGAACCTCTCTCGGGGTGCTCCCGAGGATGGATGGGGTAGCGCTGGTCTATGATAATCTGGGTGATGAGGTGGCTGAAAGGAAGAGACTTAGCCCGTCCAGGCGTTTCCTTGTTGATGTACTCGTCATATAGCTTCCTCATCAGCTCTAGATGAGCGCGGGAACGGACACCTAGTGCCCGGTGTAGAAGGAGTAGAGGGCTGTCAGATAATCGCCCCTCCTCTGAATCTTGTGCCTGTCTATGTATATGTTCTGATAGAGAATGGAATGGGTAAACCATAGGTCGTCTGGAAGGAATGTCCGGGTGGCGAATGTCTCACCACCGGCATGGTGACCTGTAAGAAAAACCGCCATATCAACGTATGAAGGCCTGAATAGTCTCGGATATGTGTCCTGAAGCTCTGGATGACATCTATGTGGGCAGCGGTAAGAGCGGGCTAGTGAGTCCACTGTGATGGTGATCGGATGGCCATCGACAGAAGTGACTAGCTCTGCTGTGGTACGCGGCGATGGTCGGAGGTTCTGGTAGAACAACCGTACCAGCCGCGGGTAAACCGGCTCTGTAACGGGGGCAAGAATAGCGGCCAGGCCCCTTTGTATGATGTCATGGTAGGCAGATCGGGTCAGCACTGATCTAGAGAAGAAGGCCGTGTCGAACTCTGACTCATGGTCGATCGTCATGTGCGCATATCGAGGCATGGGCCTATCACGCTCCAGATGAGCTGGCTGAGCAGGCTGAGCTGGTATAGGTGAATGCTCAGCTCTAGTATGCGGTGGAGATAGTGATGGAGTGAATGCAGGATGAGCCACAAAGGTGGATGGTATATGGTCATCCTCAGGCTCATGAGATGGTGACTGCAGTGGGGTAGCCTGTGCTGGCTCCTCTCGTGCATAAGAGGGCTCTGCTGGCTCCTCTGTCCATGGCCTAATATGTCGGGTGGGCCCGTGTTGCCTGTTGGCAACGGTCTTCCTCTTAACCATGGCCTGCAAAAAGGAAAAAGAAAAACTTGCAATGGGAGTTAGTACCAGAGTAAGAAATTTTAAGCACAATATAGAAATATGTATGTCAAGTAAAATAGACAAAACAGATAAGACATGAATCTATACAAGTGGCAGGATATGAAACATGCTAAACAATGTAAGTATGAAATGCATCCAATGTGGAATATCACAGGCATTGGGTATATATGAGATAGCATGAACATAAGATATGATGAATGAAGTGTGTGTGTGAGATTTGTGAAGTTCGATCGATCATAAAAAGAAGTGAGATTGATCACAAAAGTTGGATCAATCGAAAATAAGTGAGATCGATCTCATAACTTCGATCAATCGGGGATATGACTTCGATCGATCTCTCAAGATCGATCTGAGATACAAGTTCGATCAATCGAACTATGCGACGATGAAAACTCAAAGGTCACAGATCTGTGGCTTTGGAAGCACGGGGCCCACAGGAACGTGTTCGTGGGCCCTTCAACACAACAAATCATCTAATCCCATCACCCAATCATGGCCCATCCTCCCAAATCGAATCAAATCAACAAAAAATATATACATATATACACAAATGCTTCAAGCTTCAACAATGGAGGACTTTGACATGTATATAGCATGTATTCAACATATAAAGGATGTATGCACAAGATGGAAGCTTAAATCATGAGGGATATTCTCGGATCTTACCTCAAACGATGAAAGAGAAATGGATGCGAAGAGTGGAGATGAATCCGAGAAGGGAAAGAGAGATTGATGCTTAGATGCTCGCCGGAAAGTTCACCGGAGGTGGGAGAGGTGATAGTGATGATGCACAGTGACGACAACGAAGAAGGGGGTTAGGGTTTGCAGAGAGGGTGAGATCGATCTAAGGTATCGATCTAGAAAACCCTCAATTCTATTTTTAAAAACATTCCCGATAGAGTTCGATCGATCGAACTTCAACTGAGATCGATCGAACTTTGATGAACTCTCTTCAAAGTATTTTTGGATTTTTTGAAATTTTTGAAAATTGCCAAAATTAAAAATTAGAAATTAGAATTAAAATTAAAAATTGTAAAATAAAAATAAAATAAAATAGAATAAAAAATATATATATTTTTTAATTTAATTGAATTAAATAAGCAATAATAATTAAAAACTAAATAAAAGTGAAAATATTTTTGAATTTTTGAAAACTTTTTGAAAAATAAAATAAAATGAAAATAAAATAGAATAAAATAAAAATGAAAATATTTTGGATTTTTTAAAATTCGAAAAGTCAAAGCAAAGTCAAAATAATGAAATGAAGAACTGAGATCGATCAAAACAAGAGTTCGATCGATCCGACAGAGAGAAAAAATATGTAGGTTTTTGGCTCAAAAAATTGGCTAAGTGTTGGAACCTGAAGATCGATCGAACTTGGAAGTTGGATCGATCGAAGGACTTCTTGATCAATCTTGGAATGTTGTAATCGATGAGACAAAGAGGTGAAATATGCAGGTTTATGCAGGCTCAAAATTTTTCTAACTGTTGAATCATGAGATCGATCGAACTTGGAAGTTTGATCGATCGAAGGTCTCTTGATCGATCTAAGAGTTAGTTCGAACGATAAGATGGAGAAGTGATTTAGATGCAGGTTTCTGCAAGTCGAAATTTTTTCTAAGTGTTGGATGTAGAATGAAGTTCGATCGATGCAGAATGCTCAATAATGACATGAAAGCTCATGCAATCCTCACAAAAGTTCCTTGAAATGCATATGAACCAAAAAAAAGTATCTAGATTTCGTAAGAAATGAAATGAAAGATAGAAATGATGGTGGAATAGGGTTTTGATACCCTACGAAATGTCGTTGCTAGTCTTTAACATCTCTAACAAGACATTGGGCTCTTTTAGCCCGGATCAAAGATCTTATAATGCATCCTCTCCTTGTTGGGGTGATAGATGCTTTGAACTCCACCCAACAAATGGTTCTTTGAAGAACTTGTTGGGTAAAGCTCAAAAGAAACTTTTGTTCCTTTATCTATGCAATTACAACCTTTGGGCTTCCATGCCCTTTCAAAGCAAGAATTTGAAACAAGACTTTGAGAATGCAAGGTTGAAGATAATCCTTTGGAAGTTTTGGTCTTACACAAAAGCTCATTTCCTTGACATTGAAGATCATGACATTTATCTACAACATTAACCTCTCCTTCATATTTGTCAAATGAATTGGGTGTGGGATTAAAGATATTCAACTTCACCTTTATGTGGCCAAATGAGATCTTCGTTATCCCCGTCCTACAATTGATGTTGGCATTAGCGGTTGCTAAGAAAGGACGGCCAAGGATAACGGGAATTTGGTTCTTAGGATTGGGAACCGGTTCCATGTTTATGACAAAGAAATCAACCAGGAAGAAGAATTTATCAATCTTAATCAAAACATCCTCAATTATACCCCTAGGCTTCTTAATGGATCGGTCGGCAAGTTGCAAAACTACCGACGTCAGTTTCAATTCACCTAGGCCCAATTTGATATAAACCGAGTATGGAAGAAGGTTAACACTTGCTCCTAAGTCAAGAAGTGCCCGATTAATGATATGATCACCAACAATGCATGATGTAGTGGGTGAACCGGGGTCCTTAAACTTTAGAAGAGTGTTATGTTACAAAATTGAGCTTACTTGCTCGGTCAAAACCACTTTTCTTGGTGCTTGGTTCTTGTTCTTCCGCTTTTGGGTGCACAAGTCTTTTAAGAATTTGGCATAAGCCGGAATTTGCTTGATTGCATCTAATAGTGGAAGATTAACTTTCACTTACCTAAACATTTCCGTAATTTCATTGGTTTTTGCCTTTTGCTTGTGTTTTCAAATGGACCCTTTTAAGGCATCTGGAAATGGAACCTTTGGTTCAAACACTTTTTTAGAATTTTCTTTTGAAGTCTCTTCAACACAAGAAGTTTTCAAATCATTTTTCAACAAAATTTTTTCAACATCATTTTTCAAAACTTCTTTTTCAAACACATCTTTCAAGACTTTCTCATTTACAAGGTCATGTATATGTAATGAAGGAGGAATGGGATGTGAAACGGGACGGGTGCCAACTTGAGGTTGCACCGGTTCACTCTCTTCATTGGACATTCCAACTTGATTGTCCACAACCCTACCACTCCGCAAGGTAGTCACTGCATTAACATGTTCAATGGTGTGGCCTTCCGATGAGGAATGGGTTTCCACAACACATTGTTGCTTAGGTGGGGCATTAATAGGCATCTTTCCCTTCTTTCTTGTATTGAGAGTGCTTGCTATTTGCCCTACTTGGGTTTCTAGTTTCACAATAGATTGAGAGTGAGAATGAAGCAATTGAGTGTTAGCCTCTAAAATGTCCAAAGTATTCAAAACTTTTTCTTTAAAGGCGGGACTTCCAGTATTACCTTGGGAATAAGATTGGTTGGGAAAATGAGAATTAGTAAATTGATTCCCTTGTGATTGATAAGGTTTATAACCTTGGGATCCTTGGTTTTGAAGTGGAAGTGGAATGTACTTCCCTTGAAAACCGCCTTGGGAAGGGTTTGAGCCCTCTCTTTGGTTTTTTCAAGAGAAATTCGGATGATTCCTCCAACTTGGATTATAGTGAGTACCATAAGGATTGTTCCCTTGGTTCACAAAAGCCGCATTGACTTGTTCATTAGGTTCATTTTGGACTTGTCCGTGAGGACAATGAGAAGTAGAATGAAGAATACTAGAACAAGTCATACATGTTTCATTTGATGCACGATAAGAATGGTTAGGGAAGAAAGATACTTGGTTCGCCGAGTTTTGGTTAATCAAAAATTGATCAAACCTTTGAGATAAAGACTTCATTTCGGCTGCTATTTCATTTGAATGGTCGACTTGATGTAAGCCAACACTCTTCCTACCTTGTGAATTTCTACCATTCTTGGATGATAGTGTTCTATGCAAAGAATTTTCACTCATGCTCTCATAAAGACGCCACACGTCATCCTCATGCCTATCAATGTATGAGCCACCCATGGAAGCATCAACCATACCCTTATAGTTATCCGATAAGCTCTCAAAGAAATATTGAACTAATTGCCATTTGGGCATTTCATGATGTGGACGCTTCCTAAGCAATTCATTGAAGCGTTCCCATGCCTCATGAAACGTTTCTCCATCCCCATGTGAAAATTCTCAAATTGAGGTTCTCATGGCATTGGTCTTAGAAATCGGATAGTACTTCTTCAAGAATTCTTGTTGCATTTCTGCCCAAGAAGTGATTGAAAAAGGCCTAAGATTGTTAAACCTATACTTTGCTTTGTCTTTTAAGGTGAATGGAAAAAGTTTGAGTCTTAAAACCTCTTCCGGCATGTCCGTATATTTTACGGTGGAACATACTTCAAGAAACTCATCCAAATGCTTGTAAGGTTCTTCACTTGGAAGTCCATGATAGTTAGGAAGCATTTGAATGGTTTGTGGCTTAATTTCATAATGATGTGCTCTAAATGGCGGCAATTGGATATATGTAGGTGCATTATACTCATTAGGCACATAATGGTCTTTTAAAGCAAGAGGTGGATTAGCTACTTGAGGTGCAACATGAACACCTTGGTTTTGAATTCCTTGATTATTGATGGGAGGTTGTCGAGCATACATTGGCCTTGGCATTCCATATGGAACTTGGCCTTGTTGTTATGGTGGTTGGTGAATGAATGGCCTAGGCATGCCTAATGGTACTTGTATGTTCTCATTGTGCACATTGGGATGAAGGATACCTTGTTGGTCTATGTGACCAAGGTCCTCAACATGATTATCATTATGGTCATCCATTGATAGATTGGTTCTATTTGAACTTCCTCTTCCCCTAGGATTTCTAACGATAGATTCAAGATGCAAATCAAGAGGGACAAGAGTTGGTCTCAATGAACGATGTCCATGCATGCACAATGCAAAACACAACAAACACAAAGAATGACAAACACTATGCCTTCACAACAATGCAATTAGACTTCTTCCACAAACACTTAATTCATACTCCCATGCTTTAACAACAATGATGCAAGAACAATAAAAAATGAGCCTCCACGCGGGCCAATGATTTAACTAAGGGATTAAGTAAAGAAAGTATCACAAAGGTCCTTTAGCACTTTAACTCCAAATTTATAGCTTAGCTTAGCAACTTTTTTAGAATTTTTAGCTTTTTTCCTTGCGTGCTTAGCTTGAATGCTCCTTTGCTTGCTTCCTCTCCAACAATGCACCTTGTCAAATAAGAATAACACAATAAGTAACCTAAAAGAAAAATAAAAATAAAGTAAAGATAAGATCAAAAGAGTACTAATCCTAATCAATTCCAAAAATTCGACGTTGCCTAATCTAATCAATCAAATCCTCGGCAACGGCTCCAAAAACTGACATGGGCATGCCACCCCACCACATCAATCTTGAAGAGTGTGTGCATTATAAGGCGAGGGCCAAGAGTTTTACATTTATAGAAGCCACTACTACCTTTCACTATAAATATAGCTAGGGCATCCCAAGGGATTTGTGAGGATCGAGCAATGTCATGGAATCGTTATTAGGGCTAGTAGGTTGAGTGATCAAATAATTGGTTGGTTGGTTGATTAGAGAGCAACTAAATGAAACTAAGTGATAACAAAGAATGCAATTAAGAGTAAGTAGGAGAGAGAGAGATCTTGGGGTTTAGAGATCACCACCAAGCAATGCATTTCTATATCATTGACAAGTGATTAATGAGGGCAAATGGTGTGTTGCAATATTGGTGTATGTGTGTTTGGTTGATTCAACAAGCAAGGATGACTTAATAAGCATGTATTGCCTAAACGTCATGTGAAAGGCACAATATATCTAAGCAATGAACCATATATTGTCTAGACAACATGTGAAAGGCACAATAGATCAAAACAAGTCATTAATCCTTTCATTAAACTCACAATCCAGATACAACACAAGGATAGAGACATATGCTACTTGCATTCAAAAGCTTGGATTATCAAACAACAAGCATAGATTGTCCTCCCATTTAACATTAAACTACAACTACACTACATCTACACTACTAGTATGAAAATAAACGAGGGGAGAGGTACAATCCATCAAGGAATAAGTATGAACCATCAAGAGAATCACAAGAGCATTCATTTAAGCACTATGTTATGACAATCTCCAAATTTATAGCATCAATATACATAGACATGCATCAATAACATAAAATCTAGAGACAAGCACATGAACATCTATTTTAGCTTACATAGACATATGGATAGAATGAAATGATCAATTTGAAGCATTAAACCACATAAATCATTGAATAAACAAGATCTATATATATTAAAGTGTCAAAACATCAATTACAACACTAATCCCTCAATAGTACACAAGATTAAGATATAAAAAGCATGCTTGGGGCTAACTTTAGCCCCAAGAGGATGTTTAGCCAGTCATGGTGATGTTGCTCCAACCCTCAAGGGTTAACTCCATGGAAGAGATTTGCTCCTTGTTGATGAAGAACTCCAATGGTGTCTCTAGCCTCCTCTTCCTCTAAGCTTGCTCTCCAAGAGATTAAACCCTAGAATAGTCTATATGCTCAAAAAGTGCATCATATTCCTTTTATAGGTACGTCAAGTGGCATACAAAATGAACTGGGGTCGTGTAAAGAATATTCTCTAATGATTAGATAGAGGATGGACTGCACAAGCTAGAAATCTAACTTTTTCGCACTGGAGGAAGTTCGATCGATTGAACTTGGGATTTGGATCGATCGAACTGGCTGAGATCTATCGAACTTAGGCTGGATCGATCCAACTGGTTGAGCTTTTTGGGAAAAGACAAATCTGAGATATTTTGGGAGATATTTTTGGGAAAAAGGACAAAAGTGGTTAGTGGGTGGTACAGCGGTGGATAGGATCAATCATTTGAATAAAGACAAAAGTGTTCGATCGATCGAAGGGTGGTGTTGGATCGATCGAACTTTTGGATTTTATGCTTTTGGGCTAAGGCTTGGATCTATCTTGAAGTGCTGAGATCGATTATTGTTCGATTGATTGAACCTTGAAGTTGGATCGATCGAACTTTGCTGCTTCTCACCTTTGGCTTCATTTGCTTCTTTCTTTCTCTACTTTGCTCCTTTCTTTGTTTAATCCCAGAATTGCTTCAATTAAGCTCTTATTCGGCTGAGTTAGCATATTATCGGGATAAGTGCCTGAAAATGGAAATAATACGTAATCAATCTAAAACGGTAAAGTAAGATAGATAAAGGTACTAGAATGTCTAAGCTTAAGGGGTTTAAATACGCACTTTTCAGCGCTCATCAGCCGTTATGGGGGAATACCGAGAGTGGTGCTTATTCTCTTATTATGATGGTGTTATCTTAAGGATGTTGGATAAAGAATTGTTTGGTGGTGGCTTGATGGTCCGTTGGGATGATAGGTTTGAACTGTTGTTTAGAGTGAATGGCAGTAAAGGTGTTATGGTGTAATGTTTATTGCTGAGGAGCGAAATGATAAGCGCCGAATATTGTATATTCAAGCGCCCTAAATTACATTAACAAGATCTAGTTATTAATTATTTTATGTAGATTAACTCCATTTGCATGTTTTTATGCATTTTCAGGTTCATTGGCCAAAATGGAACAAGAATAAGGCCTTGTGGAATCTTGAGCAACAAAAGGTGCCAATGCTGAATTCTGGCAGCAGTAGAGCCTGGACTTTGCTTGCCATTTTGACCTTCCAAAATCAAGAACTGGACTTCCCTCATAACATGAAAGATTTAGAGCTCTGAATCAGCTTTCCAAATCTTCAAGTGGTTCATCATTTGGAGTTCGGAGCAGAGAGTTATGATCTTCACAACAGAGGTGCGCAGAACTGCCTAGCAGCACTGATGTACTGCCTTTCTCCCCATTTTCGAACAACCAGACTTGAGAATTGGGTCTTCATCAAAACATAAAGTTTTTAAAGCACTGAATCAGCTCCCCAAATCTTCAAACAGATCATCATTCGGAGTTCGGGGCACAAAGTTATAGCAGTTTTCCCAAAATAGGTCAGCGCTGAGCAAGAGGAGCATGTTGCACATTGCACTAAGTTAGAGTGCTCGAGATCACCAAGCGTGTGCTCGAAAATCAGGCAGAATGCCCTTCGGAAGTGGCTCATTTCAGCCCACTTGCACATTGGTTTCCTCAATGCCATCTTCCTTCTTTATGAAGTGGTTGGAGGTGTTCCTTGGAGGAGAGAGGGTATTGTTGGAGCATAAAAGGCTACCCAAAGGCCACATATATCAAAAAGCTTCATCTTTAGCAAGATAGAGGAGAGAGAAGAGAGCAAGGAGAAGGGTGTTCTTGAGTGCTACAGTAGGAGCTCGAAAATGGAGATGAGGATGATGCTTCTTCCTTCTTCTAGCTCACCAATGGGCAACTAAACCTTATCTAGGGAGGTGATGAAACCCCTCCCTTGTAAGCATGTGTTAGTATAGTTTATTTTTGGGGATTACAATGTATTTTTGATAGTCTTTCCATGGTCAAGAGCCTCATTTTTGTTGTAATGAATGTTGAATGTTTTAAATGATTATTGTGAGTTATTCATCTTGTCTTGGATGGTTGCTTTTCTTAATCATATTGCTTGCACTTCCATGGTGACAATGGAAGTTAGATCATGGAATGGTTTTAATGGCATGGAGTTGGAGAACCTAGATAGTTCATGGCTTAGGGTTTCCCTTTGATGGGCTATACTTGATTCTTAGCTTTATGTGCATTCACCATTTAAATTAGGGCTTGATAATCCTTGGCTTAGTAAGCATGTTCTAAGCTACATTTTAGTTTAGGTAGTTGATCATGTGAACCTTTGATGGTTTATTCTTGCCTTTCTAATTAAATGAACTTCTTAAGGATATTATAGCAACCTAGTGTTGTTATGTATCATGACTATCATATATGTTGTTTTCCCCTTAAATTAATCTTAACCTAGCATGTGTATAGGGATGGAGGTGGATTCATTTCCCTAGCCTTCTTTACTTGTACTTCACTCCCTTGAATTCTTGCAATTTATTGTTTTATGCACTTTTAATTTCCTAGCTTAAGTGACATCCAACAAAACCTCTATACACCCTTCATCATTCTAAGAATGATTCTAGACATTTAGGTTGTATTAGACTAGCGCAGTCCCTGTGGTTCGACTTACCCGACCAATAGCCCTATTTTACAATGATTCGTGCTATTGCGAAGGTTGATGTTAATTGACCAACCGATCAATTTTTGGCGCCGTTGCCAGGGACTGCAAACGGTTTAGCAACCGAAGTTTCTAGGGTTAAATTTAGTTTGATTGTGAATATTGTGTCTTGTGAATATTCCTTGTGTGTTTTGACCACCTTTGTGTTTTAAGTGTTGTAAGATTCTAGGGACTCGAAGCTCGCCGTGGGAATGCTAGCAAATTGTAAGTCTAGAGGACCCCAGGTAAGTCTCGTGACTTCTAGTTTCGAGTTGTGAATATTGTGCATGTGTTAAATTTAGTTTTAGTTTAGTTGTGAAGCCCTTGTTGAGGCTCTTATCCTGTTTAAATTTTGTGTTAAAGCATCGGTCCTTGTCGTGGCCATTTACATTTTCCGTCTTGATAATTGAGGAGAAAGGGAACATCGTATGTGGAGTTGTGGTTGATGAATTGCTTTGTTGAGTATATGCTTTGTTGTTGATGTTCGGTCGTAGGTCACTTTCCTTACCCACAATCAATTCACCCATTGATATCAATTCTCTTGAAAGAACTCTTAGACGGAACCTTAGGGAACCCACTCTTACAAGGGACCTTGAAACTGAATTCAATATAATGGGGGATAACGTAGGAAATCCGGGGAATGAAAGGGCTGAAATTCCTAATATCGAGCCAATGACTCTTAGAGATCATTTCATCCCTACCACCTATGCTTCTCCATCTTGCATAGTGATGCCAAACATCGATACAGCTCAATATGAGATCAAGTCTAGTACCATTCAAATGCTTCCATCATTTCATGGCTTTGATAATAAAGATCCATATAAGCATCTTGATGAGTTCCTCGAAATCTGTTCGACCATCCGGTTGAGAGGTTTTCCGGACGATAGGGCAAAATATTGGTTGAACTCCCTCGCTCCCAACTCTATTACTTCTTGGGCTCAATTGCAACAAGAATTTCTTAAGAAGTATTATCCGGTGAGTAAAACCAACCAAATGAGGCGTTCCATTCTAAGCTTTTCTCAAGTTGATGGAGAACAACTCCACGAGACTTGGGAAAGGTTACAAGATCTTCTTCGGAAGTGTCCTCATCATTTGATCCCAAAATGGCAATTAGTGCAAGCTTTCTATGCTGGCTTGACCGAAACCCATAGATTCATGGTTGATTCTTCTTGTGGTGGGATGTTCATGTCCAAGAATGCGGATGAGGCTTGGACCTTACTTGAGAATTTGAGTGAAAATTCACTTCAACACAATTCTCGTAGGGCTCCGACCGCAACCACTCCAAATAACACCAACCCTTGTCAACCAAAGTCAATAAGGGAGGAATCATCTCAAGTGGATGCCATCGCTCATAAATTCTATCAATTGATGGCACCACATCTTCCTCCTTCATTGTCTCAAAATTCGGTAAGTTCAGTTTGTGCTTCATGTACTAGTCCATTCCATCTCTCGGAAGATTGCCCCACACCGGAGCAATTTCCTAGTCCCAACCAAGAGCAAGCTAATGCCATGTTCTCGCGGCCCGGGAACAATCCATATTCCAACACCTACAATCCGGGTTGGCGAGATCATCCGAATTTCTCGTGGCGGCAACAAGCCCCACAGAATTCCCAATTCCAAAACCAAGGGCGGCAAAATCAGCCCTCTTCTCAATATCAAGGTAGACCTTTCCAAGCCTCTTCAAGCTACCATCCTCCTTACAATCCAAATGTCTCCAATCAACCTCCTGTGTGTCCAACTGACGAGATAGTAGCTGCAAACAAGCAAATGATGGAATCATTAAATAAGCAAATAATGGATGCCAACAAGCAACTCTTGACATCCTTGCAGCCTACTCTCCAAATGGTTCACTCTCATACTCAATCCATAGCTAATCTCGAAAATCAAGTGGGCCAAATAGCTAACTCGGTGAATCAATTGCTTCAAAAGGACAAGGGCAAGCTTCCCTCTCAACCTTTTGAAAATCCTAGAGGAATGCATGTGATTGACGAAACCCCTCCTCCGAGTGGGCCGACTCATGAACAAGTTCAAGCTATCACCACCCTTCGGAGTGGTAGAGTGGTGGACAACAAGGTCGATGGAGACAAAAGTGAGGAAGTTTCGCCGTTGAAAAATCCAAATTCAAGCTCTTCTAATCCAAATTCTTGTCCCAATACCATTCACGGATATCCCACACATGTCTCCCCAAATGTGGAAACTACTTATGAGCCAAAAGCTCCGTTTCCTCAACGTCTTCAAGAGTCGACACATTTTGGGAACAAGAATTGTAAAATTCAAGACATGTGGGAAGTTTTCAAGCAAGTGAAGATTAACTTGCCCCTGTTGGATGCTATCAAGCAAATCCCTCCCTATGCAAAATTTCTCAAAGATTTGTGCACTCAAAAGCGCACTTCTAAAAATCATTTGCCAAAAAAAGTGAGGTTGACTGAAAATGTTAGTGCTATTATTCAGCACAGCACTCCCCCGAAGTATAAGGATCCGGGTGCCCCCACAATCTCGTGCGTCATTGGTGACAGCAAAATCGAGAGGGCCCTCCTTGACTTAGGAGCTAGTGTGAATTTAATTCCATACTCGGTTTACCTACAACTTGGTTTGGGCTATCTTAAGCCGACTTCCGTGGTTTTGCAACTTGCCGATAGATCGGTCAAGCATCCACGAGGTATTCTTGAGGACGTCATCATCAAAGTGGACAAATTAGGTTCAAGCACCAAAAATCACGAGCCTGCTGCCTTCATTTAGAGCATTCTAGCTCCCAGTTGGAGTGCTCTAAACTTTTTAGCCCAACTTCCGCAGCTGCATGCTACTGCCTCAGAATCGAGCACTCGTAGCCCAAGCTTCGAGTGCTCGAAGCTTCACCATTTGCTTGGCCAGCTCACTGCTCTCATTTCGAGCACTCGAGCTTCCTCTTTCGAGTGCTCGAACTCCCCATACAACCCACCCGAGCCTGCTGTCTCCATGCAGAGCACTCGCCCTCCCCCTTGCGAGTGCTCGAAGACCCTCACCATCACCACCCTGCTTGCATGCATGCACGCCTATGCATGCATGCCAAACCCACCTCCCTCACCACCCAGCCCACCACCCTCCTACCAACCCTCACAACCAACCTCACCACTCCACCTCTCTCTCTCACCCCTCAGCAAACCCAAGACCTCCATGCTTGTAGCACCCACCTCACACCATCACCACCCTGCATGCATGCATGCACGCCCATGCATGCATGCCAAACCTCTCAAACTCCATCACCCCTCCTGCATGCATGCATGCACGCCCATGCATGCATGCCAAACCACTCCATGCACCAACCCTCTCAATCCAACCTTCCTATCTCTCGGCAACCTCAATAACAAACCACCCAACCCAAACCATGCAACCCCAACTCTCGGTTTCTCTCTCTTCCATACACCAACCATAACCAACTTCCATGCAACACCATCACCACCCTGCTTGCATGCATGCACGCCCATGCATGCATGCCAAACCCACCTCCCTCACCACCCAGCCCACCACCCTCCTACCAACCCTCACAACCAACCTCACCACCCCTCCACCTCCATCAACCCTCACCATGCCATGCACCTCAACCAACTCACACCCAGCTTCTCTCGGCAACCCTTACCCTTCCCTGCAACCCACTGCTCAAATTTCGAGCACTCGAAGACCAAGCTTCGAGTGCTCGAACTCCTCATGCCCACACCCTATGCCAAACCCAACTCTCTGCCAAAATTTCGAGCACTCGAAGTGGGACTTCGAGTGCTCGAACCAAGCTCTCTTCTCTCTTTTAAAACCCCTTCTCTCCCTCGCAGCTCCCTCCCTCTCTTTCTTTTACACCACCAACCCCTCTTCCACCTCACTCCACCTCTCTCTCTCTCGGCTCCTCACCTTCCCCAAACCAACCAACCAACCTCCCCACTCCATCTCCCTCTCAACCCACAAAACTACCACACCCTCACCCCATCACACCACCTTTCTCTCGGCACCCTTCAACCAACCCATCCATGCACCACATGCATGCAACCACTTTTTCTCTCTACCCAAAACACCCAATCCAACTCTCATCCACCCCCAGCCCACCCACATTGCCACCACCCCTACATATCTGCAGTTCCCATTTCATATTCTGTCCCAAGGTATGTGAGCTTCCTATTATTCTCCTTTCCTTGTCTTTATTTTATCATAAGGAGGATGGGATTGCATGTCGGTGATTTTGTTGATGCTTGGGTTGCTTGTTGTTGATGTTGCTCTATGCTAGAGCTTGTTATCTTGCCAAATTTTTTGGGTTTGCTCCTCCATCCCACTCACTTTCATCTTCTCCTTTTTGTGGTGCACGCCAGGTGTTCGCTGAAATTCCTCAACCAAGTCCACCTCTCTAAATGTCTCGTGCCGGTCCTTCTCGCCCTCCTCGACCCTCTTCAGGTGCCCGTGCTGTCACTCGTGAGCGACCACGTGATCCTTGGGATCGCAAACAACTCAACTACGAACTCTCATTTCCGCTCACGGATGCCTTTGACATTCTACCCACAACTTCGTGGGCTGTAGCCGAATTGACTAACAGGCGTCTGCAACACATTTGCGCACCCCTTGCCAGGGTTGCCTACCCCCGTGTAGTGCGCCTCTTCTACCAGAATCTCCAGTGCCCTGAAGAGCCACCCATTTCTCTCACTACATCCATTGATGGCACCGCCTATGCTTTCACTATGACCGACATCATTCAGGTTTCTGGTTGCCCCATTGAGTGCCCCGATGACATTGTCAATCGTGAGAATCTCCCTTTATATGAGGAGCCGGATACATTAACTGTGGCGCAGATTGCCGCTGCCATTTGCACTATTGACGATCCTACTCGGCCCCGGTCTTTTATCCGCAAAACCAATCTTCCGGAACGCCTATGGTTCATTGACACTGTCTTCAAGCACAATGTTTGCCCTTTGGTGCATAGCACCGAGCGTCGGGGCCTCTTTCTGCAAGCCTTATATGCCATGGACCAAGGCCAATGGTTCTCCATCCCCGAGCTCATTTGGTCCACCTTTATGAAGTTTTGGCATGATGCTCATAATGCACGGGCTCCGCGAGTTGAAAATCGGAAATTGCCTTTGCCGTTTTTCATCACTCGGCTCCTTCAGCACAAGGGTTTCGTTGTTCCTCCCCATGAACCAAAAGGCGACAAAATTAAAATTTTTACCCAGCGCCGGTGGATCAATGTTCTGAGCCATTCTAGTGCCCCTCCGCCTCCTGCCCCCCTGTTCATCCACGCTCCACCTCCTCCTCCTTCCGAGGCAGTTTCCACCGCCGCAGCCACTGCGAGGGTAGAACCTTCGGTCGACTCTCCCCAGGACTAGGTTTTCATCCGGGCTTCCATTGCCGGTATTCATGAGCGACTAGATCGTTTTGAGCATTCTTTGACCGCGTGCACTCAGGCTCTGTGTGAGTCTTCTTCACGTGCTGAAGAAGATCGTCGTCTTGCTGCTGAAGACCGCCGTGTCGCTGCTGAGGACCGTCGTTTGGCTTCCGCTGAACGGCGTAAGACTCACTCTCTCCTCCATTCCATCCTCGCCCGTTTACCTTCTGGCCAGTAGCTTGTTGCGAGTGTGGACCTTCTCTTTTTGTTTCATCTGTAACTATTTCTCTTGTATATTTTGTTTTCCTTTTCAACTGTAAGAATTTGCTATGTATAGGTTGCTCTGGTCGACATGATCCCTGTACAGCTCTTTTTGTCATCATGTACACTCTTTTTGCAATGCAAATTCTTTATGTTCTGTTAACTTTCGATACATTCGTTTTCTGTCTTTATGCTTGTGCTATTAATGCTGTTTGTGGTTGTTTCTTTTGGTTCTTCATGTTGCTTTCCAGGTTGCGCAGTCCAGTTCAAGTTTGGGCGTTTTTGTCTCAAAATGCCATTCCCTCCCCCTGGGTATTGTTGTTCCTTTTATGCTCTTTGTCATTTTTGTCTCTAACTTGCATCCATGTCCCACATTGAGGACACTGTGTCGTTTAAGTTTGGGGGTGCATCAAAGCATTCTTGGCATATTTTTGGTTCCATAATTTTTGCTAAGCAATGATAGTATAACTTGACACTTGTCGGAGATGAAACATATGTCTAATACCTTGTGTATAGAAGCAATTGAAATTTTTGAAAATAAAGAAAAATTTGAGTTGAAAGGATCATGTAGATTCAAACTAGTCTGTATAAATGTTTCAATTAGATTCTTGCTGGATTTACACTCTTATAAGCTTCACAATGCACAGATGCACATTGGAAACTTAACTGTGAGGCATGCAACTTGATTGACCTTTACCTTGCCCTAGTTAATCTGATTTGATGAACCTAATGGATGAATACTTTTGGCATGAATCTAAAAAGAAAAAAAAAAAAAAAAAAAAAAATTGAGAAAGAAAGAAAAAAATGACCAGTTGACGTTCGTAGCCTTTTCAACTCGAGCTATTAAGCCCTAGGAGTGTCTCTACACTTAGCACCCTAAAGCCATCTGGTTTGGGAGTTGTTGGCCTAACGCTTGCTACAAGGATTGGTTAGAAAGCTTAAGGGACTTAAACATTGCACGGTCATTCAAAAAAAATTAAACTAGTAATAAACATGGTTCGTTGGAGTTCGTAGCCTTTCCAACTTGAGCTATTAAGCCCTATGGAGTGTCTCTACACTTAGCACCCTAAAGCCATCTGGTTTGGGAGTTGTTGGCCTAACGCTTGCTACATAAATTGGTTAGAAAGCTTAATGGACTTCAGCATTGCACAACCATTCTATGTTTCGCTTATGTGTTGAAATAAATTGTTAACAAGCAACAAAAGTTGTCTTGAAAATAAAATCATGCCTTAGGGACTTCATGTAAAAGGGAATTCATTGATTTGAAAACTTGTGCCTTGGAATTGGACAAGAAAGTAAAAGCCGTATGTGAGAATCCAATTCACTTTCACTGGAGTTTGAGTTATTTCCATTTAAGAGATGACAATTGAATTATTTATATGGACTATGATGTTGATGCATGCATGTTGAAATGGTTTTTCCCATTTTTTGTATCAATGCTTCATATATGCAAGGTAGTTTTCCCAATGACCCCATCTCCAGTTTTTGTCTGTTTCAAGTTGTATTTGAGCTATGTTTCTATCTCATTTTACCATGGATGATATTTTTGTAGTAGCATGCCCATGGTTGTCTTTTCTTTATGTTTTTCATTGTAGTTTTGCTAAGGGACTAGCAAAATGTAAGTTTGGGGGTGTGATAAGCGCCGAATATTGTATATTCAAGCGCCCTAAATTACATTAACAAAGTCCAGTTATTAATTATTTTATGTAGATTAACTCCATTTGCATGTTTTTATGCATTTTCAGGTTCATTGGCCAAAATGGAACAAGAATAAGGCCTTGTGGAATCTTGAGCAACAAAAGGTGCCAATGCTGAATTCTGGCAGCAGTAGAGCCTGGACTTTGCTTGCCATTTTGACCTTCCAAACTCGAGAACTGGACTTCCCTCATAACATGAAAGATTTATAGCTCTAAATCAGCTTTCCAAATCTTCAAGTGGTTCATCATTCGGAGTTCGGAACAGAGAGTTATGATCTTCACAACAGAGGTGCGCAGAACTGCCTAGCAGCACTGATGTACTGCCTTTCTCCCCATTTTCGACCAACCAGACTTGAGAATTGGGTCTTCATCAAAACATGAAGTTTTTAAAGCACTGAATCAGCTCTCCAAATCTTCAAACAGATCGTCATTCGGAGTTCAGGGCACAAAGTTATAGCAGTTTTCCCAAAATAGGTCAGCGCTGAGCAAGAGGAGCATGTTGCACATTGCACTAAGTTAGAGTGCTCGAGATCACCAAGCGTGTGCTCGAAAATCAGGCAGAATGCCCTGCGGAAGTGGCTCATTTCAGCCCACTTGCACATTGGTTTCCTCAATGCCATCTTCCTTCTTTATGAAGTGGTTGGAGGTGTTCCTTGGAGGAGAGAGGGTATTGTTGGAGCATAAAAGGCTACCCAAAGGCCACATATATCAAAAAGCTTCATCTTTAGCAAGATAGAGGAGAGAGAAGAGAGCAAGGAGAAGGGTGTTCTTGAGTGCTACAGTAGGAGCTCGAAAATGGAGATGAGGATGATGCTTCTTCCTTCTTCTAGCTCACCAATGGGCAACTAAACCTCATCTAGGGAGGTGATGAAACCCCTCCCTTGTAAGCATGTGTTAGTATAGTTTATTTTTGGGGATTACAATGTATTTTTGATAGTCTTTCCATGGTCAAGAGCCTCATTTTTGTTGTAATGAATGTTGAATGTTTTAAATGATTATTGTGAGTTATTCATCTTGTCTTGGATGGTTGCTTTTCTTAATCATATTGCTTGCACTTCCATGGTGACAATGGAAGTTAGATCATGGAATGGTTTTAATGGCATGGAGTTGGAGAACCTAGATAGTTCATGGCTTAGGGTTTCCCTTTGATGGGCTATACTTGATTCTTAGCTTTATGTGCATTCACCATTTAAATTAGGGCTTGATAATCCTTGGCTTAGTAAGCATGTTCTAAGCTACATTTTAGTTTAGGTAGTTGATCATGTGAACCTTTGATGGTTTATTCTTGCCTTTCTAATTAAATGAACTTCTTAAGGATATTATAGCAACCTAGTGTTGTTATGTATCATGACTATCATATATGTTGTTTTCCCCTTAAATTAATCTTAACCTAGCATGTGTATAGGGATGGAGGTGGATTCATTTCCCTAGCCTTCTTTACTTGTACTTCACTCCCTTGAATTCTTGCAATTTATTGTTTTATGCACTTTTAATTTCCTAGCTTAAGTGACATCCAACAAAACCTCTATACACCCTTCATCATTCTAAGAATGATTCTAGACATTTAGGTTGTATTAGACTAGCGCAGTCCCTGTGGTTCGACTTACCCGACCAATAGCCCTATTTTACAATGATTCGTGCTATTGCGAAGGTTGATGTTAATTGACCAACCGATCACGAAACAATTTAAGGTATGATCTAAATGTGGTTTGGGGATTGTGAGTGTTGTTGTATGTTGTCAGGTAGGTGTTGGGATTGCGTGCCAGTTGAGGCAATTGTGGTCGGCTTAGTCTTTAGAGCCAGTGAGAGCGGTGTTGCCATATAGGCATCTTTTTCTTTTGACGAGTCGTGGGTTGATGGGACTGAGGTCACGGGCCTTGTGTACATGGTGATCGAGGCAGTGTTGCTTGGGTAAGTAGAGATGGAATGGGTGGTAAAGTGTCGTTTTATGGCGTAGAGGTTGTCATTTGGGAGTAACTGATTTTAGGTAAAACGGGACGCGGTGTCCGAAAGGCTGTGATTATTTCTACTGTTAGGGTGTCGTGAACATTGGTGCTCTTATCTGATTGGTTTTGGTTAGCATGGGTATCGTGGTGTATCGTATATAAGGTTTCTATATTGATAGTGTAGGACGGTCCGTTAATGGCGAGGTTGCTTAGATTGGTGTTCGTGGTCTCGTATGTGTTTCCAAGTTAGTTATTCTCTTTGTGTATACGGAGTTTAATTCATCTCAGGAGAGATTGGGTGTCCATGGTTAGACGAACGAAGAGTAGCGTGTGACAGGTTGTCGGGTGCATTTAGGTGTGAGTCGTCGGACTCTTGTGAGAGTGGGGTTTGTTACCCTTTCTGTTGTTCGAGTCCTGGCAAGGACGTCATTTGTCATGAGTCTAGTTCTCTGTTTAGGAGTTGTGTGCGTCTATGGGCGGACGGATTTGTGAGCGGTTTGTTGCGCTGTTAGAGTTCGTCGATTGAGGTACTGATTGAAAAGGTCGACTCAGTCCCACGGAGGGAAGTATAGTCTTTAGTTTTTGTAGTGCTTGTTCTGAGAGTGGTCTTGACCTGTGGAATGTGGGGCACGAGTTGTCGAATAGGAACTATGTTTCTGAAGTTTGGTATTAGTGGTGGTGGCTAGGGAATGTGTCGTGAACGAAGTTTAAGGATGATTAAGTGATGGATGTGAGTCATGTGCTCGGATGTTTTTATAGGCGTTTAATTCGAGCAGTGTCTTGAGGATAAGTGTTGATATTGCTTTAGAATTTTGTAATTAGAGAAAGTGAATGTGTGATTCTATTGAGGAATAATAGGAATGATTGACTTTGGTTTTGAGGTTTCAGGTATGAGACAGTCATATTATGTGTTTTGAAGAAGTAAGAATTGAACTGAATGATGTCATGGAGTTGTTTATCTAGTGTGGATGTTATGAGAAAATTAGGGACTTTTAGTGCTGATTAATGATTGTGACGTTTGATGTCGTGTTGCTTTTAGCTTGTTATGATTGTGTGATCGAGAAATGATTATCGTGTTGCTTTTAGTATGTTGTTATGTGATTGTATAGTTGTTGAGGTTATGTAGAGCAATGGATTGATTAGAGAGTGGATCTTGTGGTTGTTTTGTGGACTGTGTAGGGTTGTGTTTGAGGTTTAGACCTGAGGATAAGAACGACGTTTGTGTTGAGATTGGATCGATAATGAGAATGGCTTGGCCAACCATTTCTCTTGAATCAGTCCCTCTTTAGAACGATGTTGGGTCAAGGGTCAATGATTGTTTTAGTTTGTCAGGAAAAGTGAGAGTATGGTTTTAGGTGTTGTGTTGGTGTGATAGTGTGAATTCTGGTGGTTGATCTTGGGTGATGAGGTGTGTTAGGTAGCACCAAGTGTCCGATAAAAGGGTTTGTGGTACGATCATTGATTATTGAAGATCTTGTTTTAAGGATTTGTGTCCTGGGTACAGGATGGTGCGTTTTACTAATTTTGTGACTAATGTTTATGTAGTCATTGGGGGACTCATTGTTTAATCATCTTGAAGTTGTTAAGTACAATGATTGTCATATAGTGTGATTTGTAGTTGTTGGTATGGTTATGTGGTGGTGTAGCTACGTACTAAATAGCAAGTGTTTGGTCTGCCAGGGATGTGTAGGTTAGAGTTGAGATTGATCGAGAGATAGACAGGATTTCTTGTTTGGGGTTTGGTGTGTCCTTTGAAGGATGTGTTGAGGTTGGATGTTGTCTTTTTCGGTGGTTTGATAACCATCCTTTTCTCGGGTTTTGGAGCCTTTTGTGACTGTGTAGAGTAGACTGATGTCTATTTTGAGTCTGGTGTAAGTTCTAGTTGGTCCTGTATTATGATGAAGGGAGAGATGGACAACCGCATAGGGTTTTGGTGGCAGTGATATGCGATTGCCTGGTGACGTCCGGTATCAAAGGCAATAATGTCGGTAGGTTCATAGTCTCGTTGTTTTGTAAAGTGTTCTTGGAGGAAAGTGTGTGGCTGCAGGCCTTTTTCATAAGGAAGGTAGATTTCGAGGACGAAATCTCTTTAAGGAAGGTGGATTGTGATGTTTCCAAATTTTCACCATTTTTCATTTTTTGGAATTTTTGTCGTTGTAAAGGTATTTTCATCTTTTGTCGTTTTGCGTACCGGACACCGTGGTGTGCCAGTTGTGTCTGGGAGTTAGTTGGGATATTTCATTGAGTTCAAGACTCTTTGAAATGCAAGATTTGTCATTTTTGCATTTTTCCCTTTTTCGGGCCGGACGGTCCCGTGTGGGACTCGCTACCAGAATTGTTGCATACAGGTACTTTAGTTAGGTCCATTTGCATCATATTTATTTTTATTTATTGTGTTTTAAGAGATTGTAAATTAAATGTGTTGGCATATATGTATGTGGTGTAAAATAAGAATAAAAGAAAAATAAAAAAATAAAAAGAAATTGGTGGGACCCACCACCATTTTTAATTGGTTATGAGACCACACCCTTGGTCTCATTCTCTCTTTCTCTCCCGCTGCTCTCTCTCACTCTCTCTCAAGCTTCCATTTTTATTTCCTTCTTACTTCAAATCTTCAAAGTTTGATATCTCCCTCAATACTTAGAATTTTTGAAAGTTGTTTGCGGCAAACTGAAGCCCACGACAAGATCTATAAGTTGATCGGAGCAATTTATAGTTTGGTGCACTCTAGGAGGTTCAAGATCTAAGGCACAATTTGGGAATTTTGGCTTAGATTGAAGTAGGGGTCTTTAATACTCAAATTCTTGTTCCTTTGTGAGTTTATTTTATTTTATTTTAATTATTGTCAAGCATGATTAAATTGAATTGATTGTTGGTTAGATGATTTAATTGAGTATAGGAACCATGTAATTATGTGTATTTGTTGATTTACTTGGAAAGTGTGCTTAATGTGTTAATTTTCTATGCCTATAATGCCTAATAATTTGTTAGAAATTTTATATGGAAGTATATTAATTATGTGATAATAATTCTCTCCATTTCCATAGTATATAAAAGACATATGATATGCATCTAAGCAGTGGGCATGAAAGAAAAGGGAAAGTATTTTGAAATGAAATTGAAAAGGGGATTTTGGGGAGAAATTTGAGAAAATGGTTTTGAGAAAACCAGGTCGCCGCGGAGTCACCAAAGGGCCAGTGTGTTAATATAGCCTAGAGGGAATTAAGAAGATTGCCTTAGCATGGTTGAGTTATTTGGGCCCCAAATGACGCTACGGAGGTACCAAAGGTCAGGGACGGTAGCCAATCCTTCTCTCGTGTCGCTGCAGAGTCACCAATGAGCGGGGTATATTAATAGTTTGTGAAATGATGGAAGTTTTTTGAAAAATGGGGAGTGACATGTATAATATTGCATTCATGGTACATCATTCTTTTGTTTTGGACTTGAAAATGTATATTGTATTTTTTCCCGGCTTTGTATCCGTTCCCTATTATCCTATTCATTGTTTGGATTCACGGGACTACAAGAGGTGGGTCTTAGGCACTACCTACTGAGAAATTTTCAGGACACGGATGGCAAGTGGTGGACGACGCTCCTCCACAAGGTTCGATGGGTTAGTAGACCGTTTTGACATACTTTGTAACTATAATCTTATTTTATTATTATTATCTATTTATTTATTATTACTTATTTTTTTTATAAAACCGAAATGACACGTATAATATGTATTGACGTAGGAAAGAATAATGTTGTCCCTATTTGACCGTGGGTTCGGTGAAGGACCTGGCTATCGGTTCGGGTCGTTACATATATATAGTTGTATGGTTAGATGGAATAAAGAATTGTTAATAAATAGGATGATACATAATATAACTATGTAGCCAAATGAATATAGTGATAAATAATCATATATGGAGTATATAAATTTGATACTAGTAGATAATAGTATATTATAATGTAATAATATAATAAGACATATATATATATATATATATATATATATATATATATATATATATATATATATATATATATATATATATATATAACAACCCCTTTTCACTAAGTAGCCGGGATTCTAGCCTCATCAAGCATTGAACTTCTCGCGTCGAAAGGTGGAGGGCCCAAACTCTAGGTTAATAATTGAAATGAAAAAAAAAAAAAAAAAAAAAAAGAAGTTGCTGCAAAAGTAATAAAAAGTGAGGACTTCTCCCAAAAGGTGAGAAGTGGGAAATGATTGGATGGAGGTTGTTTTGATTTGTAACCTAGTTGATTTGAGCTTGTAAGTCCGTAGGGGTATTTGAATGCCTAATGCTTTAAAGCCATCTGGTTTGGGAGTCATTGACCTAACGCTCGATCTCATGAATCGCTAGAAAGCTTAATAGATCAACACATTGTACCATGCTTCCATCTTTGATCCTTAAAAAAAAAAAAAAAAAAAAAAAAAAAAAAAAAATCGAGTGAAAAGAATAAGTGCACCTAGAATAATAAAGTTTTAATAAAAGGTCTACTTTTTGTCTTGATGATCGGTACTAGATTTGTGTGCTAATTTGAGGGTAAGGATGTGATTAATTCTTTAGTTGGCTTAGACAACAACACGTTTGATGCCGGTCCACTCAAAAGAATTCAAGAGTTGTTTTGATTTGCATGACCATTTTCTTGATGTGTGGAGGACCTTACTTGTTTGCTTGATGTTGAGATTTTGGAAGATTGCTTAGAAATGTTTGAACCATTGCATACTTGAGGTAGTTTTCTCCCAATGCTTGTTTGCAATATTGGTACCTCTTTTGAAAGAATGAGCTTAATGTTTGTGGGTACCATTTCTGGAAACCCTCACGAGACTTCACTCGTCCACTAGGGGTAACCTAGGGGTTTAAAATGCTTGCTACATGTGCTAAGTGCAATCGTGTTCCCTACGAAAGTGGCGTTATCCATTTATTGTTTTCTAAACTTATACTTGTATAGTTGTTTATTTCATTCTTTTACTTTCTAGTTCATTGCTATGGACTGGCAATATTTAAGTTTGGGGGTGTGATAAGCACTGAAAAGTGCATATTTAAACCCCTTAAGCTTAGGCATTCTAGTACCTTTATCTATCTTACTTTACCGTTTTAGATTGATTTCGTATTATTTCTATTTTCAGGAACTTATCCTGAAAATAAGCTAACTCAGCCAAATAAGAGCTTAATTGAAGAAATTCTGGGATTAAACAAAGAAAGGAGCAAAGTGGAGAAACAAAGAAGCAAATGAAGCCAAAGGTGGCAAACAGCAAAGTTCGATCGATCCAACTTCAAGATTCGATCGATCGAACAATGATAGATCTCAATACTTCAAGATAGATCCAAGCCTTGGCCCAAAAGCATAAAGTCCAAAGTTCGATCGATCCAACACCACCCTTCGATCGATCGAACACTTTTGTCCTTATTCAAATGATTGATCCTATCCACAACTGTACCATCCACTAACCACTTTTGTCCTTTTCCCAAAAATATCTCTCAAAATATCTCGGATTTGTCTTTTCCCAAAAAGCTCAACCAGTTGGATCGATCCAGCTTAAGTTCGATGGATCTCAGCCAATTCGATTGATCCAAGTCCAACGTTCGATCGATCAAACTTCCTCCAATGCGAAAAAGTTAAATTTCCATCTCATTGAAAGTTGTCCTTTATCCAATCATTAGGGAATATTGTGTGCATGACCCCAGCTCATTTTGGGTGTCATTTAACCTACTTATATAAGGATAAGGATTGCTTTTTACAGGAGAAAAAGAGGAGAGCTAATATCATTTTCATACCATCTCTTGGAGAGCAAGCTTAGAGGAGGAGGAGGCTAGAGACACCATTGGAGTTGTTCATCAACAAGGAGCAGATTTCAACGATGGAGTTAGCCCTTGAGGGTTGGAGTAACATCATCATGAGTGGCTAGACATCCTCTTGGGGCTAGAGTTAGCCCCAAGCATACTTTCTATATCTTAATCTTGTGTATTATTGAGGGATTAGTGTTATAATTGATGTTTTGACACTTTAATATATATAGATACTGTTTATTCAATGATTTATGTGGTTTAATGCTTCCAATTGATCATTTCATTCTATCCATATGTCTATGTATGCTAGGATAGATGTTCATGTGCCTGTCTCTAGATTTTGTGTTATTGATGCATGTCTATGTGTATTGATGTTATAGATTTAGAGATTGTTAAAACATAGTGCTTAAAGGAATACTCTTGTGATACTCTTGATGGTTCATACTTGTTCCTTGATGGATTGTGCCTCTCCCCTAGTTTATTTTCATGTTAGTAGTGTAGATGTAATGTAGTTGTAGTGTAGTGTTAAATGGGAGGACAATCCATACTTATTGTTTGATGATCCAAGCTTTTGAATACAAGAAGCATATGTCTTTAATCTTGTGTTGTATTTGGATTGTGAGCTTAATGAAAGGATTAATGACTTGTTTTGATCTATTGTGCCTTTCACATGTTGTTTAGACAATATATGTTTCATTGCTTAGATATATTGTGCCTTTCACATGATGTTTAGACAATACATGCTTAACTAGTCATCCTTGTTTGTTGAATCAACCAAACACACACATATACCAATATTACAACACACCATTTGCCCTCATTAATCACTTGTCAATGGTATAGAAGTGCGTTGCTTGGTGGTGATCTCTAAAGCCCTAGATCTCTCTCTCTCTATTACTTACTCTTAATTGCATTCTTTTGTTATCACTTAGTTTAATTTAGTTGTTCTCTAATCAACCAACCAACCAATTGTTTGATCACTCGACCTACTAGCCCTAATAACGATTCCACGACATTGCTCAATCCTCATAATCCCTTGGGACGATCCCTACTCACCCTAGCTATATTTATAGTGAAAGTAGTAGTGGCTTCTATAAATGTAAAACTCTTGGCCTTCGCCTTAAAATCCATACGCTCTCTCAAGCTTGATGGTGGTGCGGTGACACACCGCGCAATCAGTTTTTTGCGCCGCTGCTGGGGATTGATTGATAACGTCGGATTTGTGGAATCAATTAGGATTAGTACCCTTTTGATTGTGTCTTTACTTTATTTTTATTTTCTTTTTGGGTTACTTATTGTGTTGTTCTTACTTAACTAGGTGCATTGTTGGAAAGGAGCCATCAAGCAAAGGAACTAAGCAAGCAAGGAAAAGTGCTGAAAATTTTAAAATTTTTTTTTGCTAAGCTAAGCTATAAATTTGAAGTTGACGTGCTAAAGGACCTTTGTGAGAACTTCTTTACTCAATCCCTTAGTTTAATCGTCGGCCCGCGTGGAGGCTTGTTTTTAATTGTTCTTGCATCATTGTTGTTAGAGCATGGGAGTATGAATTTAGTGTTTGTGGAAGAAGTCTAATTGCATTGTTGTGAAGGCATAGTGTTTGTCATTCTTTGCGCTTGTTGTGTTTTGCATTGTGCATGCATGGACGTAGTTCATTAAGACCCACTCTTGTCCCTCTTGATTTGTATCTTGAATCCATCGTTAGAAACCCTAGGGGAAGAGGAAGTTCAAATAGAGCCAATCTATCATTGGATGACCACAATGATAATCATGTTGAGGACCATGGTCACATAGACCAACAAGGTATCCTTCATCCTAATGTGCACAATGAGAACATACAAGTACCATTAGGCATACCTAGGCCATTCATTCACCAACCACCAAAACAACAAGGCCAAGTTCCATATAGAATGCCAAAGCCAATGTATGCTCCACAACCTCCCATCATCAATCAAGGTTTCAAAACCAAGGTGTTGATGTTGCACCTCAAGTAGCTAATCCACCTCTTGCTTTAAGAGACCATTATGTGCCTAATGAGTATAATGCACCTACATACATCCAATTGCCTCCATTTAGAGCACATCATTATGAAATTAAGCCACAAACCATTTAAATGCTTCATAACTATCATGGACTTCCAAGTGAAGAACCTTACAAGCATTTGGATGAGTTTCTTGAAATATGTTCCACCGTAAAATATACGAACATGCCGGAAGAGGTTTTAAGACTCAAACTTTTTCCATTCACCTCAAAAGACAAGGCAAAGTATTGGTTTAACAATCTTAGGCCTTTTTCAATCACTTCTTGGGCAGAAATGCAATGATTTAAAAACTTCTTGTGTTGAAGAGAGTTCAAAAGAAAATTCTAAAAAAGTGTTTGAACCAAAAGTTCCATTTCCGGATGCCTTAAAAGGATCTATTTCAAAAGACAAGCAAAAGGCAAAAACCAATGAAATTATGGAAATGTTTAGGCAAGTGAAAGTTAATCTTTCACTATTGGATGCAATCAAGTAAATTCCGACTTATGCCAAATTCTTGAAAGACTTGTGCACCCAAAAGCGGAAGAACAAGAGCTAAGCACCAAGAAAAGTGGTTTTGACCGAGCAAGTAAAGTCAATTTTGCAACATAACACTCTTCCAAAGTTTAGGGACCCCGGTTCACCCACTATATCATGCATTATTGGTGATCATATCATTAATCAGGCGCTTCTTGGCTTAGGAGCAAGTGTTAACCTTCTTCCATACTCAGTTTATGTCAAATTGGGCCTAGGTGAATTGAAACCGACGTAGGGTGTCAAAACCCTATTCTTCCCTCATTTCTATCTTTCATTTCATTTCTTGCGAAGTCTAGATACTTATTTTTGGTTCATATGCATTGAAAGGAACTTTGGTGAGGATTACATGAGCTTTCATGTCATTATTGAGCATTCTGCATAGTTCGATTGATCTCAAACCTGAGTTCGATCGATCGAACTCCATTCTGCATCCAACACTTAGAAAAATTTTCGACCTGCAGAAACCTGCATCCAAATCACCTCTCTGTTCCATCGTTCGAACTAACTCTTAGATCGATCAAGAGACCTTCGATCGATCCAACTTCCAAGTTCGATCGATCTCATGATCCAACACTTAGAAAAATTTTGAGCCTGAAATTTTGAGCTTGCATCAACCTGCATATTTTTGCTCTCTGTCTCATTGATTAAAACATTCCAAGATCAATTAAGAAGTTCTTCAATCGATCCAACTTTCAAGTTCGATCGATCTTCAAGTTCCAACACTTAGCCAATTTTCTAAGCCAAAAACCTGCATATTTTTGCTCTCTGTCTGATCGATCGAACTTTTGTTTCGATCGATCTCAGTTCTCCATTTCATTATTTTGACTTTGTTTTGACTTTTCAAATTTGAAAAAAATTCAAAAATATTTTCATTTTCATTTTATTTTATTTTCATTTCATTTCATTTTATAATTCAAAAAGTTTTCAAAAATTTAAAATATATTAATAAGTTTTTAATTATCATTGTTTATTAAATTTAAAAAAAAAAAACCAAAAATATTTTATTCTATTTTATTTTATTTTACAATTTTTAATTTTAATTCCAATTTTTTTAATTTTAATTTTGCAATTTTCAAAAATTTCAAAAATCTAAAAATACTTTGAAGAGAGTTCATCAAAGTTCGATCGATCTTAGTTGAAGTTCGATCGATCGAACTCTGTCAGGAATGTTTTTAAAATAAACCCGGAGGGTCTTAAGATCGATCATTTAGATCGATCCAACCCTCCAAACCCTTACTCCCCTCATCGCCGCTGCATCTACTCTTATCTTCCTCATCTCCGACGAAATCTCCAACGAGATCCAAGCTCACATCTACCTCTCTCATCTCGGATTTCTCACCCACTCTTCGCATCCACTTGTCTCTCTTATTGATTTGGGTAAGATCCAAGATCTCACTTATGATTTAAGCTTCAATATGATGATTAGATGTTTTATATGTTGCATTCTTGCTTTATACATGATTGAATCTCTATTTTTCAAGCTTCGAAGCATTGAGTTTCCATGTATATATATGTATGTATATGTTTCATATATATATGTATATGTTTGATCTATTTTGGGAGGATGGGCCATGATTAGGTGATGGAATTGATTGATGTGTTGTGTTGATGGGCCCACGTACACGTTCGTGTGGGCCCCATGCTTCCAAAGTCACAGATCTGTGACTGTTTATATTCGTCGTACAGTTCGATCGATCGAACTTGTATCTCAGATCGATCTTCAGAGATCGATCGAACTCATGTCTCAGATCGATCGAAGTTGTGAGATTGATCTCACTTATTTTCGATCGATCCAACTTTTGTGATCGATCTCACTTCTTTTTCTGATCGATCGAACTTCACAGATCTCACACACACACTTCATTCATCATATCTTATGTTCATGCTATCTTATATATGCCTAATGCTTGTGATATTCCACATTGGATGCATTTCATATTTATATTGTTTAGCATGTTTCATATCCTGCCACTTGCATAGATTCATGTCATATTTGTTTTGTTTATTTTTACTTGACATACATGTTTCTATATTGTACTTAAACTTTCTTACTCTAGTACTAACTCCCATTGCAAGTTTTTCTTTTTCTTTTTGCAGGCCATGGTTAAGAGGAAGACCATTGCCAACAGGCAACACGGGCCCCACCGACACATTAGACCACGGATAGAGGAGCCAGCAGAGCCCTTTCATGCACAGGAGGAGCCAGCATAGGCTACCCCACCGCAGTCACCATCTCATGAGGCTGAGGATGACCATATACCATCCACCTCTGTGGCTCATCCTGCATTTACACTATCACCATCTCCACCGCGTACTGGAGCTGAGCATTCACCTATACCAGCTTAGCCAACTCATCTGGAGCATGATAGGCCCACGCCTAGATATGCGCATATGACGGTCGTCCATGAGTGAGTGTTCAACACGGCCTTCTTCTCTAGATCGGTGCTGACTCGATCCGCTTACCATGATATCATTCAGAGGGGCTTGGCAGCTATTCTTGCCCCAATCACAGAGCCGGTCTACCCGCGGCTGGTACAATTGTTCTACCAGAACCTCCGACCATTCCTGCGTACCACAACAGAGCTAGTCACTTCTGTAGATGGCCATCAGATCAGCATCACAGTGGACTCACTAGCCCGCTCTTGCCACTGCCCACACCGTTATCCTCCAGAGCTTCAGGAGACATATCCGAGGCTATACAGGCCTTCATACGCCGACATGGCGGTCTTTCTTACAGGTTATCATGCCAATGGCGAGACCTTCGTCACTCGGACATTCCTTCTAGATGACCTTTGGTTTATCGATTCCGTACTTTTTCGGAACATATATATAGCAAGGCACAAGATTCAGAGGAGGGGCGATAATTTGACAGCCCTCTACGCCTTCTACACTGGACACTGGGTGTCATACCCGCGCTCATCTAGAGCTTGATAAGGAATCTTTATGACGAGTACATCAGCAAGGAGATGCCCGGACGGGCTAAGTCTCTTCCATTCAGCCACCTCATCACCCAAATTTTGATCGATCAGCGCTACACTATCCATCCTCAGGAGCACCCCGAGAGAGGTTCATGTCACTTTCTGAAGAAGGACTGGACTAAGAGCTACAACGCTATTGTTTCTATACTGCAGGACCACGCGGTAGTGGCTGTAGAGGAGCTAGAGGAGGAGGAGGCCCAGGCAGCAGCAGCAGATCCCGCAGCAGACAACGCACCAGTTGATCCAGCTGCTGAGCATATAGATATTGACTTAGAGCGCCCTACAGATGACGCAGAGCAGTACTCTCCAACCAGGTCGCCCATTCATGAGCAGGAGCATACTTAGGAGTTTTCTTCTGACTCTTCTATGCCTTAGGCTCCAGATCTGACCCCCAGCTTTGGAGTATGCCTGCAGATGCTTGAGGATGCTGTTGTTACCACACGAGCTGATCTCACAGCCCATAAAGCTGATTTTGCTACCTTCCGCACGGATGTCGTGACCATGTTCCGAGATCTTTCCAGATATATCCACGGAGCCCGACCTGCCCGTACTACCTCATCTTCCTGAGTTCCTAGTTCCTTCTATCTCATGATCCCTCTCTCCTATTGACACTTTACTATTGTCACTGTACATTATTATTTTTACAGTCGGTCTGTTGGCTTTGATATTTTTGTTGTACCTGCACTTTATCTATTTTATATCTATCTGTTTTTGCTATGGATGTCATATGATTATATTCTCATATCTATGTGTTTGACTCCAGCAAGTGCATCACAGTGACTTTAGTGAGAGAGTGCTACCCGATTTTCAGGACCACCCTTATACCCTCTCATTTCTTTATCTGTTTATCCCATTTACACTAGTATGTCCACTGTGCACTAATTATCTTATTTTGTTATCTGATGAGTTTATCCAAGTGCCAATTTTCAGGACCACAGTTCATCCCAAGTTTGGGCAGGCCATGCCACCCACTTCGGATACTTCAGTCCCGATCATTCTATGCCTTAGTTGCACTGGTATACTCTTTCCTTTGTTCTTTTTGCACATTTAGGACATTGTGCCATTTAAGTTTGGGGGGAATGGTGCTTTACAGTGTTAGTTTTAAAATTCAAAATTTTGAACATGACTTGTGTATTTAAGGGATATTTCTATGATTGGTCCATATCTAGCTATGATTTTGATCTTTTGAGGACTATATTGCTTAAAATTTAAAAATTGCTTGACTTGAGAGTCCAACACTCCTTGTATGCCTTGTGGAAGCTATTTAGGAGTAAATTTTTTGAAAGATTGATATCTTGCTTGCACTTGTGGTCCACATCATCTTGATTTTGTGATTGCTTTGAGATTCACTCTAGGATTCTACACTAGCACAGACGCACACTAGCATTCATTTGAGGGGTACATACTTTGTTGATTATTGAATTGGTTATATCCCAATTGAGCTAGTAGTGCATTGAAAGCTTTCATTCTTGATAAAGGTGGATAACAACCCCTTTTCACTAAGTAGCCGGGATTCTAACCTCATTAAGCATTGAACTTCTCGCGCCGAAAGGTGGAGGGCCCAAACTCTAGGTTAATAATTGAAATGAAAAAAAAAAAAAAAAAAAAAAAAAGAAGGGAAAAAGAAGAAGAACTTGCTACAAAAGCAATAAAAAGTGAGGACTTCTCCCAAAAGGTGAGAAATGGGAAATGATTGGATGAAGGTTGTTTTGATTTGTAACCTAGTTGATTTGAGCTTGTAAGTCCGTAGGGGAATTTGAATGCCTAATGCCCTAAAGCCATCTGATTTGGGAGTCATTGACCTAACGCTCAATCTCATGAATAGCTAGAAAGCTTAATAGATCAACACATTGCACCATGCTTCCATCTTCGATCTTAAAAAAATAATAATAATAAAATAAAATAAAATTGAGTGAAAAGAATAAGCGCACCTAGAACAATAAAGCTTTAATAAAAGGTTCACTTTTTGTCTTGATGATCAGTACTAGATTTGTGTGCTAGTTTGAGGGTAAGGATGTGATTAATTCTTTAGTTGGCTTAGACAACAACACATTTGATACCGGTCCACTTAAAAGAATTCTAGAGTTGTTTTGATTTGCATGACCATTTTCTTGATGTGTGGAGGACCATACTTGCTTGTTTGATGTTAAGATTTTGGGAGATTGCTTAGAAATGTTTGAAACATTGCATACTTGAGGTAGTTTTCTCCCAATGCTTGTTTGCAATATTGCCACCTCTTTTGAAAGAATGAGCTTAATGTTTGTGGGTACCATTTCTAGAAACCCTCACGAGACTTCACTCGTTCACTAGGGGTAACCTAGGGGTTTAAAAGGCTTGTTGCATGTGCTTAGTGCAACCGTGTTCCCCACGAAAGTGGCGTTATCCATTTATTATTTTCTAGACTCATACTTGTATAGTTATTTATTTCATTCTTTTACTTTCTAGTTCATTGTTAGGGATTAGCAATATTTAAGTTTGGGGGTGTGATGAGCACTAAAAAGTGCGTATTTAAACCCCTTAAGCTTAGGTATTCTAGTGCCTTTATCTATCTTACTTTACCGTTTTAGATTGATTTTGTATTATTTCCATTTTCAGGCACTTATCCCGAAAATAAGCTAACTCAGCCAAATAAGAGCTTAATTGAAACAATTTTGGGATTAAACAAAGAAAGGAGCAAAGTGGAGAAAGAAAGAAATAAATGCAGCCAAAGATGAGAAGCAACAAAGTTCGATCGATCCAACTTCAAGGTTCGATCGATCTCAATACTTCAAGATAGATCCAAGCCTTGGCCCAAAAGCGTAAAGTCCAAAAGTTCGATCGATCCAACACCACCCTTCGATCGATCGAACACTTTTGTCCTTATTCAAATGATTGATCCTATCCACAACTGTACCACCCACTAACCACTTTTGTCCTTTTCCCAAAAATATCTCTCAAAATATCTCAGATTTGTCTTTTCCCAAAAAGCTCAACCAGTTGGATCGATCCAGCCTAAGTTCGATGGATCTCAGCCAGTTCAATCGATCCAAGTCCAAGGTTCGATTGATCGAACTTCCTCCAGTGCGAAAAAGTTAAATTTCCATCTCATTGAAAGTTATCCTTTATCCAATCATTAGGGAATATTGTGTGCACGACCCCAACTCATTTTGGGTGTCATTCGACCTACCTATATAAGGCTAAGGATTGAAAAATATCTCTCAAAATATCTTGGAGAGCAAGCTTAGAGGAGGAGAAGGCTAGAGACGCCATTGGAGTTCTTCATCAATAAGGAGCAGATTTCAACCATGGAGTTAGCCTTTGAGGGTTAGAGTAACATCACCATGAGTGGCTAGACATCCTCTTGGGGCTATAGTTAGCCCCAAGCATGCTTTCTATATCTTAATCTTATGTATTATTGAGGGATTAGTGTTGTAATAGATGTTTTGACACTTTGATATATATATATCATGTTTATTCAATGATTTATGTGGTTTAATGCTTCCAATTGATCATTTCATTCTATCCATATGTCTATGTATGCTAGGATAGATGTTCATGTGCTTGTCTCTAGATTTTGTGTTATTGATGCATGTCTATGTGTATTGATGCTATAGATTTGGAGATTGTCAAAATATAATGCTTAAAGGAATGCTCTTGTGATTCTCTTGATGGTTCGTACTTATTCCTTGATGGATTGTGCCTCTCCCCTAGTTTATTTTCATGCTAGTAGTGTAGATGTAGTGTAGTTGTAGTGTAGTGCTAAATGGGAAGACAATCCATGCTTGTTGTTTGATGATCTAAGCTTTTGAATACAAGAAGCATATGTCTCTAATCTTGTGTTGTATTTGGGTTGTAAGCTTAATGAAAGGATTAATGACTTGTTTTGATCTATTGTAACTTTCACATGTTGTTTAGACAATATATGCTTCATTGCTTAGATATATTGTGCCTTTCACATGATGTTTAGACAATACATGCTTAACTAGTCATCCTTGCTTGTTGAGTCAACCAAATACACACACACACACCAATATTGCAACACACCATTTACCTTCATTAATCACTTGTCAATGGTATAGAAGTGCATTGCTTGGTGGTGATCTCTAAACCCCAAGATCTCTCTCTCTATTACTTACTCTTAATTGCATTCTTTTGTTATCACTTAGTTTAATTTAGTTGTTCTATAATCAACCAACCAACTAATTGTTTGATCACTCGACCTACTAGCCCTAATAACGATTCCACGACATTGCTCGATCCCCACAATCCCTTGGGACGATCCCTACTCGCCCTAGCTATATTTATAGTGAAGGTAGTAGTGGCTTCTATAAATGTAAAACTCTTGGCCCTCGCCTTAAAATCCACACATTCTCTCAAGCTTGATGGTGTTGCGGCGACACACCGCGCTTCATGGGGCGTAGTCGGTACTTTGTCTGCCAGAGTAGGGGCGGGGATGGTATAACAATTACTAACCTGTCCCGGAGTCGGGGTAGAGTTGGTATGACGGATTTTCTAATTAGGCGGAATAAGGTTTAGCCAATTCCGCCCTGTTGCCATCCCTAACTACCATATCGTCGCCACTTCCACTGTCATCATCACCAACGCAGACATCGTCACCTTCCACCTCCACCACCATTATTGACTGCCATTTCTGTATATATATATAATACCCCTCTAGTTACATAAATTATACTAACAAAATAACATTTTTATATATATATATAATTTATGTAACTAGAGGGCTATTTTGAAAAATTCAATTTAAAATTCATTCTATTAATGGTGATGGTCATTCAATTCCTATACGTCATTATATATTTGTAACCAAACGGCAGTATGAGAATTATCATTCCATTTCATTCTCATTCTCATTTCATTCCTGCCTGCATGTCATTCCCACTCCCACGTGCCTGCATTCCATTGCTATTTGGACATACTAAACAAGGTCGAATGGTGTTGATGGTTTCAAATCTACATCATTATGTATTTACAACTAGTAAAATGAGAATTATCATTCCATTCCCACCTGTATTCCATTTTAATTCTCATTCTATCTCTATGTGTATTCAATTTTAATTTCTTCGTACCAATCTAGGCTCTAAATTCTAATGAAATTTTTTGTTTTGGTTTTGTTGTGTTTTTTTTTTTTTTTTTTTTTTTTTTCCTTCTTATAAACCCAAGGACCTCCCAAGGATAGGTTGATCAGTAAAGGTTAGGTATGTTGTCACAATTTGATTGGTCATCATCCACCGGAGTTTATAACTTTTGAGTCTATTTCTTTTATAAGAAGGCAGGTAGGGGATTGTGCTTAAATGCAACAACTCAATAGATCTGAATTTATTTATTTATTTCTAGTATGTTTTTTTGTACTTCACAAGTTTGTTGTAATCTGGCAATTGTTAAAGGGTTTTACAAGTTTACTTTTCTTTTTTCTTTTATTTTGATTTACTTTTATTTATTGTTTTCCAATTCTCACACATTCTGCATGCATGAATTTTAATGCTTATATCTATCATTATTCTTTAATTTAGTAAAAGGAATAAAATCTAAGTCTTTTAAAATAGAATTCATAAATAAGTCACAAGTAGTGTTAAATTGTCTTTACAAATTTAATAATTAGTATTTAAATTTATTAAAAATTATTTTTATTAAATTATTTGGTAAAAAGTAGGCTATCAATTAATTTTGAAGTTTAGCTGAAGGTCAAAAATTAATTGAATTTTGGGTAAACTATGACCCGATGGCAGGGAAAATCCCGAAAGTAAGTAAAATGACTATTTCTTTTTCCAGGCCCAAGAGAGAATCTCATGTGGGCACCGAGGAAGAAGTCGAAGATGGAGCAACGTGAGTCTTTGAATGGCAAAGAAGGAGTTGCCGTGGAGTTTGGTCGAAAACTTTAGGAAATGAAGACGACATTGACGTCTGCGTGCTCTGAACGGCGGTGAGCACAGACTATTCGACTGTACACTGATGCAATAGAACTGAAACACACCAGCGACAAACTTGTAGACACTAAAATTTTAGTGGGCTTTGGTTTTGACAAATGAATCCATTAAATATAGGTCAATGTTTAATTAAGTTATTTAATTGGCCCAAGCTTGGTCCACTTAAATTATTTAATTAGTCCAGCCCAGATGGTTAAATAAAAAGATAATTATTCCTAATAAAATATATTTGGAATAATTATTTTTAAGGAAAATTATCATAATATACCCGGCCCGGCCCAGTTATGATTTTACCCTTATTAGGAGAGGATACGTGTCATCATCCTATAGATCCAAGAAGCCTATAAATAGAGGCCTGGAGGAAGAAAGAAAGGACACAAATTGAGAGTCCAGAAATCCAGAGACTCAAAAATCCAGAATGTCCAGAAATTGAGGGAATCAAAAATCCAGAGGGCTAGAAATCCAAAGGGCAAACCTGAAGCGAAGAACACCAAGCACATCCAAAGTCGTGTCACAAATTATCTCTAAAGATGAAGAACAACAAGCACATCAAATCGTGTCGTTCTTCATCCAAATTCCACTGGGATCAATAATAAGCACAATCAAAGACGTGCCGTTCTTCATCCAAATTCCACAGTGATTAACAACAAGCACAGTCAAAGATGTGCTGTTCTTCATCCAAATTCTACGGTGATCAACAACAAGCACAGCCAAAGACGTGTTGTTCTTCATCCAAATTCCACGGTGATCAACAACAAGCACAGCCAAAGACGTGCCATTCTTCATCTAAATTCCACAGTGATTCAAGATCAAACTCGTGCAACCTTGGATCCAACCAACCAAAAAGGAGATCGAATTAGAGGACCTTATTCTTTGGAATATTATTACAGAGGATTGTACTCCATCTTTATAAATTAATAAAATATTCTATTTACTCTCAATTTTGTTTCTTATTTACAGATAACAAAATTTGTGTGTATAAGTTTTTGGCACCCCCGGTGGGACATCCTCTGCCTCTCATCTCTTTCTCCTACATCAAATCCTTAACAAATTCATCGTCAGATTCTATGACTTCCAATCAGATTCAGACAAAGAGTAAGAATATCACCAAAGACATCGCAGTCATGACAGACAATATCAATACCATCACAAAAGGTGGTAAGAAGGTTGCAACTTCATCAAGTGGTATAAACACCTCTACAAGTTTAATGATGTGGAGCATGGTCAAATCATCCATTCCTGCCAAAAGATAGCACGATGTGATGAGAGTCAATTCTCCCAAATATGTCAAAGTAACAACTCAAACTCATACCGCCTTCACCTCACTGGGGGCAAGAAGGAAGGTTTCTACAACCTCAAAGGTTGCTCCAGTCATAAGTTCAAGTTTCACCTCGTCGGGGGCAAGAAGGAAGGTTTCTATAACCTCAAAGGTGCTCCAGTCACAAGTTCAAGTTCCACCACGCTGGGGCCAAGAAGGAAGGTTCCTACAACCTCAAAAGTTGCTCTAGTCACAAGTTCAAGGCTGGTCCACCCAAGGCTAAAGATTTTTTATGAATCCATCACTGTGCCAGTCATGATGACGAGTACTACCTTGTACGAAGAGCAACTGACGACTATGGCCCATGCAATTGAAAGACTACAACACTCTCTCAAAGAGCAAGATCTGAAAATTGTCTTGCTGACAGAAAAGTTAAAATTGCGTGACGACAATACTGAGTCAAGCAAAGGCTGAATTCCTAATTCTAATTCTATGCTAGAGAACACTCCAATTGATGATCAAAATGACGTATCCGCCAATCCAACAATTGATATTGTCTCCGTCACCTCACTTTCTGTGCAACAACTTTAAGACATGATAGTGAATTGCATAAGAGAACAATATAGTGGCATTTCTCAAAGTGTTCGCATGTACTCAAAGCCTTACACAGAAAGAATTGACATCTTAAAAATGCCGGTTGGGTATCAACTTCCAAAGCTTCAACAATTTGACGGAAAAGGTAATCCCAAGCAACATGTCGCACACTTTGTAGAAACTTGCAGCAATGCTGGGACAAATGGAGATCTCCTTGTCAAGCAATTCATTTGTTCCCTCAAAGGGAATGCATTTGATTGGTACATAGACCTCAAAGCTAGAGGTATTGACAGTTGGGAGCAGATGGAACGAGAATTTCTCAACCGTTTCTACAGCACTCGTCATACTATAAGTATGCTGGAGCTTACAAACACAAAACAGATGAAGGGTGAACCCGTGGTTAACTACATCAACCGTTGGTGAGCTCTAAGTCTTGACTGCAAGGATCGTTTGTCTAAAATTTCTACAGTTGAAGCATGTATGCAAGGTATGCGCTGGGAGCTGCTTTACATCCTATAAGGGATTAAGCCTTGCACATTTGAAGAGCTTATTACTCGAGCCCATGACATGGAGCTTAGCATGGAAAATCATGGTGCTAGGAAAGATGTAACAGATATACCCGACAACCTTCAAGAAGATGAGAGAAGTAAGTCCGAAGAAGAAGACAATATACTTTCTAACTCGGATGACAAAATAGCTTCATCTTTCATTATAAGCATCATCATCAAAGACTTGCATCAAGAAACGCACCATGCTACAACAATGACTTCAACCGAAAGTGCAAAATCACATGTGGCATTAAGTCAAGGAAACCAAGAAGAAAATCCTCAAAGTGACGACGAGGTAGTCCGTGCTCTCCAATATAAGCTTGGATTGTCGTCTGATTCTTGCAAAATTGAAGAAAATTATTAAAGTTAAAGTGCACCCAGATACGAGCCTATACTGTTAATGACACTCCTTGACATGAGTTTAAACTGTCTACCTAAAAAAGAAAATCAAGAACTCCTTGATACAAGGTTAAACTGCCTCTCAAAAAAAAAAAATGATACTCTTTGACACGAGTTTAAACTGTCTACCTGAAGAAAAAAAAATCAAGCACTCCTTGACACGAGCTTAAACTGTCTACCTGAAAAAAAAAAAATCAAGAACTCCTGGATACGAGTTTAAATTGTCTCCCAAAAAAAAAAAAAAAAAAAAAAATGACACTCCTTGATACGAGTTTAAACTGTTTACCTGGAAAAAAAAAAAAAAAAAAAGGACTCTTTAACACGAGTATAAACTTTTTCGAAAAAAATTTGAACTACGTGATGACTTGATCCCTGTTCAGGGTACGTAGGCATCTTCGAGGACTGTTCCAAGTTCAGTCTACCATAAAATAAAATAAATAAATAAAAAACTCCTCAATGTTGCGAAATGGCAAAGTCACTCATCATGTGTTATCAAAAAGTGCTCGTCGCACCTGTCAACTTGGCACGCCACCAAAGTATAGCTGCAAGGAAGAATTTGGCCTGCCGCCAAAGTGTAGCTGCAAAGAAGAATTTTGGCCTGTCGTCATAGTTGTCGCTACAAAGGAAAATTTGATCCGGCAAAGGAAAATTTGATCCATCGCCAAGTGTAGCTGCAAACAATAATTTTGGTTCATTGTCAGAATTGTAGCTACAAAGGAAATTTAATTCGTTGGCAAAGTGTAGTTTCAAAGAATAATTTCAAAGATTTTCAGTTTGACGTCAAGGTGTCGCTATAAAAAATGACTTGCCGCCAAGGTGTCGCCGAAGAATCCTGTTCGTCATCGAGGTGGGCTAGAAGAAATAAATCAATTCGATTTGCCGCCAAGGTGTCATCGAAGAATCCGGTTCGTCATCGAGGTGTGGCTGGAAGAAATAAATAAATTCGATTTGCTGCCAAGGTGTTGCCGAAGAATCCGGTTCGTCATCAAGGTGTCACTGGAAGAAATAAATAAATTCGACTTTCTGCCAAGGCGTCGCTAAAGAATCCGGTTCACCACCAAAGTGTCGCTCAAAAGCAAAAATCTACTTGCCGCTGAGGTGTTGCTAAAAGAAAATTTTGGTTTTCTGTTGAGATATTGCGTTAAGGAAAATTCATGGCGCCGCCAAGATATTGCTGAAGTGAAAAATTTCGTCTCATTGCCGTATTGCATTAAGGAAAAAATTCATCTCGTTGCCAAAGTAAATATTGCTGGAAAAAATTTGGGCTCGGTACCGAGGTGCTTTTGAATGGAAATTTTGACTTGGCACTCAAAGATAATTTCTAGTTCGTCATCGAGATATTCGTGCTAGAATAATTAAATATATTTGACTTGCCGCCAAGGAGTCGTTGAAGAATTTGGTTCATCATCGAGGTATCATTGGAGAAAAACATTAAATTCATCGTTGAGGTATAGGCTTGCCGTGTCAAGGAATCTCTGAAAAAAATTTGTCAGCTCGCTGCCAAGGTGTCGCTGAACGGAGTTTTTGATCGCCAACTTATAGCTGACAGGCCATGTAACAACAGTCTTACCACCGTTCTTGGCCTATTTGTGATAATAATAATAATGGTGGACGCATGATGAAGAAGAAGATAGGTTGTTGCAAGAAGGAATTAATATTAGTTTAGCGTGAGTATCTCTACAACCACCACATTGAGTCTACTGTAGG
Source organism: Cornus florida (assembly GCF_030987335.1). Classification (NCBI taxonomy): domain Eukaryota; kingdom Viridiplantae; phylum Streptophyta; class Magnoliopsida; order Cornales; family Cornaceae; genus Cornus; species Cornus florida. Next base: position 35,664,177 of record NW_026775576.1, on the reverse strand, counting down.
CAGACCAAGACTTCAGCAAGCGTTTCATGCACGCACACCCACTTGACTGCTTCCTGACAAGTTCCGCAGCAATCTAACAATCAAAAGACAAAAAGAAAATTATATATATATATAATAAATCTGGTCTGTTAGGAATTTCTTTGGCAAAAAGTCCCATTCATTGTGCAAAAGAATGACTAATTCCTGAAAGATACATCATCAAGACCGCGAAACTTTGAAGTTTAGACACCATGAACTCTGGCGATCTTTAGTTCAGAACAGAGATCAACCAGGCATCGTCAAACTCCATGTTTTCGGCGTGCTTCAGCAATGACTAACGTGAGCTCCAACCAAACAACGTCGACTACAGCCAGTTTCAGTGAGTTGACAATCAGTTTTTTCTACCCAATCGGTTTCTTCTTGGTGGCCTGCGGGGAGATAGACTATGTTGTTGGCATGATCTCGGCAATGATGATAGAAAAGGATCCCATGCAAATTTAAAAAAAAAAAAGAAAAAGAAAAAGGAAAGAGGTTGGTTCAGACTCAATGAATGAAAGCAAAGCAGGGCATGTGGACACAATGCACCTATGTGTATGTGGACACAAATGGCTTCTGGAGTTCGTGATCTATGCAAAGGAAGTATTTCTGCATCTAATTCAAAGACCTTGTGAGGCTAGGTTTTCTAATTATATTAGAACTCCTTTAATTTGGAAACTGATATTGGGTAAAAAAAAAACTGTCCAATGCACCTATGTGTATGTGGACACAAATGGCTTCTGGAGTTCGTGATCTATGGAAAGGAAGTATTTCAATTTGACTTGTCTATGATCACTTTAAGTAATTGGCTAAAAAAAAAAAAAAAGAGTCATGATACAACCAAAGAAGGAAAAAACAAAAAACGAAAGAAGCGTGAAAAAAAAAAGAAGAGAGAAAAACAAAGGAAAGAAAAAAAAAAAAAAAGAAAAAAAAAAACACAGAGAGAAAAAGAAAAAGGAAAGGAAAAAAAAATTCATGAAAAAAAAAAAAAAAAAAAAGCGGAAAAAAAAGGAAAGAAAAAAAAAGGGAAAAAAATGCATGAAAAAAAAGAGAGAAAAAAAGGAGTGAAATTTTACAATCCAAAGTTGGATAGAAAAGCGAAAGAGGAAATCTTACAATCCAAAGTTGGACAGGGAAGCGAAAAAAATAAATAAGTTGAAAAAAAAAAGTGGGGGCAATTTGTACACACTAAAATTTTAGTGGGCTTTGATTTTGACAAATGAATCCATTAAATATAGGTCAATGTTTAATTAAGTTATTTAATAGGCCCAAGCTTAGTCCACTTAAATTATTTAATTAGTCCAGCCTAAATGGTTAGATAAAAAGATAATTATTCCTAATAAAATATATTTTGAATAATTATTTTTAAGAAAAATTATCATAATATACCCGGTCCGGCCTAGTTATGATTTTATCCTTATTAGGAGAGGACACATGTCATCATCCTATAGATCGAAGAAGCCTATAAATAGAGGCTTGGAGGAAGAAAGAAGGAACACAAATTGAGAGTCCAGAAATCCAGAAACTCAAAAATCCAGAAGGTCCAGAAATTGAGGGAATCAGAAATCCAGAGGGCCAGAATTCCAAAGGGCAAACCTAAAGGCGAAGAACACCAAGCACATCCAAAGTCGTGTAACAAATTATCTCTGAAGACAAAGAACAACAAGCACATCAAATCATGTCGTTCTTCATCCAAATTCCACGGGGATTAACAATAAGCACAACCAAAGATGTGCCGTTCTTCATCCAAATTTCACGGTGATCAACAACAAGCACAGTCAAAGATGTGCCATTCTTCATCCAAATTCTACGGTGATCAACAACAAGCATAGCCAAAGACATGCTGTTCTTCATCCAAATTCCACGGTGATCAACAACAAGCACAGTCAAAGACGTGCCGTTCTTCATCCAAATTCCACGGTGATTCAAGATCAAACTCGTGCAACCTTGGATCCAACCAACTAAAAAGGAGATCGAATAAGAGGACCTTATTCTTTGGAATATTATTACAGAGGATTGTACTCCATCTTTATAAATTAATAAAATATTCTATTTGCTCTCAATTTTGTTTCTTATTTACAAATAACAAAATTTGTGTGTACAAAATTGAAACACACCAGCGGGAAGAAAACAACAGATCCAAAAAAATTGTAAAAAAATTAAAGACAGCATATCCAAACCAAAATTGATTTAAAAAAAAAAAAAAAATTCTAGTTCTACTCCGTTGAGGTTTTTCAATTCTTCAATTGATGGTTTTGGGCAGTTAATTTAATTCCCAAGGAGAAGAATTTGGTAGGGGCTGGAAATAGGAAAATGTGTGAAATGTTGGGTTTGGGTTTGAATTTGTATTTGCATCTGCAGGGTAGAGAGAAAGGAGAGCGGAGATATCGCCAATTGTGGTGTTGGATATGTGGTGGTAGTTTTTTTTTCTTTTTTTTTTGTGGGGGGTAAGGGGGGGGGGGGGTTTGATTGTGGGTAATGGTCTAGTGGTGGTTGGCGGGGTCAGAATTGTGGTAGTAGTTTGGGGTTAGGATGGTGGTGGTTGGTGGCCGATGGTGGTTGTTCATAGATAGAGGAAAGAGAAAGCCCAAAAATAGGTTATGGGTTTTGTAGAGTGAGGGAGGGTGCCGCCGGAAAAGGTGGCAGCAAGGATGGTCCCCTCTTGGATCCCGCAGCCGCATACAAATATGGGTCTCTTCATTAGAAGTGAAGCACCAGTGACATGTCCTTCAACTCCAGCACCACCGACCCTTTCTTCACCACCGAAGTTCCTTGAAGACCGGCATGATACGACTACAACAGCTCTATACACCGCTGCCATGGGGACTGAAGAGGACGAGATGGACGGATTATGTGTCCAGCCACATCAGATTCCACGTATGTCGATTTTGAAGTCAGCAAACACTAGTCATCAAAAATCAAATTTCTCATATATATATATATATATATATATATATATATATATATATATATATGTGTGTGTGTGTGTGTGTGTGTGTGTGTGTGTCATATTTGATTCCTTAAATGCTGTAGGGTCAATTTTGTTTTCTTAAAATTTTGGACCACTCATTTCTGTCAAATTTCTAACAGCAAAGGTAACATTTGCAACAAATAAAATAATTTTGATGGTTAAATGTACACTGAGTCTATTGAGAGAGATAATAAAGTTTAGGGATTTACTGCACTTTACCATTGAATTTTTTGCATTTAACTTTTGGTCCTTGAAATTGCTACCTTTCACATCACCCACTTAAGTTTATATCTTTTGAAATGGCGCCGTTTTTAATCAGAGTGAAAGTGTCTTTTTATTTTTTTTTACCCTTTGTTTTTTTAATTACTTAGGTTGCGTTTAGTAACGAGAAACGTTTCTTATTTTCTGTTGTCAACATCTAAAAAGGCAAAACGAAAACAAAAATCGCGTTCAATAAAATGTTTTTGTTTTTCTATAACAGAAAACGTTTTCAATTTTTGTGAAGAAAAGAGAAAACATCAAAATGATATTTCTTATGTTTTCGACACTAGCAAAGAAACATTTTCATTAATGTTATTGCACAGATACTATTCATTTCAAATAAAATTCATATTATTTGTATTATATACTAAGTTGCATACTAAATGTTAAAAAATATATATATTTTTAATATATAATAAATTAAATATTTTTTATTTGATAAAAATATATTTTAATATATAAAATATTAAATAATAATGTATATGATTTTTTGTGGCAAAATAATTTTTGATATAGAATATAATGTTATTAAATTATTGAGCGGTGAATATTTTATATATTATATATCATATCAATATTATATTATATGTAAATATTAAATTATAATTAATTTACAATATTATAACACAATATATATTTTATTACATATAAGATATATTATTTAATATTTTTTATTCATAATAAATTATCATATGCTAAATATATTATATATCACATAATAAATGTAGACATCATGCATATACATGTATTTATATACATAATTGATGGGAATATATTTGTCTTGGTATATCCAATTTTGTACTTATGATGTATTGGGTGTTTTTAAGATTTATAATTTTAAATTAAATTTTCTAGATTTATGGTTTTTTGATATTAATGGAAGCAAGTGTCGTGCATGAGTGGTTGGGTTGCTCTCTGTGTCTGAGAGTTTGTGTTCAAGTCATCTACCCTTCCCTCTAATTACTAACTTCTAAAATTCTTGACATGAAAAAAATAAAATAGAAATGAAAAAAAATAAAATATAAAATAATTTTTTTTTGATAAATAAAATTTAAAATAAAAAATTTAAAGAATATTATATACATTTTGTAACAAATATGTTGTATTATTGAACACAATTATTGTTTTATGTTTGCAAATTTGTGGCAACAACAAGTGTTAATAAACATAATTTCTGTTTTCTACTTTCACTTAAGAAAACAAAATCATGTTTATGCTTTCTTAAGACTGCAAAAACAGAAAACAAAAACGAAAACGTTACTAAACGCACCCTTATATTTTTTGTTTTCCAATTCTCACATGTTATATATGCATGAGTTCTATCATTATTCATTAATTCAGTAATAGGAATAAAATCTAACTCTTTTAAAATAGAATTCATAAATAAGTCTCGATTTATGTTAAATTGTCTTTACAAATTTAATAAAAAGTATTTAAATTTATTAAAAAATTATTTTTATTAAATTATGTTATAAATAGTAAGGTATCAATTAATTAATTTTGAAGTTTATCTGGAAGGTCAAAAAAATTCACGTGATATTATAATTAGGGTAAAGTACAATGACAGTCTGAGATTTGTCATAAGGACATATATATACAAGTCGGCTATTTTTCGGACATTGACACCCTTAAAGTTTGAAAAAATTGACAAAGACACCCTATAACCACCTGCCATATATGACACCTAGAGAATTGACTAACTTACCATTTGACTGTTTAGTGGACCTTTTTAACTTTACAACTTAATGAATTGGATCAATCTATGCATCATTAACATTTGATGCAAAATAGTGGAGAGGAAAAATCTGCACAAAATAAAAAAATTATAGAAAATTCATTTGAAATCGAAACGGAGCAAACGAAAATGTTTTGGAAAATAAACTAATTTTTTTTTCTTAGTTGGTAGTACTCACACACACATGCATCCACTGAGGCTCGAACCCCTGACCTCTCTTTGAGAAGTAAGGGCTTAATACCGCTAGGCCACTGACCTGTTCGTTGGAAAATAGACTCAAGGAATTATAAAATTGAATATTTTGGTAAGGGTGCAACTTGGGTTGGGCAACCGAACCCAACCCAAGCCCGCCCGATTTTTCCTGGGCTTAGACAATTATTTTTACAAATAGGGTTAAGTCTGTGTTAAAAAATCTCAACCTGAACTTAATTAGGGTTGTGCTTGGGTTGAGATACTAGCAATCTGAACACACCTAAATCCGAATTATAATATTATTTTCATATATATTTTTAATTTTAAATACATTATATATAATGTATAAACTACGATTACCTTTTTTTCTTTACAACTTCATTTGTTAAATCATAACTTATTGTATGTTGACATTTAAGACCATTAAATTTTCTAAGAATTTGTTTGTAATTTATTCAAAATTTATAAAATGTCTTTAAAATTTTTTTTTTTGGTTTAAGAGTAGTTTGATGTAAAACTAATTCAAGATCATATTAAATTTTTGGCGTGAAGATTAGCTATATGAGTAATTCGAACTCACCCCAATTTTTAACATCGAATTTAAACCCGAATATAAAACTAGAAGGATGGGTTGGGCTCGAGTTGAGTAATTAGGGTTGAAAATAAGGTTGGGTTGGGCTTGTGTTTAACATTTCATATAGTGGGTTGGGCTCGAGTAGTTAGAGTTGAGTAGTTATACCTCAAACCCGCCCAACTTGCCCGAGTTGCAGCCCTATATTTTGGTGATGATCGATTTCTAGAACGCTATCAAATAAATAAATTAAAACCTAATTTCAAAGAGTGGAAAATTCTAGACAACAGCTGTTGTCGAACTTTTATCAAAATATCTGTTTGGCCAAAAATTATTGATAAACGCTGAAATATTATACATTTAAGCCCTTAACTTGCATATTTTATTCTCTTGATAATAGTTTTATTTGTAATTTTATGTCGTTTTAGTGTTTTTCTTATTTTCAGGCTCTTAATTATAAAGTCAGTTAAAACCATGGGTTAAGATGATATCCAAAAGATTAGGAGAAGATCACATTCATTGGGTTGAGCCATGATGAAGATCCAAGTTCAATTAGATTTGGAGAAAAGCCCAAAAGAAGTCACAACCTAATGAGAATGGAAATAAGAAGAAAAGGAAGAATCCTTCTCCAACTAGGAAATTATTTCTTGATTTGGACATTGGACCTATTTTGGTATTCCAACTGTATCTCCTTCTGTGAGTTTTAAAATGGCTTAAATTTCTTTTAGTTGAAAGGAAATTCGAAGCTCTACAACTTTGTATTTCATGGAAATTTCATGAAGAAGGAAGTTTACTATGTCAAAACTGAGCTGTAAGACAGCACGAATTTTAGAGTCCGAGTTTGGAAGATTTCCTATTTCCCATTTTGTTTTGGAGTGGTTTCAAAGGCTATAAAAATAGGGCTTTCTTCATAACTAGAGGAAGGGAGGAGGGGCGTTGATTGTATAGTTTAGAGACTTTCTTCAAAGCTAGAGAGGGGTTTTCAAAGACAAGATCAAGCAAGAGAAGATGAAGATGGAGGTTTCCACATCCATGAAGTCTTCTTCCTTCTCCATGAGCGGCTAAACTCTTTTTAAGGGATTGATGTAACCCTAATCTTAACTCCAATGATTTAGTTATTTATTTTATTGGGATTATTTATTGTATGATGTAATGACCCGGTCATTTCCTTTCCTTTTCTTTCTCTCAGATTTTCACGGATATTTTTTTTCCATTGATCTTTTCTTTTCTGAGTTCGGTTTCTCGTCACTTAGTGTCGTCTTGAGTGCTCTGGAATGGTTTCTGAGACTCTTTTCCTTGGATTGACAACTTCCTTTGAGGATTGCGTCAATTTTACATTTTTTATTTTTCGACACTATTCCCTATTTCGTCTTTTTCCCATTTATCGTTTTTTCTTGGATAACCTTATTTGTTGTGCTTGGATTTGATTCCAGTTTTGCATGCATTCATGATATTTGATTTCCATGATATTGGTATTTTCACTTTTGTAGAAAAGCATGTTAAATGTTTACTTTTGTTGTAAAGGGCATGGATGCATAACTTTTTGGTAATTTTCTTAACTTTTGGGGTTTTAGTGTAATTATGCAAAGTAATTATTTTTTTGTCTTAGGGACCATTTTGCAATTTAATTTGGAAGATATTTTCAAAAAGGACCTTTTTGCAATTTTTGAAAATGTGACTAGTGTCACATTCTCATGGAGCCACTTGTTGGCATTTGGGTGGAGTGACTTGGATGCATCATCTTATGATATATGGAAGGTGGAGATTCATCCACTTGTTGGCCTAGGATTGGTGTACTTGTTAGCTTAGATTGTTGACAAGTGTAGGCTTAGGATTAAGCCTAGGAAGGAGCCTTGGATTTATGATAAGTGTAGGCTCACAATTTAGTCTTGCATTATGGTGGTGTCGTTCCTAGTGTCACCAAATTTGTGCAAAAGGAGTAGACTAATATGAGTGCGGCCAAGTTTTGCATTTATAATTTACCACTACTACCTTTCACTAAAAATATAGCAAGGGTGAGTAGGGATTGTCCCAAGGGATTGGTGGGTCGTATTAGGTTGTGGAACCGAGATTAGGGTTAGTAGGTCGAGTGATCAAAAGATTGGTTGGTGATTGAATTACACTAACATGCAATTTAGATTAAAGTAAACAATTAAGTGCAATAGAAGGAAAATAAGAGAGAGAGAGAGAGATCTTGGGGTTTAGAGATCACCACTAAGCATAACTTTTCTATACCCTTAATGAATAATTAATGAGGGGGAAAACATGTATTGCAACAATGGTGTGTGCGTGGTTGTTTCAATAAGCATGGATGACCAATTAAGCATATATTGTCTAGACAACACAATGAGTAGCACAATATATCAAACTAAGCCATTAATTCCTCTTTAAGCTCACAATCCAAACACATCACCAAATTAGAGAAATATGCCACTTGCATTCATAAGTGTGGAACATCAAACAACAAGCATGAATTGTCCTCCCATTTAACATCTAAACTACCACTACACTACAATTAAGCTAATGACATGAAATTAAACTAATTAAACTAAGGGAGAGGCATAATCCATCAAGAAATGAGTATGAACCATCAAATAAACCACAAGATCATTCAATTAAGCACTATGTCTTGACAATCTTTAGATCTATAGCATCAATACACATAGACATGCATTAAGAATACAAAATCTAGAGGCAAGCACATGAACATCTATTCTAGCATACATAGTCATATAGATAGAATAAAATGAACAATTGGAAGCATTAAACTACACAAATCATTCAATAAACAAGATCTATGTATATAAATATGTCAAAACATATATCACAATACAAATCCCCTAAAAAATACATAAATTAAGATGTAGAAAACATGCTTAGGGCTAACTCTAGCCCCAAGAGGATGTCTAGCCACTCATGGATGGTGTCCTCCAGCCCTCAAGGGCTAACTCCATGGTAGAGATTGTTTCTCTTCTTGGTTGATGGAAGAACTCCAAACTTGTGTCTCTAGCCTCCTCTCTTCTTTTCTTCCTCACTAAGAATATGGAAAATTTATCAAGAATCAAGTGTGTAGCCTCTAGTCTAGTATCCTTTGTAAAAGTGGCTCATATTCCTTATATAGGTAGGTCAAATGGCACCCCCAAATATCTAGGCTCGTGCTCCAAGATTCCTTCCCAATGATTGGATATGAGACAACTTTTAGTGAGCTGGAAATTGCATTTTCTCGGATTTGGAGAAGTTCGATCGATCGAACTTGTGGTGAGATTGATCGAACATGGCTGAGATCTATCGAATTTAAGTTAGATAGATCCTCTATGGCGGTGCCTTTTTTAGATAAAGACAAATCTGAGATATTTTGGAGATATTCTTGGGATGAGACAAAAGTGGTAGGTGGGGTGGTACAACTGGATAAGATGGAATCTCTTCGATCGATCTGAAGGAAGTTGGATCGATCGAACTTTGTGGGATCTTTGGATAAGGACAAAGTAGCTCAAATCTATCTTAAAGTGCTGAGATCGATGAACTTTTGATCGATCGAACATTTACTGAGATCGAGCGAACTTATTGAATTTACACCACTTGCTTTCTTTTGCTCCCACTTTGCTCCTTTGTTTGATTCATCTCAAGATTGCTTCAATTATGCTCTTATGTAGCTGAGTTAGCTTATTTTGGCGATAAGTACCTAAAAAGAACAATAACACAAAATTAGTCTAAAGTGGGAAAATAAGATAGCTAAATGTCCTAGAATGCTCAAGCTTAAGGGATTTAAATGCGTATTTTTCAGCGCTTATCATACCCCCAAACTTAAATATTGCTAGTCCCTAGCAATGAACTATAAAGTAAAGGAATGAAATGAACAACTATACAATTATGAATCTAGAAAGCAATAAATGGATAACGCCATTTTCATAGGGAACACGATTGCATTTAGCATATGCAACAAGCCTTTTAAACCCCTAGGTTACCCCTAGTGGACGAGTGAAGTCTCGTGAGGGTTTCCAGAAATGATACCCACAAACATTAAGCTCATTTTCATAAAAGAGGTACCAATATTGCAACAAGCATTGGGAGAAAACTACCTTAAGTATGCAATTTTTCAACCATTTCCAAGCAATCTCCCAAAATTTCAACATCAAGCAAATGAGTATGGTCCTCCACACATCAAGAAAATGATCATGCAAATCAAAACGACACTAAAATCCTTTTTTGAGTGGACTGGCATCAAGTGTGTTGCTATCTAAGCCAACTATGGAAATAACCACATCCTTACCCTCAAACTAGCACACAAATCTAGTACCGATCATTAAGATAAAGAATAGACCTTTTATTAAAGCTTTATTCATCTAGGTGCGCTTATTCTTTTCCCTCGATTTTATTTTATTTTTTTATTTTTTTATTTTTTTATTTTTACTATCCTAAGGATCAAAGATGGAAGCATGGTGCAATGTGTTGATCTATTAAGCTTTCTAGCGATTCATGAGGTCGAGCGTTAGGTCAATGACTCCTAAACCAGACGGCTTTAGGGCATTAGGCGTTCAAACACCTCTACGGACTTACAAGCTCAAATCAACTAGGCTACAAATCAAGACAACCTCCATCTAATCATTTCCCACTTCTCACCTTTTAGGAGAAGTCCTCACTTTTATTGCTTTTGCAAATTCTTCTTTTTTTATTTTTATTTTTTCAATTATTAACATAGAGTTTGGGCTCTCCACCTTTCGGCGCGAGAAATTCAGTGTTTGATGAGTATAGAATCCCAGCTACTCAATGAAAATGGATTGTTATCCACTTTTATTAGAATGAAAGCTTTCAATGTACTACTAGCCCAATTATGATATAACCAATTCAATAATCAACAAAGCATGTATCCCACAAATGAATGCTAGTGTGCGCCTGTGCTAGAGTAGAATCCTCGAGTGAATCTCAAAACAATCACAAAATCAAGATGATGTGGACCACAAATGCAAACAAGATATCATTTTTTCGAAAAATTTACTCCTAAATGGCATTCACAAGGCATACAATGAGTATTGGACTCTCAAGTCAAGCAATTTTTAAACTTTAAGCAATATAGTCCTCGAAAGATCAAAATCATAGCTAGTTATGGACCAATCATAGAAAATTCCTCTAATACACAAGTCATGCTCAAAATTTTAATTTGAAAGCAAATACTGCAATTAACACCATTACCCCCCCAAACTTATATAGCACAGTGTCCTCAATGTGCAAAGAGAACAGAGGAAAGAGTATACCAGTGCAGCTAAGCAAAGAATGGCCAGGACACAAGTATCCAAAGTGGGTGGCATAGCCCCCTCAAACTTGGGATTAACTGTGGTCCTGAAAAGATGGCACTGGATAAAAGTTCATTAGACAACAAAGGGGATAATAACAGTGCACAGTGGACATATAAGTGTGAATGGGATAAGAAATAAAGTAAGGAGAGAGGAAAAAGGGTGGTCCTAAAAAATTCGGGCAGTACTCTCTCTCACTAAAGTCACTGGAATGCACCTGATGGAGTCAGACAGATAAATATTGATAAGTGCATAAATGTTACACATTTCAGCACCTAAGCTAGGGTATTTCAGTCTTTGCATCTATCTTAATTTCATGTTTTAGTCTTAATTTATGTTTATGTGTATTTTAGGGTAATAAAGTTAAAATGAGCTAATTTTGGTTCACTAAATCCTTTTTGGAGTCAAGCAAAGATATTCAGAAAAAGCTCAGAAAATGGCAAAAAGGAAGTCGCAGCCCATTGCTTGTGTAGTGTGTTTATTCTTCAACGCGGTAAATCTTAGGCCTTTGATGATATTCCCAAAGATGAAGAAGCAAACCAATGAGCTCGGGGCCAAAATGGAGCTAAATAGGGCTTAAAGGAAATTTCCAACTCTAGGGGATTGATCCCCTAGGGTGGGGGATTGATTCCCCAGGACTTGGCAACATTATAGGATTTTCTTATTGTTTGGGCTTATTTTGTGAACTATTGGGCTTTAAAAGGGTTATTACTTAAGGCCCAGTGAGCCATTAGTTTAGGGTTAGTTTTTATTTTATTTAAGAGAGAGTTTTATTATTTAATTATTAAGTTTTATTTTTTCTGTATGGTGATATCACATTCTCTCTGGGGAAAAAGGAAAAGCTAGGGTTTGAAGAACTTTTTACAGAGGCTTTGTCTACAATTGAAGGAAGAAGAAGAAGGAGCCAAAAGATGGGGATGGAGCTTGTTAACACCATGATCATCTTCTCCATGAGCTAGTTCTTCACTTAGGGCTTGGATGAGCCCTAAGTTCATGTAACCCTAACCTTTGTTTTTCTTTTCTTGGGGAATTATTATGTTGTAATTAAATATATGGCCTTGTGATTTATTTATATATACATGCTTGATTTGATAAATTAGGGCTTGTATTGATTAATTCTTCAATTGATTCTATATGAAAATTGCATGTCTATGTGTGATTGATTTAGAATTATACTCTACACTAGATACTTCTTTTAGTTGTGTTTAGTGATGGCCATAGCATGAGACTTAGTTGATACAATTGTCAGTTAATTTGATGGATAAAGGATTAGTTTTGATGGGTTGTTCTACAAATTAGCATATTGTCATTAAGTAATTGTAGTAAAGTGGCAATTTGTGCTTGATTATGTTAATCCATACTTCTAATTACAATTAGTATTATCCTCTTGATTGATGTGTGCTTTTATCGGATACATTTGTTAATGTGTATGGTGGGTTATAACGTAGTCTTGAATGGGTTTTACACTTTAGTTTAATTGTCATTAGGTAGACAATTCATTCTTAATGTTGTTAATCTATGCTTATAATTGTGATTTGTGATGATAATGTGACCACATCTATAATTACACTAATGAATTCCCCATTAATAGAAAGCATATAGTTAATTGCATGGGCTTAGTGGTGAATCCTAACCCTAAGACTCTCTTCATATCTTTTTAATTATTAGTTTAATTTAATTTAATTTACTTGCATTGTCATTTCTATTTCCATGCTTTCGATTTAACTCTAGTTTAATCACTTCACCAAAAATCTTTTTCTCTCTCTCTATCTCTCTCTCTCTCTCTCTCTCTCTCTCTTATGCAATCTCATTAGCACTAAAATCAAGTTTAATCCTAACACGTGTTCAATCTCTTGGGTTCGATCCCTTCTTGCTTCATACTACATAGTATAAGTGTCTAACGGTTTATAAATTATAAAATATGATGCCCACTTGACATTAATTCTAAACCTAAAGTGTTGTGCATTATTTTATGCACACGCTCGGGTCGCATCATAATTTTGGCGCCATTGCCGGGGATTGACGGTTTAGTTGGAATTGAATTAGGCATTAGGGCTAATATGATTGTTTTCTTTAAATTACTATTTTCTTACAAATCCCTCTTGTTCAATTATGTACTTGAAAAGAAGAGGAGCAAGCATTGGATCTTGGCACCATTATGACGTTGTTACTACGGACTTTGTGAGCTTCCTTGAATTTCTTTTACTATAATTGTTCAATTTTCTACATGCTTGTGAGATAGCCCTTGTCGAGACTATCACATTGTTTAAATTCTTGTCCAAGCATAAGCCCAAAAGGAGGCTATTACTTTCTTGATAGAAAGCATCGGCCCGTGTGGAGGCAATTTAATTTTGTGTATTGATATAACATGGGAGTATGGGAACATCATATGTGGAGGTGGTGAATTATTGTTGATTGTTGTTCTGGTTTGTTGTTTCTAGGAGAATTCTTCCCATTCTTGATTATCCCACATTTAATGGAAAACCAATTCTAAAATCTAGGGCATATGGATAATCTAGGTGAGTATCACCCTCTTAATGGGCATCCACCTCAAGGTGTGCATCCACCCTTGAGAATTCCACATCCTAATGTGTTTCCACAACCCAATCAAATGCAACAACCTCCAATAATACCAATCAATCCTCAAGATCGTGTAGTGTATCCCCTAAATCCTCAATTATCTCTTCGGGATCTATAATGACCCGGATTTTTTGGACAAATTTTTTTCCGTTGTCTTTTCCCTTCTGAGTTTGGTTTCTTGTCGATTAGTGTCGTCTCGAGTGCTCTGGAGTGATTTCCGAGACTCTTTTCTTTGGATTGACAACTTTCTTTGAGGACCGAGTCATTTTCGCATTTTTTCGTTTTACGACACTATTCACCTTTTGTCTTTTCCCTATTTAGTCTTTTTTCCTATTTCGTCTTTTCCTCGTTTGTCACTCTGTTTGCGTAACCACACTTCTTGTGTTCGGAGTTGGTTTCTGACTTCACGTATCTTCATTCTCAGTGGTTTCCATGAGATACGTATCCTTACTTTCCTAAGAAAGTACTCTGGTTGCTCCCGGTGCCTATAGGGGTATAAATGTAAAGTTCTTTGGAAACATTTCCTTTTCTTGGGGTGTTTTTCATAAATATCTTTTGAAGATATTTTATTTCAGTGGTATTTGGGGCAGTTTCGCAGTTTTCACTTTTTGGAGGGGTCATTGTGCAATTAATGAAAGTTATTTCTCAATGCCTTGTTTTTAGCCTGGATCCTCGTATGGGATTCATTTTCATATTTTGTCGAGTTGTGAACTCTTAGAATTTCCTCCTAGACGATATTTTCCAGTTTCAGGGTTTTTGGCCCTAGTTTACGCCAAACTTGTTTTGGGCATAACTCTCTGCTCGGGACTCGATTTTTGACGTTATTTCTTCTGTTGTTCATATTTACTCATTTGAAATCTTTTTTGTTCATAGAGTTTTGCCGTTTGAGTGTGTCTGCTCAGATTTCACTTTTCCGGACCTGGCGGGGCCCGTTCGGGACACTTTTTGAGTTTTTCTATAAATAGGGGGCCTTTAAGTGAAAAATCAGGTTTTTGCTCTCTTTCTCCTCTCTCTTGGCCGGATCTAGAGGCAGCCATGGCTGCCATCTTCTCTCTCTTCTTTTAAGCTTCTTCCCTTCAATGAAATACCTTAATGCCTTAGTGTTTATTATTCCCCTCGGCGAGGCCTTCGATTCCAACCAACTGGAATCTCGTTTTGGCCATTTCTTGAGTTCGGATTTGAAGTCAAGTTGTGTTTTTGATGGGGCTTCCTTAGGATTCATGTTCGTGGTGTTGTACCGGACAAAACCTAGAAGTTTTGTCGGATTCGGAGCCGATTTATTTTAGTGGGGGTTTGAGATTTCATCTCAAATGGAGGTAGGGAATGTTTTAGGCTTTTGTGTGTGTTGTATTGAGTATTTAGCATGATTATACAACTTATATATGTGCCTTGTATCAAATCTAGAAAGTTGGTAATTATTGATTTTTTGTATAAGATTTAAAATTCATGACGATATATAACTTTGATTTGAATTGTGGCATGGTAGAAAATCTTGTTTTAACATATTGGTTAACATATGTTAAATTTGAATTAATTAAATAAGAATTGCTCTTTTTAATTAATATTTATCTTTTGTAAAAGATTAAAGTTCATGGCCGTACCTTGCATGAAATTGAGTTGTATTATGCTTCTAAATTAAGTTTTGGCATGTTTGTTAACATACTTTAATTTGAGAGTATTTGGTTGAGTTTGAAAATCTAGAGGCTTTAATTAAGAGAATTAATTAAAATCTATTTTTTGTGGTTTCATGGGCCTAATTAAGCTTTTGTGTGAATGTACGTAATGACCATGATATGTCTATTAGCATATATTAAATTGGAGCCAATTGGAAATGATTTAAAATCTAGAGAGTTTAATTATTTTGATGCAATTAGATTCTATCTTGTTTATCCATGGATTTAATCATGTTTTAAAAGGTGCTTCTATTTTAAGATCATGGATTTAGACTTGTGAAGTATTCACTTGATTGTGTTATATGCATTGAAGGGCATTGTTGTTAAATTTATATTTGTAAGAGTATGTTTCTAGATGAATATATTGTTTGCTTGTGATTTCGTAGCACTATGGATATGAAATGCTTATTATGCACAATTCAGAGTATATATTGCTAACTTGTTACTATGTAGTAGTAATATGTATAAGTTATGAACTTATTTGGCTTACTTTGGAATCTTGGAACATTATTGAGTTGAGATGGCTAGGGTTTGGGTCTAGTATGAGGACGTGAGTCCTCTAAGTCATTGAGATAGTGCGCACTTAGGGTGGTCTTCTATGTGGGTTAGTGCCCGGAATAACCATTAAGGTCTCGGTAGAATTCCAAGCGTGATATCCAAGTCTCCCACTTTTTGTTTTCGTATTCAATTCCAAGTTGACAATCTTGTTTACCTTGTTAACTTGTGGTTTTGGCTATTGGCGATTTTGATGTTGTTAAGTACATCCATACTAAATTGTTATATTTAGTTGATTTCACACTTTTAGATTTCTAGTTGATAACCTAGAGAATCTATGTCTTGATGTGTGGTATTAGATATTCTATTATGCTAAATTGTTATATTTAGTTGATGTTGTATTTTAGACTTTAAGTTGATAACCTTGAGAATCTATATGTTGTTGTTTTATGTAAGCATGCGCATATGTAATTGCTTTGTGTAAGCATGCTCCTATGTTGTTGCTTTGCATAAGTATGATCCTATGTTGCTAAAATTGCATGAATGAAGTGATTAATGTTAGAAATGATCTTATGTAGCTAGGATGCTCCTTGAGTCTCACATTTGATATAGACGTTAGGTGGAATGAACCACAATAATTAAATCATGCAAACTTGTAAAACGTAGGTCGATGCATGCTCATTTCCAACGAGTAGCTTTATGTTACTCACCCCTACGATACTGGGGCCTATTTTAGGTACAAGAATCAAAGTTAAGGTCTTCATTATGCTTGGATGGTTTGTGGACTTGGAGACTTCCATTTTTGTGAAGGTTGGCTTGGAATGCCGATTGTAGTCTTATATGTCAACATGTGTACATTTGATTCCTTATATGTAATGTGTACATGAGTACACTCTTTACGATGTATTTGACATGTATGAGATGAGGCCGGAGGCCAATGACATGTAATTTGTATCCTATGTAATTTTTGACTTCATGGAATGTTATGAAAGTATTGAAAAATATTGAGTTTTTGCTTCACCATGTTTGCATTGGGTGTGGGAATTCCATTTTGATTCTTCCATTAGCATTCATTCACCATGTATGAAGTGTGGCCAAGGGCCAAACGACATTTTGAAACCATTTCATGATTTTAAATTCCAAGTTTTCGTTCCAAACTTTATTTTTGGCATTTTGGCCGTTGGGGGGTCATATTTTGTATTGGCCATATTTTTGGGCCATGGACCATTGTAGCACATCTTACTAGGTAAGTTACATTTGCCTGCATGGTCGTTTCCGGGCAAAGCTTCTTCTTTGGTGAAATGAGCCTTCTACAGACTCATTTTACACTTTTGTTACATATTCTGACCTAAAGGTATTTTGAGAATTTTCTTTCAAAAATAAATTCCATTCTTCGCATGGCCACTTAGAAAATGTGATTTTAGGGGGGCTTTCTTCTTCATGTTTTTCCATAAAATGCCATCTTGGCATCGGAAATCGCATCCGAAGTTCAACTCTCAGTTTTTAAATTTAGCAACTTTTTGGACCCTCTGGACCAGTTTTCTTGGGAGGGCATTTTGGGCATTTTACAGTGAGTTTTTTTCAATTTTTCGCACTTAACATGTATAAAACTCAATTTTGAGGGGGGTTTCTTCTTTACATTTTTCCATAAAATGCCATCTTGGCCCTCAAATTTCCATTTTCCCCGGAAAAACTGTTGCTGCCAGGTTTTTAGGTTGCACTTTACTGCCCTCTTCACATGTAAACGGTTATGAGGGGTTTCGTAACCGGTTACATGTGCATGGGCAGTGTTTTGGTCATAAGTTTTGACCTCCTAACCGGTTAGGAAGGTCTCCTAACCGGTTAGATGTTCATGGGTTGCCTCTTTTGGACCGTTTTGCCCCTTCTTCTTCCGTTAGCCATATCTTCTTCATCCAGACTCCAAATCAAGTGATTCTTGAGTCTAAATTCATTAATTTTTCATTGTCTTTCCATTGGTGTAATTGGTGGCACCCACTTTTAATCTAGAAATGACATTTTTGCCCCTAGGTTCATTCTTGTTCGTTTTTGAAACGTTGCTTCCGCATTTGTTTCCTTTGAGTTCCATGACCTTGTTGAGGGTCACATTGGCGTCTTAGTGTCATATTGTATCTCTAGAGACCGTTGTTTTGTCTTTTGCTTCCTCATTTTGGATCCATTATCGGGTCATCTTTCGGTTCATCACTGACGCACCGGGTTGGGCCGTCACAAGTGGTATCAGAGCTCCTTGGTTTGAAAACCTTAGGACGACGGGTTTTGGGTGCATATCATGCTTTTGTTGCCATGCTCTATGTGTTTATATGCTTTATGATAACATGTTTATTTGCTTACGTGCTACATGTTGTATGCCGTTTGTTTAGCATTATTTTATTCTAATGTAAAGAGCATGACACGTGGCGTATGCTACATTAGAATTGTATATGCATAATTGTGTTGCATATTTGGCATGACACGGGATTGGTCATTGAGGCACGAGTTGAGGTTGATGGTGATTGTAGTCACAGTCTCGTTGTGGTATAGGTTATTATCGACCTAGCATTGGTTTTGAGGTAGGTGGATGGTCACTTTTTGTTTAGGCTCTTGTGAGATGAGTCATTTGGCGTTACCGTAGTGATGGATTTGTTGCTTTTGGGCCATTATGATGTTATGGACCTCTTAGGATCCATGATTGTTTAGGATGATTCCTCTGGAACTTGCGTTTTTTCGTGGGCGGGTACATTTGTGGGCGGGTGCATGGCACTGTCATGCTACCTTGCTGGCTAGCTACAAGCGCAGTTCGGATGGAATCAGTGTTGGTTTTGTTTTGATAGCGTTGTCCTTTTGATCGATGATGATGATGGTTGTTTTGGGATCAGTTGTGGTGATTGATTTAGTTGTTATTGGTATGGCTGTAGTTGCCATTTTCCTTGAGGAGTTCTTGCGTGATGACGCTTTTGGGATCAAGTCGATTGATTGATGTTACGGATAGTGAGAGCACTGCACTGTTAGTGTCACTTGTAGTGTCACCTCTAGATTCGGAGATGGATTGTTAGAGTCTCACCGTTGTGGTAAGGGCTCACGTTTGTTTGGAGACAGGTTGTTGTCTCATTGGTTTTGGAGACAGTTTATGACTAGGAATTGTCCTTTCTTTTCTTGGACACTCTAGGACATGATACCCATAGGGTTCATTGGTGCATCATTTTGTCTTATGCAGTTTCGTTTACTACCATGTTAGTAGTATGATTTATGTTATTGTGATGCATGAGTAGGTGGAGGTCTATCCACATTTGCCTTCTTATTGTGTGGGCCTTCTTTATATGCTTAGAGATGCCATGTTGTTACTGTACTTTTGTAACATGCTTTTGTGCTTACGTGGAGACGTGTTGCATGTACCTTTGATTTTTATCTATGTGAGTAGATTTTCCTTCTGGTAGTTGTATTCCCTATCATATGCATGACTTCCAAGTTTGGTTTTCCCATTCGTTTCCCTCGGTCGCACGTAGTGTGTATGCGGGTTTCCACAAGGGTTTTGTGTTGGTTTGTGTTAGGGACTTCACAAGGAGTGAGTCTCTTCTCTTCATTGCATTATGCACAGTTTTGGGGTTGGTTGGTCCGTGAGGATCACTATCGTTCTCTTGAGTCCTTGGTGAGGATTTGAAGGATTTTGGTCGACTTACTTCCATGTAGGGGGTGAAGTCTTTGACCTAGTTGTCTTTCATTTCAGAGATGGAATCGTGGTGCTGTCCTTTTCAGGACTGGTGGTTCCCTTTCTTTCGTGTCTTCCCTTGGGGAGTTTTTGCCGTGGTTGTTGACGGCTGTAGTGTTCAGAGTGAGTTGATTGGTGTGAGATCATTTTGTAGGGATACATATCCATATCATTGAGGATTTGTTTGACTTGTGAGGTGAGCTCGATGCTCTTTTGAGAATGTCTTTTGGAGACTTGTTTCTATTTTGGAGACCTGGATGTGGTTAACTTTTAGGAAAAGTTTTGGAGGATTGCTGTTGGATATGGCTTGTTGTGGAGTTTCTCGTCCTAGTTATGATTAGGCATAGTTTTGAGGAATTGTAGTTCTGATGATTGGTTGTGGATCAAAGATTGAGGAATTTTGATTTAGCTTGGTGTTTCCAAGTACGATTTTGAGAGACTCATTTGTGACCTTGGTTGTTGGTAGTTTGATGTGTGTGCCACTTGGTGGACTAGTATTTTGAGGATTTAGTCATCCATGATAGGGATGCGGATCTGATGTTTAATTACGGTGTAGTCTTGTAGTTGATCTGTTTCAGGGAGATATGAAGGACTTTCGATGAAATGTCTTATTGTGAGGTTCATTTTGATTTCTTTAGGCGTTGATTTGTTTGTCAGGTTTTGGATTCCTAGTTAATGTTGTTAATAGGGGTATTTTGAAACATTGGAGATGTTGGTTTTGTTGTATTGAGGATTTAAGGCCTTAAACATAGCGGTACCTATAGCATTGTTGTTAGAGTTTTGGGATTGGCCAAGATGGTCTGGCCAGACATCTTTGGACCATATCTCAACTCTCACAAAATGTTGGTCTCCGTAGCGCTTTTGGAAATGATCATTTTTGACATTAATATCATTTGTATCGAGAGGTTTCTTGATTAGACCTAGTGGGGGGCAGGTTATGAATTAGTGCCTTATACTGTCATGCTACCGTACAAAGTTGTGTGTTGTGGGCGAGTACTAGTTGCCGTCGATGCTACCTTACTGACGAGTAAGTGTAGGCAGGCACTAGGTACTGTCATTGCTACCACACATTTAAGTACGTCGTGGGCGGGTTTTGGTCACTATTTGTACTGCCACGTTATGTTTGTTCTGTACCCTGATTTGATATGTGGTTATCTTGGAGTTCTTTTAGTGATTGTTTTTGGTTCCTTATGATGGTTTGTCAGGAGGGACGCTTACGGTTGTTGTTTTCCGTTCTTTTGTCTGACCTTAGGTTCTCTGTGTGAGTTTAGACTTGTCGTGTGGCTATGTGGTCACTTTTCCCTTGAGGGGTCGTCATGTCATGAGCACGCGGGTGCAATTGACAATGGTTTGTGTGTTCCTTTCAGCTTTGAGGTCGCTGGTGTAGCACATTGTAAGGGATACTCGGAGATGTACTTTGTAGTTATCCTGGTTTTGTTTTCTGTTTTGTTGGGCTGGATTTCAGGGATGAAATCCCTTTAAGGTGGGAAGGTTGTAATGACCCGGATTTTTCGGACAAATTTTTTTTCGTTGTCTTTTCCCTTCTGAGTTTGGTTTCTTGTCAATTAGTGTCGTCTCGAGTGCTCTGGAGTGATTTCCGAGACTCTTTTCTTTGGATTGACAACTTCCTTTGAGGACTGAATTATTTCCGCATTTTTTCGTTTTACGACACTATTCACCTTTTTTCTTTTCCCTATTTCGTCTTTTCCTTGTTTGTCACTCTATTTGCGTAACCACACTTCTTGTGTTCGGAGTTGGTTTCTGACTTCACGTATCTTCATTCTCAGTGGTTTCCATGAGATACGTATCCTTACTTTCGTGAGAAAGTACTCTAGTTGCTCCCGGTGCCCATAGGGTCATAAATGCAAAGTCCTTTGGAAATATTTCCTTTTCTTGGGGTGTTTTTCGTAAATATCTTTTGAAGATATTTTATTTCAGGAGTATCTGAGAAAATATCTTTTGGAAGATATTTTCATTCTGGGGCAGTTTCGCAGTTTTCACTTTTTGGAGGGGTCATTGTGCAATTAATGAAAGTTATTTCTCAATGCCTTGTTTTGAGCCTGGATCCTCGTATGGGATTCATTTTCACATTTCGTCGAGGCATGAACTCTTAGAATTTCCTCCTGGACGATGTTTTCCAGTTTCAGGGTTTCTGGCCCCAATTTACGCCAAACTTGTTTTGGGCATAACTCTCTGCTCGGGACTCAGTTTTTGACGTTGTTTCTTCTGTTGTTCATATTTGCTCATTTGAAATCTTTTTTGTTCATAGAGTTTTGCCGTTTGAGTGCGTCTGCTCAGATTTCACTTTTCCGGACCCGCCGGGGCCCGTTCGGGACACTTTTTGAGTTTTTCTATAAATAGGGGGCCTTTAAGTGAAAAATCAGGTTTTTGCTCTCTTTCTCCTCTCTCTTGGCCGGATCTAGAGGCAACCATGGCTACCATCTTCTCTCTCTTCTTTTGAGCTTCTTCCCTTCAATGAAATACCTTAATGCCTTAGTGTTTATTGTTCCCCTCAGCGAGGCCTTCGATTCCAACCGATTGGAATCTCGTTTTGGCCATTTCTTGAGTTCGGGTTTGAAGTCAAGTTGTGTTTTTGATGGAGCTTCCTTGGGATTCATGCTCGTGGTGTTGTCCCCAACAAAACCTAGAAGTTTCGTCGGATTTGGAGCCGATTTATTTTGGTGGGGACTTGAGATTTCATCTCAAATGGAGGTAGGGAATGTTTTAGGCTTTTGTGTGTGTTGTATTGAGTGTTTAGCATGATTATACAACTTATATATGTGCCTTGTATCAAATCTAGAAAGTTAGTAACTTTTAATTCTTTGTATAAGATTTAAAATTCATGATGATATATAACTTTGATTTGAATTGTGGCATGGTAGAAAATCTTATTTTAACATGTTGGTTAACATATATTAAATTTGGATTAATTAAATAAGAATTGCTCTTTTTAATCAATATTTATCTTTTGTAAAAGATTAAAGTTCATGGCCGTACCTTGCATGAAATTGAGTTGTATTATGCTTCTAAATTAAGCTTTGGCATGTTTGTTAACATACTTTAATTTGAGAGCATTTGATTGAGTTTGAAAATCTAGAGGCTTTAATTAAGAGAATTAATTAAAATCTATTTTTTGTGGTTTCATGGGCCTAATTAAGCTTTTGTGTGAATGTATGTAATGACCATGATATGTCTATTAGCATATATTAAATTGGGGCCAATTGGAAATGATTTGAAATCTAGAGAGTTTAATTATTTTGATGTAATTAGATTCTATCTTGTTTATCCGTGGATTAATCATGTTTTAGAAAGTGCTTCTATTTTAAGATCATGGATTTAGACTTGTGAAGTATTCACTTGATTGTGTTATATGCATTGAAGGGCACTGTTGTTAAATTTATATTTATGAGAGTATGTTTCTATATGAATATATTGTTGGCTTGTGATTTCGTAGCACTATGGATATGAAATGCTTATTATGCACAATTGAGAGTTATATTGCTAACTTGTTACTATGTAGTAGTAATATGTATAAGTTATGAACTTATTTGGCTTATTTTGGAATCTTGAAACATTGTTGAGTTGAGATGGCTAGGGTTTGGCTCTAGTACGGGGACATGAGTCCTTTAAGTCATGAGATAGTGCGCACTTAGGGTGGTCTTCCCTGCGGGTTAGTGTCCGGATTAACCATTGAGGTCTCAGTAGAATTCCGAGCGTGATGTCTAAGTCTTCCACTTTTTGTTTTCGCATTCAATTCCAAGTTAACAATCTTGTTTACCTTGTTGACTTGTGGTTTTGGCTATTGGCGATTTTGATGTTGTTAAGTACATCCATACTAAATTGCTATATTTAGTTGATTTCACACTTTTAGATTTCTAGTTGATAACCTAGAGAATCTATGTCTTGATGTGTGGTATTAGATATTCTATTATGCTAAATTGTTATATTTAGTTGATGTTGTATTTTATACTTCAAGTTGATAACCTTGAGAATCTATATGTTATTGCTTTGTGTAAGCATGCGCATATGTAATTGCTTTGTGTAAGCATGCTCCTATGTTGTTGCTTTGTGTAAGCATGATCCTATGTTGTTAAAATTGCATGAATGAGGTGATTAATGATAGAAATGATCTTATGTAGCTAGAATGCTCCTTGAGTCTCACATTTGACATAGACGTTAGGTGGAATGAACCACAAAAATTAAATCATGTAAACTTGTAAAACGTAGGTCGATGCATGCTCATTTCCTACGAGTAGCTTTATGTTACTCACCCCTACTATACTGGGGCATATTTCAGGTACAAGAATCAAAGTTGAGGTCTTCATTATGCTTAGATAGTTTGTGGACTTGGAGACTTCCATTTTTGTGAAGGTTGGCTTGGAATGCCAATTGTAGTCTTATATGTCAACATGTGTACATTTGATTCCTTATTTGTAATGTGTACATGAGTACACTCTTTACGATGTATTTGACATGTATGAGATGAGGTCGGAGGCCAGTGACATGTAATTTGTATCCTATGTAATTTTTGACTTCATGGAATGTTATGAAAGTATTGAAAAATATTAAGTTTTTGCTTCACCATGTTCGCATTGGGTGTGGGAATTCCATTTTGATTCTTCCATTAGCATTCATTCACCATGTATGAAGTGTGGCCAAGGGCCAAATGGCATTTTGAAACCATCTCATGATTTTAAATTCCAAGTTTTCATTTCAAACTTCGTTTTTGGCATTTTGGCCGTTGGGGGGTCATATTTTGTATCGGCCATATTTTTGGGTCATGGACCATTGTAGCACATCTTACTAGGTAAGTTACGTTTGTGTGCATGGTCATTTCCGGGCAAAGCTTCTTCTTTGGTGAAATGAGCCTCTTACGGACTCATTTTACACTTTTGTTCCATATTCTGACCTAAGGGGATTTTGGAAATTTTATTTGGGAAATAAATTCCGTTCTTCACATGATCACTTAGAAAATGTGATTTTAGGGGGGGTTTCTTCTTCGTGTTTTTCCAGAAAATGCCATCTTGGTATCAGAAATCGCATCCGATGTTTAGCTCTCAGTTTTTAAATTTAGCAGCTTTTTGGACCCTCTGGACCAGTTTTCTTGGGAGGGCATTTTGGGAATTTCACGGTGAATTTTTTTCGAGTTTTCTTGCGTGTCACGTAGAAAACTCGATTTTGAGGGGGGTTTTTTCTTTAATTTTTTTCCAAAAAATGCCATCTTGGCCCTCAAATTTCCATTTTTTCCGAAAAAACCCTTGCTGCCAAGTTTTTGGGTTGCACTTTACTGCCCTCTTCACATGTAAATGGTTACGAGGGGTTTCGTAACCAGTTAGATGTTCATGGGTTGCCTCTTTTGGACCGTTTTGCCCCTTCTTCTTTCGTTAGCCATATCTTCTTCATCCGGACTCCAAATCAAGTGATTCTTGAGTCTAAATTCATTAATTTTTCGTTGTCTTTCCAATGGTGTGCTCGGTGGCAACCACTTTTAAGCTGGAAATGATGTTTTTTCCCCTAGGTTCATTCTTGTTCGTTTTTGAAACGTTGCTTTCGCATTTGTTTCCTTTGGTTTCCGTGACCTTGTTGAGGGTCACATTGGCGTCTTAGAGTCATGTTGTATCTCTAGAGACCGTTGTTTTGTCTTTTGCTTCTGCATTTTGGATCCGTTATCGGGTCATCTTTCGATTCATCACTGACGCACCGGGTTGAAAAACTTGGGCCGTCACAGGATCACTACACTGCAAATGAATATAATGCGCAAACATGCATCTGGTTGCCAAACTTTCGGGCAACCCATTATGAAATCAAGCCTTCAACCATCCAAATATGCCCTATTTTCTATGGGGTGAGCAATGAAGAACCACATAAACATTTAGATGAGTTTTTGGAAGTTTGTTCAACCGTGAAAATCATGGACCTTCTGGAAGAAGTCTTAAAAATGAAGCTTTTTCCTTTCACTCTTCAGGAAAAGGCTAAATATTGGTTCAATAACTTGAGGGCAAATTCAATCACATCTTGGGCTCAACTACAATATAAATTCCTAAAAAAATTTTACCCCGCAAGTAGAACCGATGCTATGAGAGCTTCTATTCGTGAATTCTCCCAAAATGAGGGAGAACCTTTGCATGAAACATGGGAGCGTTTGAATGATTTGCTACGGAAGTGTCCACATCACGACATTCCAAAGTGGCAGTTAGTTCGCTACTTTTATGAAAGCTTATCCGATACCCAAAAAGGTATGGTTGATGCTTCATGTGGAGGAGCCTATTTGGACAAAAATGAAGACGATGTGTGGCATCTTTTTGATCGCATGAGAAAAAATTCAATGTATCGTTCTTCATCGTCTTGATTTGGCTAAAATTTGAATGAAGGAGGGAAGAAAACCTCCAGTCTTTCTCAAGTGGAGAGTTCCATGGAAATTGCCGTCGAAGTCAAAAATCTTACTCAAAGGTTCGATAAATTTCTTTCGAGCCAAAACCCGGCAATTCAATCATCCAACTCTTTCCATTCTCAAAGTGTGATGTGCATGACTTGCTCTAGTTATACTAACAATACTTCCAATTGTCCTCTTGGACAAGTTTTTCTGAGTGAGTATCAAGAACAAGTCAATGCTGTTTTCATTCATTCGAAAAGTAATCCAAATTCTAACTCCTACAATTCCGGATGGAGTGATCCTCACTTCTCTTAGAGAAATCAAGGAGGAGGTATCGTTCCTCCTCTTCGTAAAAATTCTTAAGAAAAGTATGTACCTCCCCACCTTCGAAATGCAAAGTCTCAAGCATACCACTCTCTATCTTATCCTCCTCCAAATGTGAATCAATTCTCCAATTCTCATTCTTCAAATTATCAATCTTACTCTTATCCACCTCAAGAGCCTCCTAGAAATTCCACTTTTGAGGACAAGGTTTTAGAAGCTTTGGGTGATTTTTGAAAGGAAAATCAAGTGTTTCATTCGCATTCTCAATCAATTGCAAAACTTGAAGCCCAAATTGGGCAAATGGTTCAAACAATGAAAGGGAAAGGGCCAATTCAACCAAAACTTAACCAAAAGGCATACTCCATTTCCATTTTGAGGAGTGGAAGAAAAATTGATAACAAAGTTGAGAGACCTAGTGAAGTTAATGTTCCGGTGCAACCAAGTGTTAGCCCATTTCCCATTCCCAATTCCATTCCTACTTCACTAGAGGCAAGTGGTCACATTGAGGAGCCAATTCCATCATCATCATCTTCCTCCCATGTAGAGAAGCCTTATGAGCTAAAAGCTCCATTTCCTCAAGCTTTAAACTCTACTCCATTTTCGAGGCAAGAAGGAAAAATCCATGACATGGTGGAAGTTTTTAAACAAGTTAAAATCAACCTTCCTCTTCTTGATGTTATTCGACAAATTGCACCATATGCCAAGTTCTTGAAGGACTTGTATACTCAAAAGAGGAAGAACAAGGGACCAAGCCCAAAGAAAGTGCTTCTCATGGAGCAAGTAAGCTCTATCATTAAGCTTAACACCCCACCTAAGTTCAAAGACCCCAGTGCGCCAACCATCTCTTGTACCATAGGGAACCATGAGGTCAAAAGGGTTCTTCTTGACTTAGGGGCTAGTGTTAATGTTATTCCTTACTCCATGTATCTTCAATTAGGTTTGGGAAACCTTAAGCCAACTTCGGTAGTTATTCAACTCGCCGATAGGTGTACAAAACAACCAAGGGGAATTGTTGAGGACATCCTCATCAAAGTCGACAAATTCTATTTCCCGGTTGATTTTGTTGTGCTTTACACTTAGCCGGTTCCCAATACTACCACTTACATTCCCATCATTTTAGGAAGACCATTCCTTGCCATCGCTAATGCGACAATCAATTGTTGGTCCGGCATTATGGACATCTCTTTTGGCAATATGATGGTTAAGCTTAATGTTTTCAACACAAGCCAACATCCCATCGATGAAGGCGAGTGTTTCATGGTGAATGTCTTGGATGAAATTGTTGAAGAAGTCTTTCCTTCCATTCCTTCCATTCCTTTTGAAGATCCTCTTGAGGCATGCCTCTCTTACTTCAATATCGACGCATTTGACATTGAAAGCTCCATATTTGAAGTTAATTCTCTAATGGACTCTGTGGCCATCTTAAACTTCTCGTTATGGAAAAACTCAGAAGAACCTCTTCCTCCAATCGCAAGTACTCTTTCTTATCAAAAAGAGGAAGAAGTTGTAAGTTCACTAATGGCCAATCCAATTTATAAGGACATTCCTTGTAATATTGAGCATGAAGTCATTGAGGCGACCTTAGTGAAAGAGGAGAAAATGATCAATGTGGAAGTTGACAAAAAGGATGAAGAGATTGAGTTTCATAATAATCCAATCGAGTCATTGAAAGACATTACCTTGCCAAGTGCAAGGCCGATCATGATGGACTTTATTTTTAAGACCGTGGATAAAAGGGAACAAATTGCATCTTCCATCATTTCTTTCCAAATCATTCTTTTAGGGGATGTATTCATTGTTGTGAGAGAATATCCATTGGAGAAAATAGATAAACGGATCAATGAGCATGTCTTATATCTAGTTTTTTATTCTTTCGACTAGTGAGTCACCCCAATGTCTTTCTAGTGACGTTAAACACTAGTTTTTCGTAAAGTTCCCGACTTTACTTCTCCTTCATTTCTCTTTATTTTATTTCTTACATCTTCGTCTAAATAAAATTTTATTTTATTTTCTTCTTTTACTTTATTTTATTTTTTGTACAATTCTGCTTTCAAAAATTCAAAATAAAAAAAAAAAAAAAAAAAATTGTAATGGGTAGTGTAGGATGGTATTTGATTTGATTTCAATTTTATTATTATTATTATTTTTTATATATATACTTCATTTTAGTGTATATATTTATTTTTAGTTTTGCTTTATTCAAAAAAAAAAAAAAAAAAAATTGTAATAGGCCATGTATGTTGGTATTTTATTTTATTTTTAATTTAATTTATTTTTATGTATATATTTCTTTTTAATTTTGCTTTGTTTAAAGAAATAAAATAAAAAATAAAGGGGATTGATCAATCCCATGTTGGGCAGAAAGCACAAAAAAAACAAAACAAAGGGCTAGTGGATTGATCCCCCACCCATGTGGATCGATCCTTTTTTAGCTTGTGCCATCACTTTTTCATTAGACAAAATGAGCAATTTTTTTGGTCTAAAATAAACGATCCCTCAATATTGAGGGATCGAGCGCCCTTAACCTTGCCCATTCACTGCTTACCTTCACCCAACATAAATTTCTCTCTCTCCTCCATTCACTGCCCAACCCTCAAATCTCTTAACCCAAATCCACACTCCCAATTTCTTGGTTCCCCCTCACTGTTCGTTCCTCTCTTCCGCGGTGTTGAAGGGGACAAATTCCGGCGCCATCTTTGGCTGACGGTTCGAGTTCGCCCTTTGGGTTTCGGTAACAGTCATCATTGGCTGAATTGAGTACGATTACAAGGTGGGTTTGCCGTTCCTGAAAAACAGCGGCATTTGCAGGTCCAATTCCGGCTGGGCTCTTCTCCGGCCACGATTTGAGACTCGGGCTTCGTTTTGCTTAAACTGTCAAACGCTGAAACTTCCAGCCGTCCTTGTCCTTCACGTAGATGAGTCCTATTTCGGCCAAGTTTTTCTCCAGCAAAACCGGCTGGATTCTCTTCAGCGATTTTGACTGGGTCTTTCCGGCGAGAATGCGAAACGTCGTTCTCCAGCGATTTTGGTTGGATTTCGACTGGTTCTGCTTCAGATCTCGGTTGGTTCGCGATGGGTCGCTGTTCTTCTGGCGAAATTCTGAATCACCGTTTCCGTCCGGCGAGCTTTTGAATAGCCGGGTTCTTCTCTGATCGCGATCGCGACTGCTCTCTCTCTGACGAACGCGGCTGGGCTCTTCTCGCGGCTGTTCGTAGTTCTTTTCCGGCGTCGAGGCTGAGTTTTTCCAGCGATTTCGGCTGGTTTCGCCGGCGATCAAAGCTGGTTCTTCGACTTGGTTGCTGGGCTCTTCTCGCCGGCGATTCTTGGCCGGTTTCTTCAGCGTTGCCGGCTGTCTTCTCCGGCGAGCTTGTGATGCGTAAAAAAAAAAAAAAAAAAAGGAAGGAAAAAGAAAAGGAAAAAATTAAACATTCTTAAAAAAAATTTGCATTCATGTTTTCTTTTGCCAAAAAAAAAAAAAAAAACCAGTTGAATTGTTGTTAAAAAAAAAAAAAAAAAATTGAATTGATTTATTTTAAATAAAAAAAAAAATTCAGTAGCATTCCGTTTTACTAGAGATGTTAAACTTAGCCCATTATTTATTTATTTATTATTTTTTTTAAGTTGTATATACATGTTCTTTTTCTTTGTTTCTTTTAAAATACAAAAAAAAAAAAAAAAAAAACAAAACAAACAAATAAATAAATAAACAAATAATTTTCAAAAATATGTGTCCTCGTTATGCCCTTCTGCTTAGTTATGCATGTTTTCATCTTTTACAAAGGGCTTGATATCATATCTCTTTACATCTTGTTCTATATTGTTTTGGAATGTATGCTTTACGTATCTCATTTGATATTTGATGTGAGTTGCTAGTATGGCTTTTCCAGTAGGTTTTTGCATCCAAGTTTGGGGGAGACCTCTTTCGTCATGGATCATTGCCAAGCATTATTAACTTTTGCCATCACGGTATACTCTTTCCATTTCTTCCATTGTTCTCATTGCACATTGAGGACAATGTGTAGTTTAAGTTTGGGGGTAAGGTAGTCGTGTTACATTCTACTTTAAGTTGAGCTTTAAATACATAATTGAGATTTGAGATGTGTTTGGCAATGATTTCTAACTTTTGAAATATAGTGCCATTGAAAAGCAAGTTGTTAGAGTCTAATACTTCTTGTATGCTCTAGGATGCCATTTAGGGGTAAATTTTAATTTTTGACATTATGTTTGCTTTTGTGGTACACATCATCTTGTTGGTTGAAAATGTTTTAAAAGTTGATCTAGAATTCTACACTTGCACTTGCGCACACTAGCATTCAATTTGTGGGATACATGCTTTGGTTTATCCCAATTGAGCTAGTATGCTTTGAAAGCTTTCATTCTTGATAAAATGACCTTGTAAAGAAAAGAAATAAAAGCACTCACCAAATGTGAGGAATAAAAAAAATAAATAAATAAATAAATAAAAAAACTACATTCTTTCAACATGTTAATTGATTAAAAAGGAAGACAATGAAAGAATATAAGATGTATGATTAGTTTGAATTCGTAGCCTAGCCATTCCGAGTCATTACGCCTTTAGGAGTGTCTTTACACTTAACACCCTAAGACTATCTGGTTTGGGAGTCGTTGGCTCAACGCTTGTTACATGGGGTGATTAGAGAGCTTAAAG
Organism: Cornus florida; assembly: GCF_030987335.1. Classification (NCBI taxonomy): domain Eukaryota; kingdom Viridiplantae; phylum Streptophyta; class Magnoliopsida; order Cornales; family Cornaceae; genus Cornus; species Cornus florida. The sequence goes on along the minus strand of NW_026775576.1, from coordinate 35,633,324 downwards.
AACTTGGACATTGCACATAGTCATACATAAATAAAAAATAAAAAAATAAAAAAATAAAAAAATGAAATGAATAATAATAAATAAAAAAAAAAGAATGTTTGATTGAATAACAAGGTTCATTCAATGTCTTGATGGCTGGTACTATATCTGTATGCTAGTTTGAGGGTAAGGCTATGCCATTACTTTGATTTGCCAGGATAGCAACACATTTTGATGCCGGTTCACTCAAAAAGGATGATAGAATTGATTCAATTTGCATGATTAACTTGCTTGATGTATGGAGGACCATTTGTGCTTACATGATGTTGGAATGTTGAGAATAGCTTAAAAATGACAGAAATTTGCATACTTGAAGTAGTCTACTTTTAACACTTGTTTAATATATGTCGTTGCTTTTCGAGTAAGAAAGAGCTGTTGATGTTTGTGGGTACCATTTCTGGAAACCCTCACGAGACTTCACTCGTCCACTAGGGGTCACCTAGGGGTTTAAAAGGCTTGTTGCATATGCTAAATGCAACCGTAATCCCTACGAAAGTAGTGTTATCTTTATTTGTTTTATTAGTTCATAGTTGTATATATGTTTATTTCATTTCCATGCTGTAGTTCATTGCTAGGGACTAGCAATATCTAAGTTTGGGGGCGTGATAAGTGCTTAAATGTTGCACATTTCAGCACCTAAGTTATGGTATTTCAGTCTTTGCATCTATCTTAATTTCATGTTTTAGTCCTAATTTATGTTTATGTGTATTTTAGGGTAATAAAGTTAAAATAAGCTAATTTTGGTTCACTAAAGCCTTTTTGGAGTCAAGCAAAGATATTCAGAAAAAGCTCAGAAAATAGCAAAAAGGAGGTCGCAGCCCATTGCTCGTATAGTATGTTTATTCTTCAAAAGCAGTTAATCCCAGGCCTTTGATGATGTTCCCAAAGATGAAGAAGCAAACCAATGAGCTCGGGGCCAAAATGGAGCTAAATAGGGCTTAAAGGAAATTTCCAACTCTGGGGGATTGATCCCCCAGGACTTGGCAACATTATAGGATTTTCGTATTATTTGGGCTTATTTTGTGAACTATTGGGCTTTAATAGGGATATTACTTAAGGCCCAATGAGCCATTAGTTTAGGGTTAGTTTTTATTTTATTTAGGAGAGTTTTATTATTTAATTATTAAGTTTTATTTTTTCTGTACGATGATATCACGTTCTCTTTGGGGAAAAGGAAAAGCTCGGGTTTGAAGAACTTTTTACAGAGGCTTTGTCTACAATTGAAGGAAGAAGAAGAAGGAGCCAAAAGATGGGGATGGAGCTTGTTGACACCATGATCATCTTCTCCATGAGCTAGTTCTTCACTTAGGGCTTGGATGAGCCCTAAGTTCATGTAACCCTACCCTTTGTTTTTCTTTTCTTGGGGAATTATTATGTAATAATTAAATATATGGCCTTGTGATTTATTTATGTATACATGCTTGATTTGGCAAATTAGGGCTTGTATTGATTAATTCTGCCATTGAAATCTCCAAGTTGATTGTATGTCTATATATGATTAATTAGGGATTTTATTCTTCATTAGACGATTGAAAATTAATTCTTCCATTGATTCTATATGAAAATTGCATGTCGATGTGTGATTGATTTAGAATTATACTCTACACTAGATACTTCTTTTAGTTGTGTTTAGTGATGGCCATAGCATGAGACTTAGTTGATACAATTGTCAATTAATTTGATGGATAAAGGATTAGTTTTGATGGGTTGTTCTACAAATTAGCATATTGTCATTAAGTAATTGTAGTAAAGTGGCAATTTGTGCTTGATTATGTTAATCCATACTTCTAATTACAATTAGTATTATCCTCTTGATTGATGTGTGCTTTTATCGGATACATTTGTTAATGTGTATGGTGGGTTATGATGTAGTCTTGAATAGGTTCTACACTTTAGTTTAATTGTCATTAGGTAGACAATTCATTCTTAATGTTGTTAATCTATGCTTATAATTGTGATTTGTGATGATAATGTGACCACATCTATAATTACACTAATGAATTCCCCATTAATTGAAAGCATATGGTTAATTGCATGGGCTTAGTGGTGAATCCTAACCCTAAGACTCTCTTCATATCTCTTTAATTCTTCGTTTAATTTAATTTAATTTACTTGCATTGTCATTTCTATTTCCATGCTTTCGATTTAACTCTAGTTTAATCACTTCACCAAAAATCTTTTTCTCTCGCTCTATCTCTCTCTCTCTCTCTCTCTCTTGTGCAATCTCATTAGCACTAAAATCAAGTTTAATCCCAACACGTGTTCAATCTCTTGGGTTCGATCCCTTCTCGCTTCATGCTACATAGTATAAGTGTCTAGCGGTTTATAAATTAAAAAATATGATGCCCACTTGACATTATTTCTAAACCTAAAGTGTTGTGCATTATTTTGTGCACACGCTCGGGTCGCATCAAATATATCAATAGATAATCCAGACATCCAAAAACAATGTATGCATAAAAGAGAAATAATGTATAGTACAGTACATCCAGAAATAGGGCCGACAGATTGGCCTAAAAAATATAACAGTATCAGTAATATTACAGATATGGAATGAGAAAAGATGATAAGAAAATCATGATAAGGAGGTAGGACGGGCAGGGCGGGCTCCGCAGATGTCTCTGGATAGATCTCGCAAGCGGCTAGGACATCCTTATAGAGGGAAAAAATATCAGCCCGGATGGAAATCATACTATCATCCAGAGTCTGCAGATGCTCTCCAAAGATGGGTATATGATCTGGAGCCTCAGATGCTATTGGATCAGGAGAATAATGATCGTGAGCCTGCTCTTGGAAGTGTACGGGGGACCCAACTGGAGAGTGATGCTCTGGGTCATCTACGGGCTGCTCCAAGTCAATGTCCATATGCACGGCAACCGGATCAACTGGTTCATCGTCCGCAGCCTGCTCTGCTGCTGCTGCCTCTGCCTCTTGCTCCTCAGCCTCAAGTTCCTCAGCTGCCTCTACAGCATCCTCTCTAAGACTCTTGATAAGAACCTTGTAGCTCTTATCCCAGTCCTTTTTCTCAAAGGACCAAGCCCCAGACTCAGGACGCTCCCATGGCTGGAAAAGATAGCGCTGGTCTCTCAAAATCTGTGTGATCAGGTGGCCTTGCTGATATAATCAGCATACAGCTTCATTATGACGCCCCATAAGCGCAGGAATGGATAGCCAGTGCCCTGTGTAGAAGGCGTACAGGGCTGTTAGAAAGTCACCGCGCCTCTATATCTTGTGGCCGGCCATGAATACATTTCGGTATAAAACTGAATCGAAGAACCATATGTCGTCTAGCAGGTAAGTACGAGTAGCGAAAGTCTCACCAGCTGCATAATGACCTGTAAGTGCCACTGTCATGTCGGCATAGGAAGGCCTCCATAGAGTGGGATATGTATCCTGGAGATCGAGACGGCAGAGATGTGGACACCGGCAAGATCGGGATAGGGTGTCCACAGTAATACTGATGGGGTGGCCATCGACTATAGTCCGCAGCTCTGTTAGGTTACTCAGGGCAGGCCAGAGGTTCTGGAAGAACATCCGGACCAATCTCGGGTACACTGGGTATGTAACAGGGGCAAAGATGGCTAAAATGCCCCTCTGGTCTATATCATCGTAGGCTAATCTAGTAAGGATAGATTAGGAGAAGAAGTCGATGTCGAACACTGACTTCGATGATGGCCGGTCTAAATACTGGGCTGGCTGAGCTGGTGGTGGTGATGGAGATGGTATGTGCGCAGTCTCAGCATCAGCCTGTGGAGAAGGAGATACCTCAGCAGAGGACTGTAGTCTACTGTCAGATAAGGGGGACTGAGGTGGAGTAGGCTCGGCTGGCTCCTCTGTCCTCTGCCGAACTCTCCTCTGATTGTCCTCCGGAATGGGATCCCGGACGTGAGATGGACCTGCCTGGTCGTCCAATCTCCGTCTGGCTCCGCTGTGATAAGGCCTACGAGCAATAGTCTTGAACCTAACCATTGTCTTCAAAATAAAAAGGAAACTCAAAAAGGAAGTCAGTGCCAGAATAAAGAATTAAAGCACAGTTTATAGAATCATGCATGTCAAATAAGATAGACAAACAGATAAGGAACATGAATTTATGCAAGTGACAAGGAATAAGTGACAGGATGTGAAGCATGCTAGACAGTGTAGGTATGGAATGCATCCAATGTGGAAAAATAGGCATTGGGCATGTATAAGATAGCATGGCACACAAGAGATGATGTATGAAGTGTATGATGCAAATCTGTGAAGTTCGATCGATCAAAAAAATGTGAGATCGATCTGACTTCAATCGATCTGAAATGAGTGAGATCGATCTCACTCAGATTGATCTAAGAAAAAGTTTGATCGATCAAACTGTAATGTAGAACTCGAAAAGTCACAGATCTGTGATGTGGAAGGCACGGGGGCCTCATAAACAAGCTTGTGGGCCCCTCTACACAACAACGCAACAATTTTGGTCACTTGATTCGGCTTGTGACCCCCAAAATCAAAGATTAAAATTTAAAATGTAAAATAAAATATATACATATATATACATATATATATAAAGCTTCAAAGTGTCAACAATGGCAACAACATCATCTAAACAGCCTAGATCTATGATGGAAAGCATGGAAACCCCAAATTGAAACTTGAAATCAAAAGGAGGTTTTCGGATCTTACCTAAACTAAGAGATGAGATGAAAAGGGAGGTGAGATGTGAGATCCGAGGCGAGGGAGAGAGATTCGCGATGAGGGAGATGCCGGACGAAATTCGCCAGAGATAGAAGAGAAGGTTGTAGCGGCGAGTGGTTCTAGGGTTGTTTGGATCGATCTTTGAAATCGATCGAATGACCCTAGATTCGATTTTAAAAACATTCCCTTACCAGTTCGATCGATCGAACTGAAATCTTAGATCGATCGAACTGGAATCGATCTCTGAAAATTTTGAAGAAATTTTTTTTATTTATTTATTAGAAATTAAAATTTAAAATATTTTTGAAAATTTAATGAAATTAGAATTCAAAGTCAAAGTCAAAGTCAAAAGAGCATAGACCGATCAAACCAAGATCGATCTCAGATAGGATTCGATCGATCGAACATGCAAAAACTTGCAGACATGTTCGAATGACGAGACAGAGAGGCTTTTGGATGCAGGTTTATGCAGGTTCAAAATTTTTCTAAGTGTTGAGACTGCAGATCGATCCAAGATGAAGTTGGATCGATCGAAGAACTAGAGATAGATCTAGGAACAAGTTCGAATAATGGGACAGAGAGGTGAAATATGCAGGTTTTCTTCGAACGATTGGACAGAGAGGTAATTGGATGCAGGTAGGATGCAAGTATGGAGTTCGATCGATCGAACCTCCTTGGAGATCGATCGAACTTGGACAAAATGCCTATTTTTAACATGAAAGTGCATGCAATCCTAATCATAGTTCCTAGCAATGTATATGAACCTAAAGCAAATATCTAGACTTCGCAAGAAATGAAATTTAAAATAGAAATGAGGGAGGAATAGGGTTGCGACACCCTACGAAATGCATTAGTCTTTAACGTCTCTAGCAAGATGTTGGGCTCTTTTAGTCTGGATCAAACATCTTGTAGTGCATCCCCTCCTTAATGGGGTGATGAATGCCTTGAGCTCCACCCATCAAATGGTTCCCTAGAGAACTTGTTGGATTAGGCTCAAAGGAACTTGTTGGTCCTTGGTCAAAATGATCTTTGGGCTTCCATGCCCTTTCAAAACAAGATTTTGAAATAACTTTCTTGGAATTCAATGCTGAAGATAAACTTTTTGAAATCTAGTTTCACACAAAGACTCTATTCCTTCACAATTGTTAGCATGACATTTCTCTACAACATTCACTTCTTCATGCTTGTCAAATGAATTTGGGGTTGGATTGAAGATATTTAACTTCACCTTCATGTAGCCAAATGAGATCTTCATTATCCCCGTACTACAATTAATGTTGGCATTTGCGGTAGCCAAGAAAAAACGGCCAAGGATAACAGGAATTTGGCTCTTAGGATTAGGGACCGGTTCCGTGTCAATGACAACGAAATCAACAGGGAAGAAAAACTTATCAATCTTAATCAAGACATCTTCAATGATACCCCTGGGCTTTTTGATGGATCGGTCGGCAAGTTGCAAAACCACTGACGTTGGTTTCAAGTCTCCTAAGCCGAATTTGATATATACCGACTATGGAAGAAGGTTAACACTTGCTTCTAAGTTTAGAAGAGCCCGATTAATAACATGATCACCAATGATGCAAGAAGTTGTAGGTGAACCAGGATGCTTAAACTTTGGTAGAGTGTTATGTTGCAAAATTGAGCTCACTTGCTCGGTTAAAACCACTTTCCTAGGTGTTTGGCTTTTGTTCTTCCTCTTTTGGGTGCAAAGATCTTTTAAAAACTTGGCATAAGCCGGAATTTGCTTGATTGTATCCAAAAGCGGAAGATTCACTTTCACTTGCCTAAACACATCAATGATTTCATTGGTTTTGGCCTTTTGCTTGTCAATTGAAATGGATCCTTTTAAGGTATCTGGAAATAGGGCTTTTGGTTCAAAAACCTTTTCAGAAATTTTCTTTGAAGTTTCTTCAACACAAGAAGTTTTGAAATCATTTTGAAATTTTTTCTTTTCAAGATCACTTTACAAATCACTTTTCAACACATTCTCATTTGAAAGATCATGCATATGCAATGAAGGAGGAATATGATCAGAAACGGGATGGGTGTCAACTTTGGGTTGCACCAGTTTACTCTCTTCATTGGACATGCCCACTTGGTTGTCCACAATCTTCCCACTTTTCAAGGTTATCACCGCATTGACATGCTTTATTGTGTGACCTTTCAATGAGGAACGAGTCTCCATAACGCATTGTTGCTTTGGTGGGGCATTCAAAGGCATTTTCCCTTTCTCTCTAGCATTTAAAGTGCTAGTTATTTGCCCTACTTGGGTTTCTAGCTTAGCAGTGGATTGAGAATGAGAATGAAGTAATTGAGTGTTCGCCTCTAGAGTGCCTAGAGTGGTCAAAACATTCTCTTCAAAGGCAGGACTTCTAGAATTTCCTTGAGAATATGATTGATTTAGAAAATGAGAATTAGATAATTGATTACCATGGGATTGAAATGATCTAAAACCTTGGGAACCTTGGTTTTGCATTGGTGGTGGAACATACTTTCCTTGAAAACCACGTTGGGAAGAGTTTGAGCCTTCCCCTTAGCTTTTCCAAGAAAAATTAGGATGATTCCTCCAACTAGGATTATAGTGGTTCCCATAAGGATTGTTCCCTTGATTAACAAAAGTCGCATTGACTTGTTCATGATGCTCATTTTGCACATGTCCACGGGGACAATTGGAAGTAGAATGTAAAACACTTGAACAAGTCATACATGATTCATTGGATGCATAATGGGAATGGTTAGGGAAGGAAGATACTTGGTTTGCCGAGTTTGGTTGATCAAACCTTTGAGATAATGATTTCATCTTGGTAGCTATTTCATTGGAATGGTTGACTTGATGTAAGCCAACACTCTTCCTTCCACTTGAATTTCTACCATTCTTAGAAGATAAAGTTTGATGCAAAGAATTTTCACTCATGCTCTCATAAAGACGTCACACGTCATCCTCATGCCTATCAATGTAAGAGCCATCCATGGAAGCATCAACCATGTCCTTGTAATTTTCGGATAAACTCTCAAAGAAATATTGAACTAATTGCCATTTGGGCATGTCATGATGTGGATACTTCCTAAGCAATTCATTGAATCTTTCCCATGCATGGAACGTTTCCCTATCCCCGTGTGAAAACTCTCGAATTGAGGTTCTCATGGCATTGGTCTTAGAAACCGGATATTACTTCTTCAAGAACTCTTATGGCATTTCTGCCCAATAAGTTATTGAAAAAGGCCTAAGATTGTTAAACCAATATTTTGCCATGTCTTTAAGGGTGAATGGAAAAAGTTTAAGCCTTAAGACCTCTTCCGGCATGTCCGTGTATCTCACGATGGAACATGCTTTAAGAAACTCATCCAATTGCTTGTAAGGTTCTTCACTTGGAAGTCCATGATAGTTAGGAGGCATTTGAATGGTTTGTGGTTTGATTTCATAGTGATGTGTTCTAAATGGTGGCAATTGAATGCATGTGGGTGCATTATATTCATTAGGCACATAGTGATCTCTTAAAGCAAGGGAAGGATTAACAATTGGAGGTGCAACATGGGCACCTTGATTGCCTTGAACTATGGGAGGTTGTGGAGCAAACATTGTCCTTGGCATTCCCAATGGAATGTGGCCTTGTTGTTGTGATGGGTGAATGAATGGCCTTGGCATGCCTAATGGTACTTGCATGTTATCATGATGCACATTGGGGTGGAGGATACTTTGTTGGTCTATGTGACCAAGGTCTTCCACATGGTCGTCATTCAAATCCTCCATTGGCAAAATGGAGTGATGAGAACTACCTCTTCCCTTTGGATTACGAATAACCGATTCAAGATGCAAATTAGGAGGGAGAAGAGTAGGATTTAATAACCTACGACCATGCATTCACAAATAAAAGACAAACAAGTAACAAACATTCAACAATCACTTTATCTTCGCAACAATTCAACAATCAACAACTTCCTCCACATACAATGATCCCATACTCCCATGCTATCAACGATATGCAAAGAAAAGTAAATTGCCTCCACGTGGGCTCACGATTTATCTAAGAATTGAAATTCAAGGCTCCACGCAGGCTGATGATTTAACTAGAGATTGAGTTAAGAAAGAGCTCATAAAGGGTCCTTTAGCATTTCAATTCAATTTTCAATTTTAGCCTTGCAAATTTTTTAGATTTTAGCTTTTTCCTCGCTTTTGCTTAGCTCATTGCTTAAAATGCTCCTTTGCTCACTTTCTAGCTCAATGCACCTAGTCAAACAAGAACCAACACAATAAGTAACCAAAATGAAAATGAAAATAAAGTAAAGATACGATCAAAAGTGTACTAATTCTAATTGATTCCACAAATACGACGTTGCCTTCAATCAATCCCCAGCAACGGCGCTAAAAACTTGGTGGCGTCGTTCGTAGTGTCACCAAATTTGTGCAAAAGGAGTAGACTAATATGAGTGTGGCCAAGTTTTGCACTTATAATATACCACTACTACCTTTCACTAAAAATACAGCAAGCGTGAGTAGGGATCCTCCCAAGGGATTGATGGGTCGTATTAGGTTGTGGAATCGAGATTAGGGTTAGTAGTTCGAGTGATCAAAAGATTGGTTGGTGATTGAATTACACTAAGATAAAATTTAGATTAAAGTAAACAATTAAGTGTAATAGAAGAAAAATAAGAAAGAGAGAGATCTTGGGGTTTAGAGATCACCACTAAGCATAACTTTTCTACACCCTTAATGAATAATTAATGAGGGGGAAAACATGTATTGCAACAATGGTGTGTGTGTGGTTGTTTCAACAAGCATGGATGACCAATTAAGCATATATTGTCTAGACAACACAATGAGTAGCACAATATATCAAACTAAACCATTAATTCCTCTTTAAGCTCACAATCCAAACACATCACCAAATTAGAGAAATATGCCACTTGCATTCATTAGTGTGGAATATCAAACAACAAGCATGGATTGTCCTTCCATTTAACATCTAAACTACTACGACACTATAATTAAGCTAATGACATGAAATTAAACTAATTAAACTAAAGGAGAGGCACAATCCATCAAGAAATGAGTATGAACCATCAAATAAACCACAAGAGCATTCTATTAAGCACTATGTCTTGACAATCTCTAAATCTATAGAATCAATACACATAGACATGCATTAAGAATACAAAATCTAGAGACAAGCACATGAACAACTATTCTAGCATACATAGACATATGGATAGAATGAAATGAATAATTGGAAGCATTAAACCACACAAATCATTCAATATTTATCAAAAATCAAGTGTGTAGCCTCTAGTCTAGTATCCTTTGTAAAAGTGGCTCATATTTTTTATATAGGTAGGTCAAATGGCACCCCTAAATATCAAGGCTCATGCTCCAAGATTCCTTCCCAATGATTGGATATGAGACAAGTTTTAGTGAGCTGGAAATTGCATTTTCTCAGATTTGGAGAAGTTTGATCGATCGAACTTGTGGTGAGATCGATCGAACATGGCTGAGATCTATCGAATTTAGGTTGGATTGATCCTCTATGGCGGCGCCTTTTTGGATAAAGACAAATCTGAGATATTTTGGAAATATTTTTGGGAAAGGGACAAAAGTGGTAAGTGGGGTGGTACAATTTGATAAGATGGAATCTTTTCGATCGATCTTAAGGAAGTTGGATCGAGCGAACTTTGTGGGATCTTTGGATAAGGACAAAATAGCTCAGATCCATCTTGAAGTGTTGAGATTGATGAACTTTTGATTGATCGAACATTTACTGAGATCGATCGAACTTGCTGAATTTGCATCACTTGCTTCCTTTTGCTCCCACTTTGCTCCTTTCTTTGATTCATCTCCAGATTGCTTCAATTATGCTCTTATTTAGTTGAGTTAGCATATTTTGGGGATAAGTACCTAAAAAGGACAATAACATGAAATTAGTCTAAAGCGAAAAAATAAGATAGATAAATGTCCTAGAATGCTCAAGCTTAAGGGGTTTAAATGCGCACTTTTCAGCACTCATCACATTAGTGTGTGTGTGAGAGGTAGTGTAAGATCACATAGTGAGTGGAGGATTTCTATTTCCTCCACTCACACTTAATCTCATTTGTAGCATTATCTTCCTCACCACAAACCTTAGCCACCATTAGAGGAGATTGATGCTTAGGCTTTGACCTTGATTTTTAAGGGCCTTCCACTCACCTTAGACTTAAAACCTTGGGAGACAAAAGTTTCCTCTTGCTCTCCTCTTCAAAACCCCTATCTTATTTTCCATTTTTGAGCTTGGTTGCTTGGGATTATAGAGATTCAATTCTCTATTGAGGTAGGGGGTGTTATAATTTATTTTCCAAATGCTTTACTTGCTTTTGTATGAAATATAAGTTGTATGCATGTCTTTTGTTAATTTGAGAAATTAATTATGTATCTTAGCTTGCATATAACTCATTTTAGACTTGATATATGACATGGACATGACTTAATCTTTGTTATATATTAAATTGGAATGATTTAAATGAGTTTTTAAATCTAGCGATTTAATGAATTTAATTTGATTTAAATTCTAGTTAATTGTGTTTTGCTTGTATTCCATTTTTGACTTAATATATTGTATGACCATGACTTAGTGCTTCATATATATTAATTTGAGATCATTTGAACAACTTTTGAAATCTTGAGATTTAATTGATTTAAATTAATTAAATTCTAATTGATGATACATTGCTCATTTTGCATTTTTGATTTGATATATGTAATGAGCATATTATGTTATTTAACATATATTAATTACAGGTTATTTGAATTTGATTTGAAATCTAGAGAATTTAATTATTATTTTTAATTAAATTATATCTAATGGCTCTATGGATCTATTTGTGTTTTAGAAGTTGTTTCTATATTCAAATCATGGACTTGGACTTATTGTGTATTCGCTTGGTTGTGTTTTGAGTATTAGATAACATTATTGTTATATTTATATTCATGAGAACATGTTTTCTTTATGGAATATATTGTTGCCTTATGTAATGAATTGCACACTTTGTAATTGACATTATATATGCCATTTTAAAATTTAAACTTTAAGGCATGGATTGTGTGGTTTCAACCTACTTGTGCATGGAAGGTGATTTCGTGCATTATATAAATTATGTATAAGTTGTGAACTTATTTGATTTATTTTAGAGTCTTAGGACATTATTGTTACAAGTGACATGGCTAGAGAGATAGTGCGCACTAGGGTAGTCTTCCCAGCGGGTTAATGCCCGGAATAACCATTGAGGTTTCGGCAGAATTCTGAGCTTAATGTTCAAGTCTTCCACTATTTGATTTCGCATTCAATCCCAAGTTGACAATCATATTTAATTGTGACTTGTGGTTTTGGTTATTGGCGATTTTGATGTTGTTAAGTACATCCGAGCCTTATGATTTTAATGAATCATTGTAAATTTTGATGTTGCTAAGTACATCTATGCATTATGATTTTGAATGAATCATGGTATGCTTTTAATGTTGTTAAGTACATTTATGTTTTATGATTTTTAATGAATCATTGCCAATTTTGATGTTGTAACGACCCTGGATTTTTCAACCCAGTGTGTCCTGTGATGTGATAAGCGCCGAATATTATATATTCAAGCGCCCTAAATTGCATTAGTAAAGTCCGTTGTATGTTAATTTATGTAGATTATCTTCATTTCTATGTTTTTATGCATTTTCAGGTTCATTGGCCAAAATGGAACAAGAATAAGGCCTTGTGGAATCTTGAGTAACAAAAGGTGCCAATGCTGAATTCTGGCAGCAGTAGAACCTGGGCTTTGCTCGCCATTTTGACCTTCCAAACTCAAGAACTGGACTTCCCTCATAACATGAAAGATTTAGAGCTCTGAATCAGCTTTCCAAATCTTCAAACGGTTTGTCATTCGGAGCTCGGAGCAGAGAGTTATGGCCTTGTTACCAGAGGCGCGCAGAACTGCCTGGCAGCAATGAAATTCTGCCTTGATCTTCATTTTCGACCAACCATCCTTGAGAATTGGATCTCCACCAAAACATGAAATATTTAGAGCTCTGAATTATCTTTCTAAATCTTCAAACGGTTCATCATTCGGAGTTCGGAGTGTAAAGTTATGGCTGTTTAACCAAAGTAGGTCTGGGCAGAGCAAGTGAAGCATGGGCATTTTTACACTAAATTCGAGTGCTCGAGGCCTTGCTTAGAGTGCTCGAATTTTGGGCAGAATGCCCTTCGAAAATGGCTCATTTCAGCCCACTTGCACCTTGGTTTCTTCACTTTGCTTTCCTCTTTAATGAAGTGGTTGGAGATGTTGGTTGGTGACCTTTTGGTGGTAGATAAGGCAAGGAAGGCCACACATATCATTATCCCATATTCTACAAGATTAGAGGAGAGAGAAGGGAGCAAGAAGGAGAGTTCTTCAAGCTTGAAGAAGGGAGCACGAAAATGGAGGAGGTCTTCAAGCTTCTTCCTTCTTCCATTGCTCCTATGGGTAACTAAATCTTCTCTAGGGAGGTGATGAAGCCCCTCCCTTGTAAGCATGTTCTAGTGTAGATTTTACTTTTGGGATTTCAATGTATTATTGTTGGTGATTTTATGATCTAGAGCATCATATGTGTTGTAATGAATTCTAATGTCTATACATGATTATTTTGAGCTATTCATCTTGTCTTAGATGGTTTCTCTTCCTAATCATATTGCTTGCATTTCCATAGTGACAATGGAAGTTAGATCATAGAATGGTTTTAATGGCATGGAGTTTGAGAACTTTGATAAATCATTGCTTAGGATGCCCTTTGATGGTTTATACTTGATTCTTAACTTTGTGTGCTCTCATCATTTAATTAAGGGCTTGATAATCTTTGGCTTAGGGAACATGTTGAAGACTACACCCTAGTTTAGGTAGTTCAAGCATGTGAATCTTTGATGGATTATTCTTGTTTTTGATTTAATGAACCTCTTGAGGATAGTATAGCAACCAAGGGTTGTTATGTGTTATGACCATCATTTACGTTGATTTTCCCAATTTAATCTCAATCTAGAATTTGTATAGGGTTGGAGCGGATTCATTTCCCTAGTTTTTCTCTACTTGTATTTCATTTCTTTTTAATTCTTGCAAGTTTCTAATTTATGCAATTTCAATATTCTTAACTTAAGTGACAAACAACAAAACCTTTATAAACCCTTCATCATTCTAGAAAGATTCTAGACACTAAGGTTGCCGTAAGACTAGCGCAGTCCCAGTGGTTCGACTTACCCGACCAATAGCCCTATTTTACAATGATTCGTGCTATTGCGAAGGTTGATGTTAATTGACCAACCGATCAATTTTTGGCGCCGTTGCCGGGGACTGCAAACGGTTTAGCAACCAAAGTTTAGGGTTAAATTTAGTCTGATTGTGCATATTGTGTCTTGTGAATATTCCTTGTGTGTTTTGATCATCTTTGTGTTGTAAGATTCTAGGGACTCGGAGCTCGCCGTGGGATTGCTAGCAAATTGTAAGTCTAGAGGACCCCAGGTAAGTCTCTTGACTTCTAGTTTCGCATTGTGAATATTGTGTATGTGTTTAATTTAGTTGTGAAGCCCTTGTCGAGGCTCTTAACTTGTTTATATTTTGTGTTCAAGCATCGGTCCTTGTCGTGGCCATTTACATTTTCTGTCTTGATAATTGAGGAGAAAGGGAACATCGTATGTGGAGTTGTGGTTGATGAATTGCTTTGTTGAGTATATGCTTTGTTGTTGATGTTCGGTCGTAGGTCACTTTCCTTACCCACAATCGATTCTCCCATTGATATTAACTCTCTTGAAAGAACTCTTAGACGGAACCTTAGGGAACCCACTCTTATAAGGGACCTTGGAACTGAATTCAATATAATGGGGGATAACGTAGGAAATCCGGGGAATGAAAGGGCTGAAATTCCTAATATCGAGCCAATGACTCTTAGAGATCATTTCATCCCTACCACATATGCTTCTCCTTCTTGTATAGTGATGCCAAACATCGATGCAGCTCAATATGAGATCAAATCAAGCACCATCCAAATGCTTCCATCATTTCATGGCTTTGATAATGAAGATCCATATAAGCATCTTGATGAGTTCCTTGAAATCTGTTCGACCATCCGGTTGAGAGGTTTTCCGGACAATGCACTTCATCTCCATCTTTTCCCATTCTCCCTAAAGGATAGGGCAAAATATTAGTTGAACTCCCTCGCTCCTAACTCTATTACTTCTTGGGCTCAATTGCAACAAGAATTTCTTAAGAAGTACTATCCGGTGAGTAAAACCAACCAAATGAGGCGTTCCATTCTAAGCTTTTCTCAAGTTGATGGAGAACAACTCCACGAGACTTGGGAAAGGCTACAAGATCTTCTTCGAAAATGTCCTCATCATTTGATCCCAAAATGGCAATTAGTGCAAGCTTTCTATGCCGGTTTGACCGACACCCATAGATTTATGGTTGACTCTTCTTGTGGTGGGATGTTCATGTCCAAGAATGCGGATGAGGCTTGGACCTTACTTGAGAATTTGAGTGAAAATTCACTTTAACACAATTCTCGTAGGGCTCTGACCTCAACCACTCCAAAGAACACCAATCCTTGTCAACAAAAATCAATAAGGGAGGAATCATCTCAAGTGGATGCCATAGCTCATAAATTCTACCAATTGATGGCACCACATCTTCCTCCTTCATTGTCTCAAAATTCGGCAAGTTCGGTTTGTGCCTCATGTAATAGTCCATTTCATCTCTCGGAAGATTGCCCCACACCGGAGCAATTTCCCAATCCCAACCAAGAGCAAGCTAATGCCATGTTCTCACGGCCCGGGAACAATCCATATTCCAACACCTACAATCCGGGTTGGCGAGACCATCCGAATTTTTCGTGGAGGCAACAAGCCCCACAAAATTCCCAACTTCAAAATCAAGGGCCTCAAAATCAGCCCTCTTCTCAATATCAAGGTAGGCCTTTCCAAGCCTCTTCAAGCTACCAACCTCCATACAATCCAAATGTCTCCACTCAACCTCCTGTGAATCCAATTGATGAGATAGTGGCTGCAAACAAGCAAATGATGGAATCATTAAATGTGCAAATGATGGAATCATTAAACAAGCAAATCATAGATTCCAACAAGCATCTCTTGACATCCTTGCAACCTACTCTCCAAATGGTTCACTCCCATACTCAATCCATAGCTAGGCTCGAAAATCAAATGGGACAAATAGCTAACCAAGTGAACCAACTTCTTCAAAAAGACAAGGGTAAGCTTCCCGCTCAACCATTTGAAAATCCTAGAGGAATGCATGTGATTGATGAAACCCCTCCTCCGAGTGGGCCGACTCATAAACAAGTTCAAGCTATCACCACCCTTCGGAGTGGTAGAGTGGTTGACAACAAGGTTGATGGAGACACAAGTGAGAAAAACCCTCCGTTGAAAAATCCAAATTCAAGCTCTTCAAGTCCAAATCCAAGTTCTTCTTGTCCAAATACCATTCACGGAAGTCCCACGCATGTCACCCCAAATGTGGAAACTACTTATGAGCCAAAAGCTCCGTTCCCTCAACGTCTTCAAGAGTCGACACATTTTGGGAATAAGAATTGCAAAATTCAAGACATGTGGGAGGTCTTTAGGCAAGTAAAGATCAATCTTCCTCTCTTGGATGCTATCAAGCAAATTCCTCCCTATGCAAAATTCCTTAAGGATTTGTGCACTCAAAAGCGCACTTCCAGAAGTCATTTACCAAAGAAAGTGAGGTTAACCGAAAATGTTAGTGCGATCATTCAGCACAGCACTCCTCCGAAGTATAAGGATCCGGGTGCCCCCACAATCTCTTGTGTCATTGGTGACAACAAAATCGAGAGGGCCCTCCTTGACTTAGGAGCTAGTGTGAATTTGATTCCATATTCGGTTTACCTACAACTTGGTTTGGGAGATCTAAAGCCAACTCCGATAGTGTTGCAATTTGCTGATCGATCTATTAAGCAACCACGGGGAATTATTGAAGATGTGATCATAAAAGTGGACAAATTCTACTTCCCAGTAGACTTCGTGGTTCTTGATACGGAACCAGTCCATGATCCAAGAAAACACATTCCCATAATTCTCGGACGTCCTTTTCTAGCTACAGCTAATGCTTCCATTAACTGTAGATCCGGATTGATGGATATCTCTTTTGGGAATATGAATGTTAAGCTCAATATCTTCAATGCTGTGCAACTTCCTTCAGATGACAATGAGTGTTTTGAAATCACTATTGCTGATGAACACATTCAAAATCCAATCCCACCTCCTTCAACGGAGGATCCCCTACATACTTGCTTGGTCTCTTTTGATTTTGAGGATTTTGGTGTGGACAAATCCATTCGGGAAGTCAACTCCTTGCTTGATATTCCATCACCATTTTCCTCTCCTTTATGGGAAGCACCAAATCCATCTCTATCGTGGGATTGTCCATCTCCTTCCATTTCTTCACCGGAGTTACCTCAACATTTTGAGGGTGAACCACCGGACAAAGGTAAGGAGAATGTTGACAAGTTGCTGAAAATTCTTCCAATCATTCCAGCCCAATCTAGAATCATTGTCCATGATACTCAACCTGTGAACAAACCATTTGCGTACAATGAGGTATATGACTTGGAGATTGCAAATATGAAAGGTCATGATCCTACCATTGTTAATCAAAACAATGACATTCAACGAGCCTCCATAATCTCGAACAAGCAACACCTTTGCTTAAATCTGAAAATAAAAGAAGTGAGATTAAAAGCGATGCTCAAATCCTCTAAGGCCAAACTTGTTTCTCTTCGGAAGGATCAATATCCCTCACCATTCATTGATCCAAGTTTGAGACCATATGAAGGAGGCAAGTTGCATACGGAGCGTTAAGGATCCATCTCTCCAATGGATCCTGATCCTGGTTCGTCTAGCTATCGACATTAAATTTAGCAAAGCAAGGGAATAAATTCTTTCGATATTCCAAGCTTCCCTACCTTCTCAAATTGCTCGTGCCTTGAAATTTTTTGGGAAATGGTTTCGAAAAGCCAAAAATTTGATTTTTCTGAAATGGTCTTCAGTTGTGTTCCGCAATTTTAGACCGGCTTCTTAGACCTTCTCAGCCCTAATTTTCATTCCCGAAAATTTCCATCGCTTCCTAGCAATTTCATCGGATCTTGAGAATGCTTCTCATGTGCATATTTTCTCATTTTTAATGCACAAGTTTGAAAATTTTTCATCCAGGCATTAGAAATGTTGAGCAATTTGACAATTTTTCCAAAAATTTTCCACCCATGCATTGGAGAAAAGTTGCCAAGTTTAAAAATTTTCTAAATTCATCCAAGCATTGGCGCACAATTGCAAAGTTTGAAGAATTTTCAAAAAAAATTAATCCATGCATTGGATTGACATTGCAAGTTTTAAAAATTTTTCTACATTCATCCATGCATTCATGTTGGCTGAAAAATTCATTTCCATGTTGCTCACATTGCACATTCCATTGCAATGAATTCATTTTCGAGCCTACTGATCCAATTTCGAGCAATCTACCTTCCCTGTCGAGTGCTCGTTGCTGCCTCCAATCTTGCATGCACTCACTGCCCAATTTTAGAGCACTCTAAATTCCATTTGGAGTGCTCTAAATTTTCAGCCCATCATTCGCAGCTACTGCCTCTATTTCGAGCCCTCGAATCCCAATTTTGAGTGCTCGAACCTCCTCCACATCTTGCCAATCTCTCTGCCCCAAGCTCGAGCACTCTAGCTCCCATTTGGAGTGCTCGAGCCTAGCCAACATGCCCACCATGCAACAAACCAAGCAACCTTCCAATCATCAACCAACCTCTTCACCCCATCCTCTCCACCAACCTCCAACCAACCCACAACCCCTTCACCTCACCACCTCTCCCATTCTCGGCAACCCAGCAACCACCACGCATCCATCTTCACCCTCCACCATCAGCCCCATGTAACACACCACCCAACTCCAACCTCACCACTGAACACTTCTCTCTCTCGGCATCCACCCCCAAACCAAACAACCACCCAACCACCTATGCTCACACGACCACCCTCTCGGCATTTCAGTTCCGCAGCCACTGCCAGTTTTTCGAGCACTCGAAGTCCAACTTCGAGTGCTCGAACCCCCTCTCAACCTCACCCAAGCTCTCTCACTCACCACCCGAGCACTCAACCTCTCTCAACCTCTCAGCATCTCTCCATCCAGGCCAACCCCTGCATGCCAACTAACCTCACATTCCACCTCCACATTCAACCAACCCATCTCACAAACTCAACCTCATCTCCTCTAACCACAACCACCTCACCACCCCCTTGCATGCACACCAACCTCTCAACCAAACCAACCTCTCATGCGACCAACCCCTCATGCATATCTGAAAAAAAAAAAAAAAAAAAACAAAACAAAAAAAAGAAGTTAACTTTTAAAATTTTAAAAAATATATATACATATATATATATATATACATATATATTTATATCTATATAGATATAATACTAATAATAATAATAATACTAAATAAATAAATTAATCAATTTTTTTTGGCATTATTTTGTTTTTCATCTTGCACTAAACTTCAGGTTAGAGTTTTTCTTTCTGTTTTGGTTTTTCTTACGAGACCTATGCTTTTCCATGTATATTTTAGTTGTGTTTTGATAAGTCTTCATGTCCAAGTTTGGGGGACGCCGTTGCGCACTCACATGGCTGCACATCTACGTCGTCGTCACTCCACTTGGTATTATTGTTCTTTTCCCCCCTTTTGCTCTTATTTTGGTATGCTTGTCTTCACACATTGAGGACAATGTGACATTCAAGTTTGGGGGTGCATTTATGCATTTTTGGTTTCATAATTTTTGCTAAGCAATGATAGTATAACTTGACACTTGTCGGAGACGAAGCATATGTTTAATACCTTGTGTATAGAAGCAATTGACATTTTTGAAAATAAAGAAAAATTTGAGTTGAAATGATCATGTAGATTCAAATTAGTCTGTATAAATGTCTCAATTAAATTCTCGCTGGATTTGACACTCTTTTAAGCTTCACAATGCACAGATGCACATTGGAAACTAAACTGTGAGGCATGCCACTTGATCGACCTTGACCTTGGCCTAGTTAATTTGATTTGATGAACCTGATAGATGAATATCTTTGGCCTGATTTAAGTTGTCTAAAAAAAAAAAAAAAAAAAAAAAAAAAAAAAAAAAAAAAACTGAAAAGGAAAGAAAATAATGACCAGTTGACGTTCGTAGCCTTTCCAACTCGAGCTATTAAGCCCTAGGAGTGTCTCTACACTTAACACCCTAAAGCCATCTGGTTTGGGAGTTGTTGGCCTAACGCTTGCTACAAGGGTTGGTTAGAAAGCTTAAAGGACTTAAACATTGCACGGTCATTCAAAAAAAATAAACTGGTAATAAGCATGGTTCGTTGGAGTTCGTAGCCTTTCCAACTTGAGCTATTAAGCCCTATGGAGTGTCTCTACACTTAACACCCTAAAGCCATCTGGTTTGGGAGTTGTTGGCCTAACGCTTGCTACATAGGTTGGTTAGAAAGCTTAAGGGACTTCAGCATTGCACAACCATTCTATGTTTCGCTTATGAGTTACAATAAATTGTCAACAAGCAACAAAAGTTGTCTTGTAAATAAAATCATGCCTTAGGGACCTCATTTAAAGGGGAATTCAATGATTTGAAAACTTGTGCTTTGGAATTGGAAAAGAAAGTAAAAGCCGCATGTTGAGAATCTAATTCACTTTCACTGAAGCTAGAGTTGATTTCCATTCAAGAGATGATAATTGAGTTATTTATATAGACTTTGATGTTGATGCATGCATGTGGAATTGTATTTAGCCAATTTTTGTATCAATGCTTCATATATGCAAGGTAGTTTTCCCAATGACCCCATCTCCAGTTTTTGTCTGTTTCAAGTTGTATTTGAGCTATGTATCTATCTCATTTTACCATGGATGATATTTTTGTAGTAGCATGCCCATGATTGTCTTTTCATTGAAGTATTCATTGTAGTTTTGCTAAGGGACTAGCAAAATGTAAGTTTGGGGGTGTGATAAGCGCCGAATATTATATATTCAAGCGCCCTAAATTGCATTAGTAAAGTCCGTTGTATGTTAATTTATGTACATTATCTTCATTTCTATGTTTTTATGCATTTTCAGGTTCATTGGCCAAAATGGAACAAGAATAAGGCCTTGTGGAATCTTGAGCAACAAAAGGTGCCAATGCTGAATTCTGGCAGCAGTAGAACCTGGGCTTTGCTCGCCATTTTGACCTTCCAAACTAGAGAACTGGACTTCCCTCATAACATGAAAGATTTAGAGCTCTGAATCAGCTTTCCAAATCTTCAAACGGTTTGTCATTCGGAGCTTGGAGCAGAGAGTTATGGCCTTGTTACCAGAGGCGCGCAGAACTGCCTGGCAGCAATGAAATTCTGCCTTGATCTTCATTTTCGACCAACCATCCTTGAGAATTGGATCTCCACCAAAACATGAAATATTTAGAGCTCTGAATTATCTTTCTAAATCTTCAAACGGTTCATCATTCGGAGTTCGGAGTGTAAAGTTATGGCTGTTTAACCAAAGTAGGTCTGGGCAGAGCAAGTGAAGCATGGGCATTTTTACACTAAATTCGAGTGCTCGAGGCCTTGCTTAGAGTGCTCGAATTTTGGGCAGAATGCCCTTCGAAAATGGCTCATTTCAGCCCACTTGCACCTTGGTTTCTTCACTTTGCTTTCCTCTTTAATGAAGTGGTTGGAGATGTTGGTTGGTGACCTTTTGGTGGTAGATAAGGCAAGGAAGGCCACACATATCATTATCCCATATTCTACAAGATTAGAGGAGAAAGAAGGGAGCAAGAAGGAGAGTTCTTCAAGCTTGAAGAAGGGAGCACGAAAATGGAGGAGGTCTTCAAGCTTCTTCCTTCTTCCATTGCTCCTATGGGTAACTAAATCTTCTCTAGGGAGGTGATGAAGCCCCTCCCTTGTAAGCATGTTCTAGTGTAGATTTTACTTTTGGGATTTCAATGTATTATTGTTGGTGATTTTATGATCTAGAGCATCATATGTGTTGTAATGAATTCTAATGTCTATACATGATTATTTTGAGCTATTCATCTTGTCTTAGATGGTTTCTCTTCCTAATCATATTGCTTGCATTTCCATAGTGACAATGGAAGTTAGATCATAGAATGGTTTTAATGGCATGGAGTTTGAGAACTTTGATAAATCATTGCTTAGGATGCCCTTTGATGGTTTATACTTGATTCTTAACTTTGTGTGCTCTCATCATTTAATTAAGGGCTTGATAATCTTTGGCTTAGGGAGCATGTTGAAGACTACACCCTAGTTTAGGTAGTTCAAGCATGTGAATCTTTGATGGATTATTCTTGTTTTTGATTTAATGAACCTCTTGAGGATAGTATAGCAACCAAGGGTTGTTATGTGTCATGACCATCATTTACGTTGATTTTCCCAATTTAATCTCAATCTAGAATTTGTATAGGGTTGGAGCGGATTCATTTCCCTAGTTTTTCTCTACTTGTATTTCATTTCTTTTTAATTCTTGCAAGTTTCTAATTTATGCAATTTCAATATTCTTAGCTTAAATGACAAACAACAAAACCTTTATAAACCCTTCATCATTCTAGAAAGATTCTAGACACTAAGGTTGTCGTAAGACTAGCGCAGTCCCAGTGGTTCGACTTACCCGACCAATAGCCCTATTTTACAATGATTCGTGCTATTGCGAAGGTTGATGTTAATTGACCAACCGATCATGATGACTCGAACTGGATCTAAGAAGCGGAAGCTAGAAACAAGACAATGGTCTCCTAAGGCACAACACACCTCTAAGACCCTAAGATGACCTTCCATGAGGTCGCGGAACCCAAAGGGATAAGTGCGGAAGCAAGTGATCGGAAAAGCAACAATTAAGCCCCCAGGGGCAAAATAGTCATTTTTGAGAATATAGATTCGGGTTCCACCTAGCACACCACTAGAAATACAATGAAAAACTAACCAAGATGGACTCAAGAATCACATGATTTGGAGTCTGGACGAAGGAGAAACGGCAAGATGAAGAAAAACAAGCACTTATGGCTAAAAGGGTAATATGATAATTCCAAACTGAATTGAATACCCCCGTGTACACCATTTGATAGACAATGAAAAATTAACGATGATGGACTCAAGAATCGCATGATTCGAAGTCCGGATGGCAAAGATATCAAGTCCCGAAGTCGAAGGAAAGAAAACCCTATCCCGGTTAGAACCAAATTCTGACACTACCTTACTAAGACATGAATAACTTGAGTTACAAATGGAATCTGAAGCTCTAATTGGTACCATTGGAAAGCTTATTTCGACGCGGCTAGTTTAGACTCAAGAACGGACCAATTTGGAGTTAAAACGAGTGAGATATGGCTTGATGAAGAAAGATGTCTGGAGCAGGAACTGTTCCAGCGGCGGCCAGCCCAAAAGCTGCGGGGACCCACCAAACACGGCAGATTCTCGCGGGCGCCCGCCAAAATCTTGTGGGGGCTCGCCAAATGCGGCAGTGGCATGGGTTGGAACCTCAAGAAATGCAAGAACAGTGTTTTTAGCAGATTTTTGAGTTTGGAGTGCGGTTTACGAGGTCAAGATAACATTTTTCGGAAAAACACGAAGAAGAAACCCCCCCTAAAATCATATTTTCTATATGACGAAGTCAAGAATAGAATTTATTTCCCAAAGGAAATTCCCAAAATGCCCTTGAGCTTTAATTTTCAACAAGAATGTGAAATAGTTCTGTAGGAGGCTCTAAACACAAACAAAAGGGTTTTTCACGGAAACGATCATGCACGCAAACGGAAATGATGATTTTGAGCGTGTGGGAATGGTCTGTGGCTTAAAAATACCACCGATGCAAAATCTAACCCCCCAACGGCCAAAAAGGCAAAAATAAACTTGAAATGGGTAAAATGAAAACCAAAATTAGGAAATAGTTTCAAATGACCGTTTAGCCCTTGGCCACACTTCATACAAGATAAATGAGACCTAGTGGAGGTTTCGAAATACACTTTGCACCATCCAATTTGAAAATGAACCCTTAAAGGCTCGGATTCTACTATTTTAGTCCAAAATGCAATATGTGGAACTAAAATACGAAAATAAAAACTTAGTGGTGTTTGGCCCTTGGCCACACCTCACATAGGGCAAATGAATGCTAAAGGATGAATTACATACACAATGCACGCACCGGTGCGACAAATGACATATTAAAACCCAAGTTTTCATACTTTTCTCATTAAAGGCAAAATTCATCATTTTTCAATATATATGGATTACAAATGAAGTTTAGCCCTTGGCCACATATTATATACATAGAATGGGTGCCAAAAAGTGTGCTTAAGCATATAATACAAGTTTGGATCAAATATACACATTTGATAAAATGGTTACAAATGGCATTTCAAGTCGACCTTT
The DNA here is from genome assembly GCF_030987335.1 of Cornus florida. NCBI lineage: Eukaryota > Viridiplantae > Streptophyta > Magnoliopsida > Cornales > Cornaceae > Cornus > Cornus florida. The sequence continues at coordinate 35,609,150 of NW_026775576.1, read as the reverse complement.
ACAAGAATTGAAATCTTCAAATCTACAAATCATCCAAGTATGATAAGAATCACGAATCAAGTCTTCCTACCTGATCAAAACCCCCAGTAACTTCGGGGTGAGTAAACAAGTTTACTCGTAGAGAATAAGCATGCATCGACTCGATTTTTTTCAGATTTTTAGATTAACATGATACAGTTCAAAAGGGATCATGCCACCTAACGTCTATGTCAAAATGAGACTTAGGGATCATTTTAAGCTACCACGGAGTATAAGCAATAAGAATCATGATATATATATATATATATATATATACATACATATATGAAACAAGTCAAGATTGGGATAATCCAAGAACATGATAAAAGAATACATGAAAACAGAGACTAGGCATAATATCTACGCAACTAAACAAGGACGGAACATTCCATGAAACACGAAAAGAGTTACACATAAAATCAAGAACAAGGCATAATATCTATGCAATGAAACTAAGTTGGATCATTTCATAAAACACGAAAGGATTCTTAAATCTTCAAGAAATGCAACACTTGACATTTAAGGAATGAAATCATGAATGAAGCATAAAATCTATGCAATGAACAAGGATGGGATATTCCATAAAACACGAAAAGGAGAATACATGAAATCAAGGATAATGCATAATATATATGCAATGAAATAGGATTGGAGCATTTCACATACACGACAAGTTTAAATCTTCAAGAAATAGCAACTTGAAATTTAAAGAGTGAAATCAACCAATGTGGAAAACTCGGATATCGTTCGGATTAAAACCGTACTCTTGAGATCACTTTAGGGCTACTAACCCATGGGTACCTTTCCCCTAGTGCGCACTATAGGGTAGGAGGACATTCCCTCGTACTAGAACCAAGTCCTAGCCATGTCAATTCTTGATTGATATCCTAAGTCCCAAAATCAACAAATTGTGCAAACAAGATTATATCAAAATACTAGAAATCCATTAACCACGTTTCATGCATAACCAAGATTTTGGAACACACAAGTCATGCCCTAAGTTCTCAACTATAATGGCATGTGAAATGTCAAGGAATCAAAGTATGTATCTATATAGACTAGAGTAAAGATATATAGCACAAGAAATCATTGAAGTAAATATACCACAAGTATAAGATTAATGATTTAGTTACTCACAAAAGAACACGTGTAATTAAATCATTGTAAGATAAATGTACAAGTCTATGAAGTACATTAATGAAACTAAGATACAAGAGTCATAATGCTTGATAAAAAGATACAAGTTTATGAAATACAAGTCCATTTCCTAAGTTTAACAAGAATTCAATATCAAAGCATGATTAACGCGATGGAAACATATAAGGAAATTTAATCTACTTAAGGGATTAAATTGTCAAGATTATAAGACAAGTCAAGGATCATATCAAGAACAAGTTCAATATCAAGTTACATGTTCATTTCATACAAGACACGACCATGTGAATCAAGTTCCATACAAAGGAAATAATTAAATCTAAGTTTCAAAACTTATCCGATTATTCTCAAATTTATACATGTGAGGGAAGTTGCCAAGGAAAGCATGAATGCTAAGTTAGAAACTTAATCTAGTCCATGGAACCATTGAATGAATTTTAATTAATTCTTTTAATTAAAATCTCTAGATTTTGAAACTCATCCACTTAATCTCAAATTAATGTATGTTATACAACATGTCAAAACTTGATTTAAGAACACGATACAAGTACATTTCATGCAAGGTACGGCCATGAGTATTAAACATCAATACTAGAAAATAATAAATGAAAGGTTGCAAAACCTAATCAAATATTCTAGATTTAATATATGTGAAACTATGTGGCATGCATATCAAGAATATCAAGTCGGAATTCAAATGGAGTGAATAGTACACATGGAATAAATTAATTAATCAATTAATTAAATATTCTCTAGATTTTAAAACACCTCCGATTACTCTCAATTTCACCTATGTTGAAGAGCATGCTAGGGCCTAATATAA